>NW_022145609.1:32291629-32981629 GCF_000002235.5 Strongylocentrotus purpuratus | reverse complement strand
GGTCCTACTCAGGCGCTTACGTAGGGAGGGGGGTTGACCCCCCCCCTTTGGTATTTTTTATTTGTGTATTTTGAACGAACCCCACCCCCCCCCCCCCTTAGGATTTGTTTTGGGTTTTTTTTTTTTAAATTAAAAAAATAATAAAATATATATATATGCCAATGGCTGACCTAAAAAAGGTGACCTTACCCCCCCCCCCCCCCCTCCAACGAAGAAAAATGTCAAATTTTCAAATTTCGAGACCAAAAAAAGAAAAGAAAAAGTGTCCTCTTACCCCTTACATTATTTGAAGGTTTACACAAAATAATCCATGGGTTATATGTCCCCCACTAGAAAAATCAATCTAGTGCTGCTGCAAGAACCCCAACACCCACAGATCCCAGGCCTAATGATAATACAAACAGAAAAACAAACAAACTATATGGTACCTGGGAGAGTGGGAGAAAATTGCGATGAAATAGTGAACCTGAAATGGAAAAAATTGTGACAAATCAATCAATCGATCGATCAATCAACCTTACACTCTTTTTTATTTTTTCGATTTTCATTCATTCATACTTTCATTTACGCATTTGTTTTAAAATTTATTGGGTGCCCCAACAATTGCCCCTTTTACTTCAGATACGTGCCAATTTTTCTTTCTAATAAGTGTCCGTTTCACTTTTGATCATAACATTCACATTTGGGCGTCATGAGTATAGTTATCACGATACCAATAACCATGACACACACCAGACGTGTTCAGACATATTGACGAGGATTACGAAGAACAAGACGACACGACAAGTTTTTTAGTACAAAAACAAAAACGCCCACTCTTCGCCACTGAGCAACGCCCTTAATCCAAAATGTAAAAACGAATTATATCCGTGTTCCCATAATTTGTCATTGTACATTTGTGTATATTATTTTCTATTGTATATTGTTCATGTGTTTTATGTAATGCCAACAACTGAATTTCCCAATGGACCAATAAAATGAATCTGAATCTGAATCTATATCTGAAGTGCCTCTTACCACCTCTGATAATTGTCTCCTGTACCTTTGATAATTGCCCCTTTCCAACTCTGAGAGGTGCAACTTTTTCCGTTATAATAAGTGCCCCCTTTCCATTCACATTAGTGTTTTTTCCATCTCTGGTGAGTGCCCCTTTTCAGGTGCGAAAAGTGCCCCATTTTACTACTGATAATTGCCCATTTTTACTTGACCCTTGCTTCTGATCTCTTTTGATAAGTGCCCCCTTTTCCTTTCTCTATAATATGTGCCCTGTATCTAAAGCAAAAATCGATATTTTCTTTAACCCCCCCCCCTCTCACTCGCATTCATTGTTGATATAATTATGTTACTTATTAACAGATCGTTCAGTCTTTTATGATTATATTGTGCTTAAAGATAAAGTTGAGTTCAGGTCATGAGATTGTATTGTGAAAGAAATCGATTGATTATGTAGCATATACTGTAAGTATTAGTGTGTAATGCAAGGTTCTGGAGTCTTAAAAATGATTATAAATTTGGCCCAGTCTGGCTTGGTGAAGTAACAAAGACTGTACACAGAAAGATGTATATGGGACTTCACAAAGATGTGGCATAAAAATCGGCCCTCATTTTGAAGCTGTTACTTGTCATATTTAAATATGTCGTATTCCACCTTATAATATTCCTCATACATCTATATATCTCTCTTTGTCTTTCTGGATTTCAAAAATTGTATAATATATGATATGCAACTATATGTATATTAAAATTCTCTATTGCAAAAGGCTTTTTATATATTACAATATGAATGTACATGTATATGTAATACTTTAAAATCAAGACAAGGAACTTTGTACTAGATTCACCGATCCAAGCATAGATTTATCACGTACAGCATTTTCCCCTTTTCTCCAATCACCGTTCAAGCTATTATTTGGTCTCACAGCCTTGGGAAACGCATGTACGTACACGTATATTGAAGAGCGCAACCTCATGATGTTATCGGGGGTAATGAGGTTTTATTTACCAGACTGTTAACGATCAATTAGAAACGGACACCTTTTACGGTGTCTATTGGCTGGGAGGGTAATGTTTAATACGTCATCATTCCTTTGTAGTGAAGATGGGCGTCGTTCGTCGGGATTAGCGGGTGTGGAGGGGATGGTGTGACCGAGGGGCAGATGACGTGAGGATAGTGGTGTGTGACACTTTGTTCCTAAAATGACCCTCTGTCATGGCTGGCTGTAGACTAAAACATGAATTTCGATGGACCAAATCGGACTCGTGTTTTAATATCTTCTTTTTGATGGGAGGTGGGGGGGGGGGGTAATATTGTGCTATTTCTTTCATATCGAAATCAAAAAAAGAATTCTTTACAACCATTACAAAATAAATCCTGGAAAAGGCATAAACAATTTTGTTACAATTCACAAGTAAACTTATCTTCACCATAACGAACCACTGGGTACTTGTGTTCATTAAAGAATTACATAAGAGTTAAACATTATAATCATAGGTAACTTGAAACCTCAGTTTACTTGAATTATTTAATGTATAACTTAAAGAGAAGGTTGAGTTCTGGGAAGAGGTGAAAAATAATTTGTGAGCGTTATCATTCTTATTATGCAAGTGTGGAAGAACATCAGATAAGACATGTTCCCTGAAAAAACATGGCTCTTCAGATGCCTTCATATTCTAAATATGTCATGTAACATCGTAAAGATCCAGGGTAGGATTTTTATGCCGCGTGTTCGTGTAGTCCCATATACATCTTTCTGTGTACAGTGTTTGTAACTTTACCAAGACTTGGCCAAATTTCTTATCATTTTGATGATTCCAAAACCTTGCAATACACACAAATTCTTATATGCTAGATGATTAACCTTTTCTGGTCGACTCCACACCGTTTCTTTCACAATGCAATCGCATGACCAGAACCCAACTTCATCTTTAAAGGCATCGGTTAACAATGTTAAATCTGAGATGCACAGCCCTACGTTTCAGTGTCTGTGATATGGTGCAATATTGAAGCCCTAACAAATTTGCGCTTTAAAATGATCAAGAATTGCCTTAAAAAGTAAAAAACTTTGAGTGACCGGTTTTACCATACTCGTTTACCCCAATAGACTGTAGTGTTATGAATATCGTTCGGAAAACGCACAATTTGGTTTTGATTTCCAATCATAAATATCTTGATAATCAGACAGGCGATTGGCTTGTAAATGTTATGGGGTTCCTGACTGACCTAAAGGCCAATAATTACTTGCTCCTATTTTTGTAATTAAATCATTGAATAAAAGTATATATGCTTTTCTTTGGAGTTCAAAAAGAGAAAGAGTGAAAAGAAATGTCTGTATAAATAAACAGTTAGATGGTGGTCTTGATATGGTAGACATTGAATCGAAAATAAACTCTTTGTATTTATCTTGGATAAGCAAATTATTGGATAAACAAAATTGTAGATGGAAATCATTATTCAGATATTGGATTGACAGGATTGGATTTTTTCCAGATATTTTACGATATAACTTGAATAAGAAAGCTATGAAAATGATGTGTATACAAAAAGGACTATCAGAGTTTTATCAAAATCTTCTTGTTGCATGGTCAGAATTTAAATATCGAGGTTTAGTTGATGTAACAGAAATAGAAGAGGAGATATTATGGAAAAACAGCCATATTAGATTCAAGAATTCTACATTATTGTTGTCAAAGTGGTACGTAGCTGGAATGTCTAAAGTAAAGCACGTAATATCAAATGGTATTTGAAAAAACTCGTTTATGTTAAATAAAAAAAGTTGGTATTCATCAATTAGTATTTGAGTTCGAATATGCAAAATTGAAGAAATGTTTCCCATGCGATTGGTTGAATAAATTTATACGTTTGACAGAATGTTGAATTAATTAGTAAGCAAAACGATTCAAATTTAATTAAGGTAGCTACTGGAGATTTTGTTGATATATCTAGTTTCAAGACGAAACATTATTATTTACCCCTCCTGAAACAAAAACTTCAAAAACCAAATGTTACACGTTACTGGGAATATTACTTGAACTTTAATACCTGTTTCTTTTAAATGGCAGAATGTATTCAATTGTAAATTTCAACAAATAGGAAATAATATGATAAAGCAAGTTAATTTTAAAATATTGCATAACATATTTCCTTCAAAACTAAATTTATGCAGATGGCGTAAAATGGAAAATGACCAGTGTGACATATGTAAAGAAACAGAAAATACTTTTCATGTCTTGTTAAAATGTAATAAGGTTAGAGTTTTTTGGGAAATTATTGAAAACTTATATTAAATTACTTTCATGAACAAATAAAAATTAATGAAAAAGCATTAGTAATAGGTTATTTTATTGAAAAAAAGGAAAAATTTGTAATAAACTTCTTGTTCATTTTAGGACAATACATAATATACATAATGTATATTAAACTTCGGTGTGATGGAAAAGAGTACAATAGTAAAAGTCTGTTCATTAATTTCAAATTAAAACTACGATATTACATAGCAAATAAACAAAGTTTTCTATTAACGAAACACAAAGAAATTTTCCAAGAAATGTTAAGGTTATAACTATTTTTTTTAAATACTTTGTCTTTTTTTTTATGTTAAAATGTAAAATGATGTAAATATATATGAAATGTGAAATATGTGAAATAAAACACCTCGGTAAAAGGACAAGAAAAAAAAATGAATATCGTTCGGAAACCGCAAAATTTGGTTTCGATTTCCAATCATAAATATTTTGATAATCAGACAGACGATCGGCTTGTAAAAGTCATGGGGTTTCTGACTGACCTAAAGGTTCATGATTATCATTGCAGCATGAGCTAAATCTATGATTTTGTTTCAAAATCTGAGACAAAGATACCCAATCCATTTGTCGTTAACTTGTCTAATCCCCCCCCCCCCCGCCGTCATTACACCCAACCTCCATTTCAACGGTCCTAGCGACGCCCCTGATGAGGAAATAATGTAGCAATTAAACTAAAAATATTCAGCATGGCATACTGTAGGAGCAGTTCAAGGGGGGGGGGGGTGGCGGTTTAACCCCCCCCCCCCACCCTTGGCAAAGAGCTAGATCCGCCCCTGTACTGGGTTATAGGATACTTATATAATGTGTAAAACTCCACTAAGATTCTAATCTCCAGCGCACTTTACATGATCCGATTTTCGAAGAAATGGCAATTGTGTTAGATATGGGTTTTTAAACCAACACCATCTTCCCGATTAAGGTTCTGAATAATAATAAAAATTGTAACAAACGGAAATTCAATGCATTCAAGAAGTCAATCGTACTACTGATCGGACGTAACTACAATTCTGAGCTCATTTTGCTTTTTCTTCTTCAAGGAATCTTGATATCTCTTGAAAATTAAGATTTTGTTAATCATACGACTACTCAAATCCTCGTTCATACTAAATGCTAAAGCAAACTCTTCCCAAAGTGGATCGTAGTCATATCGTATAATGCGCGGTAGGCTTAAAGTGACTCGGGAACATTGTTGAAAGTTGATGAAATAACTGTAGGCCTACTTACCCTCGAACAGGCAAAAAATCCTGAGAAAATTCTCAAACCACAAAGATATTTATGGGTTTCTTTGAAGGCGTCACAGTACAACATCCTCTAAAAGTGATTAACAGTAAATTCTCCCAACCATTTTTACATTTTCGAAACCGTTTTTTCTTGAAAATAAGACATAAGACAGGCTTTTAAATATCTTTCAACACTTGAATGTCTGAATGGTATATAGAGCTAATTCATTGCTTTGTGACGATTTAAATTCACCTAAAATGTAATTAAATTGTAATATTATAGTTGGGAGAATTAAGAAATCGATCCGATAAGTTTTTCCCAATTTGTATCATTAATAATGGACCATTCAAACTCAAAATTTCAGATTATCTTTAATTGTACATCTAGCATTTAAGTCACTACCTTAGCACCATGTTCTCTCATCTTAACAAAGTTACTTTAAGGAACCGACAACAGACGGACAACAAACAGACCAAAACTTTAATTACCCCAAATGGCCAAATTTAGTCAGTTATCGATTTTGGGGGAAATGTTTGGCGGTGTGAACTGACATCCCTGACTAAAGTACTTTGAGTAGCAATCTATGACGCTCGTTAAATAAATAATGTAATTCTGGAAAGACGGCTCTTGGTTTTTATGCGAGGTGTACAAATGCACCTGTCGAAACAAGAGTTAGACATTAACAGTACACAATGCAACAAGACTTGCTTGGAATGTTAGTCGTAATTACCAATACAATATTCGAACATACCGTGTGTACGTGCACTCAATAATTGTTAAAAAGGGATAACGCATATTCCTATTCCAAAATGTTCATTTTTTGGTAAAAAGTGATCATTATTGGACAAAATGCTAACCTGTAGATTTACCAAAGTATGTACTAGTATTCGATTCTTAAAGATAAGCTTGAGTTCTGGTAAATTTATAGAATAAATTATCACAAAATCCAACGAAACTTACACTAAATGTGCAAAATTACCAAAAAATGGCATTTGCCAAACAAGATGAATAGCATAGATTTATTTATATCATATTCTAACCGTTCAAAACCTATTGCTCCGGTTTATCACACAATTTCACTGGTCTTTTTTTCTGCTTTGATACAAATGACAAATTTGTGTCCCTTTGTTGCCACAAAAACTATCATGTTTTGCCACTACTAATATTACTGCTGATACGTATTCATAACGATCTTGGTGCTAGCAAATTTTGCCTTTTAACTTCCTTAAAGTTCTCCCCGTTTTCCCTATTAACAATGCTCTATGATATTGCGTCTGTTCTATTTCAAAACAGACAATAGATGATTACGAATCTCATTTACGTAGCCTTCAATGTTTTAATACAGGTGCCCTTTGAACAGCCGAGCAAGGTTTAATGCCATTACAGCGGTCTTATGCCTATAGCTTCTTCTGGACCTTATCAACTAGACAAACAAAATGCCAAGTAGTACCCTTTAATACCAGCGATACCAACATCAGGGGGGTGTTTCACAAAACTTGTCATCAGTGACGAATGACAGTTTTTGTTATAAGCCACTGAAATCCTTGCTTCTGATTGGTTATCAGCAGATTTGTCACTGATTTTGGTCATTTGTCATTGAAAAAGGATTTGTGAAACAGGTCCCAGATCATCGACAACGGGCCGAAGCAAGACATACATGTACACTACCGCCCATGGTTAAGAATTAGTCGGTTTGGCTTCGGTTTTGGAGTGGGTTTAGCGTTGTGACTGAGGCATCAATCATAATGAACCAGGAAGCAGTATGCATGAAAATATTTCTAATTTAGAGGAAGGAAATTTGAGGAAGCAAATCGGATGATACTATATACATGCATGGAGATAAGAAGATCACTTTACTCGGCTTGCTCGTAAATGGACATTTTGGTCTTTAGTTGATGGTTACAAGTGGTTTCTTTGTGTAGAGCGATGGACATAAACATGTTTGGAACATTTCTATACTGGTTTATCTTCTTGCAAGTGACACTCATAGGACAATTGACATGCGGTAAGTAGTTTGGACGCTTCATGTAAACCCCTCTAAAATTTTGGAAATTCAAGTTTTATTGATTATATTTTCTCTCTTGTTCTGACACAATCATCACTATGTTTATTAGAAAGTGTGTTTATTTCTTTATAAAAATGATCTCCTATTCGTTACGATTTTTTTTTCATGGAGTTCGCATTTATACATCAAACTTAGAAACAAGTTGCAAAATGCACTGCTCTTGTACGGCTTTGCATTTTTCCTTCTTTGATGAATGTAGGGCTGGTGTGTAGTGCACTGCGTAATCCATTTCGCAACTTTTCACTTTTTACCCTGCCCCTTATTCTGATGTACTGCGCATTCCTTGTTTACAGAAAATTAGTCAAGGAATGCGCAGTACATCTATGGTATCAAATATGGTATCATCTTAATAAGGAAGAATAAACAAACAATCTGATAATGCTTACTTAAAGGAGCAATTATCTCGTGACAAGTGAGATGTAATCGATCGAATTCGAGTTTCAAACTTTTCGAGGGTTTTATATTTGTGTTTTTTAATATTTTATTACTATCCACTTGTAAGTGTAAGGGATTGTATTCCTTCTGCAGTCGTTTCAGCAATCGGGATAAATGTAAGATCGCAGATTTACGTTCGTATTTTTCATGATAACTAATGGGTTAAAATTACTGCTGCTGCTACTACTACTATTACTACAGCTACTTTTACTACTACTAATACTAGTAATACTGCTACCACTACTTTAACTACTTCGACAATTCTACTAGTACTACTACTACTGCTACTACTACTAATAGTACTTTTTCTAGTACTACTACTGGTACTACTTCTACTACTACTACTACTTTTGCTACTACAACTATCAATACTACTCTACCACTAGTAGTACTACTAGTAATTGTACTGCTACTACTACTTCTACTACTTCTAATTTTGCTACTTCAACTATCAATACTACTCTACTACTAGTAGAACTACTAATGTTGCTGCTGTTAGGACTAATACTAATACTGCAACTTCTGGTACAACTTCTACTCTACTAGCACTAGTACTACTCTGCTACTGATAGAGGTACTACCACTGCTTCTACTACTACACTGTTGGTCATAATGGTGGAATAATTTGGTTTTACCCCAATTTATGGAAAGATTTTAACAATGATTTTTATTCCTACTAGATCTAGATAATAGTATACATTCTCAGATTTTATTGAATACAAATTTGTGAGTGTTTGTTTTGCGTGACTGCTAAAGCATGCGTATGCTACTATGCTAATCTACGAGGAGATCTACGTCCTTAAGTCATAACTGACAGTTATGAGGAATAATGCCTCATAAAAGGGCACTAACAAAGCATATCGACACGGTTTTGATCCTGGGGGCTCACATAAACGAGGCCATTGCTTAGCCACTGAATCATGACTGTACGCAGCGGGGGCTAGGGTACGTCGCCGTCCCCACAAATACAAAAAACAAAGAAAATGCAATAAATTATCAATAATTCATTGCATTTTGCCCCGACCCCTAAGATAAAAAGGTCCTCTATGTGGGCATGCCTTGAACCATAATGCATTGCCCTACAGAGGATTTGTAATGTTGGGGGCCGGGGGAAAATGCAATAAATTGTTGATAATTTATTGCATTTTCATATTTTTCTAAACCGTGTCGATCAGCTATATTAGTGCCTTAATCCTTAATATTAGAGGCATTCATCCTCATTACTGTCAGTTATAAATTAAGGAAGTACGTCCCCTAGTTGATTAGCATAGTAGCACACACATGCTTTAGCAGTCACGAAAAACAAACACACATTGTCAAATTATTATTCAATACAATCTGAGAATGTATACTATTATCTAGATCTATTAGGAATAAATTATTGTCAAAATCATCCCATAAATTGGGGTAAAAAAAAATTATTCCACCATTATGACCAACAGTGTAGTAGTAGTAATACTTCTGCTGCTATTACAGCTGTTGCTTCTACTATTGCTCCTGCATACTACATACATACTCATGATTATTTTTCAATCTCACTTAAAGATACACAACACAATTCGAAGGACTTAATATAAGAAATTGAATATTTTGTAATTTGAATTCCCTATTGTACTGCTTATAGGTTTCGATTAGGTATTTCGTCTTTGTAATTTTCTTAAAGTTCACAAGTTGACGCACGAGACAGTTTATTGAAACTGACTTTAGATTTAATGTTTCAAATGCCCTTCTATAATATGTTTATCATATACGGGATTTTTTGTCAACACTTATTTCCGCAATCTTTCTAATCAACTCCATTTCATTTTGAACTCAAAAACCTATTTTACTACGCACAGTATTACATATATATTAATAATAGTACATAATATTTGTATGGCGCCAAATCCACTTGACAATCAATGTGTTTTTTACAATTTCAACGATGTATTTTCCTCTATTGTGTCCTCTAACACGCTTAGACAGTTATGAAAGCCTGGATACACACTCATGCTGAGTTGGATTGATTTTTTGGAAAATGTTACACAAAAGCTCTCTTTTTCTTCTATTGCTTAGGCCATAAGAGGGGTAAATAAAGAAAGAGAGATATATATAAAGAGAAAGAGAGAGAGAGATAGAGAGAGAGATGAAGAGAGAGAGAGAGAGAGAGAGAGAGAGCGGGAGAGAGAGAGAGAGAGAGCGAGAGAGATGAAGAGAAAAAGAGAGCGAGAGAGAGAGAGAGAGAGAGCGAGAGAGACTTGAAAGTGAGAATAGGGGATATTTCGAAAAAGGAAGGATGTGTGTGTATGTATGTATGTGAGAAAGAAAGAGAGCTCGGAGAGAGAGAGAAGGAGTACTTTAACCTGTTTCCAATTATTAAAGTGTAAATTGTAATATGGAAAGGTTGATTATGTAGTGCTTAAGAATTGAAGGAGGCTTACGGCACTAGTTTCTTTTAACTATGACCAAATAGCTAAATGGCTCTTTGAGAGCCTGAAACTTTACAAAGATAAAGAATTAGAAATCAGTTACAACTTTTTCTTTTGGCCTTGACCTAGATTGACCTCCCATAGCTTAATGAAAAATGTTCAACGTTGCTTTATGTGCATGAGGTATCCCAGAACAGCAAATTGTTTACGGAATTTTTGGTTGGAGCCGAAAAAAATATATAGCCACAAACAATATGTTTTTTTTCTATTGATGATTGATGAGCATGGGTGGATCTTAAAGAAAGTTAACAGTAATCTGAATTAACTCGTGTATTTTGATGGAACAGTGCAATTGAAAATGGTGTTTCGGACGTTACATTTTCCGTAAACAATGTAGACCTTCATTTAACCCACTAGAACGATAAATTAATGAGATTGTATATGGTTTGAATAAGCTTATTAGTTACTCCAAGTCATTAAATTAAAAGAAAATAAACTTTAATTATAGTAGCGCTTATTAGAAATATACTCAAAATTTGAAAAAGTTGTCTCATTTTCCGTAAACAATTTTGTAACGTCCGAAACAATTTCCAATTTGAATAGCAGAAAATATATGAACTGCAGGACCTATCTATCGTAACATTTTAAAAACATTTCATGTCGGCTACCCACCAAACAAAAGAAATTTGCAATACATTACTACAATACTATTTTATAGTTAAAACCAATTTTCCGTTAACAGTTGTAACGTCCGAAACCAAAAATACCAATTAAATGATGATAATTCATATTTTGGGGTATCTGGAGTGAATAAATCATTATGAAATAAGTTGTTATAAGTCTTAACACAAATCAGCTCTTTCAAATCCAATAATTTTGTGTAAACACAAGAAGGGTGTTTCGGACGTTACATGATTTCGATGTTAACACATAGTTTGCAAATTTCAACTAATTTTTGATCATATGTGCAAGTAACGATTTCACAATGCACACTCCTGTTAAATACACTAATTTGATAATTTTATTTAGATTTGATGCAAAAAACGAATTTTCTGTAAAATATCTATTTTTTTTGCAAAATTGACTTATAAAACATAAAATATTGAAGCCACACTTTGTGATGCAAGGCAAGGCTGGCTGCTTTAGTATATCTTTAATTGTAATTTATCAGAAAAAATCTCAATAAAAGTGACTCATAAAAAATATTCAGCCATTTTAACAGCACTTTCTGGTATGCTGTTAGCACGTTTCGGACGTTACATTAAACTGTTAACAGACATTTTCATACTTTAACTCGTTCAAATGAGGGGCAAAGATAGATGTGAGAATAGCAAATTTCAATTTTTCAGCCTCTCTTCTTGCTATTTACATTGCTGTGTGTTTGCAAATCGTCAGGTTTTCATTTTATAGAGGTTGTTCCAAATGATGTCATATAACCAAAGATTGTATGGTCAATTTAAACTATTTGGTAGGTTACAAATGCTCAAAATCACCCATTTATACAATACCCAGTGTACATTTACATGACATGGGTATGATACAGTTATATAAAGTTGATAAAATCAATTAAATTAAAATGTTTTTCTAAAAAATTATGGGAAATATGGCTTTTTCATCTGAAACTACATTTTAAAAAGGGCATTCAGTACACGTAACTAATCTGTGTACAAAGGATTACTACTGGCATTATCCAATACTGAAAAGAGCATTAATACCTTATCTAATGATCCTAAACATACACAGTATCTTCCTCAATTGTATGCAGACATTTACATGTAAGCTAGTGTGAAATATAAATGGGCTTTAATATTGCTTGTCCCTTTTCTCTTGCCTATTCATTCACCATCGTTATATCGTTAAACAGAGAATTTGGAAGGATCTTTAACAAAAATTATATTATATGAATCTATAATGTTTTACAGATAACTAGAATACTTGATTTATGAACATCTAATTGGTATCCACATAGCTGTTGGAGCAATGTGCACTGTAAGATACATGTTTAACCTATACTGTTTGTCACCTGCGATATCGGCACAGCAAGAGTTAAGATCAATCAACCAACCAACCAATCAATCCATCCACCCATCAAGTAAATAAATAGATACTTATTCAAGAGCATTTTTAAGTGCTGTCTTTCGTGGTAAAGGATGATTCTTACTAGTATTACAATTTAAAACATACACAATTTTAAAATACATGTAAAATGTCTCATTCTCGGGATGTACAATGGATAAGAATTCCCTTATTTCTTATTACTTTAATGGCGGGGGTTCGTCTTTATAGTTTTATTTAAGACAAAAAATGTTAAATGTTTGGCTTACATACATGTACATGTATGTGTAGTGATATTATTGAATGACCACTACAGTATATAGTTTAATGCAAAGTGTAACTTCGTGTACCATCCGAAAAAAAACTATAACATACATTGTACATGTACACTGTTGTTCATAACATGCAAAAGAGAGTATGTTTGTAAGTAAATTTTTTAAGGAATATTGATGACTACAATTGCTATTAGCTTCATATTTTGCTCTGTTAAATCACACAAGCATTTATAACTACACGTTCTTGAAATGAACAGTATAACTTACATAAATTGGGTAGTCGATGAAGACAATATAGGTATATGTAATAGACTAATTAAAACTGCACAATTGTTTCCATAAAATATGTTAAAGAAGAATTTTTCTGCAAACAATTAATGTAACTTAGGTCAATAATACCTAAAGAAAGCAACTAACTTGAATAAAGTTATGATGTTAAGAGTGTGTAACGTTCGAAACACCAGTGGTGTGACATGTGAAAATTATTAGGCAATGCACTAGTTCCCAATTTTGTTTGTATGTATTTATCTTATATCATCATTTCTTATAATACAATAAGTTTGACCCCAGAAAAAAAGCACTTTACCTATTGAAATGAAAACTTGTTATTGTCAAAACCCTAATTTAGAACTATTTTTCACTTTCAAGGGATACGAAATCTGTATTTTTCAAGATAGAAACTCAAACATTTGCATGAATAATCTCTGAAACATATTCTTAAAGACCAACACATTTTGTTGGTGTAGTTAATAGCAAATGAGTTTTATATCACGGTTATTAGATATGCTATAGTTCACAATAAAATTGTAAGAACTCAAAGTATTCACATCTGGTGAATAAATAGGGAGATAGATTAAGCTCCGAAATTTGCATTTCTCAAAAGTATGAATAGTCCTGATCCTTAAAATACACGTTTAAAGTAAGTAAATATAATTTAATTTTTGACCCTTTTGTGGACACATTTGGTATATGTTAAAAAAAACCAGTGCCTTCTTACACTATGATGTTATGGAATGACCGAAATGGTTTGCCCAAACTTGCTGAAAGTCACGTACACTGAACACAAAAATAGGTATATGGGACCACACACAACAGTTGTGAGTACTCAACCTTCTGTTAAATATACAATCACTCCTATATTCAACCCCTTTCTAGACTCAAGTGCCACTTACTACGACCTATAATCTTTGTACCATTATCCAGCTTATTCATATAATGATGCATAATTCATTAATCATATACTAGTGTTGAATATGATACGAACGCCTATTGTCTACCCAGATTAAAATGTGTCGGTTCATTGACTTACCTAAAATTCATAATGTTCGTTCCGCCATCGTGAATTTTAGATTGTTGTAAGCATGGCCAATATTTACATGTTATTGTAGTCGATGAATAGTCTTCGTGGTAGTTGCATATGCTTTCCGTCCCCACGGTTATATCGTATTTCAAGAGAAATGATCCAGGGATTTTATTTTTAAGATTTCCCTAAGATGGTGCGCACAAGGAATTTCCTGAACACCATGTATATTATCATAATAATACTACACACGACCTTTAAGTCCACATGAACCCATGACATGGTTTACATTAGCTTAACGCTGTTTGATAATATACTGTTTGTCTTTGGTAAAAAGGATAGGAAACTTTTGTGGTAGCTTTTTATGAAGGATACATGGTAGTTTCTTAGAGATAATTTCAACTTCGTTTTCTATGGATGTGTCGATTGGCCGTCATAATGTGTTGGTATGCACGTGTAAGTGTGCGTGTGAGTGTGAGTGTGAGTGTGTGTGTGTTGGAAATGAGATATAAAGTGATACAGAGAACGTGGAACCAAAATCTATCAGTCTCCCAAAACAAATACGGTTAACCTTCATTATTTTATCTTCTTATCTTCTTTTTTTTCTTTCTTCTTTTGTTCCAAACTGTCGAATTCAAATCTAGAGGAGATGTAAACAAATCCAAATAAACGAGCAAACGGGGAAGCAAACGAATATTTGACACGTACTGATTCACAACGTGTCTATGAAAATTCATTTTACTTTTTTGTTCACCATGCAGCAAACATTCTGGATGTGACATGCATCAACTTCAACCCCATCTACGATACCAGCTCCTCGGCATCCTACGCCGCCATCTTGAATGGAGCTGATGTCACAAGCATGGTGTCCTTCCAGAGGTCGGTGGACTTGGATACGGGGGACAGGCAGTCAACCTGGTGTTCGATGGATGATGATGCAGGAACATGCGGGTTGCCTCAAGGATCGATGATCGACTCATCGGGAAGAGTTACTTTCCAAAATACAGATCAAGATAAATTTGGTGCTTACGGATGCCGAGCGGAGAGATACAACTGGACAACTGAGACGTCCACTATATTCATCAGAAATGATGGTAAACAATAATGATAATTAACTTAATAATAAGAATAATAATGATAATGATAATAATTATAAATTATTAGGAATGATAACGATATTTTGTATTACCCAGGGAAACCTCATCAGCAATAATGCTGTTCTCCCTAACGGACCTGCAATTTTAATTAACACATTAATTTCCATGTTCCCACTTTATAAACCTCGGTGGAAAGTAATAAATGTGGTAAAATGTAAACGCAATTTTCACGAAGTGACGGAAAATTGTTACGCAAAGTGAATGCAATTTTTTTTTCACTACCGTCACTTCGTGAAAACAGCGAATAAGGGTACTACTAATGCTTTACAATGTTTAAAGGGATTGGGTAACTTTGTCTCAGATTCTGAAACGAAATCCTGGATTTAGCTCATGCTTGAATGATAATTATAAACCTTTTATAAATATAACACTATATCACAGACACTGATATCACGCAGGGCCATGCATCTCAGATTTAACGTTGTAAAACGATGCTTTTAATGATGATTGTACATGATAATGTCGCTTCAGCATCGTGAGCTGTGCATCAGAAAGTAATCGGCTTGCATGCCAGCTGATTAGAGATTATTAGTTAAAGGGACAGTTTCTAATAGAAAGTTACGAACAAAAAAGAAATATTGCCCAGGCCTATGTACTCGATATAAAAACTCTTTCTGAATTTTCTTCCATTTTGAGCTGAAATCCCAAATCCTGGGTTTGGGGGATGGGGCTGCATCAATGTCCTCCCTGGATTCTCAACTGAAGGGAGAATTTAAGTTTTGTTGATCATTAATTCAATACCATCAGGGGTATCATGTAGATGGTGCATATACACGTCAAGTATACAAATAATGCTTTGATATACCTTATAAATATACACTGCATTCCAATGATATATTAAAATTACAAATAGAAAACATTTATTTACTGGAGACTTGATGAAAATATTGCTAATCATGGTTATAGTGTATATAGAACACTGCAATACAAACAAATGAACTTTATGAATGCGCTTTAAAGCCTAATTAAAGTGATTTAAAAAAATGGTGTACAAATGAAGTTCTTTTAACAAAATAATTTACGCAGAGGGAATCGTTGGAGATAAAACATTAATTTTGATGTACTCCATATTTCTTCTTCTTTTAGCTCATTTCACTCCTGGTTACTTCACGGTGACAGTAAGTCTCGATGAAGAGGTTCGTCTGTCAATGAATACTAGCTCATCAAGTGGAACTAGTGGTTCACTCGTGTGGATATTAAATCACGAAGATGGTAGGCAAACTGACTTGTCTACTAATGTTTCTGGGGATGCCCTCTACGTCAGCAAGGCTAAGAAAGCGGAACATGCTGGTGTTCACCATTACTACTATTCTGACGATCCAGATAGAGGAGGACTAGTGAAGCTTATTGTTAGAGGTAATCATGTCACCTTCTCTTCCAATGATCCAAAGATAATCAGTTTTACTTACAAATTATTTCGGTTGATTAACCCATAGCCTGCCATGAGGCTGCATGCACGCTACCTATTGAGTGCCATGTGCGTGCAAGGGCGCATTCGTAGTAGCAGTTATTGTTTATGCTCATTGGGCTGTGCTGTGTGTTTTGCACTCGCCATTCATAGAACCATCGCATTAATCAGATTATCTCCAAAACAACCTGGCACAGTGGGGATTAGCCCTGTGGCACGATAAGAGTTAAGAAACAATGTACCACAACATATAGGAACGAGGCATTATTTAAATGGCATTTATCTTGACCTAATATTTGTTTCCCGCCATTTAAGTTTACCGAATCCTTTTTTATCAGGAGAGATGTCTGGACAAAACCTTTATTTTTATTTGTGCGGATGAGCTCAATTAAATTCTGTTATTACTTATATATGTATGTCATTCAAACGTTTTTATGTAAGAAATTGCATGTTTTCAATTGATGTATTTTTTAAATGTTTTAAACAAAGATGGAATCTGAATAAATTAAATTGGTTTGAACTGAACTGAATTGAAAATGAGCTTTCGATGTCAATCGTGGAAATGATATTCAGAATACGACTATTCTGGCTTTTTGTCAATACATGTTTACGGTTGCCTTTTCGTAATGGTTTACTTGTAGAAAGTAGAGAACGAAAGTTTGACATTATGTAATGTTCATTGTATGTGAAGTTCTGATGATTTTTACCTTGTTTTTTCGTGTTTTTTTATAATACAATTTGTTTCGGACCATATAATTTTTTAACGATATCCCTAAACTACAAATATTTTTTTATTTTTATAATTTCATATTCTTGATCAATCAATAACTCCTTTTTGGGATGCAAGCATACTGTTTACAAAACCATTATGACTTCTTCATTTTTTTATGGTTACAGCTTGTCTGGATAACCTCTGGGGACCTGGCTGCCAGTACACATGCTCTGCTTGCTACAATGGAGGAGTCTGTGATGATGTGAGTGGACGCTGTGTGTGTCCACCTGGTTTCAGTGGTGACCACTGCCAAATTGGTAAGTGAAAAAGAGAATGGGGCAATTCTTGTTATCATCTACTCTCTGATATTAAAATGATTGTAATAAAAGCATTGATATGAATGATAGTAGTAAAAAGATCTGTAAAACGACTGAAAATGAATGATGATGGCGATGATAATATTAATGATGATGATGATGATACTATTACTACTACTAATGCAAATAATAATAAGTATCACTATAATCATTAGCATAATATAATAATGATAATCGTAATGATAATTATTATAATAATCATAATCATGATAATAAATAATGAAAAGAAGATCGAACAACAACACGACATCAAAAATAATAGCAACACCATCACTATTAACATCACTAATAGTACTTCTAGTACGACAACTACTACTACTTCTACTACTACTACCACTACTACTACTACTACTACTATATACCAATAATAGTACTGCTACTGCTACTACTAGTACTACTGCTGCCGATGCAACTACTACTACTACTACTACTACTACTACTACTACCACTACTACTACTACTACTACTACTACTACTACTACATACCAATAATAGTACTGCTACTGCTACTACTAGTACTACTGCTGCCGATGCAACTACTATTACTACTTCTACTACTACTACTACTACTACTACTACTACTACTACTAATACTATATACCAATAATAGTACTGCCACTGCTACTACTAGTACTACTACTGCCGATGCAACTACTACTACTACTACTACCACTACTACTAATACTACTACTAATGCTACTACTACTACTACTACTACTACTACTACTACTACATACCAATAATAGTACTGCTACTGCTACTACTAGTACTACTGCTGCCAATGCAACTACTACTACTACTACTACTACTACTACAACTACTACTACTACTACATACCAATAATAGTCCTGCTACTGCTACTACTAGTACTACTGCTGCCGATGCAACTACTACTACTACTACTACTACTACTACTACTACTACTGCTACTAATACTACTACTACTACTACTACTACTCCTACTACTACTACCAGGCGCGTACGCAGGATTTGTTCAAGGGGGGGGGGTTTAACTTTTTTTTTTTTTTTTTTTGTTAATTAAAAAAAAAAAAAAAAAATCCAAAGGGGGGGGGGGGGTTTAGGGGGGTTATGGGGGGGGGGGGTTTATACACACAAAAATAGCAAAGGGGGTGGTTTAACCCCCAACCCCCCCCCCCCCCTGTGTACGCGCCTGACTACTACTGCTACTACTACTACTAGTACTACAACTTGTATATTAATTATATTTACATAGCGCCAAAGCAGTCAGAACTAACTAGTCCAAGTGCTTTGCAGTGTATGGTAACTACGATCATTGGGTTTTAATATGCATTTTAACTCATTTAAAAAAGTAAAATAACTTTTTAATATCTCTAATCGGAATCTCTAGAAATGACTTATGATATAAATGTATAAATAAAGATAACTTTTAATGTAGACTATCTTATACAAGGAATTAATTAGGAATCTCTAACTCTACCTCTCTATCTCTCCGTCTCTATGTATCTCTGTCTGTGTGTGTGTCTCTCTCTCCGTCTCTTTCTCTTTCTGTATCGGTCTATCTGTCCCACTTTTTCTCCCTTTCTCTTACTCTCTTTGTCTCGGAATTGTGCTAAAACGACAAATAATGTTTGTAAAAGTACAACAAATAAGCAAAACCTATGAATGCTCCTCTCTGTCATGTCTATTCAACATTATATACAGCATGTGAAGCCGGTAAGTTTGGACAGGGATGTTCTGGATCTTGCACTACCCTTGAATCTGGTCGGACTGACTGCAGTGGAGCTGTGTTCTGTCTCCCGGATCCGTATGGATGTTCGTGTGCTGCAGGATGGACAGGGTTACAATGTGACCAAGGTAAGAGAGAATCAGATGACATGCCAGTTATCATGGCGATGTTTGCTTGGCATGCCATAATCAAGGAACCATTGCTGCATTTGATGTGATTTCCTTTTTGTTTACATGTACAGTACCGTAGCCATGATTAGATATAACATGGAAATTAATTCTAGTAATAAGACAACTGATATGATGAAAATGATTACAACAACAATAATGGCAATAATATTAATGTTGATGATGATGATATTTTATTTGTTATATATTCGTTTACCACAAGTGTGTCATTTATTTACCACTACTTATATTTATATACCACTACTTTTCTTCATAGGGATCCACTGGTGAAGATGACAATTATGATAACAACAACAACAATGATAATAATATGAAAGATAATGATGATTATAGTAATTACAATTATGATAATATGTATAAAATAATAATAATGATGATAATAATGATATCATTGCATTCTTCAATTGAGCACATATCCACCATCATGACCATGCAAGGTGCTCATGGTGCTCCAATATTACCCCGACACAGGCTGGGCTACACCACGTTTTTGGTGCTCACAACATTTAATGGACCCCCCCCCCCCTTCCCACACCCAATGTTCCCATTAACCATTGGGAGATGAGTGGCAAAATGTAGATTCACGTCTTGGTAAAGAAATTAGTGCCGCACAAGAGCCCGAGCCGAAGTCTTTTGCATTTCCAGTCATTAGATTATTAAACCACTCGACTTTGACACCCTTCAGAGCACCACAACCTCATGGCGCCACAACATTTCAACAAGAAAAACACAAGAGGAAAACAAAATAAACCAAAATAAAATAAAACGATGACTATCATTTTTTGCTTCTTGAAAATGACGGATTTCATATGACAAATTTTCAAAGTATTTCCCCTGATTTGGTGCTTATTATTGTTTCATTGGTAAACCGTTTCTACCCTGTTCAGGCACAGTTATAGAAAAATGATTAAAAAAAGTGGCATTGGGGGCTTTTGCAGTTCTGTTGTTAGGGGTGGAGCGGAGCAGCCTCTCATTAAAGAACAACTTTCAATATTTATTTCAATTTATTATTTACGTATTCATGTATTTTTAAAAATTTTAATTATGAATATTATTATTATTATCATTTTTTCGGGATGGGGGGAGGGGGGGGGGGAGGGGGTGGGGGGGGGGGAGCTTGAATAATTTCTTTTGGAGTAGTGAACCCCTACTGATCCTCTATTCTTCTTACTGGTTATCTCTTTTATCTCCACAAAGCATGTCCTGATAGTTCGTACGGCGCAGGATGCACTGAGACATGTCACTGCGTCTCTACAGGAACATGTGACCCTCTTACGGGGGCCTGTTCTGATGGTTGCGAAGATGGCTGGATTGGAGATCAATGCCAAGGTAAAGGAGCATAAAGGAAGTGATCAAATTGGAAAAGTGACCGTGACTAAGTTGTACTGATGAAGGCTTTTGATAAATTGCATAAATTAATGAAATGTTATGGGGTACACTAGTTTGCAGACGAGCAGAAGTTAAGGTCCTCAAGGATTCACATGTTTCGTACAGCTTCTAAACTTTACAAAACAACAACGAGAACAACGACAAACAAAAAGGGAACTCGCCGACTTTAGAAGGTGGCAGTGGAGTTATATTATTCCTACCTATATAACAATTTAACAATCTTTATAGGTATATCAAGAACTATATGGATATTTTGTGGATATCAATCAATTTCATCACAATCAACTAATTTTTCTTTTTTTTGTATATATTTGGGTGGGGGTGTAGAGGCGTGATGACAAAAAATACTGCAAGAGAATACATGTTTTAGTATGAAGGCTTTTTTATGTTATTGTTCTTCTTATCAGAGCACTTGAAATGACTTTTGTTCATGAAAGAACTCGTGCTAAATCTAATATGATTATGTAGAAACGGTCAACCAAACATTGAGATTGTGTCCTTCTTTTTGGTCGTTTAGTAATCGCAGGTAATTTTGCAAATATGTGGTAAAAACCATGCAATACCATGCTAATCATTATTTGCCTGTACACCTTTTCTAATTTAAGACGTTTCTATTTATACGCAAAATATGTTATAGATTATATGGGAACACTTCTTCGACTTTTCGACTTAAAATATCAATTGTATCATTGTGTACTTGAAAAATGTTGTTATCTGGAGAATTACTTCGCGGTTTCACATTTTATTTTCTACTGCAGTGACTGTTTTGGACATCATAGCTATGTTAAGAGGAGGTGTCTATGATGCCACGGCTACCAATAATTTCCTCGGTATATTCATGATTGGGGATAGTATTGTAACCGGAGATCTTTCCTTGACGTATTCCATCGGACGAGAAGTGGACACGGGACCAGGAGAGACTGGTCACGGAGCTTACTTTAAGGTTGATGGCTTAGTGAAAACAGAAGCATGGGAAGACACAGGGCTGCCTCCCGGAACACAGTTTACTAGATCTACAACTAGCGCTCAACACTCATTAAGAGCTGGAATTGATAAAACAAATGGCGGAGCTGCACGTGTCGGTGCATACCGAATGTCCGTCGATTACAAGGGATGGACCGAGCGAAATGTCTTGCTGAATGAGTACCGCGGTGGTATGATCGTTTGTTGCATTTTGCATGTATTTCTTTAAAAAATCTTATTGCCCCCTTACTAAACAAAATTATTTGTGCATATTGATACACATGTAATTGATGCGTCGCTTTGAATATATTCATTTCAAAGAAGGGTCTAATTTGTACTTCCACTTTGTTGATTAGGTAGATTGATATTTTTTTTAATTTAACATGTTGAAGGGTATTCATGCGTTTATGTATGAGGTATGAAAAAAAAATTACTCATTCACTCCATAATATAACCATGCAATGGCCGCATTACTGTTAGACGAATGTTGTATTATCAAATTTTGGGTAAGAAGGCAATTCCGACACGATCACAACCATTTTCGAAAAAATCAACCTCGGGCAATTTCAATAGCCTTGTGCGTCACCTATTGCAATTTGCGTACATGACAATGATGCATTACGTAGTTCGAACATGATTCTATGGGATGTAAAATAGGATGTTGAAATTGCCCTTCAGTTGATTTTTCAAAAATAGTCGCGATCGTGTTTTCTATCCTAAAAGAGTTTTCGTGAAAATGGATCAGTTCCACGATTATTAGATAAGCCTATCATACTAGAAACTACATTACCAAATATGTAAAGAATTGTACACTTTAATCTCTTACGGACTCTTTAGGCTTAAAGAATTCTTAGACATCAGAAGTGTTGATATGTTCCTATTTTAATTGATATGTACAAAACGTTCATGTACATTAAGTACATGCAACCTATCATTTTTTTATCTTTATTGTCAGAATCTAATTCAGAGGTTTGGCCTGAGAAATTATCAATTACGGTAGGGATTGGCGAGACCGTCACTCTCGGCGTCTCAACGACACAATCTGTAGACACTTCATCTTTGAGATGGCGATTCAACGGAGGAAGTGAAATCACCGAATGGAATGGAATGACATCAGTTACCATCTATGACGTCAGGAAGTCTGATGAAGGAATCTACGAGTGCTACGTCGAGGGTAACAGAGAGACAGGAAAACATGCTATTCTTAAACTCATCGTAAGAAGTAAGTAAACGAAGATTGGTACCGCCATATTTAAATACCTCTACACTTCTTAAACATTCTGCCGACGTTCTGCACCGATTACATGTTGATTTTACGAAGTTTCATTAAAAGGTTTATAATGCCGAAGGTTCATAATTCCGAAAATGACAAGAAACCCTGAAGGCCTACCGTATTTTTGGAATTACGAGCCCTTCGGAATAACAAACCCTATTTCCCTTTATTTGTTGGTATAAACCCTATTCTAATTTCGGAATAACGAACACTATGTCAGTTTCAGATTTATAAACCATTGGATAAACGAACCTTCTGAATAACGAAACAAATGTTCGGAATAGTGGACCCCTGGAATGGAAAATTTATGTTTCGAAATTACAAATCTTCAGAATTACAAACCGTCGGAAAGTGCCTCCTATATCAGCACACTGCAAACGATTCATCAAAGTATTATTTTTTCTCGAATAACGGCGTAAAGTAAAATATGTCAGAGGCGGATCTAGGGTGTTTCGGCGATTTAACCCCCCCTTCTCCATTGGGCGGCCAAGTGAATAAAAAAGTAAAACAGTAAAACGGCGCGATTTTTGGAATTTTTTTGGGTCAACCCCCCCCCCCCCCTGGCAAAAAGCTAGATCCTCCCCTGTATGTAATGCAAAGATTAATCTTTGTCAGATGTCTATAGTGAAATTTATATTGTAAAAATCGTTTTACGGAGTTTGCGTTGAAATAAAAACCATACAATTTAAGCAACATCCAATTCACAGATGAGGACAGCAGCAAGTCCTAACTTCCCCTGTCATTCTCGATTTTGAGCTCGCATCACAATATGATATATTTAGAATTGCGTTATCATGGCCACCGTTTATAGAAAGCTGCAGTGTATTGCTGAGCCGTCAGGTGGGTTACAAGAGGCCTACAAAAAAAAAATAATGTTGTATTGCCCTTTAGGTGCCAAAACATGGGTCGGTCAGTCGGAAATCTTTTTCTTTTTTACTTTAAAAAAAAAATTCTCCCTCTTTGGGCTGATATTTCTCAGTTTTTATTGCTTTAATACATTTTTTTCCTAAAAAACGGTAAAAAGAAAAAAAAAAGCCCACCGTATATTTCAAGATTTTCTTTTTTTAGGCCTGATTAGATGCCATGATTTGTCTTCCTACATTGTGTTTTTAGGTTGCCCATCTTTCAAGTACGGTCTTGATTGCTCCCTGAACTGTCCCGTGTGTTACGCTGGTGGGGTATGTCATGACGTCACGGGAGAGTGTGTATGTCGATCAGGATTCCGAGGAGTTAACTGCGAAATAGGTAGGCCTAAGTATTATTTGGTAACTTGTTTCTTTTTACTCAATCATTATTCATCTTCAACTACAATTAAGTATCAAAGAACTACGGCGTAATAATTCCGAAATAATCGAATTGCGAAATCGTATTGGAAATTGTAACGTTGAGATAAAAATAAATAAAAAACGTCATTAAAGACCCCTTCAGAAGTGAAAGATTAAATGGATGAATTATATATCCACGGAAAGCCCATAAACCATAGATTACAATGATTAATAATACTATACTTCAGTATCTCAGAAAAGTAACAGCTCTCTGACAACTTGAAACCTAAAGCTTTGAAAATCGAAGGTTGTCGACCTATAGAAACTAGCTATATATCGACTTGATGACATAATTTTATGTGGAGTAAGCGTATTTCCATTGAATTTGTATAATTAAGCAAGGTTTATCGCCGATCAGGTTCCCCGTTCACATGTTATGTCGTCACCGTTACTCTTGCAAATTTTATGGGATGCGGAAAATGAGGTTTGAATTTGCTTTTGTGCATTAATGAAAGGTAAAATATTTGTTATTCTTCTATACTTGTAATTTCAATTAATACGAAGTTGTCTATTCGTCGGATAAGGCCATTAAGGACTGGAAGCACTACCGCAAACATCTCCTCTAGCACCATCTCAGGACAGCTGTTAGGTCTATCTGTGAAGTGAGAATTAGGTGTTGCATTACACACTGTTGGCAATTTGACTAAAAGATGGAGCTGTACAATAAACAATACGCTATGGCAGTGTCGCTTGAAATGTAACAAATAATCTGTATTTTCTTCTTTGTTTACATGGTCATGTAAATGTCATTCCATTCACCAGCTTGCGGTGACAATAACTGGGGGAAATCCTGTACTGTGGTTTGCTCTAGTGGTAACCCCGGCTGCCCAAACCGGTTATTTTCACCACCAAATCCAGTCGGATTGGCTTGCATCAACGGATTTGGAGGAAACAGGTGTCAAACAGGTATGTTGAACCATAGATACCATACATACAACATTACAGATGAAAAAAGGAGGAAATTTAGGTTGTCAAGGCGCCAATATTAGAAATGGACCGGAATATGTTTTTTTTTTTTATAGAATTTTAAATAAAAAGTAGTCTATAAAAAAAAACATGTGTAAAGACTACAAGTAGAGTTCCCGAACACAAAATGTTTCTTTTTCTTAAAACTTGCTTGGCTGACTTATGCTACGTTTACACTATGTTCCCGGCGGCCACGGCAACCCCGTTTCGGGCCACCGTGAACGAAACAAGATTGACGTGACACAACGCGGGGTACCGTATGTGCGAACGTGACAGTCCTTAATAGGCCGTAACAAAACTTGGAGGTGGTCCGTAATGGGACGGGAAGCCCGAACATTCCCCGGCATCTTACGGTCTTTTCAAGTTTTGTTACGTTCTGCAACGTTTAGTGCACGTTTTGACGCGGTTGCTTCACGGTTGCTGCGCATTTGGTCCCGTTTAACCACGTTTAACCAAGGATTGCCCCGGTTCTCACGGCAGGTATTATGTATGGTAGCCGTTTTGTCGCGTTTATTCACGGCGCATCCCGGCGTCTAACGGTTTACGGGCGCGGTGCGTTGCGTTCTGACACGGCGCACACGGTCGGGAGTAGCATATATAAAAGACGGGCGCGGCAGGAGTTTCATTCGAGTCGGAGCAATCGACGCCACATTACTGCATCTACAATACGAAGAAAGAAGGCCAAACTATGCCACCGAAGAAGCCAAGCCGTTCGAAGGCCTTCCGTCCTGCACCACCACCACCACCACCACCACCACCACCACCACCACCACCACCACCACCACCACCACCACCACCAGTAGTAGAGGAGCAGGAACAGCCTGAAGATCCTCGCCGTTCGCCCCTGTCAAATGAAGAAGAGCATGCTGCTGCTGCTGACCCGGTCCCTGAACCTGAACCTGAGGCTAGGGAGGCTTGGGAGGCTGAAGAAGACGCACTAGCTAGGAGGAGGGCAGCCACCAGGGTCGTCACCACCTTTACGGAGGATGAGTCCGATGAGAAGGAGCTCATCATTGACTTCCTCCAGCAGCATCCTACGCTGTACTTTATTGCTTGGGAGGCCTCCTTTTTATACCATGGGCACAACCGTGCTCCAAAGCTGCCCGGCGTCCACGTTTCATCCGTAGAAAGCCTTGACAGAACGTGAAAATCGTGTCAGACCTTGATCAGAACGTGAGAAACGTGAGGGACCCCATCAGAACGTGACGGGCCGGGAGGGAATGTACTGGCGTCCGTGGTAGGCCGGGGCCGAACCGTAGTGCGCCTTGGAGCCTCCGGGACTCAGCAGCCCCTTTTCCCGCACGGCCCGTCATGGATACCGTGAAAGACCGTGAGAAAACTTGACAAGACCTAACAAAACTTGAACACAGAAAAATATTTCCAAAATCCCACGGCGCACTACGTTTCGGGCAAACGGGGCTGCCGTGGCCGCCGGGAACATAGTGTAAAGGTAGCATAAGTACTGCTCTTACCCTGTTATAATAATAATTAAAAGCAAAGATTTCCCCTATTTAGTTGATTCGTACATTTCTCACAATTTTGATTAGATATGTAATCTGCACAATAATCTAATGGAATTAAAACAACAATAAATTAACGGCTTTCTGGCAACATTTTCCTTTAATTGGCAGTGTACAAACAGACATATTTAATATCTATTTATAATTCATCATTCGTATGTTTCTTGACATTTCACTTTTTATTTTATGTCGTTAACATAAAAACGGCATTATATATTGCTCTGGCCTTCTCTACAAATTTCAGTATAGCTTCACAAACAGCACTGTTTTTCGTGGTTGCAATCCAGCATAAATTTAATGGAAAATGTTCATAATTCAAAATGTTTCAAGAGAAATCAAAATACAATTTAGTCTGATGTTTCCATCTAACCGAAAATGGAGTCATATTTTGTTGTTCTAGAGCACAAAAGTATATATTTTGTATCTACCTATTACAAGGTGTCATCGGATGGTTGGTGAAGATGATTGTGGATGTTACACTTATGAAAATGTAAAATATTTATCATTGACACAATCTTTTAATGTTTCCCAAAAGCTTGCACCGGTGATCATTTTGGTGCTAGTTGTGAACTGGATTGTAACTGTGATGGTACGTGCGACCGTGAGGATGGATGTGGAGGCCAATGTTCAGCCAACTATGAGGGTACCTACTGTCAAGGTAAGCATACAGAGGATGTTTCGTGATCGTCCTTCCAAATAATTTTCTTTTTATGTGATCTAGTGGGGATGCCATGTCTTTAATGTTAAAGCGATACTGAGCTGACGAACGTCCTGCCCTAGCGTATTGCACATTGCCGTTTCATGGTCAACTTGCCAACAGTGCGTAACCCGCTGATCTCTACATTACGTTAGAGTGAAGAGTTAAGAGGAACTAACAGCGCAGCGAGCTATGGAATCATACTGCTACCTGAGATGGCGCTTGAGGAAGCACTCGTAGTGGCTTTAATCCACTGACCATGTATGGATAAAAACATGAGGGCAAACATGAGGGAAAAATGCGAAATAAATATAAGCCACTACATTTTGTATAATTCATCTCAATGCATGCATCATAAGAAAATACAAACAATAATTTGAAATTCATATATATATTTGTATGGTCATGTTTTAAAGATATTCAAAGTGAAGTGCACAAATAGAATGTCGATATGCCAATTATCTAATAATTCATTGTCACAAAAGCCCCCTACAGGCAGCATCGTTTAATGACATGAAACGTTAATTTCCTTTGGCACATTTCGTTTGAAAGAAACAGTTTTGTATTAATAACACGTTCTTACAATAATTGTTTGACGGCAATTAGGACACGGATGTCCAGAACATTATTATGTCACTCAAATATCTTTTCATGATTTTGCTTTGTTTGCTTGTTTCTTTAGCCTTGAAATCAGACCGCTCTTGTCCAACCGGGTATTTTGGTACCCTGTGTAGCTATCCATGTCATTGTGCTGGTGGTGTGGACTGTCAACGGACCAATGGTCATTGTCCGAATGGAGTCACGTGTGCTGAGGGATGGGCAGGATCAGACTGTCAACAAGGTAAAAATGAGCGTATCTCAGGAAAAAAGGAAGGAAAACAGAACTTGCAGGCAGACAGGATGAAGCAATGTTTAGACTACGGATGAAATTAATAAATCATTATGTAGATTCATTGAGCCCGTTCCCCTCCCATTGTGTCACTTGCACATTCATTTTTAATTGCTCTATAAAATATATAATGATAGACTTCAGGTAAAAACATATGTTGCCTATGATCTATAATAGAAATAGAACCATACGATAATACTTTGATATTGCATGTGAGCATTTCCACGAGCCTTTTTTTTTTTTAACCTAGTGAATAAATACCGTGACCTCATCAAATCTTTCCAATTTGCCTTCGATCTCTAGGAGTGCGGAGTTGGTTCTAAAAGTAATAAAGGTGGTATTGTAGTATTATGTTATGTTATTTTGTTTGACGGTATGCGGACTTTTGGTCATTAAGCATAATTACGTTCGCGTGTCTAAATTCATGTTCAGCACTTTAGCCAGTTTCTGATGAAATACAGTTCCATCACCAGAGGTAAATATCTCCTTTATAAACACCAGTGCACACGCACACCCATACATGCATACATATATATATATATCACATAATCGCATTGAGTCACAAATAATTAATTTGCACGATATTAAAGGTATAAAACCAGTTCTGGTCATGCGATTGCATTACGTTGTGGAATCACTCAGAAAAGGTTGATCATCTAGTATAAACACATATGTGAACTGCAAGGTTCTGGAATCATCAAAATTATAAGAAATTTGGCCCAGTTTTGGTAAAGTTACAAGCACTGTACACAGAAATATGTATATGGGACTACCCTCTATCTATCCAGTCCGGATATTAATAATTTACCAAATATATCAATTAGAAGGCAGATTCCCGGCAAAAATGTTTGTCATCACGTATTAGTCAAAACATAATCTTTCACATGTTTGGTAATATTATGAGCTTCCATTTCATTTTTTGGAGAGGGGGTCGTTTCCAAAAACTGGTCTTTAACTGGTCTTGGATCGAATACCAATGTACCAATTGAAAAATGCGCCCATGAGAGTATTCAATAAGCTTTTATCAACCCGAACAGCTCTCCCACGACTGCTTGAATCACCATGGGTGTTTGACGTCACCAAAGATTCGGTCCTGCTCATTTGGAATGCCTGGACAGATGGTTACGACTTTGGAAATGGCCCTGTCCACTCCTACCAGATTGATTACACGAGGACGGATAACACTGGTGAATCCGAAGAACCTTTAATTATCACTGGAGATAGTACTGCTGAAATCACGGGGCTTTCCGTTTTCAGGGACTACGATTTCTACGTCAGTGTTAGAAGAGAGGTCGAGGGTCAGGTTGTTGCCGGTGTAAGGAGTGGTCCAATCAGTGCCAGAACAGATTGTGGGGGTAGGTCTATTCATTAACGAGTTCAACTGTCTTTATTATCTTCGTACTAACGTGATATCCCTGCAGTAACTACTTCCACATCGCAAACCGCAGTCTTAGCGTAAATTCATTCATTGAGAGGGCATTGATGTCTTGAGAGAGGGGGGGGGGGGGGGTGGGGGGGGGGGGAGGGGGGAGATGAGCATGGGAGATATGTCATAAAAACTGCGAGAGAGTACGGGAGAGGCCATATCTCCTCTTTATTCACTCCCTGTTCTTTTTCTTCCTTGTTATAGATAGACATGTCCACCATTTTGAAAAAATAATTTAAACGAACTTTAAAATGAAAGAATGTGAATTTTCCAAAAAAATATGTAATCGGCTGTCCTCAAGAAAGGCCTTGCTGCCTTTATAGATTCCTGGCTCTTACGGCCTTCCTGTGGGTAGATCTAGGAATGTCTTGATACATACACAAATATTATAATACCTTCAGCTTTTATCATGGTTGGGTGAACAAATTTCGACAGGTTTCTTAAAACGACCCGTGGTCGTCAAAGTTATTATTCATCATTATAACCTATACCTTCCAGGCAGGTGAATCACTGCGAGGTTTTTAAGCAGACTATAGTGCGGCGCGCTAGCTGGATATAGTAACAGTATAAAACTCTTTTCGGATTCACAAAGGGATAGGTAATGATTATATTACTGACTAGATCATTTTTCGTGAGATACAAGGATATACTGCCGGTACTGTACAGTTTCTTAGTATCTCCCTCAATAATTATACCTATCATTACAGCATATGAAACACTGCATATTAATCTTGGCGTTAATATTTTGGTCTTGATTTCAGCCCCGCTATTGGAACCAGACATCCTTTCAACAACCGTGAATGGAATGGACAGTATCACTGTTGAATGGAAGGTAAGTTGTGGAAATGGCTCTTCCAACTTGTTCTGAATATGTACATGTATATATATATATATATATATATAACTATGGATTGCACATACGGAAGACATGTGATAAAAATCAATATTTTGGAGACAGTAGCAAAATGGTACCATAAAGTTAAAACAAGCATACAAACTTTCGTTTTTATTTCGCAGAAAAGATCTTCAAACCAGAGTCTTTCAATTACTTAATTACTTTTTACCCTCAAAGACACACTTTTTCGGTAAAAGATATACCGTCGTAATTTATGTCTCCTTTACGTTTCATTACTATCTGAGCAACAAAAGGGAGACATTTTGTCTTTCTCATACTATTGGGAGACATGTCTCCTAATGATAGTGATACTGAGCATGCACACATATATGTATATATATATATAAATGTAACATAATTAAAATGTATGTTTTGCTTTATAGATTTTTGAACATACTATTAGTCTTCATACAAGCCTAAAGGGTTATAAGGATTGCACATAGGCTTAGTCTATATTAAATTACAATTATCGTTATAATTATAATAACTATTATCATTATTATCATTTCTATTAACATTGTTATAAATTCTTGTTTATTAACACGAAAATGTCTCCTTCATGTGGGTGTCTCCTATAAGTAGGTATAATAACACCAAAATGTCTCCCAAATGTCAGATCTATAGAAATATTATCATCATCATTATTATTATTGTTATTTGATTTAATTCCACAAACTGGAAACTTCCTGGGTCTTTGAAGACATGCATTACTTCTAGGAAACACCCACTCAATGGAGACATATTTGTGTCTCCTTGAAGTACAAGTTTATCGATTATTTTGTCTATGTTATTATTAATGTTTTTTTTATCATTTTTTTCTTGTGTGGAGGTATATTCGCACATGTCCTTTGTTTTTGTTAATACTCGATATGACATGCAGTGGCGGATCCAGGGCGCAACAGGTGCGCAACAGTTTTTACCATCTTCATCCCATTATCATAATTATAACTATCCTCTTTATAAATCATAATATCATTATCAATGTCATATGAATGGATTTGTATACTATAAGAAAAATATGAAAAGGAAAAAGAATCTTGCATGTGAAGACACCATATGCTAACTTTCAAAAAGGAACCCGAACGCGACCCGACCGTTTAGCACAAGCCAAACAAAACGAACCAGACACAACGAATCTCACAGACATGTGTATATGGACACAAACTCAATCAAAATATGCATTCACATCTTCAACTGGTCATCCACAAAAGGTCACATTCAAAAGCAAAAACAAAACGCGGGAACTATTTAGTTATTTTATTAGCAAGGAATTTATTACAAAGGTAAACCATGGATTAATTGAGCAAGTCTAAAATCAAGCAATAAAAATTGGGCACATGCTCAAAATTATAAATAAGCATGAAGTAGAATACATATATTATATAAATGGGAGAGATCTCAATGCAAAATATTAAATTAATAGTCACATTGAATATTAAAGAAACAATTTAAATTGCACAGACAATACAAGAAAATATTTCAGTGTATCACATCATCAGGCAAGAAAATAAAGAAATGGCAAGAAAGAGACAGAAAATTGGAAATAGGGAAAGGGAGGGAGGAAGGGGAGAGAGACAGAACAAAGTAGTGTGGTGGTGGTTTTGGTAGTAAACCTCCTTGGTAGTGGTAGTAGTAGTAGTAGTAGTAGTAGTAGTAGTAGTAGTAGTGGTAGTAGTAGTAGCAGCAGTAGCAGTAGTAGTAGTAGTACAGTGGAACCTCGTTATAACGATATCGGATATAACAAAATCCTCTTATAACGAGGTAATTTTGCTGGTCCCAGCTCTTTATATTTCTTTGGTTTTTTACACTGATATAATGAGAAACCTGATATAACATTAGGTAATTTTCATGGTCCCAAGGACCTCGTTATAAAGAGGTTCCAATGTAGTAGTAGTAGTAGTAGTAGTAGTAGTAGTAGTAGTAGTAGTAGCAGTAGTAGCAGCAGTGGCAGCAGCAGTAGTAGTTGTAGTAATACAAGACTAGTAGTAGTAGTAGTAGTAGTAGTAGTAGTAGTAGTAGTAGTAGTAGAAGTAGTAGTAGTAGTAGCAGTAGTAGTTTTATATTTCTAAAATATTTATAAAACTAATAATGCTTAACCTTGAAATTCTACATATAATTGGAACATACATACTCTACCCAACCATGACTAACTTGACATGAACCAATGAATAACCACTCGTGCATGAACGAAAACAGAGCTTCTCAAAAAAGGTGTAAAATTAAGATGTGGTCAAAACTTTGCCTGTATCTTTTGAATCTAGTAAAGGAAGTCATCTCATTTTTGGTCTGGGTCCTCACAAATGAAAGCAAAAGAAAGAACATACATGTGGAGATCTTCGGTTCTGAAATTAATCCCGATGTAGTCATTTTCATTTTATTCTGGGATGAATAGGGACAGTGCCCAATGTTATGCAACACTACAACCTAGTGGGTCAGAATGTAATCGTTATACTTTTCCTACATTTCTCATGAATAAAAACATTAACACATGTAATTATTATAGCACTAAATGAGCAAATTAGCATTATTTACTCTTGTCACAAAGAACACTGATGTAGCCAAATATGTACACCATATAAAAGGCAATGCTGTAAAATATTCCAATAACAGGAATAACAATAACAAAAGTTCAACTAGATGCAAACGTGCAATCCATATATATGCAAGATTAGATAGTAAAATGACATCTAAGTGTCTTTGTAATATCTGTGCTTGTGGAATCAAGTTGATGCTCTTCAAAAACACTTCGAAAAGGGATTGTGCTCAAACTGACATCATTATCAAGTACTATAAATACCCTTTGTCTAATAATATGTAGTTCACTCTAATAAACTTGAATTGAACTTGAAGTTTGACTGCATAACTACACTTCACTGTACAGTGTGCAACCAATCATTTCTAATGTCCAAACCTTCATCATGCACTGAAAGCAGTATTCATCATTACATCATTAATTAGATACATGTCATCTTCATTTGATCCTGAATTAAATTTAAAGGTAATACAAAGTTTTGGTATGGGGTCATGAATTTTGTTCAAATGTACATATTGGAAGCATATATACGATCCAACAAAACACAATGATCGTTGTCGCTGTTGTAATCGAGTCTAAAGTGATGAAATTGTAGATAATAAACTCTTTATGTTGTATAGCGCCCTCTCCGGATTGATATTACTTTAGCTTTAAAGCAATGTTTCTTGACTATTCTTTTGGAAACCTAATATCAGAACTGCATATTCCGAGATTTTCATGGTCGCAGCTACCGTTATATGACCGTAGGCGCTATTTGAAATTTATCGGGAGCACCGATAAATTTCATATTAGAATATCTCGAAATCCAAAGCGTTTTAGAGCCCAATTTATTCAGAGGCGGTTTTTCGTACACAAGGTTTTACAATGATAATGAAAATTTAAACGTTATTCTCCGACCCTAGTGAAATATTCCCAAAACTTTGTATTACCTTTAATATTCATTTAACTTGCATACATCCAGGTTACAAAATGTCCACTATATAACCATTTAGCACTTTCTTTAATACATACACTAAGTCAATGGCAGGGAAAACCGAAATAAACTAACTTCATTCAGGCTCATTAATCATCATTACACCAATGTTTCAACTGACCTCTTTGCCCACCATATTAGACTTTCATCAATTCAGCTCTATCACAAATTAGAGCAAGTTACAGGTTGCGCATGTGCAGATAAAGGACCAGGCTTGACACTGAAACAAAACGAGGATGAGTCCTTGTGCAAGCTCTTTCATGAATATTCATTTAGAAGCCACATACCTACTGGAATATACAGGTGAAGGTACATGTATTGTGCCAAAAAAGGCAACAAAAGATGTTAATCAGACCATATGATCTGACCCAACTAATATTATTAGTTTAGGAAGCTCCTCTCTCTGTCATCAAAGTTTTTCTTTGCTTTATTCCTTTCGTTCATCACCTTATTTCTTACCGCCTGCCATTCCATGGTGATTTGATGTCTTTGCAGGAAAGTGGTGCAGGCCTTCCTCCCTGGGTATGAAATAAGAACAATACATTCTAAATCCTTTGTCATCATCGATACTATCTTAGGTTATTAAATAGGAACTAGTCGACTTGTATGCCTCTGCCCTCTCACGCACTGCATTATATTGAACAAATTTGCATATTTGCACTATCAACTCATATGAAATTTCAATACTTATTATTAATTTGACTAAGCTATCTTTCAGAGTACATGAAAGCCAATTAATGTCAATTAAGTGCACTTTCTCCATAAATGCTGGAAACTGAAGAAAAAAAGTAGAACTCCTGGAAAAAAAGTTGCATATGTGCATAATCAAATAGGAATAACAATAAATTTGACTATGCATTTTTGTAAAACAAATAATCCATGTATACACACATGCCACACATTGATATATGGCCGAGGTCCGAGATGGGGGTGGGGAAATCAAATGAGTCCTGAGTTACTTGTCATGTCCTACATGACCGTCTCACCAAGTTTAATGACATCAATCAAGTCATACTCAAATTATCGCGTAAACGAAGAACATCTGATGGATGGGGGAATAACCCCCTCCCCCCCCCCCCCAGCTATTGCAGTGTCACTCAAAATCAAATTTATTAATTGCCAAGTCCTACTCAAAGTTTGATGATATTCCATCAAGTCATACTTGAGTTATCACGTAATTGTTCAAAACTGAAGGAGTAGTTCGCGACGCAAGATCCCCCCCCCCTTTGTTTGTCATAATATGCCATTACCATGGCAATGCACTTTCTGCCACTGTCATCAACTGCTGCCAACACGCTGATTCCTATATACTTCGTTTGGCAGGGGTATAATAATGACTAGACCTTGAAACTAGTAAATGGAAGCTACCAAAACTGAAAGCTGGGGATCCCTGGAACTTAGTTTCTTGGAACACAATATTCTGATTTTTATATAAATTATATGCACACTTCTAATACATGCTATACCAGTTTCCTGCCCTTTAAAATGACAACAAAATTACAACTTTTCTCAACCCTTTGCCTAAAGATGCACTTAAACATAAACACAAAGAAGCTTACCTGGTAATGGTTCCCCTTGTTTGATTGCTGCAGAGAAATACTGCTTGCACTGCTTGCTTCCCTGCTTTGACCAGCGGTTGTACCTTCGGGCTGTAATGACATAACATATAAGCCTTATATACTTCTACGCTTCAGACATGTTTCACAGTTTGTCACATGTTGTGCCTACATCTATGAAAGATGTTTGAAAAGAAGAAAAATACTTTAAAACGCACAACACTCCGGTTGCAGCTTGCATGACTACCCTCCCCTGAATTTGCTTTATCTCATGAAACATAACCACAGCATCGGGACACCTACAAGTACCAATTTATTTATGGGCAAAAGATACTGTAATTTAAACAGGGTGATTAATGTTTTGCAAACCTCAAATCCCCATCTCATATGATGTGGCAAAAATAAAATAAAAAATACTCAAAAAGAGCCCAGTAGACTAGATGCTCACCTGAATTTCGTAACCTCCCCATAGTGCCCCAAGGGGGAAAAAAAAGTTTGTAAATTTGCTCAGGGGCCTATAGTGTGTCTGCTCATCAACACCCCAAGGCAAACATTTGTGCCAAATTTCACTAGAATTGTTCAAAAACTGAGGAAGTAGTTCACGACACAAGATTCGACCGACCGCGCGACCGCCCAACCGACTGCACGCTGATTCCAGTATACCCCCTTCAAACAAAACGGATGGCAAAATCTCACTTGAGCATTCTGCTCACATGGGCTAAAAAATATGGAATAAATCAATCAACAAGCTGTATGCATGCGCACAGGTAGTTAGAGCCCATGTGTCCCTCCAACTTTTAAATGTCTAGGCCAAATACACCTTTACCATTACTCTCGCAGTTGCTAGATTCAAATTGTATCCATATCACACAATCTTTCAGTATTTACAATGGTTGCTGGGAAAACTTCTCATTATGGTCAGCTATAAACTTTTCCCATACAGTGTTGCGTTCCTGAGCAGATCCAATTAGTTTTACACCAATATTTGTCATATAAATGCATGAATCTACTACTTTTTTTTTTCTTCATGAATCTCCATTGTATCATATGCTGAAACCTTTATGAACTGATTCATTCTACAAGAACCAAGTTTTGAACTCATGCCTATGATTCTCAACAATACAATACAACTATGAATTCAGCACATGTGATAGTTGAACTGCAGAGTTAATGGGAACAACTCCCTGTTTAATATCAAAGCAACAATGTGCAAAAAAAAAAAACACTTCGCTTTCATATTACCTGAAGACCTATCCCCAGAGGTCAATGTTGCAGTAGAGCAGCCATCCTTTGAGGTCGCTGGTGTAGTTGAGCTGCCATCCTCAGAGGTCACTGTTAGAGTTGAGTTGCCATGCTCAGAGTTCACCCGTGCTGTAGAGCAGCCATCCTTTGAGGTCGCTGGTGTAGTTGAGCTGCCATCCTCAGAGGTCACCGTTAGAGTTGAGTCGTCATGTTTAGAGTTCACCCGTGCTGTAGAGCAGCCATCCTTTGAGGTCGCTGGTGCACTTGAGCAGCCATCGTCATCAGACGCTTCAGATTCTTTGCGTGCCCTCATTCCTATGGGAAGGGAAAGACAAAATGCGAACATCAATAATTTGCATACACGATATAACAACAGTCAATATAAGAGAGAGAGAGCATAAACAAATTAACAAATTTGTAATAGTGCAATCAAACAAATACAAAATAAATATATACCAAACACAAAGAGTTTGTGAAATAAATAAATAGTAAATATCACTTGATGAACATTTTTGTTTTCTGCGTTAGGTTTGCTTCAGATTTGGGAATATGAAATGGTGCAAGTTTTTTCCATCAATATTTTGCAATTGTTTTCATATAAATGTACAATTGGGTGTATCATTTACTGGTTGTTTTGTTGCTCGATGTTATTATCCTATATGCTATCCCAATTCAAAATTATATCAGCTCTTATTTCTATTACTACTGCCTCGCTGTTATAAATCTGAACTCGAGATAATCATAAATTTGCTGTACATATAATATGGTACATTGAACCAATGCAAAATTTGTATAAATGTTTACCTACCTCCTATATCTATATGATGGAGATGACTCCCTACTCGGGTGATTTCTTGGATGGCAAGTGGGGTCTGGTAGATTGTTTGATTGATTGTAGAGGAGTGTCCCATATGCCGGTAAAATAGTTCCAAGTCAGCATCAGGCAAGTCGAGGGATGCGTAAATTGTAGACACTCTGTGCCTGTTCTTGGTGGCATTCACCGTAACGTTGGACGAAAGGCTGATGTTGTCTGAGACATTCTTTAGAGCATGCCACCCTCCAACATGGTCATGAGACATTTGAGTACAAGCGAATATGTACTTATTATCAGGTCTTATTCCTGCTGTATGCCGGATTTCCTGATCACATAGAAGTTGCACAGGTTTCACAGTGTCTCTTGGGAACAGGACTGGAACCAAGCGATTAGTGCCCTTCCCAGTCTGGTAGCATATCTTGAGCTGAGATAAAAGTTCCTGATGGGCTGGATTTTTAACTTCATGAATCTTGTCTTTCTGCATCCATACACCCTCTTCTGCATCTCTCCATTCTTCGGTTGTAAGCCTGCTGGGTTCTCCACCACGCCTTGCATTCCACAATGTCAATCGCGAGCAAGTCAGATCTCGTAACTCTACAAATGTGTGAGAATCCCAAACCAGGAACTCATCAGAGATGATTTCTGTGACTTTCTTTTGAGTGTATGTCTTCAATGCTTCAATGTCAGCCTCAAGCGGGAGCTCTGCAGGCTTCCTCAAACGCACTTGGCGATTCTTTTGGATTTCGTAGTGTGCATCCCCAAAAATCAAATTCTGGTTCAAGTCAAGAATCTCTACGAACTTGTCAATCTCAGATGCATCTTCATCTAGCCTGGATACAAGAAAACTAGCTTTAGTGATTTTGCTAGCTTTTTTCAGCACAAAGTACAAGCAGAGTTTCAGTCCTGGCTTTAGTTTGCCTTCAGTTTCATCATAAGTGAGCGTCTGGATTGCCTCTGTCAAAGATTCGAAGTGCTCTCTACTGAACATGTCTCCAGCATGTCCCATTGTGAGATCTGCAGTCCCATGAACCTCGTGTTTCTTCTTAAACTCAGTGTATAAGGTGGCAAGTCTTCTCATATCAGCCATAACTGATTTTCTTACTTCAAGTTTCTTGTCTTTTTTGGATCTGTGTTTAGTCCACAGTCGATGTCCAACATTAACTATCACTTTGTCCGTTCTACACGTATTCCCAACGTCATCATTCTGGAATCTACTAAGTATGTCAGTGACAAAGTCTGGGTGTTTTTGATACACTGGATCTTTCCCTTCCATGAGGTTTACTGGTACTCCTTCAGATGGAGTGCATATATCACCTTGGCAAACTTTCCTGTGATGCCAGAAGAAATGTGAGCTGTAAAAGCCCTTGCAGTTACTGCACATTTTAAGGTTGTCATCATTCCCTGATTTTGGTAACTTTTCTCTTTCATAAATGGGGTTGTCATCTTTCATACGTTCTCTATTTACTTGGTATATGCCTTCCTTCCTGAACTTTGAGAACACCTTGTCTCTCTCCCGCTTTGGCAGCTGCATGGCAGATTTCACCTGCTCCTTATCCTTATGTACCAAACAAATGTGTCTCGAGAGCTTTTCACCACAAGCTTTGTTGCAGAAAGGGCATGGCCTTGATGGCTTCTTGTACCTTGTTTTCTTGTCCTCGTGTTTGTGTGTCGTTTCCATATTATCATTGGTTTTCTGATGTGGCAATTCTGGCCCTGAAAATGATCCTGGAAGGCACTGTTTATAAATCTTTGTAGGTTTTTCATCTGGTGTAGATATAACAGAAGATGGTCTCTTGCGCACTTGAACATTTCTTGGATGAATCTCAAGAGTTGCCTCATCATCACTGCTGTATTCCTCGTTGCTACCCTCCTCTGGTAGATATGTTGGATCAAGGTCAGATTCATCACTGTCAAAATGATTTTGGAGTTCACTTGATGATTTAGATAGGTTAGGGTAGATGAACCTTCTTGGGCGTGTGTACTGCTCTTCCTCATCTGAGGAACAACTTGATGGAGATACACAGTTTTGTGGATGCTCAGATTGTTCTAATCCTTTGAACTCTCCTTCGACTGGTTGGTGTCCTTGTGTCTCTCCTTGTTGGAGTCCTGGAGTCCCTCTTTCTTGTTGGTGGACCTGTGTCTCTCCTTCTTGTTGGTGGAAATGTATGTCTCCTCCTTGTTGGTGTCCTATAGTCCCTCTTTCTTGTTCGTGTCCTTGTGTCTGTCCTTCTTGCTGATTAATCTGCATCTCTCCTTCTTGTTGGTGTCCGAGAGTCCCTCTTTCTTGTTGTGTCTCCCTGTGCTGGTGGATTTGTGTTCCTCTTTCTTGTTGATGCCCTAGAGTCCCTATCTCTTGTTGGTTGACTTGTGTCTCTCTTTCATGTTGGTGGCCCTCTGTCTCTCCTTCTTGCTGGTGGACATGTGTATCTCCTTGTTGGTGGACATGTGTCTCTCCTTGTTGGTGGACATGTGTATCTCCTCCTTGTTGGTGTCCTAGAGTCTCTCTTTCTTGTTGATGGACTTGTGTCTCCCCTTGTTGGTGGATTTGTGTTCCTCTTTCTTGTTGGTGGTCCTCTGTCACTCCTTTTTGGTGGACTTGTGTCTCTCCTTGTTGATGGATTTGTGTTCCTCTTTCTTGTTGGTGGTCCTCTGTCACTCCTTTTTGGTGGACATGTGTATCTCCTCCTTGTTGGTGTCCTAGAGTCTCTCCTTCTTGTTGGTGGACCTGTGTCTTTCCTCGTTGGTATATATGTATGTCTTCTCCTTGTTGGTGTCCTAGAGTCCTTCTTTCTTGTTCATGTCCTTGTGTCTGTCCTTCTTGCTGGTGGCCCTCTGTCTCTCCTTCTTGTTGGTGGACCTCCATCTCTCCTTCTTGTTGGTGTCCTAGAATCTCTCTTTCATGTAGGTGGCCCTCTGTCTCTCCTTCTTGTTGGTGGACCTCCATCTCTCCTTCTTGTTGGTGTCTTAGAGTCTCTCTTTCATGTAGGTGGCCCTCTGTCTCTCCTTCTTGTTGGTGGACCTCCATCTCTCCTTCTTGTTGGTGTCCTAGAGTCTCTCTTTCATGTAGGTGGCCCTCTGTCTCTCCTTCTTGTTGGTGGACCTCCATCTCTCCTTCTTGTTGGTGTCCTAGAATCTCTCTTTCATGTAGGTGGCCCTCTGTCTCTCCTTCTTGCTGGTGGACCTCCATCTTTACTTCTTGTTGGTGTCTTAGAGTCTCTCTTCCATGTAGGTGGCCCTCTGTCTCTCCTTCTTGTTGGTGGACCTCCATCTCTCCTCCTTGTTGGTGTCTTAGAGTCTCTCTTTCATGTAGGTGGCCCTCTGTCTCTCCTTCTTGTTGGTGGACCTCCATCTCTCCTTCTTGTTGGTGTCTTAGAGTCTCTCTTCCATGTAGGTGGCCCTCTGTCTCTCCTTCTTGTTGGTGGACCTCCATCTCTCCTCCTTGTTGGTGTCCTAGAGTCTCTCTTTCATGTAGGTGGCCCTCTGTCTCTCCTTCTTGTTGGTGGACATGTGTATCTCCTCCTTGTTGGTGGATTTGTGTTCCTCGTTCTTGTTGGTGGTCCTCTGTCTCTCCTTGTTGGTGGACCTGTGTCTCTCCTTGTTGGTGGACATGTATGTCTTCTCCTTGTTGGTGCCCTAGAGTCCCTCTTTCTTGTTCATGTCCTTGTGTCTGTCCTTCTTGCTGGTGAACCTGCATCTCTCCTTCTTGTTGTTGTCCTAGAGTCCCTCTTTCCTGTTGGTGGACTTGTGTCTCTCCTTCTTCTTCTTCCCTTTGAACTTGTCCTCTGAAATGCTGAGGGGAAAAATAATTAGAAATTAGATGAATAAAGCCAAATAATGAGTAGAAACTTGTCCAAAATGTAATCAGTTTAGCTATATCACATGGGGCAATTTTTAGTATTATGGGTAATGTTCAGAGGTAAAGAATTGAATCTCACATACATGACTTGTATTGCTTTGTCTATCATGGGTTACAAGCAAAAACATGAAAAGGTAAAATTCGACTTTTATCACATCTGATAATAATCTTGTAATTTCCATCATACTCTAAATTTATCAAAATTAATTTTACCTTTTTCTTCCACGGCAGTTCTCGAACTCCATAATTGTACAGAACTTCGGTCCCTTTAGATATGTTCTTTGTAGCAATTATCCACATGTGTGGATGTGACTTCATATCTAGTATCTTCATTCGGGCGTTCTCCTCCCTCCCTTGTCCATGATTCACGAGGCGGCCGAGTCTATCCCCAAAAGCACACTCATCAGTTGCATCAAGACTGTATTCCAAAGAAAAGTGTACAATATTGTATGTCATTCAACTAGATGGATGTTCGACTGCGCGCAGTCGAAAATGATGCCTCCACTATTGCGCGATTTACATATTAAGCCCAATTACATAACGTGATCACAAGCTCTTATTGCATATATAATGAGCCCTGTGACCTTTGACCTCATAACCCAAAAATCGAATTAGTTCATCATTGGCCCCTTAAGGTACATACATGGGCCAAGTTTGGTGAGAATCCGTCAATCGGTTCTTGAGATAACACGACCACAAGCTATTTATTGCCCTATGACCTTTGACCGCATGACCCCCAAATCCAGCTTTAGTGAGGATGGGATGAACCATCCAAAAGTAATATGTAGATTTAACATCTTATGTACAAATTTAACATTTTGTACACAAAGTCTGAGTGACCTTTGACCACACTAAAATGTATAGGCCTCCCTAGCTAATGCATCTACCATTCAAATTTGGTAATGATAGGACGAACCATTCAAAAGTAATAGGTAGTACACATACGGATGGACAGTGCCCGTTTCATAATCTCCTAATAGGAATAAAACGTGCAAACTTACCAGTAGCTTTGTCCTTGATGCTTAAAAAAAAAACGAAAACCAGATGATTCCTCCTCCTCACGTTGGTTGCCTTCTTGGGCAGATATAAGTTGGCCTGGGTACTCCAACAAAAACTCCCCTTTTGAGATGTCTCTTTGTGCCACTATCCCTCTTCCTGTAAGAAAAATTACAGTAAGACATCATTACACCAACATTATGGTACCTCTAAACAACGATAGTTGATTGTTGACGTCACAGCTGAAAGTCATCTTCAACAAAATATTGATTTGCAATTTATTTCGTGCAATTTACTTTCAGGCGCACATCTAGACATTGTCCCTATATACTCTATATGTAGTAAATAAGGATGTCCAGCTCAACTCAATTTGTTTTGTTTCTCACTGTTTTCATTTTGGACACCCTCCAAGAGTTGGGTTTGCAGGTTCTGTACATTGTAGAGTTTGAGGAAGTAAGGATTACAAAAAGTATCCAAGAAGTGTGTCTGATTTTCTTATGCCAGATTCACTATTCTATTTCTTTTATGTTGAGATGGAAATGGCAGGAATTTATATGTTTCCAAAAATCACAGTGCCAATTTGATCAGTACAATTAATTTTGTCAGAATATCTTGACAATGTGTACTCGGACAGACGGTGTGAGTTGCCATTGACACCAATATATGTTATTCGATCATACCGGTGTTTACACAATGCCATGTTCCAAACAGTAAAAAAATGATGTATGTAAATATGCCTGGTCAATCTTCGGGATAAAATTGGCGGCGCACAACATGCCATCGAACAGCGCCTTCTAGAACACCAGGTATACATGTACATCCCTTTATGTTATCGTGGTAAGAAGAAATATGGACGGACAGACGGATAACCTAAAAACAGAATGCCTCCGGCACCACTTCATGTCGGAGGCATAAAACAAAAGAACTTGAGTTGAAATGAATGTGCAAAATATGCAAATTATGTTGTTAAGTTATGTTTCTGCTGTGACATCAATCAAATATTGTTGGACAGTATACGACCTAAACTTGTAGCAGCCCCATGAAACTTAATTATGAATTAAAAAATGATGTTGCTTACCTTTGTTCTCAAACAGCTTGACAATGAAGTGAGGAGGGTCCTTTTCTTTCTCTGTGTATTGTGCTGCTACCTCAAGGGGGTTGGGTTTTCCAACACCACAATGTCTTCTTCTGGTCAGCATGTCTAAAAGGGTTAGAGAAAAATAGAAAATGAAGACAAGGCCTATATAAACCAAGAATTATAACAGCATTTAATAGGAAAAACTACAGATGGTATTCATCAAATTTAGTAGGGTTACACCGCTATGGAAGAAGGGATTACATTCCAGTAAGGGAAGTATCAAGTTCCAAAAAGGGGTCCATTATCTATTTTAGTGTATGTCACCATCACCACAAGTGGCCTAATTGGGAATGATGAAATTGGGGGATTGACAATAACTATTTGGCCGCTAGAGGGCGTTAAATTAAATGAATTAAATGCTTGTTTCTGATTGGTTGACGTGCGCTGTTGGCTCAGCGGGTCCAGCTTCAGGTTGTGCTACCTACTTCCGGTCTTTTACGCCGAAATCCTACAGAATTCAATTTTTGCCGGCTAATTTGATCATTTCATCCGCAACGGAACCCCATACTCACAAAAACACTTATTTAAACTGATTTAAATCAATGTTTAAATCACTTTTCGATAGCGTTTTAGAACCGTTCGTTATAATGACGCATCATGATTTTGGCTGATTTCAATAGGAAAGCTATTCATGATCACTCGTGCCTGTCCTGGAAGTAGGCAGCACAACCAAAGTAATATAGCGCCGCTATCGGAGAATATCTTACAGCTCTTGTCGATCTCTCGAATTGGTCTTGCATGGATACAAAATTTTGAATACCCAGTGAAACTTACCAGTGACTCTTTCCTTGATCTTGATGCTTGAAAAAAAAAGCCCTAGCCCTGCAACCGCGACTCCTCACATCGCTCGTCTTCTTGGGCAAGTAGTTGCTGCAGGAAAATAAAAACATGTACATATTTTTCATATTGTGTCAGAAAAATTGTGTTAAAAAAGACTGTTTGACCCTACAATGTAGATACACGCACCCGCTATCTCTTGCGATAGCGGTGCACCTACAAAGCTTCCTCTAGAACTTAATTTCCCTGTCTTATTTTTGTTTCTCAATGGAATTGTCATAGATCCAGTCTTGCATGGTCTACAATCCAATGAAAAAATCAGGAAAATTATTTTGACAACCCAAAAAGCATGCAAAGTTTCTGCAGATACTGCATGTTCATCGTTGGGTGTTTCGCGAGCAGTTCAACGCAGAACCCTATGCCAACAACACAAATAAACAGAAATTTGTTTTGTTATAGAGGTCTAGGGTAAATCGTTGTAATCAGCATTTTTTGACATATGGTTCTATATTCGCTGTCGAAGTTGGAATGCGCAGTGCGTGGCCACGCACGCGCACAGTACACATTCGCATATAATCCAACAGCACTTGATTGCCCTGCGTTAAGCATTTGTTTGAGCGGTTGCTATCGAAATGTACAAGCCGGGACCGGGGTCGTTACATAGGCTTCGACAGTGAATAGGAATTAAGCTTCATGCTTTGTACATGTAGGTGCAAGCAATAGCGGGTGCGTGTATCTAGGTTGACCCACAACAATGCAAAACAAAAAAGTTTGACCTTGCAATGATTCCAATGTCAGAGGAGATCTAGATCTAGGAGTAGGCCTACTAGGACTAGACTCTATATGGAACTCTTGCCATGACCCGTTCTCAAGACCCTATTTTTCACTCAACTTGTTGCCCCCTAGGCTATAGCAAGGCTAAGCCCTATCCTTTACTCAGGGGAGGGCCAATTAGCCCTAGACTCTACTAAACTAGCTGAGTAGACCCTACTAGCTTAATTTGAGCTGACTGCGGCCAGGGGCGTCGCCAAAGGGGGGGGGGGTGGGTGTGGGGGGTGCGAAATTGCGCTGCCGTCGGGAAAACAAAGAAAAGGGGGAGGGGAAAAAAGAGAGGGAAAGGGAAAGAAAAGAAAGAAAGAAAAGGAAAAGAAAGGAAAGAAAGGAAAAGAAAGGAAAAAAGGAGAGGAAAGGAAAGAGAAGAGAAAAAAGAAAAAGAGGGAAGAGAGGAAAGAAAAGAAAAGAGAAAAGAAAGAAAAGGAGAAAAGGAAGAAAAAACGAGAAAAAGGAAACAAGGGGAGGTAAGAGCCTGAGAGAGGGGGAGGGGGTTGTTGGGTGGAGTCGTCTCGTCGAGGGAGCAAGAAAGACACGCATAAATAAATTGCTGTGTCGGGTCAGCCGTGTCGGTATTCTTGCTCGATCCTCGGGTACTATATAAATGCAGGAATTTGAAGTCGGCGAGATGTATAATGTCGGTTGGCCGACAATTTTTTTTCCCCCTACTAACTGTGACGACATCGAGAGAGACTACAACTATAATACTTGTACTTTCTAGAAGTTTGACTTTCCTATAATATCAGCTCAAGAAATCAGAGGTTTAAAAGTTTCGGGTAAACTAAATTCAAACAAGGATTAGAGTCAAGAACGGTACAACGAATCGTCCTTTTTCTCTAAAATGTTAATGAAACGTCAAAGCTTTCGCGCTTCGCGCGGAACATTATTTAGATAAGAATTAAGAGTCGAGAACGGTACGACGAATCGTCTACTTTCTCTATATTGTGATGAAACGCCAAAAAGAAAACGTCAAAACTTCCGCAAGCGCGGGCGGGGGAAAAACTGAATTCAGACAAGGATTAGGAGTCAAGAACGGTACAACGAATCGTCCTTTTTTTCTAATATGTTAATGAAACGCTAAAGCTTTCGCGCTACGCGCGGGAGGGGGAAACTTCATTCAGACAAGGATTAAGAGTCGAGAACGTTACGACGAATCGTCTTCTATCTCTAATAGTTTAATAAAACGTCAAAGCTTCCGCGCTTTGCGCGATTGGGGGAAACTGAATTCAGACAATTAAGGATTAAGAGTCAAGAATACTACACTGAATCGTCTGCTTTCTATAATAATTTAATGAAACGTGAAATTTTCCACGCTTTGCGTGGAAGGGTGGAATCTTCATTCAGACAAGGATTAAGAGTCGAGAACGTTACGACGAATCGTCTTCTATCTCTAATAGTTTAATAAAACGTCAAAACTTCCGCGCGGGAGGGGGTAAACTGAATTCAGACAAAGATTAGGAGTCAAGAACGGTACAACGAATCGTCCTTTTTCTCTAATATGTTAATGAAACTCCAAAGCTTTCGCGCGAAGCGCGATAGAGGAAATCTGGATGCGGACAATTAGGGCTGATTAAGAATCGAAAACGGTACAACGAATTGTCTTCATTGTCTAATAATAAATACTACAAATTTAATGAAACGTCTAAGCTTCCGCGTTTCGTGCGATTGGGGGAAACTGAATTCAGACAATTAAGGATTAAGAGTCAAGAATACTACACTGAATCGTCTGCTTTCTATAATAATTTAATGAAACATGAAATTTTCCGCGCTTCGCGTGGAAGGGTGGAATCTTCATTCAGATAAGGATTAAGAGACGAGAACAGTACCAAGAATCGCTTTCTCTCATAATTTAATGAAACGTCAGAGCTTCCGCGCTTCGCGCGATTGGGGGAAACTGAATTCATACAAGGGTTTAGAGTCGAGAGCAGTACAACGAATCGTCTTCTTTCTCTCATAATTTAATAAAACGTCAAAGCTTCCACGCTTCGCGCCCGGTGGGGTCACTCAATGTGACTTCCGGACCGCATGACCGTTACCAAAATCGCGGAAAAAGGGGTCAATTTCAAGCAATGTCCGCGGACAAAATATTCCTCGAAATTAAGAAAATAGGGGCGCACATGTGTCCCCGAAATTGATAAATAGGGGTCAGGAAAAGGGAAAAGAGAAAACCGGGAAGGGAAAAGAGAAAACGGGGAAGAAAAATTCTCGGAGCCGAGTCTTGTCCTTGAAATATGGTAAAAGGGGTAAATTTGCGAAAGTGTCCTTACAATCTTATAAATAGGGGTATTCCAAAGTACGATTTTGTCCTTGTTTTGACGTAAAAAAGGGGGTTAAATTTCACAAAATGTCCTTGAAATTGACCGCAAAAGGGGGTTATATGCATTGGTGGTAACGGTCATACGTGTCACTCTATGCAGGGGAGTGACCCCACCGGGGCTTCGCGCGATTGGGGGAAACCGATTTCAGACAATTAAGGATTAAGATTCGAGAATACTACACAGAAGCGTCTGCTTTCTATAATAATTCAATGAAACGTCAAAGCTTCAAAAACGTCAAAGCTTCCGCGCTTCGCGCGGAAGGGTGGAATCTATAAAGTCATCTATAAAGTAATCTATAAAGTCAGATAAGGATTAAGAGTCGAGAACACTACAACTAATCGTCTGCTTCTCTCATAATTCAATGAAACGTCAAAGCTTCGCGCGGGAGGGCCCTTTGCGCGCTCTTTAAGTGATTCGCTTATAGGATCCAAACTAGATCTACGCGCCTGCATTTAAATATATAGTCTAGATCTAGCTATGATACTGACTAAGTTAACGAAATAATTCTTATATTTATGTCAAGGAAAATGACAATTTGCGCATACGCAAGTAGATCTAGATCTACTATAGATCTAGATTCTAGATAGACTAGATCTAGATCTAGATCTAGTTCATAGAAAAAATAATTTAGCCTTCGGCCCCGGGTTGATACTAGTATTGATAGGGTTAAATTTGTAGACACAGGGACATTATTACATTTTGTCGGTAATTGGTGGCTAGTTTTGTCGGTAATCGGTGGTCTCTAACTTACACCCCCCCCCCCCCCCCCCCCCCCCCCCCCCACTGAAAAAGGTCTAGCGACGCCCCTGACTGCGGCACACCCCCAACAACAAATAATTTGAGTACTACTACTAGCCTAGATCTAGTAGTAGATCTAACTTAGATCTAGACCTAGGTCTAGATGATACTTGATAGATCTATCTAGACTAGTAGGGTCTAGAACCTATAGTAGAGTCTAGATCAGCTAGTCTAGATCTAGATATAGAGTCTAGACCCCTACTACTACTAGATCTAGATTTTACTAGTAGACCTACTAGTACTAGTAGGGTGTCTGAACGATTTTTCAATTTTCAATTTGGGATCGTTTTTCACCATTTTTGTTTGATATTTGAATTAAAAATGTAATCAGAATAATACATTTCAAATTTCAAGTCTCGCCGATGTTTCTATCAAAAGATACAGCCCCTTCAAAACGCTGAAATATTCATAGCATTTTGCTCAGAATCGACGAAAAAGACGTACACGCAGAGTTATGTTGTTTTGCTAAATTTAGCCAAACAGCTGTATCGCGCGATATGCAAGCGTATGCATATCGTACGCAAGTTGCTCAGCCAATGCGCGACTTGCAAGCTTGAGCTACGCTGTCTCCGCGACACGTGCCATTGACTAGTATGGTTAGCGTTCGTCGCACAAAAAACCCGGAAGTGAATGCACGTTATAGTCAATGGCAATATCGCGGAGATGTCTCCGCGATATTGCCATTGACTACAACGTGTATTCACTTCCGGGGTTTATAGTGGGAACGGCCATCCATACTTTCATTCACTATAAGCGCACATGTTACGCGATGTAACCATGGTTTGGACTGAGCGGAGCTCACGCCTCCCTAATTAGCTGATTCCAAAAATGTGGGAGGGTATTTTCAAACTGTTATAACAAATGATCCCTTGGGGCTAGCAAAAAAAAAAGCATCTGGATATTATCCTTACGTCTAGCCCTGCTTAAGCCGCGGGGCGGCAGCTCAGGAAAGTGGCAAATTTTGGAGCTAGGATGCAAACAACATTTCAATCGCTATTTTGACCAAGATATTTTTAGAATTCTGGGGGTGGCCCCCGATGGGGAATATGGAGAAAAACCTGCTCTTTCATATGACACCTCATTTATTGAGTTTCACCTGCAGGATCATTTGTTATAAAGGTTTGAATTTCAAATTTTTTCATAAAATCATTGACCAATTTTGGATGGTCGCGCAATGCACGTAGACCACATAGGGAAGCGTACAATCTCTATGGGAAGGGTTTTAGCACACAACATTGGGTGCGCGATCAGACACCCAGTACTAGACTCTTCTACTTCTAGATTCTAACTGTTAGACCTCTAAATTGGAGAATTTTTTTTTGCCAAGCCAAGGCCCAAGACGTACTAGATCTAGTATGAGAATCACACAGGGTCGACTCTCTAACAGTTAGAAGAGCTTTGCTGGAGTGGATCTAGTCTAGACTTTTCTACTCTAAAGTCAATTGGCTACCACTCTCATGAGTGTCTCAGCCCCATATATGCAGGACTAGTAGTACGGTAATAGAAGTAGTCTATGAATATGATTAACAGAAAAGAATAAAATATCCACATATAGACCCTATAGGCCTACCTGAAGTTCAGACAACCGTCCCGACTTGCATGCTGCTATAGCCTGCATACCGTACCGTACCGGCGCGGGAAGCTTGGGCGGCAACGCCTGGGCTACATTCGTGGAGGTCCTAGTAACATCTTGATCTGCTGTGTAGCGGTGTAGTTAGGAGACACCTTTTGCTATATATTACGGTGCAAGGGAGACAATTTTATCGGCAAATATATGTATATATTACTGCGCATGTGCGAAGATCGCGATATCGCATTGGAATAAACTACCTTAAAAAAGAGGGTGCTTTTCACACCATAACGGATATATATTTTTCTTTAAAAAAATAATGAGCAAGATGCACATTATTACGTTGTTAGAATCACATCTGATCTTAGAAATGAATATCCCACACATATACGATTGAGAAAGCGAGATATATCCCATAAACTTTGTGTCTCTCAAATGCACTGTTATATCAACGCCGAGTATACACCCCCATATTTGAAAGGGTTTCTATTTTAAGTTGATGTACCCTTGTATCAAATGGACGGTGCGAACATTGAGCTACAATGTTAACATGAATATTCATGAAGCATTTTGGACACCGTTCCTTGTAAAACTGCATGTATGGGGTGTTGAAACGTAAAGGAGACACGAAAATGTCTCCCTAATCTGGGTGTCTCCTATAAGTAGGTATAATAACACCGGAATGTCTCCCAAATGTCAGATCTTATATATATATATATATATATATATATATATATATAAACCTAATGCAGACAGTAACTGTGGAATACATACTCCCAGGCTATATAAGAACACTTAAACAACAAGAAATCATTGAAATATAGGTTTCCTAATGAAGTTTTAAGCATATTATGCTTAAAACTTATTAAGTAAATAAATAAACAATCGTTAACCTTTGACCTTTCTATACGTAACTGTGCAGATCCCTGAGACACCTTCTTCATCTTGGCTCCAATGTGATTCATCAATCGTTAGCTACAACCTGACTTATTGGCCAAGGGATGATCCCACTAACTCTACAACTATTCCAGTAAATAGTACAGAAGATATAGTTGTCAAAACAGTCAATGAGTTGGATGTCTGCACCGAGTACGAGTTCTCCATTGTCGTTGTTAATTCAGTCGATTTAGCTGGGCCTGCGAATATGACGTCAGCGATGACTGAAAAAATACGTGAGTTTCTGCATTACACTTCAATTTTGGGAACAAAACCTTGTGGCTACGAAAATTGTCACTTTTAAAAACATTTTTAGTTTTTATATTTGATAATCATTTGATACGATAAAATTTGTTTTCGCAGCTCGGCTCAAAATGAAATATTAAAAAAAAAAATTTTTAAGGAAAATATACAAATTATATACAAATATACACAACATAAAGATATACAAATACATAAATCACAAGAAATGCTGGTTTTAATTTTCATTTGAATTCCGAGACCAAGGTTTCGTTCGGCTCGGCTCCTGCTATGGCCATTGGTTAGTCACGTGTTACTTCTCTGTCGCAAAGTCCATAGAATGTTCTACAATATTATTTTAGTAGTAGGGCACACACGTGATAATTGAATATGAACTTCACCTGCCTCATATTCCATTCCATAAGGATAATCTAAAATGATCCACATGGAGTTGTGTATAGACACTTCAGACATTACCTACAAAGCAAAAACTTGGGCCTTCGATACTGCCTAACAACCTCCTCTCTTCTTCTGATTTGCCCACAGCTCCTCAACCAGTGGATAGTGCTGACGTCACTTCTGATTCGTACAACCACCTGGAGATCACGTGGTCAGAACCATTCAGCCAATGCGGTGATCCGAGCTACAACGTATCACGTAGGCTACTTCTCATTGACCAATGTGACGATTCTATGGCGGATATGGTAACGCGTGAGGTAACAGGCGATCCAATCATCGAGTATGACGACCTTTTGCCATACTCAACCTATGTGTTTACAGTTCTGGCGACTCTGGAAGGCTATGAAGCAGAAACAGTCTTTTTCATCACATACAACTCCACTGAGTCAAGTAAGTTAAAGACACATACGCATGGGTCCTCGTTTGTAAGCTTCACATCGTTCGGGTATTCACCTAAAAAACTGATGTTATCAATCACTAGGAGTTTGACCTTCAACTACACTGTCGCTCATAACGGTGGAATTTTTTTTTTTACCCCAATTTATGGAATTATTTTAAAAATAATTTAAAAATAATAGATCTAGATAATACTATACATTCTCAAATTTGATTGAATAATAATTTGCCATTGTGTGGTTTGCGTGACTGCTAAACCATGTGTATGCTACTATGCTTATCAACTAGGGGACCTACGCCCTTAAGTCATAAATGACAGCAATGAGGATTAATGGGGATCTGGCGCTGCTCAGTGGCTGCCGGGCTCACGATCAATTGGCAAAAAGAATTTTCGTTTCGGTTAAATAAAATTTGGAGTGGACTATTAGGCTATTATTATTATTATTAATGCCCTACAAAAGGGCACTACTATAGCACATCGACACGGTTTTGGTCCTGGGGCCTCACAGTTATGAGGCCTTTGCTTTGTCACTGAACCATGACTGTACGCAGCGGGGGCTAGGCTAGGGGGCAGTTTCCATAAATAAAAAAAACAAAGAAAAAATCAATAAATTTTCAATAATTTATTGCATTTTACCCCGGTTCCCAACATTAAAAAAATCCTCTGTGTGCCCATGCCTTGAGCCATAATGCATGGCCGTCCAGAGAATTTTTTATGTTGGGGACCGGGGTAAAATGCAATAAATTATTGAAAATTTATTGCATTTTCTGTTTTTTTTTTTAAATTAATGGAAACTGCCCCCTACCCTAGCTCAAACTGCGTACAGTCATGGTTCAGTGACAAAGCAATGGCCTCGTAACTGTTAGGCCCCAGGATCAAAACCGTGTCGATGTGCTATATTAGAGCCCTTTTGTGGGGCATTAATCCTCATTACTGTCATATATGACTTAAGAGCGTGGGTCCCCTAGTCGATAAGCATAGTACAATACACATGCTTTAGCAGTCACGCAAAACACACATTGGCAAATTATTATTCAATAAAATCTGAGAATGTATACTTTTATCTAGATCTATTATTTTTAAATTATTTTTAAAATAATTCCATAAATTGGGATAAAACAAAAATATTCCAACTATATGAGCGACAGTGTACATGAATGATAGGTCTTTAAGTATTTGCAGTGCACTTTCCAGCAATTATTGTCCCATTAGGAAATGTCATCGTGACAAGTATTACCTTTACCGGCAACCCGAAGACTCTCTGCGATTTTAAGTATTTCTCGGTGAGATAACTAGGTTGCTGTGTTGGAAATTTGTACAACCATTCAAAATATTTCCACCGAGTAAGGTGTTAGAAAATTGAAATACATATGACATAATTTGGAGTCTATCCCTAAGAATGGAATTCGTGATCCGTCCGCTTTTGTCAGGACGGCACTCGCCGGCTTTCCGCGATAAATTACGAGTTACGACCCTGCCATGGGATGACGGGATCGAAATCTTCAGGGAGGCTGACGTCTCTTTGCTAGAATATTAATTTCCTGTTTCCTTTTTGATCACTAGTATGGCGAAAATATAATGGTAATTTCAAATAAGATCCAGTAAACACAGAGAAAGCAAACCACGTGCAAAATGTAGTGGTTAAACGAGTATTGATAATTTAAAATTCCCAAGGGATTGCGCCGCTCAGCATCCCTACCCCTCATCTCTTATGCCTTTGGTACCTACCCACAGCAACACCATGCTGTATCCCTCGATCTTAATCAAACCGGGTTCTACTCCTTTTAAATCAGATCTTGTTAACGTTTTGTTTTCGGAAAGAGACGTTAAAGATTGTTCTCCAGATATAAAGAATTCCATCTGGCATGGTAGAAACCTGTCTACATTTGACACTCTTCACCCAGGTGAAGTAAATGGATGCAAGGTAAAGAATACTGTTGAAAGAACCTATCATGGTAGCTTGCTTACACTAAAGCCGGGATAACGATGTGTTACTTAGGACACCAGTAGTGTATTTGATACATTTAGTAGCTTCACTATATAAAGTGGATAGGTAACCAATTCGATTTATAACTTAATCCACTTAATAGATTCCACTGGGCCACCTGAATACTTCACAGTGGCTAGCACCGTGAAAAGAAAATTGGATTATACCTGGAGCAGTCCCCCATGCGGAGACCGGAACGGAGCCTTAAGTTACGACTACGAATTCGGAGAAGCGGGAGGGGATGAGGTGCAGAGGGAAAACCTTATGATGACAAGTCAATCATTTGAGGATTTAAAACATTACGTGATGTACGAGTTTACTGTCTGTCCGAGGACAGTCGTTGGACCGGGTCCCTGCATCTTCAATCAGACCAGAACACTACCAAGTGGTAAGATCCATTATGAATATCGTTATCAAAGATTGGACGTTATTTCCTTTTTATTTTGGGTTTATTTTCACCAATGACATTTGATTCCTTGCCTTAGTCATATCATTATAATATAGACCAGTTCCGAGATATTTTATGTACAGATGATCCTAGAAATCTCCTAAGATCTTTTAAACATGGAGAAGTTACACTTTGCGCATGTTAGAAGAATCACTGCCCAAGTGATGGTAGTGCTCAATGAATACCTATTGTTTGCCATCTTGCAAAGGATACTTCCACCAGTGTATCATAGAACATACCGTCGATGCATAAATGAATAATTAAACAAAATTATGTACACGTATCCAGCTTTCGTCTCAATGGGTTTTACAGTATTGTGCAAATTCCATTTATTTGCCCGAGCGCAGAAAGGATCTCCAAAATGGCTTATTTGGTCGAACCCTCCCATGAATTGGGTCATTCAAAATAATTTTCGAGCCATACTTGCGTTCCGTATACCAATGTGCAATGGAGGCCTCATATAATGCTTTTGAACACTGATAAATAGAGATAATCTTGAATTTAGTGATCCGAAGAATGTGTTGTTGTGTAGAGGTTTCGTGGTTCAGTGGATAAGCCTCCGGACTATTAACCGTAAGGTATGGGGTTCGAAACCCTGTCGTATAATACTAATATCCTTTGGCATAACATTAATCTGCATTTGCCACTGTGACACTCAACTGAGGTGAGGTAAATGAGTACCCGCCAGGAATCAACTCCTGAAAATGCTCTAGCCACGTAATGGCAGCTGTGGTAAAGCCGGGTCGATACACAAAAATGGAGGGCCATGAGTGGCAATGTTCCAGACATAAGCGCTTGACGAGACCCCATTATTTATATCGATATTATTATAACTACTTTTATCATCATAATAATAATTATATTATTTTTGTTATTATCAATATGATATTAATATTGTCATTATCGTATTATTATTATTATCATTATCGTTATTATCAATATGATTTTATCATTATCATCATTATTATATTTATTAATATTATTATCAATTTTATTTATTTGTTATTAATATTATTATCTTTAATACAGAGCCCATTGGCCTTCTCAATACCGGCAGCGAAGTGGGGTCAACGAATCAGACATATACCATCATCGCCTGGGAGAAACCGGAGTCAATCAACGGTTTATTTTTGAGATATGAGATCCAGAAAGACAATGATGACGTCATCATGATAGAGGAGGAAGACATAAGAATGTATGAATTCTCAGATTTAGAGCCTAACAATGAGTATACCATACAGGTAAGTTGGTTATTCAGCTAAATGTGCCGTCTCTGCTCGGACTTTCTAAAACCCAATGACAATAACAGCTTTAGAAGGATATTTCTTTTAAATCGTGAACAAATACTAAATCGCATGCGGTTTCAGCAAAGTTCAGGATTTGTCCCACAAATAAAACACCCTTGTGATATAGATTTCGATGCTTGGACATGCTAAGAGCCGGTTGGACAGTAACATGATATACCACTGGGAACCCGTTTCAGAAATTAATATCATAATTTTGTTACAATACTGCCTTTGTTAGGTACGTGCTGTCAGCAACGGAGGGAATGGTGCTTGGGATTCGGTCGATGTCACAACACTCCCAATACCAGGTGAGTTCAAGAGTATTTTAGTGAACCGTCGATCCTTCACCCCCTTCCCCCTCCACCTAAAAACAAAGAGAAATCAAAACATTATTACTGGGAACATCATCATCATCTTACCTTTTTCATCATTATAGATTCTACAATAAACAACTAACTTAAAAAACGGGAACATTTGACCTTGAAAACTAAATGTATAGTGCTTAAAACCAGTGGCGTAGACAGGTTCGTACACCTGGGGGGGATGACTCAGGGGCGGATCTAGCTTTTTGCTAAGAGGGGGGAGGGGTGATCAAAATAATGACGATGCGGAGCATCGTCCACGAGCCGCGAAGCGGCGAGCCGATTTTTTGGGGGGTGTTTATTTGAACCCCGTAAGTGATGTTTTCCTGGCATCTATTAACACAATGGAGACCATAAAAAGCAGTGCATGATAACGTCTTTTTAAATCAAGTAACAGTTAAATACACAGTTATATCCAGAGTTATCATGTGTTTGGTTAAGTTACCAGATGAGTTGAATATCTTCTCACAATATTTGCACTTGAAAGGGTTTCTCTCTAGCGTGCGTTCTTTTTTCTTTCTTTCTTTCTTTTTTTTTTTGTGGTTTTTTTTTGGGTTTTTTGGGTTTTTTTTGGGCCGCCCAAGGGGGGGGGGGGGGGTTAAACCCCCTAAACTCCCCCGTAGATCCGCGCCTGTTTAATCTTGTGGTTATCTTGTGGTTTCCAAACCACAAGATGACCACAAAATACTTGTAAGATTTACTTTTTTTACCGTCTGAATTGGCTTTCACCTTGTGAATGCGGCTAATAACAATAAACACAATTACAATAATGATGAGGATTATTATTATCATCATCATAATTATTATTATTATTAATATTATAATTGTTATCATTATTATTATTACTATTATTATCATCATTATGACTTATTAAGTAAGCAAATATCATTCCCCAAAACCTGGGGGGGATGATTGTACATGCCATCCCCCCCCACCTTGTGAGGTGGGGGGGATGCATCCCCCTCATCCCCCCCGTTGTCTACGCCCCTGCTTAAAACGATGGACTGCTGATTAATTTGCGGCGTGGTCGTAACCGGCGCCAGTGATATTTTAATTAGCAGCCGCATCAATACTTGTGAAACTTTTCGGAAGCGCCTTTAACAAGTCGTAACTATATGGAATCTCTAAAGAAGCTTTTTATTTAATATAAAAAGTGTCTATTTTGTTCTATCACCGTGGGTTATTGAGAAATCCTCTGGATGGGATGTCGACGTGTCTTTCGAAATGATACTTGCCAAAGAAACGCCGGTCACTCTCTGAAAATTGTCTTTGTATAGAATGTGCATATTGTAAACGACGCGTATTTTCATAATCATTGTTCGAAAAAAACCTTTTAAAACAAAAATGTCCTTCACTACTGGAATGCTCTGAATGATTCCCGCTTCAAATACTTTGAAGTAAAACGATTGGCTAAACAGCTTAAAAGTAAAGGCAGCCATGAAATGAATCCAAATGTCTCAGAGTCAGCAAGTTTGTATATATGAATTGTTATGCCTTTTTAGCTCACAGCAAAAGATATAGACCTATTTGGATCATGAGACATGTATTTATATAATACAAACGCCTATATTACTATGAAATTGAAATATTCATTAACCAAAATTTCTCTTTTCATGCAACAGAACCAAACACGCCAGCAGTACCGCTTTTCAAGGCAAAGAATGATACATCAATCTCCATAGAGTGGCCCCTCGTGGATGATACAAATCTAGGAATATACAGGATAACACACTATACAGTCAGTTATTCAAGTAGCACAGGGGATGAAGATACTATCGACGTCACTTATATTACATCACCTATGGTGTGCACTATCGCACCGCTAGAACCGGGAACGGAGTACTACATCAAGGTGAGCGAGTAATCTATCTTTTTGTTATCATTCAGACTTTCCAACATAATTAATATTTCTTAAATAAATGACGTAAATTGAAAATAACAATAACATAATGCATTACTCAAATGAACTCTTGTTATGGAGGGGTCACATAGTGACAAACAGCCGAGGGTGGTATTCTGAAAACGATGTGATATGTTATGTTAGTAAAAAGATGAGGACACGCCAATATAATTAATGTTTTGGTGAAGCTGGCTGCGTTTTCGTCACAAAAAATAAAAGAGTGCAAGCACCAGAGTTCATTACGACAATTAACAGGAATTATGAATATGTCATGTATGTCCTATATGTGAGATTTAAACGATAGCAGTGTCCGAATATAAAAATTATGTAAATATGTGATGCTCATGTTTTGTTTTAATAAAGTATACAATGAAAACAAATTATGCAAGGAAATCTGTTAACTGTCTTGACTTAACTGTCAGACACTATAGACTGACCGACTGACATTTTTTTATCTTTGGTAAGAGCATACATAAAATGAGGTGTAACAGGTACATGAGCATTTGTCTACATCAATAACCCACTACCTGAAATGTCCAAAATTAAACTGGCTTTTCAATTATCTTCATTCATGAAATGGAAAATTCGCGATTTTTGTTTCGTTAAAAAAGCACTGTTTGTGCTTTGATAACATTTTTAAACAAGCAAAACCTCTTCACATAGTTTGAATTAATATTTTATACAGCAATAATAGCTGTTGTGCGATTGAGTCTGAATTATATTATGCAATGACGATTTACGTCATTTCATCTATAAACTCGTATGTTATTGATGACACAGGTTCGCGCTGTCAATGAAGGAGGACCTGGGGGCTGGTCTGAAAGTTTGACTGAATCTACCGAACCAAAACCTACTACCGGCGGTCCTAACTGTAAGTTTCCAGTTCAGTAATAATTTCTAAAATCTTTGTTCTATTTTTTTTTAGCTACAGCTCATTGCAATGCTGTAAATTATTCCAAACCAAATAAATGAATACATTTTAATATATTTGAAATTACAGCAACGCGATTTTCGTAATGTTCATAATTATGAACGTTCCGTTCGAGATTATGTAAAGACAGGGTGTCCGAATGAAAACGCAACACCTGAGATCTGTAATTTCAATGACATCACAATCATTATGTCATTGTCTTGGTTTTAGGTAGATTTTGTGCATGCTGCCCCCTATACAATCCGCTGTGTTGGCAAATGGATCGTTGCTGTTGAAAATTTTGTCTCTATTTCTGTTTTTCCAACAGCTCTGGCCGTTGGTTTAGGTGTTGGCGTTCCCATTTTACTTATTATAATGGTTTCATCTGGTTTTATCGTATACAAGAAACGAAGGTACGTGTTATAATATTAAACTGCTACTTATATCAGTGAAATTTTGCAATTTTGATCTCATGTTTTGTGGAAGTTACAGTTTTGTCGATAATAAAATCTGTCGTATTGTCAAGAATGGATTTTTATTGCATATAGTATTATTTTGAAGTATGGAGTTTTGTTCAAACAGATTCACAAAATAATAAACAAAATAGATTTTTAAAATAATTTATGGATTTTCTTGAATAATCCTTTATTTTATTTTGTAACAAGTCAGTATACACATCCCCATAAAGAGGGAAGGAGAAAAAAGAGGAATAAATAAATGGGAGAAAAGGACACGAATAATTACGTTCCAAAGAAACAAGAAGACATTTTAGGAAACAGAGAAAATGAGATGAAAACAAAAACAATCTAGGAAAGAAGTGGGCCTTGACGGGAATAGAATGCTCATTTGTGTGCGTGTGCGTGCGTGTATGCGTGTGTGTGTGTGGGTGTGTGTGCGTGTGCGCGTGTCTGACTTTCGTTGTTCAATGCACTGTTTTATTCCTCACCCAGTAACTTGGCGCAAGTGAGATCTGGCAGTATTGTAAAGATTGTCTGATATTCAGTGATGCATGCAGAGATTCAAATGAAAATGGTACCTAAATGTACTGGGAGGATAACTCTATCAAGATATATCATGAAACCCATGATTAAATATTTATACTTCAAACAATTACAACTTTTAAAAAGTGGGACATTTTTTGTCTGACTCACTTTGTAGTTCAGTGCACCGCACGGCACCCGGGCAAGCGCCTTGAGGACCCCGGACCGGCCACGGCAGGGCACCTTCCAGGAGCCGTCGCGACGCGTCGGTACACCTGCTCATCGGACAGAGCCCGTAAGGTTACCGGCCGGCCCTCGGCCGGCAGCCTGCCGGCACCCTTACGGGCGCCTTGCATTTTACTCGACCAATTTTCTCCGGGCACCTCCTGGGCGCCGCACAATATGTGACCGCACATGCCGTAGAAATGAAAATCGGACGGTTCCCGTACGGTCTCTAAATCAACGGCAAGCCGCCGGGTAGGGGAAATCGTACGGGACCCGGTTTATATGTGACCTAGGCATTACACTGCGCTGCAAGAAAATTAACTTTCCAGTCTGCTCCTACGAATCTGCGCATTAGTAGCCCAAATTTGCGCTGTTTCGAATACGTGCTACGCGTTGACTTACGTTACAATGGCCTACGCGTATTTCGCAAAAACCATTACCCATAAGCTCTCACCATGTTTGTATATGCGCAACCAGCGAAAAGAGACTATCGCATGACAATGTGATAGATTTCATTATATTTTTGATCAATGAAATCCTGTGATCAAACATAACATTGCTATGATGTTACCGATAAGAAAAATGCGCTATACAGTGACGTCTGCGCTGCTCACACTTCACTTCCTTATTAACAGTATACATTATTGTTATTATTATTATTATTTGTTATGAAGGTTTGTTTGAAAAATATAAAACAAATCATATAATTTCAAGCCACTCAGAAAAATAGTGCTATTCCTGTCACCTCGATCCATAATTTCAGCTAGAGCCTCTCAGTGCATGGTATATTTTGTTTACTTTCACTACGACCGCGCCGAGAATTGGAATCTATATAATTCGTCATATGACCTCATTTAGACCAATCGTGTTGCAAGATTCTTGGTACGTGTAGGTGCCTAGGTGGGGTACAATGTAAAGTAGATATTGGGCTAGACTGTATGTCTTAATTTGTTTCTTTGTATGTGTGTTCCTTATTGCTTAGGGATGCTCCACCAACACCACCAAAGGAATATGATCTAGAGAATGTTCCAGCTGACGGTAAGCAACAACTCATTTATTTATTATTAATATTATTGTTTTTATTATTATTATTACTATTAATCATATAATTATTGATATTATAATTTCATTAATGTTTGATGTTTTTACGTTTAATTTGATACTTTGATTTCCTCCACATCAAGAGTGAAAAGAGTGAATTGCCGCCTTTTCTATTGAACGGAAGTTGATTTTCGTAGGGCTTTGCACACAGTTGCATGTTCAAAATGCCGGATCAACTTCAGCAAAATTGTGATTAAAAAAAAAATAGATAACAATATGAATATGGATAATTTTTGTATACGTCTATTATGTTCGTACATCCTCTCTCTCTCTCTCTCTCTCTCTCTCTCTATTTCGTCATCACTTCTGTCTGCTTGAATTTTCATAAATGTCTCTAGAAATCCTTATTCTTAAAGAAGTAAGACAACTTGGTTTCGTATTAGTGCAACTACTATAACAAAGATTATACCTTCAAAAAATCACAAAACTCCCACAATTAAAAAAAAAAAGGTAATTCACACAATGGTGTTTCTGGACTATTAATCTTTATTTTACATCAATTTCTGGATACCTCTTCAAAATGATTATATTCTTTTAATCTTGCTATGATTGTACTTTAAAGAAAATGGGGGAACCTCGAACCCGGTTCTGGTGCGTACCACCATTCCTAGCACACCCAAGGCCAAGCCTCCCGTCAAACAACGGCCACCACAACACGAGCCTATACACATCAGCAATCTGGCCAAGGTTATTAAAGCCAAACGAATGTCACGTGATGGATTCGAGAAGGAATACAAGGTATAAAGACACTGAGGCTCTAGCGAAAGGCTCTTCACTTTGATTGTTTATGGTTTACATCATCGGAGATCCCACTCGACCACCGTTATTTTACGCATACCTAGCAACACGTGGATATTAAGTTAAAGCGGTAGGCCTATCAATATGCAGTAGTGGCACTCGCCATGCTCGCATTTCATTAGTATATGGGATATGGGACATGACAAGGCTTATCATGGCAATTACCCCCGGAAAACTACCCCCAAGGAACTTAACACAGGTGTTAAATGGGTACCCGGTAGGATGCGAAAGCTAATGTGGTTAGATTAGCAAGTGTGCGCTTGTAAAAATGACGCCTGGCTGGAATGCTCCCCAGGGAGTGGAGAATGTACATACATTTTGTGCAGGAAAGCCTGAATCCAATGAACGGGGTAATAATGTACTTATCTGTAAAGCGCTTTGAGAGGGCCTTCGGTCCTGAAAAGCGCTATATTAGAACGAGCTATTATTATTATTATTATTATTAACCCTATACAAGGACAATAATCCCCGGAAAATATCCCCCTAGGACAATTACCCTCTGTGGAAAATTACCCTCTAGACAATTAACCCTTGGTCCTAAAAAGGACCCCTAGGACAATATTCCCACCCTCATATCTACCCCCAATCGGAATTTGATGTAGATGGTAAAATTTCGGGTGGTAATTGTTCTCGGGGTCTGGGTTGTCATCGGTGGGTAATTTTTCGGGGGGTAATTGTCCTGGGGGGGGGGGGTAATTGTCCCGCTGGTAATTAGGCGGTAGGCGGGCACCATAATATGTACACGCTTTTAGAGTAGAGGGTGGGGGAGCCATTATCGGATTTGTGTGGGGCCTTTACCAATGAAAATTACTACGAGTGGATCACGACCAAGGCCATGCGTACTTCCCCCATCAACCACCCCCTCCCGCCCTGATCCTCGCAAATTATCATGGATGTATAGTTGATATACAATTTTGGCGTGTTAAAATAATTGCTATCATTTAACCCTAATAAGGCCGGGGGGCCATTATGCCCCCCCCCCCTCCACAATTTTTCCGATTGCTCGGGAACGCATATGGATGGCGCCCCGCCGCTTTTGTCTTTGCATGTCAGCCCGAAAATCGCTCATTTTCGTGATTTGTGTACAAAACATATGGGAAAGTCATTTTTCCTAAAAACAGATCAAACATGGGTTATTGGGTCTTGTTTAAAGTTTAGGTGGTTGTTTAGGGAGTCAAAATAGTTGAATTGTAGTAAGAAATGAAATAAAACAACAAAAACAATGAAATACATAAGTTAAAAAAACAATGAAATACATAAGAAATTATCAAAACAAGGGATAACATAAGGAATAAGCTGGCTCTTCCAATTTTTTTTGTATTATTATTATTATAATTCAGAATGGTCTAATGAATATATGTAGTGAAAAAGAATTCTTAAATATGAATAATATATGATTTATGGGTAAAAATGTGATTTTTATGCCTTTATTTCCATAAATTACCATAAATATGCAAATAAGTGAATTTTTCAAAAAATTGAAATTATCATATTATTCTATACACTTTACTTGACATGCGTGCAAATTATCGCGGCGATCGGCCGCTTTGCGGCCGAGATCATAATCCCCCCCCCCCGCCGTACTAAGAACTCAAATAGCCCGGCCTTTTTAGGGTTAACATGCTGTTCTTTTAATACTTTGACTAATACTAAGGTAATTTTTTTTTTATCAATTTTTCGATCAATAGGCCTTGTTGAATAAAAGTGACGAGGGATGCATTGGCAACAATCCTGAGAATAAACCAAAGAACAGATACAAGAACATCATAACGTGTAAGTTACGAATACCTCATATTTTGTATCGCCTAAACTATAAGGTAAACGACTTGTAAAAAGCCAAGAAAAAAAGAAAAATATTTAAATTGCTATTCAATTAGCAAAATGTGGACGTCCATTCTACAGAGCAACTGTTTGGTGCACATGTTTTACATTTGCTGAATATTCATTGACATATTCAAAAGTATGCTATAGTGAACTAAGTATAGCTGTGGTATGGGGTGCTATAATTTAATTGTATAATATTGTGCAGGTGAATGTGAACACGTTTTACATATGTTCGCTTGTATTTGTATGACAAATTGTGTTCAAACACAATAAAGTGTAGTTGTCGTTTACTCGATTCTCGCAAAATATGACTGCTCGTGAGTTAATATTGTGGATAGTATATAGGTAAAGCGCCTAAAGACATTTGTATTTAAGCGATATATAAAAGCGGAATATTATTTAAATTATTATTATTATAGAGGCATAAGCCGGCCTGATGGAAACATGCCCGTACCCATGATGATTTGGGCAGGGGTCGCGATTCGCCCGCTTTTATTGACCCTCCCCTTCCCTACCCCGTCAATTGCCTTATTAACGATTAAAAACCGCTTTTCTTTTGTTCCCTTTCCAGATGATGAGCATCGGGTCAAACTCAACAAGTTACCAACAGAACCAGGAGCTGATTACATTAACGCAACGTTCATTGATGTAAATTATGTTGTCTTGTTGGTGATATTTGTGACATCATAGATTTGTCCTACGCACAGTTATTCTTGAGTTAGGGTTAAGGCTTTACAGGGTTAGGGCTGCGATTCGGCCTAGTGCTAGGGCGAGGGTAAGGGCTAGGTTAAGGCATAGGGTTAGTGCTAAGTTTAGCGTTAGCCCCTTAATCACTGAATGGGCAGGTTGCCAGTGCTGGACCAAAATACTGCGTAGGTTTAATGTTTTGTGTCACTAGAGGCTCGCTCAGTTATGGCTCAGCAAAACTGCTGCGTTAAAAAAAACATATGACGTTAAGTGTAATTCGCTGAACATTTTTCTATTTTATAACGCAGTACAGAGCTCAGTGAGTACGCGCAATATTTTTGTTGTGCACACTCCCGTGGTGGTCTTTTCTCGCCAATCTTAGTCATTTGTAAGAAGAAACGAATGTGTTAATCTGCTTATTATTTTAGTAACTCTCAGAAGATAATTTCGGCCTATATTCCCTCATGTAGTCTGACCAATTCATCATTTTGTTATCGTTCGCATTTACGGAAATGTTGACTAAGCTTGTATTCAATATCATATCAGCGTCTGCAAAGGCATTACTTTATTGTATGAATAAATGTACCTTCATTTTGGAAATATCTTTTATTTACTATCTTCTCACTTACAGGGATACAAGAAAGAAAATGCTTTCATCGCCTCCCAAGGTACGAATAGTATAAAGTCATGTACATGTTTTTGCTTTTTTGTCTAAGGTGTTTTAAAGGAGCGTGATCATTGACCGCAAGCCTCAAAGCAAAGGATGATCAAACTAGAATCAAATTTCGGTTGCACTTATTGTGATCATTTATAATGAAAGATATAATGACAATGATAACAGTGATGACACTATACTAGGCCTACTACCACTACTACATCTACTAATATAATAATAACTACAATGATGATTATGATAATACTACTGCTAATAATGATAATAATAAAATAACATAAATAATAATGATAACAATAAAAGCGATACTAATGATAATGATAATGCATAAATAAATTATTGTGAACAAATTAGTTAGATAGAACGACGGATTTGATGTCAGATTTTGTAATAAAATTACTGGCAGAAAAAAAATATCACCTCAAAACATTTGTGGACTCCAAATACTTAGGAGCTTGCGGAAATATCATTAAGAAGAAAGTAGTAATTATGTTGAACCGCCATCTATAGGAACATATTATTTTTTCATATCAATGGCAATTAAATGCCTTTGCCTCCCCCACCCCCTACACAGGTCCGAATGCTGCTTCTTTGAATGATTTCTGGCAGATGGTTTATGAACAGAGGACGTCAACTATTGTGATGCTGACAAACCTCTTAGAGAAAGACAAGGTAAGGTTTCAAACTTAATAAGTACTGATCCGTCAGTTATTTTCAAACCAGATGATACAAACCAAAAGATGAATGAAAGAGCTCTATGCAGAAAATAATGGAGAGCGTTTAATGCTTGAAACGTGCTAAACGGCAGGGCACCATAGAGAGATAGAGAGAGTCATAATAAAACTCCCCGCAAGATCTTCAGAAACCCGAGCTCTGAGAAGGCGCGATGGCTTAGTGGTAGAGCAGTAGTCTCATTATCTGGAGGTCCCGGGTTCAAAAACCAAGTTGATGCGCTAGTGCCCTTTGGTAAGGCATTTATCTTCATTTTCAATTCCCTCGGCGAGGACTTAAAGCCGTCAGTCCCCTTTTTGCTTAGTTACAAGCATACACATGCTTTCATAACATTAGTAGTCGTGTACACAAAAACTGACAATGATAAAAAAATTGTCTGAATAGCTATGCTCTAAAGGCAGTCATAGAGACGGTCGTTTTTGGAGGACAATAGTTGTCCTCCATTAACGAGAATATTTCCGCGTGGCTTTTAATTCACCCATGCATTTCGTCGTGGCGGTGCTTATAAAATCTATGTCTGTAACTTTGTTGATTTGACTCTAGTCCCCACTCCCTCCCCCTCCTCACTTAAAAAGTCATATTAAATTAATGCCCGAGGCACATGTGCGTTCGTTTTCTTCTAAGGAAACTCCAATTACCGCAGACTAACATCTTATGTTATCAGGGTTTACATTTCAATGGCCTTTTAAATGTAATTTATCAAAGGGAAATTATATTAAAATGTGTCAAGTGCCTGCTGTAGAGTTTATGTGCATGAGCAAAGCGAACAGAATGTGTTCAACGGTCATAACGTATCTGGCACCTGCGCAGTATTAGGGAGTTATTGTTTATCCCCTAAACGCAAGTGTGAAAGGTCTTGCATCTCTAATATGCGCTTAGGCATCTTTAGCTACAGAATCAATATCGCAGACAAAAAGATCTCATCTGAACCTCTATTTATTCGTTGATCTTCTTCTTACCAGACTAAACGTACAGGATAAATAAATAGAACTGTAGACCAATCTAACCGCATAAAATTCATGGATAGCAGTAATCTAAGTCATTTCACAGTAGCATTATTTTTCTCTTATTGATTTACAATTAATTATAAATTGTTATCGTTCTATAATTATGAACAATCCAATATTTAATTTCCCATTTAATACGTTTAAAGTAGCGTTATTCTTCTTACAAATTTTCTTTCATTTTCTTACAAAATATACCTTAAACGTACGTTATGACGATTTGCTGATAAGATGGGACATTTTACATGGTTATGCGACATGATTTTTTTCTACAGAAGAAATGTATCGAATACTGGCCCTCCGCGGGAAATCATAAACGTTATGGTGAACTGGAAGTAATAGCCAGAGAAGTAAAAGATGAGGGAAGTTACGTCCTCCGAAAGTTCGAAGTTGGAAAGGTGTGTACATTTCTTCTTCATTTTACCAATTGTCTAACCTTAAAGTTAATTAGTGTCTCGGTCGCGTTATATCAAAGGTTACGATTTATTATATCACCCCATAATGAATCATATCTTTTTTAATCAATCGTAACGTTCACAATAAATGTAACAGTGAGATTGAAGATACAGTAGGTTTTTAGGATTAATTGTAGGTTGATGTGTAAGTTACACGGCTCTCCAAAAGATTGAAAGGGGGACGAGACAGAGTGAGTGAGAAATTAATATACACAAAGAGCAAATGCTTTGCTCCACCCCTCTTTTTAAAAAAGACATGCAAAATATAAAAGGCTCTAGTGCATTCACTTGAGCATCGTTGTACGAAATCGTCGTAAATATAAGCCGAAATCCCATTGCAACGCGTGTTAAATAAAATATACGCTCCAATGGGGGTTTCATTTCTCTGGTGTCCATGTCTGCGAACTTGTGACAGTTTCTTGAAACGCTGCCCTGGTTGTTTATAAAGTTGTAATTGCCCTTTGATATTAAAACACAAGAAAATGAAATACTATGAATTCCTTTTTTCCTATCTTTCTCTTTTTCCATCTCCTTCCGCAGCCTGATAGAACAACCAACAGACTGAATATCACTCAATACCACTATACAATTTGGCCTGACATGGGCGTTCCTGAGAGTTCCCAACCTCTCCTAGATTTCAGGGATATTGTAAAGAACGCCAACCCCGCCGACTCCGGTCCAATCATAGTCCACTGCAGGTGAGGTTTACTTTAAAACACCCGATATTGCATACGATTGATTACTACACGATCGCATAGACTTTCAAAAAATCCACCTGGGGCTTTCAAAAGACTTATCCATCACCTTTTTGAAATGTGCTAACATTGCAGCGACCTTTTAATGTAAATCCTAAAATGCATTCTATGGGATATTCTGTGGAATATCGTGTTCGACCGTTTTACCGATGATTTATGGCTTATTTTACCTGACTTCTAAGAATTGAGTTTATGCATGTAGTTAAGCAACAATTGGAAACCAAGGCTTTACATAATATTCCAGGGACTTGGTAATTAAGATTGTAATGCCTACGAAAGGACACATGCAAGCGCATCGACCCGGGTTCGAACCCGGAAACTTCCGGTTACGATGCCACAGAGCCTCCACGCCTCCTCATAGTAATACTATATGAGTGATTAGGCAATATTATTTGCGATTTTCAGCTTTATCTAAAGTAAAATTGCATAGATATGGTTATCGTTTCTCTTATACAGAATAGAAGGGCAGTTCAACAATAAGAATTTATGTATTTTAGTTCGTTCTAATATCAATAGTCTCAAAGCGAGAGCGAAATAACCTTTTGTCACACGATAGGAAGGCCATACTTGTATGAAACCTTTATAACCTTCATTCAACGGGTATTCACATTTTTACGCGTTTCGCACCTCAAACTATGATATATTGATATTTACTTAGTAATAATATTCTGCATGGTCATCCAGGTACATGTACCTTTGCTCAAAGAGCCAGACTTTCCTGGTTGGCTATAAATCCTTAATATGAAATAATAATGACCCTTCCTGAAAATTTCAGTGCTGGAGTAGGACGAACGGGAACCTTCATAACCATCAACTGCATGATAGAGATGATTGAAGCAGAAAAGAAGATAGATGTCTTCAATTTCATAAACGAAATGAGAAAACGAAGAGCCTTCATGGTACAAGTACAGGTAATATAAACATAACAATGGATAACCCTTTATGGGTGAGCTGCTACTATCTCTATTTATACTACGATTACTACTACTACTACTACTACTACTACTATTACTACTACTACTACTAGTAATGAGAATGATGATCATAATAACAATGTTAGTAGTAGTAGTAATAATAATAATGATGATAATAATAATAACAATGATTCTTATTATCATTATTAGTATATAGCCATTATTTCCTTCTGAAACCTAATTACAATTGGAAATATATAAATATTTATTGAAATATAATTTCATCATAGTACAGAAGATGATATCAATTAAATCTCTTTTGAAAGTTTTCATTTTATTTTCCATTTGATTAAATCTTTTCTTTGATGGATGGGGCATGCAGATCCGCCTATATTGTATCATCGCACTCAAAGGACAATCCAACCCTTTTTAACAAGTTCAATTCGTATGAAACCTGAAACATGAGAAAAACAGAACGGCGAAAGTTTAAATAAGTCAGACAAATAATAAGAAAGTTATGAATGTTCCTCTTAAGTGCCTTTTACCTTGGTGCACCACTCAAAATATATCATGAATAGTCACTTTATATATTTAACGGTTCTCTGAAAAAGAAACTCCCTCCCGAGCCATTAATTTTTAAAACAAAATGAAATTTAGTCGTTTTTTTGTGTTGGAACAACCGGAAAAGTTTTCCGGCATTACATCACAGTGACATAATCAATATAAAGTCCCCGTACGTAAAGTGATTACAACTTTAAAAAATGTATTACTTTCTTTTTTTCTGTCCGATCTCGTTTAAACTGACACCAGCCTGCTTTTCTATTTTCTGCTTTCTTTTAGAGTTGTGTGCTAATAAGGTTATAATATTCCCTTTAAGCCAAAATTGTTCCATTTTTTAAATATCTCTTTCAGCAACAATATGAGTTCATCTACGAAACACTTCTCCAGTGGTCCCACTGTGAGAAGGTATCATTCAGCATCATAGACTTACCGACCACTGTCAAGACCTGGGGGACTATTAAAGATGCCGATGGAAGAACAGAAATGTCAAGGCAATTTGAGGTGAGTCAATAATACGAGTATTAAGCAATCCATTATAATTTGGATATCAGGAAACTTTCGTGCAGGTGGGACGTTTCGAAGGAAACATACCTTCAACGTATTTCAAAATTCTTTTTTTCACCATAATTTGATGGTATAAGTTTATAAACAGTTTTTACAAAAATATTGATATAATTTTGGAAGGGAAGGACATCTGTAAAATTGAATCCGAAGGCCTAAACATTCTGACCGACAGTTCCAGCAACACTTCGAAGATTGCGAATAAAACTGTTGTATTTGTCTGCATGTATGCTACTATATATGCCATTTTTACGAAACGTTAGTAATATAACTATGTAATGCTAAACAAATAAAGAAAGAGAGAAACTATCGGACAAGTCCAATGTATGTCATCATTTGATTACCAAAGACGTATGGAATGCCCCTTTAACGAATACAAATTTACATCAAAAGTTTTAATTCTTTTTGTTTTACTTTATATTTCTCGATCTGATCCAAGCTCGAGTAAGTCTTGAAAACTAATTATCAGATACATACAATAAGCTTAGATCAAAGCCTCGTCTTATAATGAGCTACTATTGATCCAAATCAATCGCAAGTCCTCTCACCAATCGCAAGTTTCTAGTCTCCTATCTCTTTTGTACATATTTAAGATTTATTTAATACAATCGCAAATACGTTGCGATTAATCTCCTCTGATTATAAGACGGGGCCATGGTCGATAATAACATAAGGAACAAAATCGATTGTACTAGCTTTACAACATGTCCAACCCAAACCGAAAAATACACTATTAAACTCGTTCTGATAATTAGAGGAATGGCAAGTTGCATTAAAAAGTGAAACTTTGAAGGTCTGTACATCAAACGTATTTAACCCCATGTTATATTGTTTCCTAGGTCCTTGAATACATGGCCCCTATGGAGTCGACAGGATCGGACCAAAAGGGCTCACTGCCGGTAAATGCTAAGAAGAACCGCTACCCTGATAGGGTACCAGGTAGGTGTTATCAGTTTTCTTTTAAAAAGACAAGTTATTTAACAAGAAATTTTTGGAATACTTCACCCTTTATCAAATCAAAATGCGGCTTCACTTTTAATGTGGTAAAAATAATTGCGAGCGCAAACTAAACACAACGTGAGCTCACATACGAGTGTTTTCGTATAGTATAACAGAAAATAAATACGAAAATTTTGCCGTCCATCTATCTTACACCTCCTGCTCCTTGATACAAAAATCTCCAAATATTTCTCTGTGATGTCTGTGATATCAACATTTCCACCAAAAAAAAAAATTACACTCAACAAAATATATTTTCTGGATTTGCTGTGATCTTGGTTTGTAATATTACCCCCCCCCCCCCCAAAAAAAAGGAAATTATAATAGACAAATTAATTTCCATTACCAGGGACTAATATTTTAATATTTTCGATATCATAATATATGTGTTATATATGATCACGATAACAAGGTGACTACAAATAAATATTCGAATTATTGCAGTGGACAAGTTTAAACCGCTGTTGATGACGAAAGGAGACGAAGTAGACGACAACGATTATATCAACGCTTCTTTCTTCGATGTAAGTAAAGTTGATATCTTTTTATCACGAATCTTGCACATTAACCCATCTTGCCCAAATGGAAATATATCATTCTTGTAATCAAATAAGAACGAATGATGCATTGAATATAATGTATTAATTATCATTGCAACGAGCTTAACATTATGTGATATCGGCATGTGTATTGTATACGCAAACCTGTCTACTAGGGCCACCAAAGGGAAACACAAAAAGAGGCCACTGCTAACAGGTGGCCTTTCTAGACAAGATCGTCCACACACATTAATGTGGGTGCCCAAAATAGACAGTTGGCTTTTTATAAAGGATGGTCATTAAGGCAAGTTTGACTGTATTCATTATTATGTATTATTTCAAAATAATGATTGCGCAGTGCCTTTAGCGATGTTGGTGATGCTCTGAAAGAAAATACTTTTTCTTCCGCATCGTTAATCCTTGGTTACAGAATTGTTACTTAATAATAAACATTGTCATGTTTCTAGCAATGTTTCAAAGTCTAAATTATACTTTACTTTTACTTTCTTTATTTGGATGGGGCAAAATATGACAATACAAATAGAAATTGAATACGTTCAATAAACCAAAGTGGAAGTCACTTGAATAGCGTTCCAGTTTTCAGTGTGAGTAACCTACTCACACTGAAAACCTAATGAATAAATGAATGATGCTAGTTTGTTGATTTGATTGAAGCAACCCGCATTCATTGTTAAGGCGCGTTCAGAGGTGGCGCGGTAAACCGCCACAAAAAGCCGCCGCGGTTTGTGTTTCGCGTATAAATAAATGGCAACTGCGCGGCGTGCAACCGAGGACATGCGTGTATTTCATGCGTTCTGTGTTGTACGATAAAGAAATGTGAAGTGTATACAATTTACGTCATCATCACGTTATATCTTAATGAAGGTTTTATCAAGAGTGTTGAATTATTTGCATGTTTTAGGTTGAGGGTCGGAAGAACGTCCATGTATGCACCCAATGCCCGTTAATGTCTACTGTAGGGGATTTCTGGCGTCTTGTTTGGGACTACGACATACACACGATCATCCATCTCAATGAAATGGACTCGGTAAGTATCACTGGCGGTTTTTGTGTTGAGAATCAGCTAGGCATATCTTAACCCATTGCTTACTGGAACCTGGTTGTCTATGTGTTAAAGGTAATACAAAGTTTTGGGAATTTTGAAAATTGGGTGGATAGTGAATCTTTACAATTTTGATATATTTGGATGCCCCTGTTGATGTATTATAAGCGCTAAAAAAATTAGCCCCTAAAACACTTCTGTTTTCGAGAAAAATTGAATATAAAAATTTACCGGTGCTCCCGGTAAATTTTGATAAATTTCAAATAGCGCCTATGACCGTACAATGGTAGCTGCGACCATGAAAATCTCAGAATATGTAGTTGGGATATATATTTTCCAAACAGGAATAGCTAATCGGTCGATTTTAGTCAAGAAACATTGTTTCATAGCTAAATTAATATCTTGACCTTGAGAGGGAGCTATACAACATTAAGAGTTTATTATTTATAATTGCATAACTTTAGACTCGATTTCAACCGCGACAACGATCAATGTATATTGTAGGAACGCATATGCTTCCAGTATGTTAATTTGAACCAAATTCATGACCACATACCAAAACTTTATAATACCTTTAAGTCTATGGGAATTAGATAAATTAGTAGTCAACGGGTTAAATCTCATCACTAGTTTGACCAGGAGGGAGTAGACCTCCCTGCAGGGTCACTGCAGGTGGTTATCTCATCAAATTAGCTCTCAATTGACATAAGGAAAATGATATCATGTGGAACCAATGGTTACCAATTAGGCGTTGTTTGCCATATAGAGGGCACAAGTAGCTATAAATAGTGCAGTAGGGCTTTAACTACACTAAAGCAAATGAGCGCCTATCAAATTTGCAACCGTAAAGACACGTGCAAATGTTCGAGACATTTTTCTATTCAGTTTTGTCAGAGATATGTCGGTTGTATATAATGAAAATTATGTTTTATGAATCGGCGGACCCGAAACTTTCGGTGGGGCTTTGGTAGGTCTCCCAGGTTTTCAGTCTCAACCCTCCAATTTGCATCTTAGCCATACCGCTACATCGACTCTAACCCGACCGATAACCGACTATTTCCTGTCTATTTCGGGTGAAGTTATTTCTAATTGGTTCCAAAGTGTCCGTCTCGTGTCAGTCTTATCGGTATTACTGAGGTGATCATCATATTGTTACTACACATATTAGATATCAATTTTCAGTGAATAATTTGAATGGAAAAAAATAATTAATCATAATTGTTGTTGTGTATCAGACGTGTGGACAGTACTGGCCGGACTCCGACAAAACGAATTTCGGTTCGTTCACGATTGAACTACTCTCGGACAGAACGCTCACGGATACCATGACTGAACGAGTTCTCAAAGTAACCACGTCAAAAAAGAAGGTGAGAATGCGTATAACGATGCTGATTATGATAATGATAGTAGTAGTAACAATATGACAGTAATGACGAGATGATGATGATAATGATGATGATGATAATACTTCTACTTATACTACAAATTACAATCATGATAATAATAGTAATACTACTGATGGTATCAATAATGACAATGATAATGAATATTATAATAATAATAATAAACGAATAAATAAATAAATGAATGAATAATCAAAATAGTAATCTGTTCTTGTCTTTATCTTAACAAAACTTTGGCAATGTCTCAATGGGCTTCCAAAGCCTTTTTAGGGTTTGGGTTGTCATGGAGTGAAATATTCTCAAGCTGACGAATATTCAAATCTTTTAATTAACCTTTGGGTTGTTTAGAATGAACGTCATTTTCAGCTTCGACTTTGGTTAACCAAACGGCTCGCTAGTGAAATACCTACATATAGCTGAAGTAAATTCTTTATTTGACTCAATATTTGTAGGGGTTTCTTTAACAAAAAAAGTTCTTTTTTACTCTAAATGCTTGGTCAGATTTGACGCGTTAAACTAGTAAACTGCTGCAAAAAAATGGAAAAAAGCTATGGGTGATAAGATAAAGGCAAGTGAATCGTTTTTAAGACTCGTAAAAATCCCACCGTGGCCGTACTGCGTCATATCTGCATCACCCTTGATTTTGTTTGTTTAGGGTGAACGTCAGATCACGCAGTTGCAGTATCTGGGATGGCCGAATGATTCGCTAGTTCCGAGATCAAAGATGGACTTCTTCGAACTACTAACGCAGGTCGACAACAACAACACCTCTGAGAAGAAGTTCCTCGTCGTTTGCATGTACGTAATTATACGAAAGATTATTGTATTGTTTTAATATATTGTATTATGTTCGAATGTTAAAGAGGACGTACACCATACAATCCAACTCATCCTCTTCGCAGTACTTGATGGAAAAGGAAAATGAACCACTCCCTATATCATGTCTATATCATTCAGCATATAACATGTAGCATATCATTATCATGTGCAACTACCAATCAATGCTGTCACTGTGTATCTATGCATGAAATGTACTGACCAAAAAAGTTCGGAAAACTAAAGTTTGATTAAAGATTTCTTTCTTATTGGTAAATTATTATTGTTCAATTAATTTTCAGTTTTTAGCCTGTCTAGTTCCCCTTGTATTTGTTGCATTTAATCATCGAAGTCTCGGGCTAGCTTCAATTTGTGATTGTAAACTTTAGAAAAAATTAATAATTACATGTATTCATAAAATGAATTCCCAATTTCTCCCCTCCCCCCTCTGTCTGTCATGTTGTCGGCTTTGCTCTCTGGTTATGTTTGTCTCCCTCTGACTCTTCTCTCCGACTCTCCCTTTATCCCATGTTAACCAAGTCCATTTTACAATCCTTTCTTTCTCTCCCTCTCGCTTCTTTCTCTCTCTCTCTCTCTTTCTCTTTCTCTGTCTCTTTACCTATGACTCCCCCCTTGGCCTCATTTTCTTACTCTTCTCACTCTTTGTTCGGTCAGGGATGGAGTTGGAGCCTCTCCTACCTTCCTTGCCGCCAACGCCGCTATCGACAGGGTAAGAGAAGACAAGACGGTCGACATCTTCAGCGCGGTCAAACGTCTTCGCAAGTCTAGACCAGGAGTCGTTGACGAATTGGTAAGACTTTCCACCTGATTGCAGGGCCGTGACAATACCTTTTTTTAAAGGAGGAGGGAGGGGATCAGATCAATTTCCGACATGATAGCTGAAAAATGTCTATTATAACAACAAAGAAAATCGTCCAAGTTATAGGATTTGTAGAAAAGATTTAAAACAAAAGGAAAAACAAAAGTCATTAGCTTTTGAGATTTACCGACTGCCAATACAAATGTAAAATTCGCCAACATAAACAAATGAGGAGTGTCGCCCCTGCGCGATTTAATAGAATGTAAGATATTATTGTACCTAAACATGTTTAACCGATAAATCCATCATGACTAAATCGTGCAACAAGATAACTGATAGAAAAACAATATATCCCGTCACAAGGCTATGAAAGCAGCCTTTTAAAGAGTAATTCACACTGTTTATGAAAAATAAATTTCAATTTGCTCTAAGACCAAGTAGACGACCAGTTTTATTCAGTCTGCTTTGAAGGCTAAAAGAGAAAAAAAAGTTTTAAAAAAATATATAATTCATATTATTGTTGGCATCCCCGATTTCACATTATTCTATGATTTGTCAACTTTATTATTAAAGTTAACCATATAAATGACAAATGTACGTAAATTGTAAAGTATTCGGGGAATCTCCCGTACAACAAATATTAAGGGTTTCATGAGATAAATTTCAAGATGTTGTTTTACCCTTGATATTCATTTATTTTGAGTCCTATGATGTTTGCCAAGACGTAAATGTTCTGATTTTTTTTAACTCTTCATCTTTGCAGGAACGATATGAATTCTGTTACGATGTCTTAGCAGCTTATCAAGACTCTGTACAAACATACGCAAACTATATGTGAGAAACAGACGACTACGTCTCGGATTGTGCTTTAAATTTCAAGCCATTCAAGCCAAAATTGCCAGTAGAATAGCCCTATTAGCAAATTGAAGGAAAGCTTCTATAAGCAGGCTAAATTGTGCCTTTTCTGTTACATTACAGAATTTTACGACTCTTAGTTTTGTTACCTCTTTAATTGTGATAATACTTTGTTGATGGTACTGCAAACAATTCACTCGCTTCATAGGATATTGATATAACATTTGTTAAATTAATATACATGTATTTTGTGTACAGTCATAAATTGGATATCATGTACTACTTTGTGTAGCTTTTGTATTGAATTGGGTAATACTTCCGGTCATTTTATTTGATGATGACATTACATACAATATATATGGATAGAAACAATAGAACAAATCTTCTTTTCATTCTCTCTCTCTCTCTGTTTCAATCTCTCTCATTTCCCTTAACTCTCCCTCTCCAGACACCCCTTGTCATATTTGTATTCCATCTCTTTTCTTTGTAGGCTCACCCATTTTCTCAAACTCTCTATTTTTCACTTTGCGTATTAAACTGTTTTTCCTATCTGTATATTTCTAGTATTCCCACTAACGAATTTTCAACAAAATCTTTAAAACCATGTGAACCTTTCACCTTATAAACCACATTTTATACTTAAACTATAATGGTAGCATATAAAATATTATTATGGTTTATCCTATATTGACATTGCTTACATGTACGTTTGAATTGACTTCATACTAGGGTAATGGGTTCTAGCCGTCACGCACCAGTGCGTACAATTTATTTATATATACATTGCTTTCAGTTACATTCCCAGAGTTATAGTATTAATATAAGAATGCGCCATTGTGATGTGTTAGGATACAGTCACTTATATTGAGGTCATTAATTCGAATCCCGACATGAAATTTGAGTAACTTATAGGAACCTGTTTAGAAGGAAGTCCTCAATGGTTCTTCTAGTGGAAGGTTATGGTGACTGGGATTAACAGGTTTAAGGCAGTTCTGATGTGAAGTTATTGAAGAAATTGCAGTCTAAATGTTTGATTGGGCGTTTCATTGAATCCTAAATTCCAAATCGGTTAGAACAATCGAGTATCAATAACAAGCAGACAAGTACATCCCCCACCGAAAAACCGCATTAAGGTTTACCCTAATTACACATGCAGCATGTGCTTCTAAATTGTATTACCATTTACTTTTTTCCGGATTTGCAACCACCCCCATCTTTTTACTGAAAGGAAATTAATGATCTGCCACTGCATACTGTTACCGATTTAATGGCTTTTTAAAATGTTGTATATGTTTCTAGTTTACCGCTACCGACTGGTTTTCTTTGTCTTATTTTATTGATATCTTCTTCTTTTTTCAACAAAAAAAGCCGAATGAAACACTGCTATAAATATCTGAAACATATATATATGATAAATAGTATGAATAACTGCTTTTTAAGACTTTTATTAGTCGAATGTTAAACAGAAACTACACGCATGTTACATATTAAAACAGCGTGTTTATACCCGGCTCTTTGGGTTGTATGGTTCTTACTTTATAATATTATGATTACACAGAAATATAAGTCTTTTTGTCTAGTCTGTAGCAGGAGAAACGAAACATGTTTTAAATTGATGGTAGGAAAACGTCATGGTAGGAAAACTTCAAGGAAGAGTTTTTTTTCTTTGTTTAAAGTTATTTTTGCTGCTACTGACATGCGAAAAAAATTGACGCTTTTTAAGTAACTATTACACAGAATTATATGTTCGTTCTTTCTTAATATATGCCTGGTTGTGTACTTGCTTTACCGATCAAAGTGAAACTTATATTCTTGGATCTTTTTAGATTGAGGGAAGAAAATCTATGACCAATCGTTTTCTTTTCTGTAATTGCATTACATTTAAACATTACCCACTCTTTAAATCTTAGAGACGATATTGTATACGACCGTTACCGTTTGATAGACAGCATGCTTTTGCAGTGTTTCTGAATGATTTCAATCTTATGTTCATTTAGGTAAAGAAAAACACTGACATAAATCTCCTTGTAATCTGTCGAAGCTTTGCATTCGTTGATTTGATTTGATTTGTTTGGTTTTCCGTTTCAATATAAAGTCAAACTACATTATCGACAAATATAATGTAATTAATTCATAAATCAAACAAATTAATTGAAAGTAACTAAAATAATTAGATCATTGTTGACCTAAAACTGATACGCTTATTCAAGATATGATTACTAGTGTAGTCTATTCCAAGGAGACATGCTGAGCAAAACATGTTTCAAGAATTATACTGAACCTGTTGCGTTAAAAATATATATATAATTCCCGTTTGATAGCAGCTTAAAATTTATTCAGTATTCGGACATTCGTGATAAATAATTTCTCCTGATAAAGAGCAATACTTACTCTAAGGTTGAAGTTCATTTTTGTTTCTCTTTATGTTTATTGTAAGAGTTTTATTGAACATAATCTGTAAATGTAGAATTTGCAATTAAAAATTGAAATATTTATGGTCGGATTTCTTGAACTGTTTTTTTCTTCTCTCCTTTGGTTGAGTTTGAGTTGCAGTTATTTTTTTCTTTGTATATTTCGTTGAATTAAGTCGAAAATGCTAAATTGATATAAAATGAGATCATGTATACAAAATATTTTAAAAAAATCAAATCTATTTCCCCGCCTTGAAATTATTTTGAGACTGAAGATCGATATCAAATAGCTTTGAGTTGTAGGAGAACTTTATAGTCGTTTATAGCCTAATAAAACATAGAAGATGAGGTATCCAGTACGATCAGATCCAAAGAGTATTTTGATAAAGCGCCTTTTCTTTGCAGTTTTATAAAACACGCTTCACAACTACACGTTTTCCTATGTCTGTAATACGCTAATGAGATGATATTAGGAGGCTGAAAACACAGTTTAAAAATACTATGTCCCTTTTACTGCCAACAACAGATATTGTAGAACTGTGCAGGGATTATGAATATGTCAGCTATCTGTGAAATTTAAACGTTAGCAGCGTCCTAGTATCCAGACTATGCAAGGAAACCCGTTTACTTTGTAGACTTCCCTGTCAGACAATATTGAGGGACTGACTGACTTGTTTCTTCTTTGGTAATAACATACATTAAACGAGTTGTAACAGGTACGTGAGCATTTGAATACATGTACATCAACAACCCACTACTTGTAATGGCCAAAATTGAACTGATTGAATCTTTGCGTAGCACAAAACTTATACGACCATTCGGTACAAGGGTCTGTACTACTTAGGTGATTGCAATCGCTGAAATTGTCTTTTTGTGGGAAAAACGGCCATTAGTTGTCGAATCGACGGATACAGATATGCCGTTCATCGGTTCAAGGATTAAATGGTTATGTCGTTATGATATATGGTTATTTATATAAATGATACATGGTTGATCAAAAAAAAATTGCTCAAACAATCGCTTTGAAGAGTTAGATTATGATACGTGGTGATGTAAATAAATGGTACATTGTCCATGATTGATAAAGAAAATGTAGAATGGTTTTAAGCTCCCGGTATAACATCATTCATATTCACAGTATAAGAAAAATATTTTCCATACATATTAGGGGTCGAATAAAGTTTATCAACTTGACACCTGCCCCCCGGACACCAACCGTAGTACAATTTACCTCCGACAACTACACACCGCCTCTAGGACAATGACAAGTACACACTAACCCCGGAAGATCCCCCACAAACGTACAAACGAGCACAACACTACTACATGTAAATAAGTGCAAAGCAATATATGTACCGTATTTAATACAATGACGTCTGATTATGTATAACTAGGTCCTACGGCATGGTAAACAAGATTTTATACATAATAACTTGAAAATTGAGGTGGAATTTATTTCTATCATCATGACAATACTGTATATACAAAGATAAAATATGGAATTTCATAACATGTAACAATATCAAAATTACATATAAATTGACATAACAGCATTCAAAATATAAGGAAAATTTGAAGGTTTAAACCATAGTACAAATGGAAAATGGTGCATCTGTAAAAGCCAGTAAGCCTTGACAATAAATATTGCATGCACCAGGCGCAGAAGTAATAATTACATACATTTGGAAGAAGGGGAAAAATGGAAGAAAAAAAAAAGGGGGGGGGGGGGTATTAGTATTAGAGGCGTGGTCTTAAAATAAATTATGCATTATAAGGAGAGAGAAGATTTTTCTTGTAAAGTCTTTTGAATGGAGCATTAAATCTGATAGACTGTAAAAATGGAGGTAGGGAATCCACATTTATGAACCAACATAACGGAGAGAATCGGTCAGTATATTGGACGAAGCATTCCAATGATGGAATTTATCAGTGTAGTGGGTATGGACCGCATTGTTGAGACTAAATAGGTGCATAAGGTTTGGAGGTAGTGAGTTCGAGGAAAATCGTTGCATCAATGACGCAATTTGCAATTGATTAATATCATAAATATGTAAATTATTGAATCTTCTAAATAAAGGTTGTGAGGGAGCTAAGAAAGGGGGATTACAGCAGAGTCGTAATGCCTTTTTTTGAAGTCTATGTAATTTGAGTAACTTAGAGGGATGTTTCGTCACCCAAACATAATTGCAATACATAATATATGGCAAAATAAATGCATTATATAACGTGAATGAGATACGGAGTGGGATAACAAATCTTAAGTGAATGATAAAACCGACGCTCTGGAAAACCTTTTTGGTAATATAATTAATATAAGAAGTCCAAGATAGGTTTTCATCGAAACGTACTCCAAGGTAATTAAAAACTCTACACTGTTCAATTAATCTATTGTTGATAGAAATAGATACATTGTCATGTACAGGATTTAGGTTCCTAGCATTTTTGAAAATAACAAATTTAGTCTTAGAAACATTCAAAGACAGCTTATTACAAACCAGCCATTCGTATACATACTCCAAATTAAGTTTCAGTTTATGGGTTAATATTTTTTTTATGAGGCAAGAATATTCGTATCGTCTGCAAAAAAGTGTGAATTTACAGAAAGTGGAACAGTTTACAATATCATTGATGTATATCAAAACTAGCGGAGGCCCCAAAATAGAGCCCTGAGGGACGCCATATGATATGGGATTTAAAAAAGAACAATGAGAATTTACAGATGTAAATTACTTCCTTTCGTCAAGATAACTTTGAAATTATTTGTGAGGTAAACCACTTACACCGTAAAAATGTAATTTAACTAATAATATATCATGGGGTATAGAAACGAAGGCTTTCGAAAAATCCATAAAAACACATATTGTATGATTATTTACATCAACATAATGGACTATTTTATCATATAAATCAAGAATAGCAAGACCTGTGGAAGAATTTTTTCGAAAGCCATATTGTTTATTAGACAAAATGTTGAAACGAACCAAAAAAAATTATAGTCTATTAAAAACTAATCTTTCAAGTATTTTAGAAAAAGAAGGCAGAATGGACGGTAATTATCAACATAATCTGTATCTCCCTTTTTGAACAAAAGAATTACTTTGGCGATTTTCATGTTTGAACGAAAATCAGCATTCTTAAGCGACAGATTACAAATATGTGTTAAAAATACCAGGGGCGGCCGAGTGACTTCCAAAGTGGGGGGGGGGGGGCACCAACAAAAAAGGGCACTTTCTGGAAGAAAAGAAGGGCACCTACAGTGGGAAATCTCAAAGCGAAACTATGCAATTTTTTAGACATTGGTATATACCCCTACATTGTGATTACATTATCAGGGATGATTTCAATATGTGTTTCTTTTCATACATCATACCACATATCGCTTAAGAATCATACTTTACAGTTGGGTGTGATATCTGAATATGCATTTACGAGCGAGCGAAGCGAGTGAGAAAAATTTAAAGATTTTAGAGGTCGCAGTGCGAAAAGTTACATATTAGAAAGAGGAAAATGCCAATCGTGATGGGGTTATGAGCACATTCTCATGAAGGAAGACTGAAAAGACCTTTGATAAGTAACATATTATATCATCTTTAAATGCGAGCGAGCGCAGCGAGCAAATATTGGGGAAAATTGCTCTTAGTCGCTTTAAATAAGGGGCACGTTTAATGATTACATGAAAAGAGGACAATTATCGAAAGGATAATTATAAGAGGTGAAAATGAGGCATTTTTTCATCTGAAAAGAGGCACTCACCAGTGATGAAAAAGAGGCGTTTACGAAAATGGGAAATAGGCATTTGTTGACGAAAAAGGGACACCCATCAGATTTTGATAGGGGCATTTATAAGAGGTGAAAAGGGGATAGGTCCCTTATTAGAAAGGAAAAGGGGCACGTATCATTATTAAAAGGGAAATTATCAGAGTTGAAAAGGGGCACTGACCAGATATGAAAAGGGGCACTTATGAAAATATAAAAGGGGCACTTATAATAAAGGAAAATGTGCATTTGTTGAATGAAAAGGGGGCACCGTTCAGATTTTTAACAGGGGCAGTTATGAGAAGGAGAAGGAGCTCTTTATTTTTAATGGGGGCACTTATCATAAGGAAAAGGGGCACTTATTAGAAAGGGATAGGGGTAGTATGAGAAGGGGAAGGAGCTCTCTCTTTTTAATGGGGGCACTTATCATAAGGAAAAGGGGCACTTATTAGAAAATAAGAGGGGCACATGTTAAAATGAAAGGTGTGCTCATCCGAGTTTAAAAAAGGGTTAGTTATTAAAAGGAGAAGGGGCACTACTTACAAAGGAAAAAAGGGGAAGTTGTCAAAGTAAAAGGAGCATCTCTCCGTTTTGAATAGGGCAATTATCAGAGGTGAAGGAGGCACTTATTAAAAGTTAAAAGGGGCACTTTTCGTACCTGAAAAGAGGCACTTACTAGAGATTAAAAAGGGCACTTATTCAAGATAATTTCAAGATTCATGAGAATGGAAAATGGACACTTATTGCAAAGGAAAATGGGAACATGTCAAAGGAAAAGGGGCACGTGTCAAAAATAAAAAGGGCACTCGTCAGAGGTGAAAAGGGGGAAGGGGCACTTTTACTAAGTACTGAAAGGTACGAGTACAACATTTATTACAGACTTTAAAGATACTACATATGGCTCCGGTTGTCTCATTTTCGCTCGCTGGAACATTGCCAGCACAAACCACTGACCTCTACTTCCTGGACGGTTATCGCCCATTCCCATTCACTATACGTTACGTACTAAAAGGCTGTATTGTCTGACCGTTCATGAATATTCATGTTTTTGCTTACCTCTGCAAAATGTTTGCTTTTACTAAATGGAAAAGTTACGTTGGGGGGTTGGATGAAATGGACTAAATGAACCAAGCAGAAGAGATCTATGATAATTCATACTTCTTATCCTTCGTGTGCTTGACCTATAATATCAAAATGGCTAGGCAAACTGAGTCCAAAGTTCGACTTGTTTCACATGTGTATTATAGGCAATGATGAGCTTTCAACCTATTTTGATCAAATTACGGTGGGTGAACTTTCAAAAGTCAATGAGACATGAGGATTCCAATGAAAGAGCTAGTGATAACGTACGTCGGGGTGGATGTCCTTTCGTTTAAACAAAAAAAAAATGAATTTTTAACGATTTTTTGGGTACAATTCCATAGACTAACATGTTAGGCTGCTGACTCTGATGATAGGGGGCGTTGTGAAATGAGACTAAACGGAGCAATTATGTGTCCCTTCTGCAGCCAACATCAAATTCTATAGAATTTTGCGGGAATTATGAATATGTCATGTATGTCCTATCTGTGAAATTTAAAAGTTAGCATGAATTGCAGTGTCCTAATATTTCGGCACTATTGAGTGTCAGACACTATTAAGTGACCGAATGGTCTTTTTCTTCTTTGGTAATAACATACATAAAATGAGCTGTAAGAGGTACATGATCATTTGTCTAAATCAATAACCCACTACTTGTAATGGCCAAAATTAAACTGGTTGAATCTTTGCGCAGCATAAAAAGTACGACCATCTGGTACAACGGTCTGAAAATCAGTCTATTACTTACTGGCTCTATAGCTCTTAAGTCAATTCGACAACTTATAGTCGTTATTTCCCACTTAAAGACATTTCCAAGCACCACCTTTTTTTTAGGGAAGTTCTAAATCAGTATTATCTTTCAAATGCCGTTGGAATTTGACCTTTTCATTTTTGGGCCTGCAAATGGGACTTAGTACCTTTAAAAGACGTGTACTTATGCATACCCCAAACTGTTCCCCCTAGGCAATGTGTTAACAATATTTAAATTTCAGTGACAGTTACTGGTTTGGAAAATAAACTGTGAACAAAGTTACCTTTTAAATAATCAGAGAATGAATGATTAGAGTCAGGAATGGACTCAATTAGGTTTTCTCTAATGTTGACAAAATGTCATGAAAATATTTGCAATTTATTTTGGTTCATTTACAGTTTTTCCTTTGTATTGCAGCGTTTGATTACAATATTCCTATCAAAGCAGTACATCCACAGTACTAAGAGTAGACCTGTATATTTTTAGAACAACAAGCTATATTCTTAACAACTTTTTGTAACTTCTTTGTGGAAAAGTAATGCCCTTTTCCCAGTTACTTTTGCCAATGTTTAGCATTTAATTAAGACATTTTGAGAGATTTTGTATTGCCTTCAAAACAGAATTACTCGATAAATCCATTAATGTTGTTCCCTGTAATTGAAAATCAAGAGACATATAATTGCTGAAAAGCAAATTGTGTTTTTCTAAAGCTTCCAGTTGTCTTAATTTGGGGTTAGTACAAGTTCATAACCAGCATCGTCTTGTGTTGTGTTTGCAAACTGCTCAACATTCTGGTTCTTATGAAACAGGTCTGATGATGGTAGACGTCTTTCTCCTGGTTTTTGGGACGAAGTCGTTGAGGTGATAGCGATCTCCTGGTATATGTTGTCTGCCTCGGATCTGGGTCTTAGGTCCATGTAAGGATCTTGTCCGTTCTCTTCAGTCCTGATTGGTCCTTTGCGTCTGTTACATAATTATACAAAAATCACATGAATAAATCCATATTAATCCACATTCACCACTCTCCACCCAGGTGTTAAATGGACATACCCAGTAGGATGCAAAAGTCATTATAGTTTTCAGTGCTAAGCATTGTGAGCTTTTTTGAAATAGCGCCTGCCTGAAATGTTCCCCAGGGAATGGAGAAAGTGGATACATTGTGTGCGGGCAAACCTGAATCCCAATACCGGAGAAATACTTATCTGTGAAGTGCTTATAGAGACATCTTCGATGCATTTTATATCCCGAATATTATTGTCAGTATTATTAATATGAATGATTTTTTTATATTGAACAACTAAAACGATATAAAAATAAGACAATATCATATTTATCAAATGTAAGAATATGTAATCATTATAGGCCTTTACAATAAATACATGTATTAAATCTTACATAATTTCTTTTATATCTGATTTTTTTTTAGTATCATTTAATATTAGTATGATCATAAATCAAGTGAAATTTTCATGATATTTCTAATAAATACAACAAATTCCAATCATTGGGGTATCATATTTTTAGACTCAAATAGTTATAAATTCTATGAAAATTATCAAAATGGGAAAGGACGATTCTTAAATAGAAGGGAACGTTTCCAGATTGAGAAGACTCAAGTTTAAAGATACTTGTTTCCAAATTGATATTTCTTTTACACTCTAACCCATTAAATTGGAATAATTATTTTCTCTCTTTTTTAGAAAAATGATTCTGACAATATGGTTTACTCTTGATAGATAAATGTTTATATCTTCTCAAAGCTTTAATTATCGATTTAAAAATTCATAGTGCTATAACCCTTAAAACAACTCATTATTTGTATCGTGCATATTAGGAGACAGCTCTTTAATGGTCAATGGTAGTACCTTTCTGCAGTTGTTCATTACGTCTATTTATAACTCGTAAAAGGTGAAATGCAGGGCTCAAATAAATTGCATTAACCTAAAATTACCTGAGCTGAATAAGCAGGAAAGTAACAGCAACTGCATACAGCAAAATGACTACAACAACTACAATCAGGCCTATTTGCACTCCTGGAACAAGAAAATCTGCAAATGAAAGAGGAAACAACAAAGCAACACAAAAAACGAAACTAAGTATAGTGAGTAGAAATCGTAGCTCATTCATTCAGTCAAGAGAATATATGTAATAAATGCATTATTTTACACATTTGGTGAATACACCACCTTTCTCTTAGTGAAATTTTATACATGATATTTAAAACGAGTATGTCAAATTAACAATTAACAATTAACAATGTGCGTTATTAATCTCTATTTAATGAGTAGGTCTTTCTTGTAGGTCAAAGGTCCCATGGCGGAAATATAACGCGAACTCAATGTTTACATCTAAAGTGGCACTATGTTGAAGTCAAAGCATTTTAACAGCAAACGTGATACATTAAATCGCATCTCCGATTCAAACCCTTTTAGAACATGGAAGACAAAATGGGTGTAATTAGCAATTTTAAAGAATTATAGCGGATTAAAAACGGGTACTTTTTAAAACCATTTTAGGCACATTTGCATATTAAACAAATTCGGGGGTATAACGAATATTTTGGAGCTAAATTGAGGTCAACAATGGCTTGAAATGGTTTCAAATTGCTAAGATTAGTATCAGCAACACAATACAAGTAAATAATTCAATTAGTACAGGGGCGTCGCTAGACCCTTTTCAGTGTGTGTGTGTGTGTGTGTGTGTGTGGGGGGGGGGGGAGGTAGAGGCCAACGATAACCGACAAAACTAGCCACCAATTACCAACAAAATTAAATGTTCCAATATCTACAAATTTAACCGTATAAACACGGGGCCGAAGGCTAAATTGTTTCTCCTATGGACTATCTATAGTACTTGCGTATGCCCAAAAGGTCATTTTCCTCGACGACATAAATAAACCAATTATTTCGTCAACAAGTCAGCATCATAGCTATATATTAATGCAGGCGAGGAGCTAGGATCTGATTTTAGGGAGGGGCGATAGTGAGCAAGCAAATCACTTAAAGAGCGCGCGAAGCTCGCTCAATAGGGGAGGGGGGGGTGGGTGATAGGCCTCCAGCGCGAAGCTTAGACGTTTCATTAAATTATGAGACAAAGCAGACGATTCGATGTTCTGTTCTCGACTCTTAATCCTTATCTGAATTCAGTTCTCCCCCTCCCGCGCGAAGCGTGGAAATTATGACGTTTCATTTAAATATTAGAGAAAGTAGACGATTCGTTGAACCATGCTCGACTCTTAATTAATCCTTGTCTAAATGAAGTTTCCCCCTTCCGCGCGAAAATTTTTACGTTTTATTAAATTATTAGGAAAAGAAGACGATTTATTGTACCGTTCTCGACTGTTAATCCTTATCTGAATTCAGTTCTCCCCCTCCCGCACAAAGCGCGGAAGTTTTGGCGTTTCATTAAATTATTAGAGAAAGTAGACGATTCCGTTGAACGCGTGCTCGATTCTTAATCCTTGTCTGAATCCAGTTCCCCCCCCCTCCCGCGCGAAGTGCGGAAGCTTTGATGTATGATTTAATTATTATAGATAGAAGACGATTCGTTGCACCGTTTTCGACTCTAAATAAGCCCTATTTGGCTGAAATCAGTTTCCCCCCTCTCGCGCGAAGCGCGGAAGCTTTTTACATTTCCTTAAATCATTAGAGAAAGCAGACGATTCGTTGTACAGTTTTCGACTCGTCTAAATGAAGTTTCATCAAAATATAGAGAAAAGAAGAGAATTCGTCGAACCGTTCTTGACTCTTAATCCTCGTTTGAATTTAATTTCCCCGAAAATGTTAAACCTCTGATTTCTTTAGCTGATATAATAGGAAAGTGAAACTTCGAGAAAATACAAGTATCGTAATTGCAGTCACTCTCGAAGTCGTCAGAGTGGTTAAAAAGTCACCAAAAACAGAAAAAAAAAAATTGTCGGCCGACCGACAATATACATCTCACCGACTCACCGACAGAGCTGACCCGACACAGCAACATATTTACCCGTGTCTTTCTTGCTCCCTCGACGTGACGACTCCACCAAACAAACCCCCCCCCCCCCCTCCCCCTCCCCGTTTTTTACTGCCACTCCTCCGGCTCTTACCTCCCCTCTCTTTCCTCTCTTTCATCCCCCGTTTCTTTTGTTTCCTTTTTCTCTTTTTTCTTCTTTTTTCCTTTTCTTTCTTTCTTTCTTTTCTTTTCTTTCCTCTCCTCCCTCTTTTTCTTTTTCTTTCTTCTCTTTTCTTTCCTTTCTTCTTTCTTTCCTTTCTTTTCCTCTCTTTCTTTTCTTTTCCTTTTCTTGTTGTCTTTTTTCCCCTATCCCTCTCTTTTTCTCCCTCCCCCTTTTCTCTTTTTTCCCGACGGCAGCGCAATTTTACCGACAATATCCTGACAGGTGGGGGGGGGGGGGGTGTCGCACCCCCACAACCCCCCCCCCCCTTTGGCGACGCCCCTGTTAGTACATTCAGTACCGACAGCGCATGCGAAATCGCCCGTGCATGTGTCCGCGCGCGCAAAATTGTAATGTTAAAAAAACATTCAGAAACCAATAAGCATTTGACCAATTTGATTTTTTTACGCACGCGTACGCGTCCGTCATGGCGCGTGCGTGGACATGGGTGTAACCAAAAATTTACCTTTGACGTCAAGTTCATGCATATCGAATACCACTCAGAAATGACGGAAATATGGTCAATAACAGAAATTCACAAAATGGCGCCTTGATGACGTCACGCAAAAATATCTACGTTGGGATAGTCATGCACAAGGCGCATGTCATGAAAATGACATTATTATTAACCGGTTCTAGAACAATAAACCCCAGGAAAATCTCCCCTTATACTATACTCCGCAATTACTTTATTGAGATAATTTATAGTATTGCGATAAGCTGCAGTTTAGGAAGGTGAACACAAATTTAAGAATGTTTGTATTTAAAGTATAGAGTATGCAATACTAAACTGGAAACTTACGGTCAGGACAAGTAGTAAATGTTTGGTCGGTAGATTCAGTCAAACTTTCAGACCAGCCCCCGGGTCCTCCTTCATTGACAGCGCGAACCTGTATCATCAATAACATATGACTTTATTAATGAAAAAACGTAAATCTGTAATGGATAATATTATGCCTAATCGCACTTTAAAAAAGATATTGGGTGGTATTCTCGAAAGCGGCCTAAGTTAAATCAGTGGCCTAAACCTGGTTTAAACCATGGACTATCTTTTTTGCTATTCTCGAAGGCCGCCTAAAGATAAGCCAGGCTTAAATACGTCATAGTTCGGCCTAACTTTAGGCCGCTCAGAGGGCAGGTTTAAATACGTCATAGTTCGGCCTAACTTCGCGTGACGTCACGTTTTAGTTAAATCGAGTGTCCGCGGAGAGTGAACGGTAAGTTTTGCATTTGAATTTCTATATTTGATAACAATTTGCACTCTTTTGTATGGATAAGCGCTCATGAAAGTTACACCAGCTATTAAAGTATTTTTGTAACTTTCATGTTGCTGTACTGGTGATAATCTAAAATGCTTTTAACTGAATAAATTTGGAGGAAACTTGGTAAATGTTCACATTGTTCGCAGACCAGTCCCATACGTGCAAATAATTGTCGGTTAACATTTTCGTTTCCTGAGATTGAGCAATTTCTTACCGGGTAATTCTTTTTCTTGGCACTATTGTCCTTTCGTACGCATATACCACCTTAAAACTATCATTGCTAGACGTAGATCTACTTTTATAGTGGATTTTCGAGACGCTGTTGCCTAAAAGTGGACTAGCAGACTCTTTCGTTCGTTAGCCTCTGATTTGTGTAGTGTCGGCTGTTGTAATGTGGGTTGGAAAGTAATAACTAGGTCTATTAAGCTAAATAAATGTAAGTATAGAGACAAACAAAATGGAGCCTGCAGAAACACGTGTGGTTGCTTTGGTAGTTTAATCCAGACTCAATATCCATGTGCTTTTACATGTATAATGTAGTGAACAGAAGACCCTTGCATACACTTGCATTGTGTGTATGCATCTAATATGAATAACAATGAACTGTGCCTTAACAGCTGCAGTGCATTTCTAAGTGGCATGTTAATTTCAATTGCATGTTAGTTTCAATGAACCTGTTTCTAAACATAACATCGGCTCCTCTCTTTCAGGAGCCGACCCTACCCAAATCAGAGGCTAACAAACGAAAGAGACAGAAATTTCGGTCTGGTATCACCTCTGCCTGAGCTGCAGTGCTAGTTGTGGCTGTTGGTGCGATAATTTTATACAGGATGATGATGATTTTCATAACCACCCCCCCCCCCCCCAAGAAAACATTTTTTTTAAAACAATATTAATAGACCTAGATGTAAATTTCATCAATAAGAGTCTAGTCTAGACAGGTCTAATAGAAATTGAAAGGAAATGGACAGAAGCTTCCTTTTTTTGGATATACATTTGCTGATAATGTTACAGTAGTTTAGTCTAATAATACTATTGGGCAATTCCACGGTAACGGAAGGACACTCAGACAAGATTTTTGAACTTCAGGTTCATACTAAAAGAAATGTTTTATTAGTATGTATTAAACTATGGGGAACAAAATGTGTTTCAGTCAAGTGGGAAGCTTCATCAACTTCACAAAGTTTGGATAAACACTAATTAACTGGAAAAACCATGTCCATTTTTATGTCCTTCCGTTACCGAGATAATTAATATGCACATTCTTAAACTACTTAACTATAATGACAATTTTTTGTGTGAAAATTAAAGGCACTTATATAGGTATTATATCTATACTGTTTCACATCTTATACTAATAAAACAGTTCTTTTAGTATGAACCTGAAGTTCAAAAATCTTGTCTGAGTGTCCTTCCGTTACCGTGGAATTGCCCTATTAGTTAGTAAACTACAGAGAAAGAGAAATTGTAATTTCTTATCAAATATCAACATATTTTTCATCTTGATTTTCTGCTATTTCAGGTTCTTTTCAATTGATGCATGGGGATGAAAAAAGAAGGCCTCTCCCAAGCTACGGTGTCCCGCCTTGTGAAGTCCATCTCAATAGCCATTGCCAGGAGATCGGACCAATACATCTCAATTCCTTCAACAAGAGAGGCAGTCCTGCAGAGTGCAGACCCAACATGAATTTTTATAATTACTGCCATTTCCCTGGCATTAATATGGTCGGTGCTATTGATTGCACCCACATAGGCGTCTTTAAGCCAGTTGGCCCAACACCAGTTATTTCCTGAACAGGAAAAATAGATACTCCATTTTTCTTGGAAAGTCTGCTGGTGAGTAAAGCTGTAATTACTCCTAAATTTTGTAAACTAAATCATGTTTATACAATTTTTATTAAAAAAGATCTGCTGATTTCATGAATCTGCAGATGTGTCTACAGGTACATTATGAAGTGATTTAAAATTGTTTTGTCTGATGAATGTAGGTGCAAACTACACTCAAACTTTTATTCATTTTACATAGGCACGAGCTAATATTTTCAGCTCGATTGCCATGGCTACCAGTCACTCCTGACAGTGACAGCTTGGTCTAGACTTTTGGGAGGAACTATCTCTGAAAATACGACACAAATAATCAACAGTTGATTAACTACTTTAAAATTTGGGTCAGAAGAAAATTCAAACCTACCGCTAACAATTCTAGACCATATAAGACTTAACGACCTACAGACTGCAGTAAAGTACAGTGCAGTAAATTTTCATTTTACTTTTTTCCCTTTCACGAAGCTCATTTTGGGAGATAACATAAACAATAAGACAATCTTTGGTCTAATGTTAGATTGAACTAAAATGGAAAAGTTGGGCTCTAACGATTAGGGCCTTGTAAAATCTACAACCCAGGCTGCGTTTACATCTAGGTTAGGCCAACTGTCGGTTGGTTATCTAAGTAAGATGTAGACCTCTAGACTTTTTTTTTTTTTTGTATTGAAATTGTCTTTTTTATTTTGTGGTCACTTCACAGCACATTGATTTGACAAATTATTCACACACCAGTGAAAATGAACATTTGATTACATAATACATTGAACGTTACAGCTTATTAACCTATCAACAACAACAAAAAATCTTTCTTATCTGACAGTAGATATCCATTGGGCCATGCCCTGCCACCTGCTGTCATGGGCAGCTTCTTTGTCATTGCGTATAGCAATGTATTTCTCCATTTTATATGATTTAATCAATAAGGACATGAAGTTAGAAATATTTGGTTTAACTAATTTACATCTATTTAGGTAAATTGTTTTCTTTGCAATTATTAATATATGATTAAAAAGAATATAATTCTTCGACAATATACCAAGAATTACCGTTTTTTCGGTTAAAATCGAGAAATCAAACATAGTCAGCTCTTTTCCGAGCTGATTCCAAAAATCTTGTACTATTGTACATTTCCAAAAAAAATGTTCAATCGTTTCATTTTCCATGTCACAAAAAGAACATAATGGGGAACTAATGACTTTCATTTTATACAGTTTATAATTCAAATTCAGAATATTATTTAATACCTTAAACTGAAATTCTCTGTAAATTACATCAATTGTAGTTGAAATGATACCTGAACGAGCCAATAACAATTCTGTATCTGAAACATCATATCTATTCTTTAGTCTAAACGTACTGACTGGGCATTCATATTTCTCTGCGATCAACAGATCATAAAATTGTTTGCTTTTTATTCTGTTCAAGCATATCAACTCGGGGGGTAAAATAATATTGGAAGTAATATCATTTTTGAATGGATTTGTATAAACTATTTTAGGAATATTTATCTTTGATAACGAAGAGTACACTCCCTGTATCCTAAAGTAATCATTTGCATCTAGTTCAAATAACCTTTTCATGTCACCTTGTTGCTTTAAATTGCCCCGTTCTGTGAGGATGTCACTAAAAAACACCATTCTTTTAATGAAAAGTTTTCGAAAGAAAATCCTCTAGACTTGATTTTAGGAAAGGGACTAACTTGGCTATAGACTTTAACTACTTAGGGCTTTCTTAGGCCATGACATGGCAAGTACAACTTGGTGCAAGCACATTTATGAGATAGTACTGCAAGAATGTGTATGTTTGTTCTTGACTTTAAAAGAGATACCGGTAGTCATTCTGTAAATCAATGATTATTAGTAACTGAGTGGGGAGGGGGTGCCTAGTCACTGCCTACATGAAAGGCGCCTTAATTTTTTTTTTAAAGTTAGAATATGATTGACACTATAACTAAGACCAATTATCAATGGAGTAGATCTTTGATATTTTAATGAGGTCTAAACATTTTTATTTTTGTTTCAGGATGATGTTCTTCTTCAGTAAAATAAATGAAGGCAAATTCCCTGATAATTGAGACAAATTCAGAGAGAGGAAGGAGAACTACTGAGCTGCTGAGTTTCAGACAGGTAGGCTGTACGAATAAGTTGTTGTTTGTATGCCCAGGTACTTCAAGGAGGGCATTTGTTCATTCACATTTTCCCATCAATACTTTCAAGTAATTGATTATGCACTCCACTTTTACCACAATGTGCATGTAAGTCTACTTTGGTCACAATGTACATGCAAGACCTTTTTAATGTTTAACAGAAATAGGTTTCAATGTGCTTCCTTTCATTTTTTTCCTCTTTTTATTCAACAGCCATACTTGCAAGGACTATGAAGTTCTACTTAGCCTCTTCAATGAACCAGACTCTATCTGCTGTAACTGTGACTGCATGGGGATCAAAACCTTTGTATTATGATCCTCATAACATGAAGCTATGGTAACAAACAAGCAACCATTGATAAAAAGCCTGATATGTCCTTGTTGTGTGTGTGAACCCCAAAGCAACCATCACTCATAAGGATGTTTTTATGTACATCAGATGTTCATTGTAACAGCTGCACTGCTAAAGCCAGGGTAATTATGCTGCATTATTGTAGAGCGCTTAGAGACTTCTGACAAAGTAAGTGTTAGGAGCTATATAAGCACTGTAATTATTATTATTATTATTGTTTCACTGGAAAAATTGTGATTTTTGAGTCATTTAAGAAATCATGTTTTATAATGTGTTTTATAATATAGTGCAAGTCATGATATAACAGATTCCCTGCAAAAGAAAGACGGCTCAAAAGTAGACTATGCTTTGTTTTTAAAAAATGGGAAAAAGTAATGTAACAAATACATAACTTTGAATTCTAATAATTTCAAGTAGCAGATTATGAGGCTATTGGAGCTTAATATTTGACCTTCAATTTTATAATCGTATTCATCGTTAATTACAATCTTTTCTGTTTTAAGAAAAATAAATAAATTGAACATAATTGTTGATATGTTATATACAATATTCCTTTCATATCTTTTGATTTTAAGTGTGCATACTGTTGGGTTCATTGAATTATACATGGAAAAAGTCTGGAAATAGAACAGTGAGAGAACAGAGAGCCAGCGAGAGAGAGAGATAGAGTAAAAGAGAAAGGGAACCAAATGAGAAAGAACAATTTAATGGTGAGAGATGTCATGAAAATGAGAAATAAACAATGATGTGAGATAGTGTGTGTGTGTGAGAGAGAGAGAGAGAGAGAGAGATGGAGATAGGGAGAAAGAGTTGGGGGGGGGGTACAGTGCCCCCTTTTTCAAATGCCCCTTTTTATATAGGTAAGTGCCCTTTTAACTTTGTAAGAAGTGCCCCTCCCCCTTTTCACCTCTGATAAGTGCCCCTTTAATTTTGAAATGCGCCCCTTTTCCTTTGACAAGTTTCCATTTTCCTTGGCAATAAGTGTCAATTTTCCATTGTTTTCAGTGCCCTTTTAAATCTCTAGTAAGTGCTCCTTTTCAGGTACGAGAAGTGCCCCTTCACCTCTGATAATTGCCCTATTTAAATTTGAGAGGTGCCCCTATTAACAAAATTATCGGTGCCCCTTTTCTTTCAACAAATGCACATTTCCTTTTTTTTAAGTGCCTCTTTTTCATTCTCATAAGTGCCCCTTTTAAAATATGTTCAATGCCCCTTTTCAGGTGCGATATGTGACCCTTTTAACCTCTGATAATTTCCCTTTTAACAATGATACAATTCCAGCAAGTGCCCTTTTTGTTGATGCTGCCCCCTGCTTTTGAAGTCGCTCCGCCGCCCCTGGACGTCATATTGCTCAAGTTGTCGAGGTGATGCATCCTCTCCACACTGCGCGCATCCATTGTCTTAGCCCATTGTCTTAGTGCATTGTGACGTCGCAGCTTATACTGAGCATGTGCAGAAACTGTAACCATGGTGAATAATCCATGGACTAAGTTAGGCCAGGTTTAAACCATGGATCAGTTAGGCCACCTTTCGAGAAACGAAAATGACTTAGGTCAGCGGCCTAAGTTAAGCCTGGCCTAACTTAACCACGGTTTAACTTAGGCCAGGTTTAACTTAGGCCGCTTTCGAGAATACCACCCATTAAGTCTAACTCTCCCATGAGGTTTGGCTTGTTTGATTTTGTAAAAGCCCATTCTTGTTTGTAACGATACAAAATATAAAAGTAATTATAGTACAAAAATCCTATATTGTGTTTCATTTTCATGAATTGAAATTATTGAGAAATATAACTTTATTTCCTTTAAGCCCTTTTCTGGGCTTTATCGTTACTCAACATTTTATATTTTAACCCTACAATTCGTAAGGATCCCATTCCAATTTTGCGTTATTCTCCAGAAATGTTTTTGTTTTGTTTTAGTTTCTTGATAATTGTACTTACAATGCTTGATTCATGCTCTATGAATTGACCTTCGTATACATATTTATAAATGCGTGATTGTAAATACTTGGTCCGTTTGTCACGTATATGACCCCGGCACAGCAAGAGTTTGTTTGGGTAATACATCATATATATTCGGAGTGTTGGCTCAGTCAGTAGAGCGTCCGCCTCACAACCGGGAGGTCGTGGGTTCGAACCCCGGCCGCGTCATACCAAAAGACGTTAAAAGATGGGAGTTGTTGCTACCTTGTTTGGCGTTCAACAATAAGGGGATAGAGCAACGTCGATCTGGCGCTGCTCAGTGGCTGCCGGGCTCACGATCAATTGGGCAAAAAGAATTTCCGTTTCGGTTTAATAAAATTTGGAGTGGACTATTAGGCTATTATTATTATTATTATTATTATTATTATAATCTAATCATATCTAAAGAGCATTATCCTTTCCATTTTACGTAACTTTTACACGTAATAGGATTAAGGACGAATATAAAAAAGATAGATTACTCGCTCACCTTGATGTAGTACTCCGTTCCCGGTTCTAACGGCGCGATAGTGCATACCATAGGGGATGTAATATAATTGACGTCGATAGTATCTTCATCCCCTGTGGCACTTGAATACCTGACTGTATAGTTTGTTATCCTGTATATTCCTAGATTTGTATCATCCACGAGAGGCCACTCGATGGAGATTGATGTATCATTCTTTGCCGTGGTAACCGGTACCTCTGGCGTGTTTGGTTCTGTTGCATGAAAGAGAATTGTGGTTGATTAATATTTCAATTTCTCAGTATTATAGTCACTTGCATTAGATGAATGTGTGTCTGATGATCCAAAAAGGTAAATATCGGCTGTTGTAAGCTTAAAAAACTTTGACCCTACATTTTGACTGACTCCGACCGAGGCATTCAGTTTTATTTCATGGCTGCCTTTACTTTAAGTTATTAAGGTAATCATTTCAAAACGGCCAATTATTCAGTGAATTCCAGGAGTGAAGGAAATATTTTTTTTTATATGATTTTTCGAAATATGGCAACGAACATCGTCTACGATATGCACATTCTAAAAAACGTTTTCAGGGAGTGACTGGCGTTTTTTCGGCAAGTCTCATTTCGAAAGACATGTCAGCATCCCATACAGAGGATTTCTCAATAATTCACGGTAATAGGAAAAAATGGTGACTTGTTATAAGAAATTAATAAATCCAGCTCCTTTAGAGCGCTTCTAGAAAGGACTTGTAAAAAAAGGCGCTTCCAAAAAACAAAACACAAGCGGTATTGACGCGGCTGCTAATTCAAATTTTGCTGATGCAGAGGTTCAGGAGTGGGGGGGGGGGGGGGTCGAAGGTTCACTAAAATACTCTTGAACCCACCTGGTATTGGGAGTGTTGTGACGTCGACCGAATCCCAAGCACCATTCCCTCCGCTGCTAACAGCACGTACCTAACAAGGCAAATTTGACAAATACAAAATGAAGACGGTATTCATTTCTGAAACAGTTTTTATTGGTATTTTATGTATCTGTGTAACAGGATTTCGAAATGTTTATGTGTTGAAATCCATATCAGGAGGGTGTTTTATTTGTGGGGCATAAACTTTGCTGAAACCGTGTGAGATTTAGAAAAAATTTCACGATTTAAAAGTAATATCTTTATAAAAATGCTACTATAATTGGGTCGATAATCAGTTCTGTGCAGAGGCAGCAATTTACCTTTATTGCATATTCTTGGTTCGGCTCTAAATCTGAGAATGAATATATTCTTTCTTCCTCCTCCACTATCATGATGACGTCATCATTGTCTTTCTGGATCTCGTATCTCAAAAATAAACCGTTGATTAACTCCGGTTTCTCCCAGGCGATGATGGTATATGTCTGGTTCGTTGACCCCAAATCGCTTTCGACATTGAGAGGGCCAGTGGGTTCTGCATTAATAATAATGATGGATAGTCATAATATTAATAACGATAACAATGATCATGATAATAATAATGATAACAAAAATATTATAATACTATTCATAACTAGACATATAATACTTGTTTGGAACAAGTATAGGTGGGCTGGTCAACTTAAATTTGAGACAAAATAGAGCAAAAATAAGCGAGATACTGCTTAAAAATTCTTAAAAAACAATATCATGTCGTTTCATGACGTGAACGAAATTCACCTTCTATAGGGATAACGCAAATTATGAAATGTTTGACATGAGGCCTTTAATCGAGATTTTCACTATGATGACGTCATCAAAATGAAAAATAGTTAATACTCCGCTAGTAGAGAATTGTCTTAGCTACAACATATCGAAATTTTGAAGAAAATTGATCAATATTTACAGAGATACAATCAATTTTACATAAATATGCTTACGTCATAATATGCAAATTCGTATTTTGAGTTCCAAGGCCATTGTGATGATGTCACGATACACTTAATGGCCAAATGAGACATGAAATCATATCTCCGACTCATACTTTATCAGAATATGAAAAAGAATTGAGGATCCCGGTGCATTCCAAAGAGCTATAATGGATTTTGTATAGGCATGTTTTTGCCCATATATGCTATGTATTATAAGAGCTCGCGCGCACGGACATTTATCTTGAATGGACGCTCATCTTAATATTAATAGTCATAAAGAGATGAACATATTATCAAATTGATTGAACAAATACAAGATTTATCATGAAAGAAAAAAAAATGGCGATTCTACGTTGTGAAATGGTGTTACGCACGAAAACACGCGCGCAAGACGATTTTGAGCATTTCAAAATTTTGCGCGCGCACTGACGCGCGGACGTAATAGCACACGCGCGTTTTTTGTCCTGAAATTGACCGGACTAATATTGACCTTGATCATAATAAATATGAATGAGAAATGGATTTCGGTTATGAAATATGACCATGAGTTGATTTTCAGAAAATGTCACAAAATGGCGCCTAGATGACGTCATCAGTCAAGGTCAAGGTTGAAAAATTTTATGTGCTTTGTTCTAAAGCCTATACATATATGTGCTAAATTTCAAGGTATTTGATTGAACCATTTTTAAGTCATCTTGCTCACAAAAAAGTGGGTTGAAATAAGAAAAATAAAGAAATAATAAAGGCAATTTTAACAACATTATAAGGTGGTCTGTATTAGATACAGCCTACCTGATGATGAAATAATATAATTATGATACTAATGATAAATTCAGGAATAATAATATTTATAACGATAGTGGAGTCTCGTACCGCTCATGGCCCTCCGTTTTAATTAACCCAGCTTTAGCACAGCTGCCATAACAGTGCTCAAGCATTTTCAGAAATAAATTTCTGCCATGTACCCATTTACCCCAGCTATAAAGTGGAGTGTGGCAAATGGAGATTAATGTCATGACAAAGGACATTAGTACTACGACAGGCTTCGAACCCGTATTTTGTTGTTTATATTCCTAAGGGTTTTACACTGAACCACGATACCTTTAAAATACAACACATTATTCAGATCACTTCATATTTAAATTATCTCTATATGTCAGTAATCAAAGGCTTAGATATTAGGCCTACATTGGTAGACCAAACACAATATACAGATTCATAGGCCCAAAGGAGTTTGTCGACAAACCTAGGTTTTCGCGCGTCATATGACGCGCTCCGACGCGTTTTTACAAACCAGGTTTTTAAAAAAAAACGCGTCGAAACGCGTCATATGACGCATGAAAACCTAGGTTTGTCGACAAACCTGAATATCGGGCCAAAAACTTTTTGACTGACCCAATCCAGTGTGTATTATTAAATAAATATAAATGCATATACAGCAATTGATTAATCAGTCAAACACAGCAATAAATTGGATCTTACTGGGGGTTTGTTGACGGGAGGGTTTGACCAAAGAGGCAATTTTTTGAGATATTATCTACGCATGGGCAGATAAATGTAATTTGTACACACCTGTGATACCATCAGGACGAATAGTGGATTTTTTTTCTTCAAGAGGGCAAACAATAAGTTTAATAGAGCGCCACCATCACTTTGGCTTTGATTCTTTTAAAAGGCAAACTTGGGACTTCTCCATGTATATTTCGAGGTCTTCTGTTCCTGCGCTATTTTGGAACTGGTCATTAAATATGACAAAAGCAAGGTATCATACACATCGGTAAACATAAAACGAAAATGAAACGAAATAACGTCCAGTCTGTGTATTCAGGGATATCATAACGGATCTTACCGCTTGGTAGTGTTCTGGTCTGAATGAAGATGCAGGGACCCGGTCCAACGACTGTCCTCGGACAGACAGTAAACTCGTACATCATGTAATGTTTTAAATCCTCAAAGGATTTACTTGTCACTATTAGGTTTTCTCTCTGAACATCATCCCCTCCCGCTTCACCGAATTCGTAGTCGTAACTTACGGCTCCGTTCCGGTCTCCGCATGGAGGACTGCTCCAGGTATAATCCAATTTTCCTTTCACGGTGTTATCCACTGTGAAGTCTTCAGGTGGCGCAGTTGAAACTTATAAGTGGAAAATGTTAAAAATCGATTAAAATGCAATCACTGTATGAAAATAGCCTACTGATGTACAACGCAACACATCGTTACCCTGGCCTAAGCCTACGCGTGATTGGTTGTTCCAGCAGTGTTCTTTACCGTGCGTCCATTTACTTCTCCTCGTTGAAGAGTGACAAGTGTGGCATTATTTTTTAAGTAGCCAGATATACGTATTTATACGGACCACTAACGTCTCCATCCGAACATAAAGTACAAATGACTGATCGAGGAGTACAGCAGAGTTTCGTTCAGGGTAGTGTTGATCCAGTCCACCAGGCAATAACCATAGGCAATCAAGACGGGGGGGGGGGGGGGGTGGGGGGAAGGGCTCATGGGCTAAATCGCTTGGGAATTTGTAATTATCATTATTTGGGCAACCCCTAACCCCCTTCTTTCTTCTTGCACTTTATTTTCTGTCATTGTGTTTATAGGTTCATATTTGGATATTACCACTATATTGTCGTCCTACTAATGATAATATAAGAAACGGGAAGATGATATTCTAGTAAAGCCCCCATCACACCAAACTAGTTCTCACTACGTTCTGGGACCGTCCTAGAAAATCGTAAAACGGGTTGTGGTCGGGGCAGAATGTGTAAACTAAAATGTCTATAATACGATCCTAGTTCGTTCGTAAACATTCCTCAATACGTCCATCTCGTTTGTTCCCCGTCCACAGCCAGTTCATATTAAGTTCAGATCGGTAGATTAGGCAGTCCAAGCCAGTCCGTAGTCAGTTTAAACCCATTATTAACTAGTTCTACCTCGTTCTCAATACGTCCAAACCCATTCTAACTAGTTCGCCTCTTGTTCTAACTAGTTTTTAACCCGACCACCCCGTTCAGAGATTTCCTCATCTCGTTCTGAGTGCGTTCGAACGCGCTCCTAGAGCGTGTGCAATCCCGTCCTGACTCGGGAATCGGGAGGCTTTGCAGTTCAAGTCAAGCACCTATCACACCAACTATGTCTATAAACAGAATATTGATGTACATCAATGATGTTTAATAAATACAATACACACCAAACTAGTTCTCACTACGTTCTCGAAAATTTTGCCAAACGGGCTCAAACTGTGTGTGAACGGAGTGAACGTATTAGCAACTATTTACGACCTTTTTAAGGACTTCATGGACGGGCTCAGACTGGCTTGGACGGGAAGGGTGGTCTAGAACTTTGAGCCTGTTCAAAATTCACCACGTCCTGCAATTGGACGGAATGACAACGTACTTCGATCCTACTAGGAACGTGTTACCACTTGATGTGGTCGAGCATCAATGAGGAAGAACGCGCTGGGTTTGTATAGCACTCGAACCAGGACGGGATTGCAAAGCACTATACAAGCGCGTTCGAACGCGCTAAGAACAAGATGAGGACGAGTTGAACTGTCTCTGAACGGGGTGGTTGGGTTATAAACTAGTTAGAACAAGTTCCAAACTAGTAAAAATGGTTTGGACTGCTTAGAAATATCAAATTTATCCGATCTGAACTTGATATGAACTGACTGTGGACGGGTACAGACGAGTTGGACGTATTGTGGACTGTTAATGAACGTACTAGGATCGTATTAGAGACATTAGTCCAGTCCGAGCCCTTCCATAAACAGGTCGCAAACAGTTGCTATTACGTTCAACTCCGTTCGCACACAGTTTGAGCCCGTTTGGCAGCATTTTCGAGAACGTAGTGAGAACTAGTTTGGTGTGATGGGGGCTTTAGAGACGCAACCTCTCTGATGATTTTGAGCCCGTTTTACTGTGTCAGGATCGTGATTTATCGCAGAAAGCAGGCGAATTCCTTTCTGACCAACCAGGGCAAATCTAGAATTCCAGTTATAGGAATATGCTCCGCAGATTCCATGTGTATTTAGTTTGCAATCATTTGCGGACACCTGAGTTGATGGAAATACCATTTATTAATGAGCGTACAATTTCGCTCACAGCAAACTAGATGTCCCACCAAGAAATATCCTCAAGATCTCAGATTTTACCAGTGTGAAACATTATAAGATTCTGTGGGTTGCCAGGAGAGGAAAGATGTATGATGATGACATTTTATTACGGGGCAATTGTTGGAAAGTGCACTGCAAATACATTTAAAGGGATAGTTGAGTTTTGGTAGAGAGGACGCTAAAAACAAAAACAGTTTGTGAGATAATGAAAACAATTTGTGTCAAATTTGAAAGAGCATACAATTTACATGACAAAATCCTCTTTGTTTTATCAAAATCGGTTCAGAGATGGCTGAAATATCCATAAATGTAACCATTTCTAATATTAATGGGCTCCATAAATGTTCGATATTTTTAACCAGCCGTAAAAGACATGAACATGCTTATACTTTTCAAACAGATGTTTTTAAATAGTTGTTGATGATCTCTCTATTTATTTTTATTTTAACAAAACATGACATGCAAAATTTCATTATCAAAGACGGTTGAAACCAATGACTTTTTAGAGAATGCTCCCATGTGGTTTCACGGCTCATGTCAATTGTTAACAGGCTTGTTACTAAGTCGTTGGTAATTTTTGTATTCCTTTAGAGCATGGTGCAATAATTATCGGCCCAATACCAAAAGGGCTTTAACTGCTTTTGGCCATTAAGAGATAATCGCGTTTGAAGTTTTGGCCTCTCTAATAATCAAAAGTTTGTGGTAGTTTTTTTGTTTCTTAAGTCAATCTCGATAAATATGTTAAGTTATTAAGTTTTACATGAAATGTGTTAAATTTGTTTTAAAATATTCAGAATTTTTCATGCTATGTGCAAAAAACATGTAAGGGGCTTTTTGGCATATGACTTGAGAGTAGCGTATTCATGCCAGAAGGGCCGTAACCTACGCGGCGTTATGCCCAAAGGGCCTTAACCTGCGGTTATCGTACGCGCGCGTAGTTAGCGCCCTTCTGGCATAAAGAATTTTTCTTGTTTCGCAACACCTTTGGTTTGCCAGAAAGCCCCTGCTACGGCTACTGGATCACGAAAACTGATTAATTACAATTTTAGAAAAAGTATTTTTGATATCTGATTATTTTATTAATATAATGCAGCTTTCGGTGAAGTTATTTTTTAGAGATCGTACATTAAGGACACCTTGTTCGTTGTGTATTTTCATTACAGTCCCATACGTTGACATCTGCGTATTTCATGAGTTAGTTGTATTTCATGCATCCACATCTAACTTAAATCTCGCTCAGAATTCATGATCTAAATTCATGACATATACTTCCAGTGATTATTCTTAGTACATTGTGTCTATTGTAGACTAATCATGTTTTTTAATGGTGTTTCTACTGATATTTATTGAATTAAATGGAAATTACGAAATAATCTGTCATTGATAAAACGTTTGCCGTGTAGGTTAAGGCCCTTTTGGCGTAAGGAAAAGATGAGATACGTGTTAAGGGCCTTTTGAAATTAATAATTATCTTCATAAATAAATCGAATTTCAACAAGTGAAGCACATCATTTTAAAAAGAATTTTGAAATCTACAAGGTGATGTTAATAACTCAATAACCCTCAAAATCGTGTTAAGGCCCTTTTGGCATAAGGCCGACGTAATGTCTATTAGTTTGCAATGTAATGGTGCACGTTTTGGTTATCAAAATTCAGTTAGACCAAAACTGTACTCTCAATACCAAAACTCAGATATCCCTTTAAAACCTAATGGTCGTAATATATGAATGTTACTCAAGACAGGGAGGCCAACCTCCCTGCTGCAGGTGATCTGATAACATCAGTTTTAAGGTGAATACCCGAACGATGTCAAACTCCTAACGAAAGTCAATGCTTATGTATGGTCGTAGTGTCGTATGTTGGTGTCGTAGTCGAGTGGTTAAAGCACTTGAAAATGTAAAGGTCGTGGGTTTGATCTCCGACACGGCACTAATCTACATATGCCACTCAATACCCAAGACAAAAATGGGGACCCGATAGGATGACGAAAGCACTTTGTTTTGATAATTGATTATTCCCTCATGGTGACATATGGGTAAGAATACTTCCCCAGAAGTGGAGATTGTGCACATTGTGCGTAAAGAAATCCAATGACCAGGGTAATAATATTTGGTATTAAAAGGGCATCCGTATTAAGCGCTATAAAGATTCAGATTATTATTATTATTATTTAACTTTACCTGACTCAGTTGAGTTGTATGCGATCACATAGACTGTCTCTGCAACATAGCCTTCCAGAGTCGCCAGAACTGTAAACTCATAGGTAGAGTATGGCAACAGGTCGTCATACTCGATGCTTGTATCGCCTGTTACCTCCCATGTTACCGTATCCGCCATAGAATCGTCGCATTGGTCATTGAGGAGGAGCCTACGTGATACGGTGTAGCTCGGAGCACCGCATTGGCTGAATGGCTCTGACCACGTGATCTCCAGGTGGTTGTACGAATCTGAAGTGACGTCAGCACTATCCACAGGTTGAGGAGCTGTGGAGCAAAACAGAAGAAGAGAGGGGGTTGTTAGGCAGTATCGAAGGCCTAAGTATTGGCTTTGTAGGTAATGTCTGAAGTGTCTATACACAACTTCAAGTGGATCATTTTAGATTATCCTTATGGAATGGAATATGAGGCAGGTGAAGTTCATATTCAATTATCACGTGTGTGCCCTACTACTAAAATAATATTGTAGAACATTCTATGAACTTTGCGACAGAGAAGTAACACGTGACTAACCAATGGCCATGGCAGGAGCCGAGCCGAACCAAACCTTGGTCTCGGAATTCAAATGAAAATTAAAACCAGCATTTATTGTGATTTATGTATTTGTATATTTTTTTTGTTTGTATATTTGTATATAATTTGTATATTTTCCTTTAAAAAAAAAATATATATATATTTCATTTTGAGCAGAGCTGCGAAAACAAATTTTATCGTATCAAATGATAATCAAATATAAAAACTAAAAATGTTTTTAAAAGTGACAATTTTCGTAGCCACAAGGTTATGTTCCCAAAATTAAAGTGTAATGCAGAAACTCACGTATTTTGTCAGTCATCGCTGACGTCATATTCGCAGGCCCAGCTAAATCGATTGAATTAACAACGACAATGGAGAACTCGTACTCGGTGCAGACATCCAACTCATTGACTGTTTTGACAACTATGTCTTCCGTACTATTTACTGAAATAGTTGTAGAGTTAGTGGGATCATCCCTTGGCCAATAAGTCAGGTTGTAGCTAACGATTGATGAATCACATTGGAGCCAAGATGAAGAAGGTGTCTCAGGGATCTGCACAGTTACGTATAGAAAGGTCAAAGGTTAACGATTGTTTACTTACTTATGCTTAAAACTTCATTAGGAAACCTATATTTTAATGATTTCTTGTAATTGTTTAAGTGTTCTTATATAGCCTGGGAGTATGTATTCCACAGTTACTGTCTGTATTAGGTTTATATATATATACACATGTACATATTCAGAACAAGTTGGAAGAGCCATTTCCACAACTTACCTTCCATTCAATAGTGATACTGTCCATTCCATTCACGGTTGTTGAAAGGATGTCTGGTTCCAATAGCGGGGCTGAAATCAAGACCAAAATATTAACGCCAAGATTAATATGCAGTGTTTCATATGATGTAATGATAGGTATAATAATAATATTAAATGGTCTTGAGGGAGATACTAAGAAACTGTACAGTACCGGCAATATATCCTTGTATCTCACGAAAAATGATCTAGTCAGTAATATAATCATTACATATCCCTTTGTGAATCGGAAAAGAGTTCTATACTGTTACTTTATCAAGCTACCGCGCCGCACGATAGTTTGCTCAAACTTCGAGGCGATTCAGCTGCCTAGAAGGTATAGGTAATTATGATGAATAATAACTTTTTTTTTTAAACCTGTCGAAATGTGTTCACCCAACCATGCATAATAGAAGCTGAAATTATTATATTCGTAAATGTATCAAGAGATTCATAAATTCGGCTACACACAGGAGACATGTTTTAATGGCATCAAGGCCCTTCTTGCGGGCAACCGAGTTGAAACATGAAACAAAAAAGGTTTTAAAGTTCGTTAAGATTTTTTTCTCAAAATGGGAGACATTTACATCTGTAACAAAGAAGACACAGTAGAGGGAGTGATTGAAAAGGAGATATGGCCTCTCCCGCACTTTCCCTTCATGACATCATAGCGATTTGGAAGTAGTAAATGCATGGATATCACGTTAATATGGAGATAATGAAAGACAGTTGGACTCGTTAATGAATAGACCTACCCCCACAATTTGTATTGGCACTGATTGGACCACTCCTTACACCGGCAACAACCTGACCCTCGACCTCCCGTCTAACACTGATGTAGAAATCGTAGTCTCTGAAACCGGAAAGCCCCGTGATTTCAGCAGTACTATCTCCAGTGATGATTAAAGTTTCTTCGGATTCACCAGTGTTGTTTTTATCGTCCGTCCACGTGTAGTCAATCTGATAGGAGTGGACAGGGCCATTGCCATAATCGTAACCAACTGTCCAGGCATTCCAAATGAGTAGGACCGAATCTTTGGTGACATCAGACACCCAAGGTGATTCAAGCAGTCTTGGAAGAGCTGTTTGGGTTGATAAAAGTTTTCTGATATAAGTTTTCTGAATACTCACTTGGACGTATTTTTGTATTAGTGCATTGGTATTTTATCCACCCACAGTGCTCTATTAAGATCGTGCGGATTGAATGTGTGCGACATAATGCGACAATGTCATAGATATGCATGTATAGGCCTACGTTCGTGTATGGGTGAGCGTGTGGGTGAGTGTCTTGTGTGCATGGGTGAGGATGTATAAATGTGATTTATAGTTCTTGTGATGGAACTGCTTTGCGACAGAAACTGGCTGAAGCGCCGAACATCAATTAGGGCATGCGAACAGATATGGTTATTACAGAAGAAAGTCCACATACTGTCAAGCAATATAACATAATTCTAATAATAATGCAGTGTTTATCAAACTTTCAATTTCATCCACTGCAAATACTACCTCGAAAGACCACCTTCGCACTCAAAAAGATCTAAGGCAAATTGGCAATATGTGATGAGGTAACAGTACTGATTCACAAGACAAAAGAAGTAGAAGAAAATAAAGGCTCATTAAGATTATTTCAATGGTCACATGCAAAATGAAAGTATTGTCGTGGGGTTCTTTTTCTAGTTTAGATCGTAGGAAACAGAATTGTTAAACTGGCATCTATTTTTTCTTTGTTTTATCGAGCCAGTAAAAACATGAATTTGCGTGTGACAAAATGGGAGGGGAAAGGGCTCACCAAAACTAAATACATATGATTGACTACATTTATCCAGAGTTTAAAAATCGCTTCATCCTGTATGCCTGCAAGTTCTGCTCTCTTCCGTTTAGGAATTTCCCTTCTTTCCCAGATACGCCTTTTCTTACCTTGTTGACAGTCTGATCCTGCCCATCCCTCAGCACACGTGACTCCATTCAGACAATGACCATTGGTCCGTTGACAGTCCACACCACCAGCACAATGACATGGATAGCTACACAGGGTACCAAAATACCCGGTTGGACAAGAGCGGTCTGATTCCAAGGCTAAAGGAAACAAGCAAACAAAGCAAAATCATAAAAAGATATGTGAGTGACATAATGATGTTCTGGACATCTGTGACCAAATTGCCGTCAAATAATTATGGTAAGAACATGTTGATACAAAACTGTTTCTTTCAAACGAAATGGTGCCAAAGGAAATTAACGTTTCATGTCATTAAACGATGCTGCCTGTAGGTTTTTTTTTGTGACAATGAATTATTAGATAATTGGCATATCGACATATCGACGATATTCTATTTTTGCGCTACACTTTGAATATCTTTAAAAAATGACCATACAAATATATATGAATTTCAAATTATTGTTTGTATTTTTCTTATGATGCATGCATTGAGATGAATTATACAAAATGTAGTGGCTTATATTTATTTCGCATTTTTCCACAAATTCATTAACTCATAGCATGCCATGAGGCTGCATGCACGCTACCGTTATAGTGCTTTGTACATGCGAGCTAACCATTGATTCACTGCCATGTGCGTGCAAGGGCTCATTCGTAATAGCTGTTATTGTTCATGCTTATTGGACTGTGCTGTGTGTTTCGCACCGCTATTCATAGAACCATCGCGTTAAACAAATTATCTCCAAAACAACCTGGCACGGGGGGGGGGGGGATTTGGGGCTTGGCACAATGGGGTTTAGCCCTGTGGCATGATGGGAGTTAATGTTGCCCTCATATTTCTATCCATACATGGTAAGTGGATTAAACCCACTACAAGCGCTTCCTCAAGCGCCATCTCAGGTAGCAGTATGATTCCATAACTTCCTCTTAACTCTTCACTCTAACGTAATGTAGAGATCAGCGGGTTACGCACTGTTGGCAAGTTTACCATGAGATGACATTGTGCACTAAAATAACGCTAGGGCAGAAAGTTTTTCCGTTCAGTAAAGTTTTAAGTACGGCGTGCAGAGACATGATATCCCCATTACATCGCATTAAAATCAAATACTTGGTAAGGACGATCACGAAACACCCTCTGAATCTTACCTTGACAGAAGTTACCCTCGTAGCTGTCTGAACATGTGCCTCCACATCCATTCACACGGTCGCACGTACCATCACAGTTACAGTCCAGTTCACAATTAGCACCAAATCTATCACCTGAGCACTCTGTCGGTAAACATTGAATGATTGGGTCAATGATTAGTATTTGACATTTTCATAAGTGTAACACCCACACTCATCTTCACCGGCCATTCAATGACACCTTGTAATAGGTAAATACAAAATATATACTTTTGTGCTCTAGAACAACAAAATATGACTCCATTTTCGGCTAGATAGAAACATCAGAGTAAGTTGTATTTTGATTTATCTTGAAACATTATGAATTATGGACATTTTCCATTAAATTTGTGTTGGATTGCAACAACGAAAAACAGTGCTGTTTATGAAGCTATACTGAAATTTGTAGAGAATGCTAGAGCAATATCTAATGCCGTTTCTATAATAACGACAGAAATAAAAGGTGAAATGTCAAGAAACATACAAAATGATGCATTATAAATAGATAATAAACATGTCTGTTTGTACACTGCCATTTAAAGGGAAATGTTGTCAGAAAGCCGTTGATTTATTGTTATTTTAATTCCACTATACAAATGGGCAAATTACATATCTAATCAAAATTATGAAAATGTACGAATCAACTAGATAGGGGAAATCTTTGTTTTAGATTATTATCATAAGAGGGTAAGAGCAGCACTAAGTCAACCAAGCAAGTTTTAAGACAAAAGAAAACATTTTGTGTTTAGAAACACTACTTTTAGTCTTGAGACACGTTTTTGTTCATATACTACTATTTATCTAAAACTTTCACAAAAAACATTTCTAATTTTTTCTTTATTTGTCATCTGTAACTTTGTATGTATGGTATCTATGCTGTAACATACATACCTGTTTGACACCTGTTTCCTCCATATCCGTTGAAACAAGCCATCCCGACAGGGTTTGGCGGTGAAAATAAGTGGTTTGGGCAGCCGGGGTTATCACTAGAGCAAACCGCACTACATGATTTCCCCCAGTTGTTGTCACCACAGGCTGGTGAATGGAATGGCGTTTGCATGACCATGAAAACAAAGAAAAGGAAGACTATTTGTTACACTTAAAGAAAAGATTGAGTTCTGGGAAGAGGTGAACAATTATTTGTGAGCGTTATCATTGGTTTATGTGAGTGTGGAAGAACATCAGATAAAAGTTGTTCCCTGAAAAGCATGGCTATTCAAATGCCTTATTATTATAAAAATGGCATGTAACATCATACAAATCGGAACGGATTTTTACGCCGCATGTTCGTGTAGTCCCATATACATATTTATGTGTACAATGCTTGTAACTTTACCAAGACTGGACCACATTTCTTATCAGTTTGATGTTTCCAGAACCTTGCAGTGCACACCAATACTTATATGTTACATGTTCAACCTTTCCTGATCAATTCCACACCGATTCTTTTACGATACAATCGCATGATCGGAACTCAAGTTTATCTTTAAAGGCCTTATCCCATATATTAAACAACTTCATATCGATAGAAAATACAAGTATAAAGGAATATCAAATATTTGCGTTCATTAATGCACAAAAGCATATTCAAACCTCATTTTTAACACCCCTTAACATTACAAGTCAACAGGGGTTAAAGTTACGAGAGTTGCGGTGACGACATAACATGTGAACGGTAAACCTGATCGGCTCACCTATACAGCTGAGGCGATAAGCCTTGCTTAATTACAAATGTTTTGAATGTTTTGAATAAGCCAATCCTGCCTGGTATTTTGTATTCAGATGTGTCTGATCACTTTCCAATCTTTCAAGTAACGAACTCTTTACCACCAAATTACCACACCCACTTGAATAGGAACAATGCGAGTCAAGTTAAACTCCGAATAGACTTTAACTCATTGTGTGAAGATTTAGCATTGTATGATTGGTCTTTGGTAACATCCAAAACCAATGTCAACGAAGCTTACGATACCTTTATTCAAGATTTTAAACAGATGATTTCAAAGCATTCGAAAACAATACCTGGTAAGGATAGACGTAGATCATCCAAAAAACCATGGATTACGAAAGGCATTCTCAAATCCATTGGTAGAAAGGAACGCTTGTATAAGCGGTATTTAAAACTGAAAAACCCCTCCGTGAAGAAAAAGTACACATCTTTCAGAAATAGGCTTACTCACATTATACGTGTCTCCAAAAAGAACTACTTTGCTGAAAAGCTTGAATCAAATCGCCATGATTTAAAGAACACTTGGAAAACTCTGAACAACCTGCTTGGTAAAGATAGTAAATCGAAATTACCCTCATTCATTCGTAAAGATGGTGTAAGGCCGCTGAACCAAAAGCAATTGCAAATGCATTTAACTCGTTTTTCGTTAATGCTGGTTGTTTTGATGATCCCCAGACCACCGGATGCTTTCGTGACTATTTGAAAACCAGCGTAACGCATTCTTTGTTTCTTTCACCAACAGATCGAAATGAGATCTTGAAGTTATCTTCTTCCTTGAAAAATAAACACTCATGTGGGGTGGATGATATGTCACCATACGTTATAAAGAAGTTAATTTCCTATATTGTTGAACCTTTAACCCATGTGTTTAATTTATCATTTATGTCTGGAACATTTCCTGATTCAATGAAAGTTTCAAAAGTCATACCTTTATTTAAGAAAGGTGATATACATGATTTATCGAACTATCGCCCAATATCATTGCTTTCGACTTTTTCCAAGATTTTAGAAAGACTAATGTACAATCGATTATCTACTTTCCTTCATAAGCATTCAATTATTTTTTCGGAACAGTTTGGGTTTCGAAAATGTTATTCAACAGAGTCAGCTTTACTTTTTGCATCCGAACTTTTGTACAAATTTTATGAAAAAAAAGAGATAGCTTTAGGAGTGTATGTAGACCTTAGCAAGGCATTCGATTGTTTGGATCACAAAATCTTATTAAGAAAATTAAGTTTTTATGGAATTAGAGGCATTCCATTGGAATGGTTCCAAAGTTATCTGTCTAATAGAACACAATTTGTAAATTATAATGAATCTGACTCTGAATTGCTATTAATGAAGCAAGGTGTTCCTCAAGGTAGTATCTTGGGCCCGTTATTATTTTTGCTCTTCATAAATGACATTGTTGAGTCTTCAAGGAAATTACATTATGTACTGTATGCCGATGACACAAACATCTTCTATTCTGGTAAAAATTTGAAAGACTTAATTTTCGAAGCCAATGTTGAACTTCAAAAGGTTGCTAGCTGGTTTTCATCAAATAAATTAAAAATTAATCAGACCAAAACAAAGTTCATGATATTTAACTTTGGTAAAAAAAATGATACTTTAATTGAAAATGTTAATCTGACAATAGATGGTAACTGTATTGACCAGGTACAATTTGCCAATTTTTTAGGAGTTGCCATTGACAACAAACTTACATGGGCAAAACACATTGAATTAATTTCCAGGAAGATTCGGTCCCAAGTCGGTGTAATGAATAAGCTCAAAAGTTTTCTACCATCCTCTACCATGCTTTCGCTTTACTACACTCTCATATATCCTTACTTAACGTACTGTAATTTAGTTTGGGCGAGAACGTCTAATAATTTATTAAAGCCCCTTATCATACTTCAAAAGCGGGCTGTTCGGTTGTGCTGCAATGCTTCATTCAGGGCGCACACCTCTTCATTATTTAAATCCTTAAATTTACTCAAACTTCCAGATATTCTTTCTCAACGGACTTTATTATTTATGTACAAACTCCAAAATAATTTGCTACCAGTAACGTTTTATGACAGTTTTCATTTGAACTCGGATGTCCACTCCTTTAATACAAGAAAAAAAAATGACTTCCATCTACCAAAATTCACTAACTCATTTTTGCAAAATAAATCAATTAGATATCAAGGTCCTCACAAATGGAACTCCATGTCAAGTTATTTAAAGGGTATTAAGAACCAGAACGCATTTAAACTTAAACTGAAAAGAACAATACTTGCCACTTATTGATTTATTGAAATACATAATTGATTCATATATTTTGTTAGCATGAAACATTATTATTATTGTATTGTATTGTATTGTATTTTATTGTATTTCATCTTATTGTATTGTATAGTATCTGTATGTTTTTATGTTTGGGGTTGCTTGTTTACAAGTTTTTAACTTATTTTAGCAATCCCGGTATTTATTTATAATGATTTCATTTGTAATGATTTCATTTTGATGTTTTTATCTTTTGCCGAATAAATGTGAATTTGAATTTGAATTAAACAAATTGACTGCAAATACGCATACTACACATAAATTCGTCGCTGTTTTCACGAAGTGACGGTAGTGAAAAAAATTGCATTCACTTTGCGTTACGATTTTCCTCACTACCGTCACTTCGTGAAAACAAGGACGAATTGATGTAATCAAGTCGATATATCGCAAGTTTCTAGGTCAAGAACTTTCGATTTTTAGAGCTTTAGACTACAAGTTTTCAGAGAGCTGTCACTTCTCTGACATACAATTAAATATAGCATTAATGATATATCGTTGTAATCTATGGTTTATGAACTTTCCGTGGATATATAATTCATCTATTTCATGTTTCACTTCTAAAGGGGTCTTTAATTACTTTTTTTGTTAAATCTCAACGTAACAAATGCCTAAACGATTTTACAATATCTGCAACACAATCTTGCAATTCGATTATTTCGGAATAATTACCACGTATATTTCTTTGACACTTATATTTATTGAAAGTTGTCATTCGAAAAGCTTCCAAAAGATTAAAGCCTATAATAGAATAAAAAGAACGGAAAATCTTAATCAGTGCATCAGTTCCTATAAAATTATAATTAATTAATTTTACTTGACGAATATTGATTGAGTACAAAGAAACAAGTTACCAAATTATACTTACCTGTTTCACAATTAACTCCTGTGAATCCTGATCGACATACACATTCTCCCGTGACGTCATGACATACACCACCAGCGTAACATACGGGACAGTTCTGTGAGCAATCCAGACCATACTTGGAAGATGGGCAACCTTTAAAAAAGAATGTAGAGAGAAAAATCATGACATTTAATCATCTGGTACCCATGTGACGGCTTAGCAATGCTATGCAGTTTAATAAGGCCTACTGTTAACGGTGGCCATGATTAAGGATATATCCTATCCTGATGTGAAAAATGTTTACAATTTATATTCTACTATGGGCATCCGGAAAAGGCTAATGTATTTGATGTAGATTATATAACGATAAAGTATGAGCGATACATTTTTGCATCTAATATTTTAATTTGCGCCGTTATTCGAGAAAAAAACAACCTTGATGAATCGTTTGCAGTGAGCTGATATAAGAAGCACTTTTCCGACGAGTAACTCCGAAGATATGTAATTTCGAAAAACAAATTTTCCATCCCAGGAATTCATTATTCCGTACATTTGTTGCGTTTAATATTCAACAGGTTCGTTTATCTGATGGTTCATGAATCCGAAAATGAAATAGTATTGTATTAATGACTGCTTTGAGAAACAACTATGTTTCGAAAATTAAAGCAGTCATTAATACTTTTATATACCGAAAAGGGTCATAGAATACATGTGCGACTTACCAATCATGGTAATCAAGTTTGTTTACGCTATCGAGACAGCAGACAGTGAAAGGGCACAAGGTACATACAAATACGTGTGTGGGACTATGAACGGGCTGGATTGTTTGTGTTACTGAAATGTGCTCAGAATTCAAGTAATTCATCTATTAAATGACTATAACCGACAAGAAACAAGTCAAAGGTAAGGACAAGAATCAGTGCTTATCAATATAACATAAATTTTGCATGAAATACCATCAGGAAAGCTATCTAAATTTGTCAGAAATTAGCGACAAACACACCAAATTCAGCGCTGCAATGACGCACAAAACGGTGTAGAATTAACTTTTTTCATCCACCAAATGAATTCAAAGACTTGCATTTTACAATCTTCAATACCTGTATCACCGTTATCGTAAGCAATAAAATCACAATCTATATCTAGACCTAGATCTAAGGCTAATAATAAGACGTAGGGCCTACTCTGTTGGTTTTCTTGCTGTCTAGCGACCAATTCTTCGCACAGTACACGTACACGTATGGTATCCGCGATCGCTTAAACCAGTTTTTAAGCAAGACTGAACTATTCCCAGTAACTTGAATTTTACCCTCGAACTATTACATGGGCGTGGCATTTTTCGTTTATTTACGGGAATGGCTAAAACCATGACTGCAATTTCGACCAATCAGATGGCTGGATTTCTTAAGTGAGGTATATAATGTTTGTTATTCCTAAATTAAAATAGGGTACATACCCCCAAACAAGGGAAATAGGGTTTGTTATTCCGAAGGGTTCGAAGTTCCAAAAATACGATGGGCCTTCAGGGTTTCTTTTCATTTTCGGAATTATAAACCTTCGGAATTATAAACCTTTTATGGAACTTCGTAAAATCAACATGTAACCGGTGCAGTAAGTCGGCGAAATGTACAGGTATTGAAATATGACGGTATACATCTTCGTTTACTTACTTCTTACGATGAGCTTAAGAATAGCATGTTTTCCTGTCTCTCTGTTACCCTCGATGTAGCACTCGTAGATTCCTTCATCTGACTTCCTGACGTCATAGATGGTAGCTGATGTCAGTCCATCCCATTCGGTGATTTCACTTCCTCCGTTGAGTCGCCATCTCAAGAATGAAGTGACTACAGACTGATCCGTTAACACGCCGAGAGTGACGGTCTCACCAATCCCTACCGTAATTGATAATTTTTCAGGCCAAACCTCTGAATTAGAATCTGACAGTAAAGAATAAGAATATAATAGGTTGCATGTGCTTAATGTTCATGAAATTTTGATACACAGAAATTGTAATGGGAACGATTCAACACTTCTATTTTTAAAGAGTTGCTTAGGCCTTAATAGTCCGTCAGAGGTTCAAGTGTACAATTCTTTACATATTTGGTAATTTCGTAGGCTCATCTTAACCCGGGACATTTTCAACACCCTATAGGACATCCCATATAATCATGTTTGAACTACGTAATACGTCATTGTCAAGTTCGATAATTGTAATAGGTGACTCACAAGGCTATTGAAATTGCCTGAGGATGATTTTCTTCGAAAGTAGTTGCGATCGTGTCGGAATTAGCACAACAATACAAGATTCGTCTTATTGCATGATTATAATCTGGAGTCTATTCTCCTATTCAATATCCGTATGCATAAACATGTTAAAAAGGAATATATCCATCTACCAAATAAACAAAGTAAAAGTACAAAATAGACCAATCTAATTGAGCCCTTCTTTAAAATATATGAATTAAATCCAAAACATCAATTACTGTCTTGTTACTTGTGTAGCAATCCATGGCACAAAGAACGAATGTTGTTATGATTATCACTTTTCTTTGGTAAAGTGGCAATAATAAGTATAAAGCTAATCCGTGCTAAATGTATCAAACGACCATACCGCCGCGAAACTCGTTCAGCATGACATTTCGCTCGGTCCATCCCTTGTAATCGACGGACATTCGGTATGCACCGACACGTGCATCTCCGCCACTCGATTGATTAATTCCAGCTCTTAATGAGTTATGAGCGCTATGTGTTACTCTATAAAACTGTGTTTCTGGAGGCAGCCCTGTCTCTTCCCATTCTTGTGTTATCACTCCGCCGTCCACCTTAAAGTAAGCTCCGTGACCAGTCTCTCCTGGTCCCGTGTCCACTTCTCGTCCGATGTAATACGTCAAGGAAAGATCTCCGGTTACGTTACTATCCCCAATCATGTATATTCCGAGGAAATTATCAATGCCGTCCGTGACATCATGGACACCTCCTTGTCTTGAGAAGGATGTGATGTCCAAAATAGTCACTGTAGTAGAAAAAAGGGGGACATCGCGAAGTATTTATCCAGATTACAACATTTCTAAAGTACACAATGATGCAATTGATATCTCAAAACGATAAGTCAAAGAAGTATTCGCCAGATATTGCATTACATAGGTGTAAAAAAAGAAACGTCTTAGATTGGAACGTATGTAAATGTGGCTAAAAATTGATTAGCATGACATTGCATTTAAACCCATATTATCGAAACTATGTTCGATTTTTAAGAAAAACAAAAAGGGGGAAACAGTCTTAATACTTGATTCCTATATAATCAGTGATAATCTCATTATATTTAGTAATTTCTGTTAATAGATATAAATTAGTTTCGAGTGCTTTGTTAAGGAAAACAACACGAAATGGACTTCGAAGTTAAGAATGTGTTATCGGGTAATTAAAAATACTTGCATTATTTCGTTTAAAATGCCTCTAACCCCCCCCCCCCCTCCCCATCCCCCACACCCCAAGAAATGCAAGATAAAAAAATAAGCCGATTAAGATCAAATTGATACATAAAGGTATACTGTTTGCAGAAGATATCCATATATGTCATGATATACCTATAAAGATTGTTAGATTGTTACATAGGGATATCATCCCCCTGCCACCTTTTTATATTTGGCAAGTCCGCTTGTTTGTTTGTTTGTTTATTTTTGTTTATTTTTTTTAATCATATGTATGGTATTTATTTGTTCATGTTTTTTGGGGGGAGGGGGTTGTTGGTGTTTGTGTATTAAAACTGTAGAAAGTGTCAGGACAATTTCAAACCACAAGGACCTTATCTTTGACTGGCTCGTCTACATACTAGGTTATCCCTCAAATTTGTATTCATTACTGTAAATTATTATTAGTCTTGATCAGTACATCTTAGACATGTTCCAAATTCCAATTTGAGAACGTTCTTTATGATCCTTTACCTTGGCATTGATCTCCAATCCAACCATCTTCGCACCCATTAGAACAGGCCCCAGTAACAGAGTCACATGATCCTGCAGAGTCGCAGTGACATGTCTCTGTGCATCCCGCACCATACGAACCAGCAGGACATGCTTTGTGGAGATAAAAGAGATAACCAGCGAGAGGAGTAGAGGATCAGTAGCAACCCTTTAACCCCCCCTAAAAAGAATATAATATGAAAAATAATGAAAAATGCAAATAAATACATAAATAAATAGAAACAAATAAGCAAAATTAGTAATGAATAATAATAAGAATCATTACAAACAATTATTGATTCTAAAGAAAGGCCACCCCGCTTACAGCAAAAGTACCAAAGCCCCCAATGCCCTTCGACCCTCACTGCATCCTGTGCCATACTTAGCATCAAGACGTGCTTTGCGGAAATAGGGAGAAAGAGACTCATCAGCGGCTGTAGCGGGGGCATTAAGGATCTCGACCTCCCAAAGTAATTGTTCAAGCCCCCCCCCCCCTTCCCCCAAATATTATAAACATCAAAACTACCAAAACCCCTAATACCTCCCCTGATTTGTTTTTTCTATAGCCGCGACTGAAGAGGGTAAAATTATTAGTACTGTTCTTGTTTTTTTATCAATATCATCAGATTCATGAAATGTATTACAAGACCATTTATATGTACTTGACGTCATTGAACTATGAACAAAAGTGATATTAGACCGAATTACGCAATCGTTCCAAGGATATGGCATGTCAAGCAAACATCACTTTGCATGATAACCGTCATGTCATCAGGGCCCCGTCGCACAAAACCTACCGTTGACGGTAACTTTGCCATCAATGGTAACTACCATGGACACCTTGATTTTGATAGGCTGTCGAGCCCGGTTACCATGGTAGTTGCCATCAATGGTAAGTTTTCTGCAACGGGGCCCTGGTTCTCTCTTACCTTGGTCACATTGTAACCCAGTCCATCCTGCAGCACACGAACATCCATACGGATCCGGGAGACAGAACACTGCTCCACTGCAGTCAGTCCGACCAGACTCAAGGGTAGGGCAAGACCCTGAACATCCCTGTCCAAACTTACCGGCTTCACATGCTGTATACAATTTTGAATAGACATGAAAGAGAAAAGCATTCATAGGTTGTGCGTAGTAGTGGTAGTAGTAGCAGCAGCAGTAGTAGCAGCAGCAGCAGCAGTAGTAGTAGTAGTAGTAGTAGTACAAACAGCAGTAGTAGTGTTAGAAGAAGTAACATCAGCATTAGTAGTTGTGGAAGTAGTAGCAGTAGTAGTAGGAACTTCGTTTTCTTCTTCTTCTTCTCTTTTTTTTTTCTTCTTCTTCTCATTCTTTTTCTTCTCATTATTACAATTATTATCTTTATTATAATAAGTATTATTATTACCATTATTATTATCATCGTCACGACCATTTGTTCTAATTACTATTCTTTATAATGTTATCTTTAAAAACAATGTTTTTTTTCTTTTATTATTATATCAGAGAGTAAATAACAAAAATCGTTTCATTATTTTTGTTCACTTACCAATTTGGCAGTGGTCACCACTGAAGCCAGGTGGACACACACAGCGTCCACTCACATCATCACAGACTCCTCCATTGTAGCATGTAGGACATGTATACTGACAGCCAGGTCCCCATAGGTTATCAAGACAAGCTGTAACCATTAAAAAAGGTCTTAATCGTCGTGTAAATATTATTCCTGCATCCAGAAAGTGAATCATTGACGGATCAAGAAAACATAATATTAACAAAAAGGCATTTGTAGGGACCTCTCATTTGTTGTCCAAAAATTTTATTAAACAAAAGTAACAAACAAACGAAAAAAACAAAGTAAAATCTTCAGAACTCCACACACAATTAACATTACATGATATCAATGTTTCGTTCTCTACTTTCTTAAATGAAGGTACAAATCATTACGAAGATATCAAAGATGCTTTTCAGGCATAATTGTAGTTTTGAAAAGGCATATATCGACAAAAAGCCAGAATAGTCGGAATATCAATTTATACCACAATTTACATCGAAAGCTTATTTTCAATTCAGTTCAATTCAATTTTCTTGTTTTAGATTCCATTTTCGTGGAAAACATTTATAAACAAAATAAATATATACATAGCTGTACACAAAAAAAAGTTACGTCGAGACAGCTTCCCTGATAAAATAGGATTAGGTAAACCTAAATGGCTGGAAACAAATATCAAGTCAAGTTAATTGCAAGTCAAATAACGTCTTCGTTTCTACATGTCCTACGATTTGTTTCTTAATCAACCGAAATAATTGGTAGGTAAAACATTTTGTGATTATCTTTGGATCATTGGAAGAGAAGGTGACATGATTACCTCTAACAATAAGCTTCATTATTCCTCCTCTATATGGAGCGGAAGAATAGTAGTAATGGTGAATCCCAGCATGGTCCTCTTTCGTAGCCCTGCTGATGTAGAGCTCATCAGTCCCAGAAACATTAGAAGTCAGGTAAATTTGCCTACCATCTTCGTGATTTAATATCCATTCTAGTGAACCAGTTCCACTAGATGATCCAGGAGTCATTACCAGACGAACCTCTTCATCGAGACTCACTGTCACCGTGAAGTAATCAGGAGTGAAATGAGCTAAAGAAAGAGAACAAAATACATCAAAATTGATGTTTTATCTCGAACGATTCCCTGTTACTATGTTGTATTTGTTGAAGGAACTTCATTGCAATGACGACCTTCGTCATTGCCTTGTTTTCGTTCACATTCTGCCCCATTAATATACTTATCCTTATCCTTATCCTTATCGTCCGGAAATCCCATTCGTTTTGCACGTAGTGCTTATTATTCCTAGTTAGGTACTTTCCTCATATCCTTTTCCTTTCAAATTTCGTAGGCGTAATCTCTGATATCTCAACAAGGTCACCTATTTTTTTTATTTTCGAAATCAGTCATGCATAACCATCCAGGCGCCATTTTGTCCGTTTCTGGTCCATTTTAGGGCCTTTCTTCATTCCTTCCTATCTCCACTATCCTAGATCCTACAAACTTTTAACAAATTCCTTTAGATAGTCTAAGAGATGTTCTTTTATCTGCGACGTATAACTTGACCTTCAAAATGCCATCTTCATAGTCAAAATTCAAATCTGAAACCGACTCCGTCAACAATCTCCCAAATTCTTGAAAAATAGACCCCTACAAATCTAAAAATTGCAATAACTTTCTTTAACCAATTTCGTTCCGTCTCATCTTCTCGCAGTATCTTTATTTCATAATTGCACATAGCCATGCTAATTTTTACGCTCCAATGACTATGCAAAACATAAATAGCGCCCTCTAAAGTTCTGGGAATTGGCTTTCTTTCTGTGGCCGTATCTCCATCATGGCTTGGCAGACCCGTACCTTTTTTTGGATTTAGATACTTGAGCATATGCCCTTTCCAGCCATATACAAAATTATATACCCTAACACTGACCGACTTTGCGAAAAATGCCCTCCAAATTCGCCATTTTCAATAAAATTGAGAAATAACTTCAACTTGCTCTAAATTGGCGATCTTTATACCTACATCAATGAAACTTGGCAGACATATGTATCCATATACGTGACAACTGTCTGCTAAGTTTGGTAAAATTCGAACGTGTCAGCGCAATGTTATCGCCAAAAATGATGAATTTACTATGCATTACGTAATAGCGCGTTTAATGCGTGCAATACATTGCGCGAAGATTACAATGGTGTCAAACTGACCGCAATAAAGTGTTCTTTCGAATGATACCAAGTATAGTATATGTTCACACAGAAAATTGTGAATACATCGCATTTAAACAAAGGTCACTACACGAATTCCGCCGAGTTTCCGCCCGAATCTAACACGTATCGGCTTTGACGTCATTTTTTCAGACTGCTTTTCGCCCCTTAAACGTCCTTTTTTTTCCTTGAAAATTTGCAGTGACATGCCAAGTTGCAAAACGAAGGGCACCTTGTGGCCGGATTTTTAAAATTGGTCAATGGGGCCATTTAAGACGCCATTTTGTCCTATAAATCTATTTTACATCACGTGTTTCGATAGGATTATCATAGAAAAAAAGAGAGTTGTTTACAATAACAACCATGAAATTCTCTTTCTAATGATACCAAATACGGCCCATAAAGAGACATAAAGAGAGAGAGAAATAACAATTTAACTCCGGTCATTATACAAATTCTGTACGTTTTCCGCCCATGCATTACACGCATTGTCTATGGGGCATATCGGGTTCACGCTTTTGGCCCCCAGAACGATCTTGATTGCAATGACGAACATGCACCAAATCCCATTGGTTTTTGCACGCAGTGCTTGCGAGCCCTTTCTAGGTTCTTTCCCCTATCCCAATTTCTTTCAAACTTCGTAGGCATAGTCACTACCATCCCATCAAGGTCACTGTTGAGGCCTTTCTTTCGCCCTACCTATCTCCAGTATCACCGAAGCTACAGACTTCGTACAATTTGCTCTGGATAGTCCGAGAGAAGCTCTTTCGTTTGACACGTAGAAACATGGCGTCATTGCACGCACATCGTTGTGACACGATTGCATTTCTAGTTTTGTTTTTCATTTTGTTTTTATCATTTAATTAAGCTTTAATCGTATTCATAATTTTGTATCTTGTATTTTTCTATAAATATTACAGTCTATAATCGTTACAACATAGCAATTTATTTCATCTAGTCGCCAGTGAATAAATGTTACCAATTATAGAATGAAAGTATATCAAATTATTATTTGTACACTTGACGTGTGTATGCACCATTTACAAGATACCCTTATGGTATTGAATTAATGATTAACAAAACTCAAATCTCCCTGTAGTTGCGAATTCAGGGAGGACGTTCATGATTCCCCCATCCCCTAAACCCTGGATTTGGTATATTTGAGATTAAAAAAATGGAACAAAATCCAAAAATACCCTTATTATTATCAGGTTAGAATTTTTGATTTCGAAACCTCATTTTCATAACTGTCCATTCGACAAAATATATTTCATCATCTAGAATTCAAGTCGAGTACTTTATGATGCACAAGTAACAATGCTGTAGGAATATTATCATGTACAACCCTCAATAATCATTTTGTCAACATTGGAGTAAACCTTATTAAGTCCATTCCTGACTCTAATCATTCATTCTCTGACTATTTACAAGGTAACTTTGTTCACAGTTTATTTTTCAAACCAGTAACTATCACTGAAATTTTAAATATTGTTAAAAAATTGCCTAGTGAGAACAGTTCAGGATATGATAACATAAGTACACGTCTTTTAAAGTCTGTCATAAATTGTTTACTCGTACCTTTAACACATATTTGTAATCTGTCGCTTAAGAATGGTGATTTTCCTTCAAACATGAAAATCGCCAAAGTAATTCCATTGTTCAAGAAGGGAGATACAGATAATGTTGATAATTACCGTCCTATTTCCATTCTGCCTTCTTTTTCTAAAATACTTGAAAGATTAGTTTTTAATAGACTATCAAGTTTTTTGGTTCACTTCAACATTCTGTCTAATGAGCAATATGGCTTTCGAAAAAATTCTTCCACAGGTCTTGCTATTCTTGATTTATATGATAAAATAGTCCATCATGTTGATGTAAATAATCATGCAATATGTGTTTTTTATGGATCTTTCGAAAGCCTTCGATTCTATACCCCATGATATATTATTAGTTAAATTACATTTTTACGGCGTAAAAGGTTTACCTCACAAATGGTTTAAAAGTTATCTTGCCGAAAGGAAGCAATTTACATCTGTAAATTCTCATTGTTCTTTTTTTAATCTAATATCATATGGCGTCCCTCAGGGCTCTATTTTGGGGCCTCTCTTATTTTTGATTTACATCAATGATATTGTAAACTGTTCCACTTTCTGTAAATTCACACTTTTTGCAGACGATACGACTATTCTTGCCTCAGAAAAAAAATTTGATCTATTAACCCATAAACTGAATATTAATTTGGAGTATGTTTACGAATGGCTAGTTTGCAATAAGCTATCTTTGAATGTTTCTAAGACTAAATTTGTTATTTTCAAAAATGCTAGGAACCTAAATCCTGTATATGACAATGTATCTATTTCTATCAACAATAGATTAACTGAACAGTGTCGAGTTTTTAATTACCTTGGAGTACTTTTCGATGAAAACCTATCTTGGACTTCTCATATTAATTATATTACAAAAAAGGTTTCTCAGAGCGTCGGTATTATTAGTCACTTAAGATTTGTTATTCCACTCCGTATCTTATTCATGTTATATAATGCATTTATTTTGCCATATATTATGTATTGCAATTCTGTTTGGGCGACGAAACATCCTTCTAAGTTACTCAAACTACATAGACTTCAAAAAAGGGCATTACGACTCTGCTCTAATTCCCCTTTCTTAGCTCCCTCACAACCTTTATTTAGAAAATTCAATACTTTACATATTTATGATATTAATAAATTGCAAATTGCCTCATTGATGCAACGATTTTTCTCAAACTCACTACCTCCAAACCTTATGCACCTATTTAGTCTTAACAATGTGGTCCATACCCACTACACAAGAAATGCTGATAAATTCCATCATTGGAATGCTTCGTCCAATATACTAACCGATTCTCTCCGTTATGTTGGTCCAAAAATGTGGAATTCCCTACCTCCATTTTTACAATCTGTTGGATTTAATAATTCTTTCAAAAGACTTTACAAGAAACATCTTCTCTCTCTTTATAACGCATAATTTATTTTAAGACCACACCTATATTACTAATACTCCTTTTTTTTTTTTTTTTTTTTTTTTTCTTCTTCAAGTATATGTTATTATTAATTCTGCGCCTGGTGCATTCTATTGTCAAGCCTTACTGGCTTTTACGGATGCACCATTTTCCATTTATATTTTGAATGCTGTTATGTCAATTTTATATGTAATTTTGATATTGTTACATGTTATGAAATTCCATATTTTATCTTTGTATATATTGTTGTGATGATGGAAATAAATTTCAATTCAATTCAATTCATTAGGCGTTTTAAAGCTTTAGTTTTGCACTTATCAATGATAAAATATACATAAAATGCTTTTATATACTGACGTCCTCTGGCAAGACATTAGGGACTTTTAGATTCGCAGGAAGACAATGTGGATTGCTACGGTCGACGTCCTTTTAATGCACTGCCTTGAAAGGACGTCACACGTATCAGTCCACGCAAATCTAAAAAGTCCCTAATGATCCAAATTTGTTGCTTTTCACCGAGGTGTGTCAAGTAGGTCCTTGGCTATAAATGTGTTAATTATAATTGCAGGGCCCTTAGGGAGAACAGCATTAATGTTGATGAGGCTACTCCGGTTAAAACTAAATAATCGTTATCATTATAATAATAATAATTATTATTATTATCATAATCATCATTATCAATTTTTATTTTTGTTTACCATCATTTCTGATGAAAATAGTGGACGTCTCAGTAGTCCAGTTGTATCTCTCCGCTCGGCATCCGTAAACACCAAATTTATCTTGATCTGTATTTTGGAAAGTAACTCTTCCTGATACGTCAATCGTCGATCCTTGAGGCAACCCGCATGCTCCTTCATCATCACCCAGCGAACACCAGGTTGACTGCCTGTCCCCTGTATCCAAGTCCACCGACCTCTGGAAGGACACCATGCTTGTGACGTCAGCCCCATTCAAGATGGCGGCGTATGATGCTGAGGAGCTGGTATCGTAGATGGGGTTGAAGTTGATGCATGTCACATCCAGAATGTTTGCTGCATGATGAAAGAAATATCAAATGATTTATTCATATACACGTATTACGTAATGTTTCCTTTTTTTGAAGCAATTGTTTGTTCTTTCTTTTTTTTCCTTCTCTTTCGTCGTTCTTTTTTGTGGTCAATGTCAAACACATATTATATGAAGAAATCAACCAAACTAAAAAAAGCAAAAGAAAAACAATATTAACCTGTATTTTAGAAGATAAAGACCCCGTTTACAGTGAGCAAAAGGCCTGGCCTAGCACTGTAAACGCGCTAAAGGCCAAATGCGAGGCCAAACTGGCCGCGCATTTGGCCCTGCTCTGGAGGTAGTCTCGGCCGCGGCCAGGACCGGCCTTTTCTCACTGTTAACGCACGCAGGGCAAAATGCGCGGCCAACTGTTACCCCGGAAGTGAAAGTTCGCCGTGTATAGGAAATACACCAGTTTACGGATCCATCAGTGCGCATGCGCAGACATGGGCGCCATTTTAATTGACGCGTAAACAAAGCCAATGATCTAGAGGTCAGTGGTATTTATGCGTAATTTAAGATTGCGCCCATGCAAATGATGATGTGCGCGCACAACGCAGCGCGCAGGCAGTAATTTCATCATAATTTGCATGGGCGCAATCTTAATTTACGCATAAATACATGACCTCTGGGTCATTTGCTTTGTTTACTCGCCAATTAAAATGGCGCTCCTAACCATAAACTGGTGTATTTGGGGAAAGATTCACTGCAAAACGCGCGCGACCGGATCTGCACTGTGACCCCCGGCACGCCCCCCCAAATAATCGTTTGTTTACATTCAGAGCGCCACTACGACAAAATATTGAAAGGTTACAATTTAGGCCGCGGACGAGCCTGCCACTGTAAACGCATAAAATTGAGGGGCCGAGTAGGCCTTTTCTCACTGTAAAAGGGGTCATAGATATTGCTCCCCTGGATCCGCCACTGTCATGAAGTTTGTATAGATTTTAATATTTCATTTGCGTGCTAATAAACTGGGAAACGAAAAACATTTGCAGCAACCACGAAGACTACTCATCGGAGGAGGCGCGATGGCTCAGTCGGTAGAGCAGTGGTCTCGAGATCCGGTGACCCGGGTTCGAAACCAAGACGATGCGCTAGTGCTCTTTGGTAAGGCATTAATCCTCAATTAATCCTCTGGTTGCTTTAAACTAATAAGCATTTATGCTTTCTTAGCAGTCAGGTAAAATAACCACCACCACCAAATGTCGTTATGGGTTTGTAATAACATTGGTCGGTATTAACAGATTACAATGACATGTAAATGTTTTTGTTTTGCTTTATATAAACATAACAGAAAACTGAAATTGAAGATGACAAAACGAACGTGAGTTTTATGCGAATCATACATGAAATGTTTGTAGTCATAGTAGCAACGAAGTTGTGCTTCAGGTGCATAGACGAGCTGTATCGTGTTCGTATTATATTCAATATTTGTTCATGATTAATGATCATGCATTCGATAAGAATGATCGAATAATGTAAACATATTGGCCCGAATTCACAAAGCAAGGTTTGAGCTCAGACCAAGGTTCGAGCTCAAACCTCCTTTTGTTTCGCCAAACCTCCTTTTGTTCTTTACAAACCAGGTTTGTAAAAAAACGCCTAAAACGCGTCATATGACGTACGAAAACCAAGGTTTGTCGACAAACCTCCTTTGTGAATTCGGGCCATTATGTTTGGTATGTTTCATGGTACAAAGATCAAGGCGTTATAAATATGCACAGTGCAGGATATGAAGTAGCACATGCCCTAATACATAAAGAAGGTTAGTAGATGTGTTAATTGTGGTCTACTGGATACGGCACCGGATTGTGGATCACATGCTTCGCGGTTCGAGTCCCTCCACGGCACTAATGTCCTTTGGCAAGTCCCATGAACTCACATTTGCCACTCTCCGCCAAAGTTGTAGATGGTTGGGGTCGTAAACGTTAATGTGATTTGATTGGCATGTGTGCGTTGTATGCTTGTAAAATGGTGCCTGGCCTGAATATTCCCTAGGGAGCGGAGCGTGTGCGCTTTTATGTGCAGATTAACATTTTTGAAATATTTCTTTTTTATTTTATTTCTGCATTTTTCAAAATATAATAACTGAATAACAAAGAACATATAAACGTAAGGTATAAAACAAAATATGCAAAAAATAACAATTTCATGTCAATATATTTTTGTTTGCAAAGGATTATACACAAATAATAACGAGACTTAATATTTCTATGTACTATTATAAACTAAAAGTATTATCAAAACTATATGTTGTACAGGAGACCGCAATTATAAGCGATGCTTGACTAGGATGGTGGCCTCAAAAAAAATTCCTAAGGTAAAACCTAAAATGAAAAAGTGTTTAAACGATCTTTGTGTATGAGTTTGTGAGTGTGTTGTGTGTATATTGTGTCCATGGACCGGCGTAAATGATCAAAGTGGAAAGCGCTTAGAAACGTAGTATTAAGCGCTATGCAACATCGACTATTACTATAATAGTACCAGTCTTGTAAAACAATCACTTAAACCATTCGACCAAACACACACTAATATCGAAAGTGAGTGACTGTTTAGTACCGGAGACCGGAGAGTAGTCACGTAATAACTTAAAGGGATAGTGGAGTTCTGTTGCAGATGGCGCTACACAAAATATTTTTTGTGAGATAATGACAAACTGACTGTCAAATTTGAAAGAACATACAATTTAAATGACAAAATCATCTTTGTTTGATCAAAACCAGTTTAAAGACGGCTGAAATATCCATAAATATAACGATTTCGAATACTTGTGTACCACCACAAATATTTGATAATTTAAACCACCCGTTGAAAGCCGTTGAAAAAACAAAAAAAAACCTATTACGTTGTATTTCAGCCAATGCCGATGTTGGCTTTTAGGTGGCTTGTTCGTGTTGGTTATATTACGCACGATCATCCGGACCATGTATTGTTATTATTATAACGGTCACCGTATTGTTTTTAAGTGGAGCTGAATTGGTATGATCGTATTGGCTAAATATCACACATTTTGGGGTTTAAAATTACCCTCTTAGCAATTTTAGGTCCTAAAAGAGCACTAAAAATGTCATATATAGATAAGAATAAGAGAAATAACCACGCACTTTGAAGGCATTTGCGATCGGAAAACAGAACTCAACTATCCCTTTAATACTAGTTGTCTAGAAAGGAGATGAATATTAAGGAATGATTGTATATTGAAAAGAAGGTTGAGTACTATCAACTGTTGTGTGTAGTCCCATGTTCCCATTGTGTTGTACCATGTATGTGACTTTCGGTTATTCCATAACATCCTTGTGTAGGCCTACTAAGTTCAACTTTTATCCAATGTACAGTTTTTGTTAACAGTTTCTTTCACAGCGGCGAGTAATCTAACCACCAGTACTCCCTTGTATATGTAAGCGACTAACGGACATCTATGTCAATTCATCAAATATTGCTAAAAATTGAAAACAATTTAAAGCATTTCCTTTTTTTTCTCAAACCCCTCCCTCTATATATATATATATATATATATATATCTCTCTACCTTTAATTTTGTTGTCACATATACGCACTCTTCTAACCTTTTCAAACTATTCCGTACCCTCTCTTTCCAGACTGTGTCTCCCTCTGTGTCTCTCTTTCTATCTATTTACCCCTTTAATGGCCATGGCAATGATAAATCTTACATTTTTTCCTAATTGCTGAAAACGACTGCTGTTGCGAAGTAACATGTTACTTCACCTTGTCCCCCTTTCTTATGCACCATTTATGCTCGCCAATGTTTGTACAGAAATATAAAACATTTTCAGAATTTTGTTTTTGGTAAAGCATCCCTATTGTGATTGAAGGACCGTGTCAGCAACAAGGAAGGGTATTGATTAAAAAATATAAACATTTGATTGATATGTTTCCCCTTCACCTATCCAATGATTCACTTGTAATAGTGTACTAGATTCTTTATCAGATGGAAAATGAAACATTGAAACCAATATTGAATCATTCGTTTGAAACAAAGAGACGGGCTAAAAAGCGATAGTTGTATGCTACGTTTCCCAACGACTTTGTTAAGTTTTGCGCTAATACAGTCGAAAAGACTGTTAATGTTAACTATAAACGAATTTATATATTTTGCATTTCATATTGCTTACTGTGGGAATAAAAGCGAACGAAAAGATTAAATAGATAATACATATTTTGTAGATTAATAGGTCGGGGCGGGGAGAGGGGCAATGTGACCGCAGGAAGTTACCCCGCACCCTTACAAATTAGAAAAAACTTAACACAAATTATACATGGAAAATCAGAACTACTTACCACATGTTAATTGTCCTATGAGTGTGACTTGCAAGAAGATAAACCAGTGTAAAGATATTCCACGCATATTCATATCAATCTTTCATAACAAAGAAAACACTAAACCATCAACTAAAGACCGTAATAACAATTTACAAGCAAGCCAAGTGGAGTGTTCCCGTCATCTCTAAACATGTGTGTTGTATCATCCGATTTGATTACTTAATATTTCTCTCCTTTGAATTAGGAATATATTTATTGCATATTGCTTCCTGGTTCATTCTGATTATTGCCTCAGTCACAACGCCAAACCGAATCCAAACTGAAGCAAAACCGACCAATTCTTAACCATGGGCGGTAGTGTCATTCTTGCTTTGGTCTGTTGTCGATGATTTGATGTTGGTTTCGTTGGTATGACAGGGGTATTACGTATTATGTTTGTTGAGTTGATAATATCCTACAAAAGTTATATGTATATGCATAAGACCGCTTACATGGATGTTTACCTGGCTCGGCCGTTCAAAGGGCATGACATGTAACATTAAAGACTATTTATTAAGATTCATAATTATCTATTGTTTGTTTTGAAATATTATAGAGCATTGATAAGGGGATAAAAGAGTTAAACTTTTAAAATGGCAAAGAGCAAACAATGCTAGCACCAAAGTCGTTATGAATATGCATTAGCACCGCCAAAAAATTCCAAAAAGATCGATAAGTGACGAAAAAATCGGCCATTACCCCCTGGGACAATTATCTCTCCCCCCCCCCCCCGTTCTGGACAATTAAAGGGGAAGTTTACCCTTATAACTATTTGGTTTCGATAAAAGGGTATAGTTGTCATCGGGGGGTAATCGTTCACAGGAGATAATTGTCCTAGGGGGTATATTCTGGGGGATAAATTTCCTGGAGGGTGGTTGTCTCTGGGGGAGGGGTATTTCTCGGGGGGGGGGGATTGTCCTTGGAGATAATTGTCCCGCGTGTTATCGACCGGGGGGATTGCCCATGGTGGTAATTCCTAGAAATCATATGTTATATCTGCAGTAGGTTTCTTGAGCGGTAAGCACACTATACGATCTGATTACGATCCGATTTCGAAAGACTTTGCCATAGCATTTGATATGAATATTCAAACATGTAAAAATATTAATAATCGAGGATGTTAGTAGTCGTATGATTAACGAAATCTAGATTTCAAGAGATATCAAGTTTCATTGGAGGAGAAAACAAGCAAAATCAGCTCAGAATCGTAGTAACGGCAGACTAGTATGGTACGATTAACTACGATTAAACGATTAAGACCATTTGGATCGAGGGAGGGGAGAGGGGTAGGTGCCGGTGGTAATATTACACAGTTAACAGAAAGTGGAAAGAAGAAAGTTGTATTGAACCTCTAATTTCAGTTATACATTATTTAATTCAAGTGAAGTGATGTTTCCAATAATTATGATGTGTTACTTTTATGTAGTTCTGTAATGTATCCATTATCCAGTGGTACGTTATGATGAAGATAAGTATACTTCTTTATTGTAAACAATTATGTGTATACCTTGTCCATGATTGTCCAGAATATTCATTTCACTGAGTGAAACAAATAACAGAATAATGATCAGTAAAACAAAAAAGAAAGACATTGCATCCAAAATTGCAATCAATTTGGTCCATTGACTTTTGTTAATCTACCGTCAGACATGACAGAGGCAGGCGCGGATCCAGGAATTTCTTACCGGGGGGGGGGGGGGGGGGGCACACGGGGGGCACCGTGTGGGAAAGAGAACATTATATATATGTGTTTTTTTTTAGTCCCAAAAAAATCGCAACGACTCAGCCAGCCGCTGAATAAGCGGGGGAGGGGGGGCCTGGATCCGCCACTGAGAGGGAATGATTAGGAATAAGGTGTCCCACACCCCTATACATCCCATATCCTCACGCGCTTTACCCCTTCTATATTCATCTATGTTTCCATATACCCTCTCTCTCTCTCTTCTCTCTCTCTCTCTCACACACACACACACACACACACACTCCTCCTCCTCTTCCTCTTCCTTCTCCACCACATTTTTACTCTCAGTTCCTCGGTTTCCAGCCTCCTCTTTCTTTCTCTCTCTCTCTCTCTCTTTTTCGTTCCACCCACTCTGCTTCCGTCCTTTCCCATTTTGTATTTGACGAGTTTAAGCCCCCATCACACCAAACTAGTTATCACTACGTTCTGGAACCGTCCTAGAAAATCTTAAAACGGGTTGTGGTCGGGGCAGAATGTGTAAAAATGTCTATAATACGATCCAAGTTCGTTCGTAAACAGTCCTCATTACATCCATCTCGTTTGTTCCCCGTCCACAGCCAGTTCATATTAAGTTCAGATCGGGTAGATTAGGCAGTCCAAGCCAGGCCGTAGTCAGTTTAAACCCATTATTAACTAGTTCTACCTCGTTCCCAATACGTCCAAACCCATTCTAACTAGTTCGCCACTTGTTCTAACTAGTTTTTAACCCGACCACCCCGTTCAGAAGCAGTTCAACTCTTTCTCATCTCGTTCTGAGGGCGTTCGAACGCGCTCCTAGAGCGTGTGCAATCATGACGTCCTGACTCGGGAGTGAAAAAAACCCAGAGCGTTCTCGCCATTCCTCATTCCCGTTCAACTTCTACGCTTTAGGCTTCGCAGATCAAGACGTTCAAGTCAAGCACCTATCAAACCAAACTAGTTCTCACTACGTTCTGGAAAATGTTGCCAAACGGGCTCAAACTGTGCGTGAACGGAGTGAACGTATTAGCAACTATTTACGATCTTTTTAAGGACTTCATGGACGGGCTCGGACTGGATTGGAAGGGACGGGTGGTCTAGAACTTTGAGCCTGTTCAAAATTCTCCCCGTCCTGCAATTGGACGGAGTGACAACGTACTTAAAACGAGATGGACGTATAACGAACGGAATTGCCGTACTATTAACGGAATTGCCGTACTTCGATCCTACTAGGAACGTGTTACCACGTGATGTGGTCGAGCATCAATTAAGAAGAACGCGATGGGTTTGTATAGCCCTCAAACCAAGACGGGATTGCAAAGCACGATAGAAGCGCGTTCGAACGCACTAAGAACAAGATGAGGACGAGTTGAACTGTCTCTGAACGGGGTGGTTGGGTTATAAACTAGTTAGAACAAGTTCCGAACTAGTAATAATGGTTTGGACTGCTTGTAAATATCAAATTTATCCGATCTGAACTTGATATGAACTGACTGTGGACGGGTACAGACGAGTTGGACGTATTGTGGACTGTTAATGAACGAAATAGGATCGTATTAGAGACATTGGTCCAGTCCAAGCCCTTCCATATAGTCCTTAAACAGGTCGCAAACAGTTGCTATTACGTTCAACTCCGTTCGCACACAGTTTGAGCCCGTTTGGCAACATTTTCGAGAACGTAGTAAGAACTAGTTTGGTGTGATGGGGGCTTTAGGCTCATTCAGATATGACACGGCAAGTTCGCAGTAAGTTGTTGTTGTTTTTGTTTATGACGTAACATGTATTTCTCTAAACCAAATATGTTTAAATACATGAAGCACAGAGCTCAGCAAGTACGTTCAAGTCCTTTGTTTCACGCAGTTACCATTCATTAGCGAGCTTTAGATTCTGACACCAAACGACCTCGACTACGAGTGACGTCATTGTTACATGCTCGTCGTTGAATCATCGTTAGGCCTCTCTTGCTAGCGCTTTAGATTGTCACACGACGCGGTGCCAATGTTTAAACGCATGCGCAGTGATATTCGTTTGTCTCGCGCGACAAATTTGGTATGTTACGCCATATCGATATCGGATTGTAGATATCGGTACGTCTGCACAGCTGTTCGAAGGTCAGCTGTGCAGAAAACTTCCTAATTTCGTCAAAATAGTGAAATTAAATAGGTTGAAGAAACGTGAATGATCAAATTAATAGATATTTGTTGTTTTCATTGCAGTCACATATCTTCTCGAATTATAGTCTCACAATATACTGTAGTCTTCATGGCTGGCTTCGGCATTTGTGTCCAACTCGTAGTCGTTGTGATCACTTCAAGTTAGGCCTAAATTTGCCCGATTCCCGTTGTGTCAATTCACATGCCAGAAGCAGATGGCGCACGCGCAATTCCTCAAAATGACGTCACTCGTAATAGAGGTCGTTCGGTGTCAGAATCTAAAGCTCGCTATTTACACGTTAAAAAAAACTTCGGCTGTGTTTCTGCGGCGGTTTACCGTGCCACATTTGAACACGCCTTTATTCTCTGACTTAGGCGTACCCATAACAAGCGCCCCTAGACTTGTTTGACCTGACCATTTTCCCACATTTTATGCATCTTAAAATATCCGAGTAATTTATTCATGATATTGATTAAATTTAGGAAAAGAACAAAGGGGGAGAAAAATCATAGCAAACAGAAATATGTGAGTAAATAATGAAATGTTTGCTAAAGATCTTGACAGTTTAAATGGGTTGACCTCTGTACGCCGTTTATAATAACTTTGAAAATCGGGAAGTATATCGCAAAAATGTTAAATCAAGATTTGATCGGCTATTTATTTGTGACCGTTTTAACAGCAGATATTTACCTATGCAATTTCACACAGCAGTTTAGTTTTTTTATATTCATTTTTGCTTGGTGCTTTTCCACATCACATCACTGAGTATCCAACAGGCTTTTTTGCCCAATAACAGTTTTTAAGGTCGGCTCAAAACTAAGATTGATGATTATGATCATGATCATCGGGAGAAAAAAGAAAACAGCGGCGGATTCAATTGGAGGCCAAATCAGAAACCCATCGCCCCCCCCCCCCCCCCCCCCCACCAACACAATTTTGGCAGCCTAAAAACGGGGCGAGCGATGGAAGAAAAAAGAAAGAAAAAGGAGTTAAAAGAGGAAAAAGGAGACAAAAGGCTCCCCCCTCAAAAATAATATTTAAAAAAAAAAAAATAATAATAATAACCATAATATCGATAAACTATTTGAAATAAGATTTCCTTTATAACTGCCTACGATAAGCTCCTAAATGACTTGGGGAGTGTTTCACAAAGATCCTAAGTTGAACTTTTCTCTAAGTTGGACTTAACGATTGTGGAAAGCCGTTAGCATCTTTAAAAATATTTTGTAAAAATAATTTTAAAAGGCAAAAAATGTTGATTCAAACATCTATATTTTCCATTATCAAGGGATTTCACGTTTTTAACATGGAATTAATGAAAAGTCTAAAATAGGCCTACTTTAATCTTTGTTTTTGAATATACTGTATACTTTTTAAGGCTACAAATGGCTGTCCATAATGTTTAAGTCCAACTTAGAGTTAAGTTCGACTTAGGATCTTTGTGAAACACCCCTAGATGTCACAATGAATTGAAGGTAGCAGAGAAATTGTAGACCGTGGCCTTGTCTTATAAAGAGTTGCGATTGACCCAGATCAATTGTAAGTCATGTAATATATCGCAAGTTTGCACCCCCTATCTCGTATGTACATTGTTGCGATTGGTATCAACTCTTTATCAGACGGAGCCCAGTAAGCAGCAGAGGATGCTATCATAGAGTATCAGCAACGCCTTTCTGTTTAAAGAAAACACAACAGGGGAAGGATGACATTCTGACCCCAAACCGTCAAGTAATTCCCAGTTTGGAACTGCGTTTAAACCACATATATCTTTTGTATTCTGGGCGCCGTCGTTTAAAGTTGCGATTGATCTAAACTGAGGAGCCTAATACTGCTTCTTGACCAAACCAACTTTACCTTGAAAGAAATTGACCACTTCGTATAAACAGTGGTGTACAAATGGATTATGGCGACCAGAGCAATCAATGATACTACGACAGCCCCCCCCCCCCCACTTCTCCCACTGCCAAACTAGATTTACTTAACCGAACAAGCGAGAGAGCAAAGCGACCGGCTTAGGGAAGTCTCAAGGGAGCTTAGCGATCGAGTATTAGGCCTATGTAGAGTTTCGCTTCTTGAACGTAGATAAGTGGTTTTCTATTCCTTTTCTTCAAAAGGTGAAGTTTTTTAAAAGGTTGAAAGTTGAATTTATTTAAAAAAGTTGAATCCCACTTTCGAAATGGATTAAAGCAATGGGAATTATATTTCGAAGTCGAATTTGGAACCATTTGATAACGCTATTTTCCCCCTGGAGCACAAAATTACGAGATCCGGTGCGACATAGTTATACGAGTCGCGTCCGAGCTTAGAAATGTTTCTATTTCTAATCCATTTTTACATTGCTCATTGGGGCGCATGTATACGCATGCTCTTGCCCCATACATATGTCACTGTAGGTATCCGATTAAGTGGAGGACCTTGGATTGAACAGGATTAATCACAACTCTTAATAAAAACACTGCTCTGGACTCATTCATGCTACTATATTTTCACTGATGATGTATATTGGTTTCCTGAAGAAAATAATACTTGTAAATGTCTAATTATTGTGTCAAAGTATATTTTAGGGATTTTATAAGGAGGGAAGTGATATACCAGCCTATCATTAATTTTGAATCCAATTCTTGTATTATCTTGATGTCACTTGATTTTAATAGGGGGGCATTTCAAAGAAGGTTAGGTGTAGGATAAACGTTCTGGACCACACCATGTACTATGTACATTATTTAGACTGCAAATCATGTCTTTCACATGGGATCAGGCCCTATTGTATGTATTATTTGGCTAAGCAAGTACAAATATAAATAAGTGGAAAATTGCAACCGGTCGCACTATAACTTGCCAATTTCAATAGTGCATTTCGAAATCGAACGGTAAGGTGACAAAATGGGATTTTGAAACACACCTCCCCAAAACTCATCTTTGCATTGAAAGATTAACAATAGTACAAATGTGTTTATTTAGGAAGATAAGTCACGTATTGAACAGTGCAACTGGAATGAGGAAGTTTATTTACACGAAAAATACATGAATGGTAACTAAGGGTGCGTTTATGCTCAGTGTTGAAGGCAGAAGCCGAGGGGGGCATTATGCCCCCCCCCCCCTCCACGATTTTTCGATTGCTCGGGAACGCATATGGATGGCGCCCCGCCGCTTCGAGTCTTGCGCAACTTTTAAAAGAATTTTTTTGAAAATCGGACGTACGGTTACAAGGTCACATGACCTTTTGTCTTTACATTGTGTACAAAACAAATGGAAAAGTCATTTTTCCTAAAAACAGATCAAACATGGGTTATTGGGTCTTGATTAAAGTTTAGGTGGTTGTTTTGGGAGTCAAAATAGTTGAAATGTAGTAAGAAATGAAATAAAACAACAAAAACAATGAAATACATAAGTTGATAAAACAATGAAATACATAAGAAATTATCAAAACAAAGGATAACATAAGGAATAAGCTGGCTCTTCCAATTTGTTTTGGTCGTATTATTATTCAGAGTGGTCTAATGAATATATGTAGTGAAAAAGAATGCTTAAATATGAATAATAGATGATTTATGGGTAAAAATGTGATTTTTATGACTTTATTTGCATAAATTACCATAAATATGCAAATGAGTGAATTTTTCAAAAAATTGAAATTATCATATTATTTTATACACTTCACTTGACATGTGTGCAAACTTTCGCGGCGATCGGCCACTTCGCGGCTGAGATCTTAAGGGGGGCCATAATGCCCCCCCCCCGGCCGTACTAAGATCTCAAATAGCCCGGCCTTTTTAGGGTTAAACACAACTCATGTTCGAAATATATCATATAAACATGAATTAAAATATCATAACAGGTTTAAATATACATAACATACAGAATTATGATATAAAATTGATGTACGTTGACTGTTTTTTAAAATTACTATTATGACATAATGAAATAGTTTAACCAAATTTCTTTTTATCAGTAATTAATCTCAATTTGGGGCTAGTATTTGTTGTATTAATATGCCGCTCATCGGTCAAGGATTAAATAGTAATATGTTTATTTATATAATGATACATGATTGATCAAAAAAATGTGTACATGCCTTTATTAAAAGCAACAATGTGTTCAAACAATCGCCTCAAAGAGTTAATGATTATGATACGGGGTGATGTATATAAATGATACATTGAACATGACTGATAAAGAAAATGTAGAATGGTTTTAAGCTCCCGGTATAACAACATCCATATTCACAGTATAAGAACAATATTTTCCATACATATTTGGGTCGTATACAGGACAATGACAAGTACGCACTAACCCCCGAAAGATTCCCCCACACCCCCACATAAATACACACGAACACAACACTACTACATGTAAACAACTGCAAAGCAATAAATGTACCGTATTTAATACAATGACGTCTGATTATGTATAACTAGTTAAAGGTCATTAAAAAAAGATTTTATTCACAGTTAACTTGAAAATTGAGGTGAAATTTATTTCCATCATCTTGACAATATATACAAAGATAAAACATGGAATTTCATAAACATGTAACAATATCAAAGTTACATATAAATTGACATATTAACAGCATTTAAAATATATAGAAAATAGAAAGGTTTAAACCATAGTACAAATGGAAAATGGTGCATCCGTAAAAGCCAGTAAGGCTTGACAATTGAATGCACCAGGCGCATAACTAATAATAACATAGGCTTGGAGGAAGAGAAAAAAAGGGGGAAAAAAGGGGGAGTATTAGTATTAGAGGTTTGGTCTTAAAATAAATTATGCATTATAAGGAGAGAGAAGATGTTTCTCTTCTTTGGAATGGATTATTAAATCTGACAGACTGTAAAAATGGAGGTAGGGAATTCCACATTTATGGACCAACATAACGGAGAGAATCGGTCAGTGTATTGGACGAAGCATTCCAATGATGGAATTTATCAGCATTTCTTGTGTAGTGGGTATGGACCGCATTGAAAAATCGTTGCATCAATGACGCAATTTGCAATTTATTAATATCATGAATATGTAAAGTATTAAATCTTCTAAATAAAGGTTGTGAGGGAGCTAAGAAAGGGGGATAAGAGCAGAGTCGTAATGTCCTTTTTTGAAGTCTATGTAATTTGAGTAACTTAGAGGGATGTTTTGTCACCCAAACAGAATTTCAATACATAATATATTGCAAAATAAATGCATTATAAAACGTGAAATAGATACGGAGTGGGATAACATATCTTAAGTGAATGATAATACCGACGCTCTGAGAAACCTTTTTTTGTAATATAATTAATATGGGAAGTCCAAGATAGGTTTTCATCGAAAAGTACTCCAAGGTAATTAAAAACTCTACACTGTTTAATTAATCTATTGTTGATTGAAATAGATACATTGTCTCAGGCAAGAATAGTCGCATCGTCTGCAAAAAGTGTCAATTTACATGTATTATGATGTATATCAAAACTAGCAGAGGCCCCAAAAAAGAGCCCTGAGGGACGCCATGTGATATATTTGATTAAAAAAAGACTACTTTCGTCAAGATAACTTTGAAACCATTTGCGAGGTAAACGTCCAACACCGTAAAAATTTAATTTAACTAATAATATATCATGGGGTATAGAAACGAAAGCTTTTTAAAAAAATCCATAAAAACACATATTGTATGATTATTTACATCAACATAATGGACAATTTAATCATATAAATCAAGAATGGCAAGACCTGTGGAAGAATTTTTTCCGAAAGCCATATTGTTCATTAGACAAAATGTTGAAACGAACCAAAAAACGTTATAGTCTATTAAAAACTAATCTTTCAAGTATTTTAGAAAAAGAAGGCAGAATGGAAATAGGACGGTAATTATCAACATTATATGTATCTCCCTTCTTAAACAAGGGAATTACTTTGGCGATTTTCATGTTTAAAGGAAAATCACAATTCTTGAGCGACAGATTACAAATATGTCTTAAAGGTACGAGTAAAAAATTGATTACAGACTGTAAAGATACTATGTCCCTTTTGCAGCCAACGTCAAATTCTATAGAATTTTGCAGGAATTATGAATATGTCATGTATGTCCTATCTGTGAAATTTAAACGTTGGCATGAATTGCAGTGTCCTAATACTCAAATTATGCAAGGAAACCCGTTTACTTGCTAGACTTCACTGTCAGACACTATTGAGTGACTGCCTGACCCTTTTCTTCTTTGGTAATAACATAGATAAAACGAGCTGTACGAGGTACATGATCATTTGTCTCAATCAATAACCCACTACTTGTAATGGCCAACATTTAACTGATTGAATCTTTGCGCAGCATAAAACGTACGACCATCCGCTACAATGATCTGAAAATCAGACTATTACTTACTGGCTCTATAGCTCTTAAGTCGATTCGACAACTAAAAATCGTTATTTCCCCACTTAAAGACATTTCCAATTTTGTTTTAGGAAAGTTCTAAATCAGTATTATCTTTCAAATGCCGTTGGAATTTAACCTTTTTATTTTTTGGACCTGCAAATGGAAATAGTACCTTTAAAAGACGTGTACTTATGTTATCATACCCTGAACTGTTCCCACTAGGCAATTTTTTAACAATATTTAACATTTCAGTGACAGTTACTGGTTTGAAAAATAAACTGTGAACAAAGTTACCTTTTCAAAAATCAGAGAATGAATGATTATAGTCAGGAATGGACTAAATAAGGTTTTCTCCAATGTTGACAAAATGTCATGAAAATATTTGCACTATCTTTTGGTTCATTTACAGTTTTTCCTTTGTATTGCAGCGTTTGATTACAATATTTCAATCAAAGCAGTGCATTCACAGTACTAAGAGTAGAACTGTATTTGTTTGATACAACATATTCTTCATAACTTTTCTAAATTCTTTGTGGAAAAGTAATGCCTTTTTCCCTGTTAATTTTGCCAATGTTTAGCATTTAATTAAGACATTTTGAGAGATTTTGTATTGCCTTCGAAACAGAATTACTCAATTAATCTATGATATTGTTCTCTGTAATTGAAAATCAAGAGACAAACAATTACTGAGAAGCAAATTTGAGTTTTTATAAAGCTTCCAGTTGTCTTAATTTGGGGTTAGTACAAATTCATAATCAGCACCGTCTTTTCTTGTGTTTGCAAACTGCGCAACATTCTGGTTCTCATAATCCAGGTTTGGTGATTGTAGACTTTTTTCTCTTGCTTTTTGGGACGAAGTCGATGAGGTAATAGCGATCTCCTGGTATGTGTTGTCTGCCTCGGGTCTGGGTTTTAGATCCATGTAAGGATCTTGTCTGTTCTTTTCAGTCCTGGCTGGTACTTTGCTTCTGTTACATGAAAATAGTCACATGAATAAATCCATTTTAATCCACATTCACCACTCTCCACCCATGTGTTTAATGGGTACCCGGTAGGATGCAAAAGTCATTGTTGTTTCAGTGCTTAGCATTGTGAGAGTTTTTGAAATAGCGCCTGCCTGAAATGCTCTCCATGGAGTGAAGAAAGTTGTCTGTAAAGTTCTTGATTGAGAAGACTCAAGTTTAATGGAACTTGTTTCCCAATGAATGTTCTTTGCACAATATTGCCCGTAAAGTTGGAATAATAGTTTTACTCTCCTTTTTTCAAGAAATCAATCTGATAATATGGTCTACTCTTGATAGATAAAATTTATTTTCACTCCCAACTTTATTGATTATTTTAAAGAGTCGTAGAGATTGATCAATATAGCTCTGAGAAGGTACACGTATAAACTGTATAATTAAACGAATAATTCCTATTGTCATTTATTTCACGGAAAAGGGTAAAATAAATCACAGGGCAAATAATTAAATCTCTAAATCAATGAATAAACTTCATGATGAATACAATCGAAGATACAGTAGTCTTCAAACTAAACTGCATTAGAAAGGAATGTCGCCATGTTCAAAATTATTGCAGATTCGAAAAGAACCAATTTATGATTTCTTTAAATCTGAATAGAAACAACTTCAACGGTTGAAGTGTGACACTGTTTCGAATGTTTATTCGAAGGTCTAACAACCTTATACCTGATGAAAATTTTCATGAAAAAACTCATGATTTGTATCGTGTATACTAGGAGACAGATTTTTAATGGTAGTATCTTTCTTCAGTTGTTCATTTCGTCTATTCATAACTCGTACAAGGTGAAATACAGGGCTAAAATTAATTACTAAAACCTTAAATTACCTGAGCTGAATTAGCAAGAAAGTAATAGCAACTGCATACAGCAACACGACTACAACAACTACAATCAGGCCGATTTCTAATCCTGAAACACGATCATCTGCCAATGAAAGAGGAAACAACAAACAAGCATTTGATTCTCCATTTTTTTAAAACCAGTGTTTCAACAAATATTCATAATTTGAATAATATTACTTAGCAAAATGATCTATTTTATCCTTATAGATAAAGAAGCGCAATCTGTTTAGGGCTTCAATATTACATCATATCACATACACTGATAACACGTAAGGCCGTGCATCTCAAATTTAAGATTGTTAAACGATGCCTTTAACTTGTTCTAGGACAATTACCCCAAGGACAATTATCCCACATAGACAATTACCTCCCGGCCAATTACCAACGGGACATTTATCCCACAATAGACAATTATCTCCCAGAAATTATCCCCAGGAAGAATACCCCCAAGACACCCTCCCCCCCCCCCCCTTCCAGGACAATTACCCCCGAATTAATTTAAAACCTACTTGTTATAGGGCCGCACTTCTACTGATAATTTACAGGGGGGGTAATTATCCTCGGGTGGTTGACCTTGGTTCTCCTTGTTTGGTTTGGTTTGGTTTGGTTTGGTTTGGTTTTATTTTCCGTATAATAATTCAAATACGTACAAAAATACAATTTACAAATATAATACAAATCAAGAATTAAAAACGGCTGGAATGCTCTATTCACAGCCATTGTTAAAATGACGCCAGGTTGGAGTGGGGAGAATTGTACTAGGGGTAATTTTCAGGGGATGGGGGGGGGGGGGGTAATTTTCTTATGGGTTATTTTCCGGGGGACAATTGTCATCGGGAGGTGGCTTTCCTTGGGCGTAAATTTCTGTGGAGTGTTTTTGTTCTTCGGGGGGTAATTTTCCGGGGCCATTATCCAGGGGGTAATCGCCATAAGTCATTTACCATGTCATTCATGAGACATGAAGAGAACAAAAACCATACAGAAATTAAGGAGAAGAAGAAGAAAATGATATAGATTCTGACGAAATCATCCTCGATAACGATAGCATAATGGATCTTACCACTTGGTAGCGTTCTGGTCTGAATAGAGATGCAGGGACCCGGTCCACCGACTGTCCTTGGACAGACAGTAAACTCATACATCACGTAATGTTGTAAATCCTCAAAAGATTTACTTGTCATCACAAGGTTTTCCCTTTGCACATCTTCCTCTCCCGTTTCACCGAATTCGTAGTCGTAACTTAAGGCTCCGTTCCGGTCTCCGCATGAAGGACTGCTCCAGGAATAATCCAATTTGCCCTTCACGGTGTTATCCACAATGAAGTCTTCAGGTGGCGCAGTTGAAACTATTCAGTGGAAAACGTTACAAATCGAATATCGTGTAGTTACTATATAAAAATATCATACTGATGTACAAAGTAACACCTTGTTTCCCGGACGTTAGTGTAACTATGACTGGTTTATCCAGCAGCCTTCTTTACCGTGCGTCCATTTGTGGCAAATGTAGGGGAAAAAATTGTGAAGCCAGATATACCTTTTTATATCAAAAGACCGATCTCTAACGTCTCTATCCGAAAAATACATCTGATTGAAGGGGGTAGAATCCGGCTTAAATAACATTGCGGGGCACAGTAGAGTTTAGTTCAGGAAAGTGTAAATGCATGAGTGGCTGAATCTGCCAGGACTTTTGAATTATTTGTATAAGGGTAGCCACCACTCCCTTTTTCACGTGGTTTTCTGTCTTTGTGTTTATTGGATCATGTTTTGATATAAACATGTACTAGTGATCAAATAGAAACCGGGAAGATTATATTCTGGCAAGAGACGCAAACCCATAATGGGAAATATCGCAGAAATCCGGCGACCGCTTCACCCCTAGAGTTTATTAAACGTAAGGCGACCTCACACCCGACGCACGGGCGCCATGGAATCGCTCTACGGCATGTCTACGGCGAACCTAGAAATGAAAACAGTTATAAAATCGCGTTATAATCCCACGGCGACTCGTACGGCCTGTAAAGATAGGGAGGTGCCCTAAGATGACCCTAAGGCCGCAGCAGATTCTCTGCGGCCGCCGCAAGTATCTGTCGATTTCGGGGGCGTACTGTCGCCGCATCCTAGCCGTAGAGCAAATGTGACCTAGGCATAAGCAAGATACCGCTGACACCTGACCTGGGAGAAGATATCATTAATGAGAGAACAAATTTCGAACACAGCTACCTAGATGTCTTCGGGTTGCCGGGAGAGTAAAGATTTATGCTCAAGACATTTCATGTTTGGATAATTGATGGAAAGTGCACTGTAAATACATTAAAAACCTTTGCTTAATATGTGTCTTTGACTTACTTGACTCAGTTGAGTTGTATGCGATGAAATAGCCTGTTTCTGCATCATAGCCTTCCAGAGTCGAGAGAATAGTAAATTCGTAGGTAGAGTAAGGAAACAGGTCTTCATACTCAATGCTTGTATCGCCTGTTACCTCCCACGTTACTGTATCCGCCATAGAATCGTCGCATTGGTCAATGAGGACGAGCCTACGTGATACGTTGTAGCTCGGAGCACCGCATTGGCTGAATGGCTCTGACCACGTGATCTCCAGGTGGTTGTACGAATCAGAAGTGACGTCAGCACTATCCACTGGTTGAGGAGCTGTGGGCAATACACAAGAATGGGGGGAATTGTTTGAAGGCCTATATAGGTATTGGCTTTTTAGGTATTGTTGGAAAATGTATACACAACTTCATGTTCATCATTCTATACAAGACAAAAGAAATTAAAATTCAAGTTTCACGGCCTCTACTACTTTGTTTCACAGAAAGTTAATCAGATTTGAAAAATCGAAAGCCCGTAGTTCGTAGACATGTCGTAAGGGTCATTGCACAATCATCGCATCGGAACCGCGCGGAGGACTCGCGCTGATCGTGCAGCAAACGCACGATTTTTCGGTGAACTTGGAGGTAAAAAAAGGCTTAAAAACGGCAGGGCGGCTGCACGGTAAACGCACCTTCTATGCGCAACCTTTGCACGGGCTCCGTACGATTTCCGGCGACTGTACGGCTACTGCATTGAAATTGCACGATTACCGTACAATCTCTGAGCAGGCTCCGTACGGATTTGCCCCTGCCTGCCCCCGAGGGCCAATACAAGAAATGTCAGGATGCTAAAAAAAATCGCACAAAAAATCGTAGACTAATTTATCGTACGGCGACCGGGGCAAATGTTATCCAGGCATAAGAGCTATTCATTTATAGTGGCAGCAAGGCCCTTCTTGTAGGCAGCCGACTTCATATAGGGTAGGTGCAGGGAATTGGAGACCCTTCAGCTCATTTACATAATTTACATAAACATGAAAAATGTTACACATACAAAAAGTTTTGTATTCTCTTCAGTAACTTCTTCTCTTTATTTGGTAACAAAATTGTGGGAATGATGAAACTGATTAATAAGATAACATTGATTAATGACGTCAGCACCAAAGTTGTCTCACTACCTACATGTGCAGGTAATAAGGGACAGTTACAAATCAAGACATTTTAAATACAATTTGAACGAAAATGGGATTGTTATGGTTACTTCAAACACTTTTTGAAAGAGATACATGCAGCCAATGAACTTACTTTAATTTTGAAACGATTTTAAAACATTGTGGCCCAAAATATTTCTTTACATGGACAATTAATAACCAACCAGCATCGGGTCATTGACTGTCCTCGGCATACTCAACATTCACAACAAACGACCCCCATCTCTCTCTCTCCCTCTTTCTCTCTCTTCAAACTTCTCTCCTTCTTTTTTTCTTTTAACCTTCCCTTTTCTCTCTTCTAGCATGTACTTGTATGATTATTATTGTTGTCTCGCCGAAATCTGACTCTCTTAATTTTCATTAATGTAATACATGTAATTTAATAGGAATAAAATGTTTATGTAATTATGATCATTTCCATTCCCTGCTCTCTCTCTCCCTCTCTCTCTCTCTCTCTCTCTCTCTCTATCTCTTTCTTCCTTTCTCTCTTTGTACCTCCCCTTTTCTCCCATGCTCTCTCTCTCTCTACTCCATTCGCTTTATCACTCTCACTTTCATGAGCCATATATATTCCCCTGCTCTTGTATATCTTTTGCTAGTACATCCTTTCACGTAATGTACATAAACGAACGCAATATAATTATGCTGTATTGTCATTATGTTACAGATTTATTTACTATGTTTCGTAATACTATTGTACATGTATATAATTTACATCACTGTACCTTTGTGAATTGACCCTTTTAGCATTGTGCTGCTGGTCAATCATTATATACCAATAAATTAATAATAATAATAATAATAATAAATCATGGACCTTGTTTCCCCCATTGCCTGCACACATTTCTGATCAGACACAATTCATAATGTGATGTGCAACACCCATTCAAAACATACATTGGCCATAAATTTTCTATGATGGTTGGCACACTTCATAAACTTTATTTTAAAACTACATTTTAAGAGCCACCCCTAAATGTCTGCATACACCACAACATTCAGTGAAAATTGTGTTTTTATATCAGAGCTAAATTTTACGATCAAAATTGGTTACCTTGGTCAATTTTACCAATTTTCTCGGAGAAAGAACACATTGTAGTCTTCAAAATGAATTGGATATATGCAGTTGTGTTGTTAAAGGCCACAAATGGCGCTATAGCTATATTGGAGCCAACACGGACAGAAAGTGATGGGTTCAAGCTTGGTGGTCTCCAATTCCATGCGGTCTCTAATTCACTGCACCTACCCAACATGTATATTGGTATAGAATCTACATCGAGCGCCTGCGTGTCCACAATAATTTGTGTGGCAATTTCATATTCTTTTAGAAAAGAATAAATAATCTCCAAAAGTTACTTAAGATTATATTTAAGAAATACTGGGAATTCGTCCTCTGTAATAATGAAAAATGAAAAAAGGAGGAAGAAGAAAAAAGATAGGGAGAGAGGAAAAGGGACACACGCCCTCTAAGGACAATGCAAGTATCTCCATCCCTTCGCCCCCCCCCCCCCCCCGATGACATCAGTGTCCCCCTAATGATTAAATTCACGCTACGATTGCGGGTTGGGATATAATGTTAGTAGGGATACCTACCCTGACAGTATGGTTTGACACTGATTGGACCACTCCTCACACCGGCTACAACCTGACCCTCGACCTCTCTTCTAACACTGACGTAGAAATGGTAGTCTCTGAAACCGGAAAGCCCTGTGATTTCAGCAGTACTATCTCCAGTGATAATTACAGGTACTTCGGATTCACCAGTGTTGTCTTTATCTTTCGTCCATGTGTAGTCAATCTGATAGGAGTGTACAGGGCCATTGCCGTAGTCGTAACCATCTGTCCAGGCATTCCAAATGAGCATGACCGAATCTTTGGTGACGTCAGACACCCAAGATGATTCAAGCAGTCGTGGAAGAGCTGTTTGGGTTGATAACAATTTTCTGATTACTTTCTTGGACCTACTCTCTAATCGATATTTAATTTTTCGACAAAGCTCTTTTAAAATCGTGCAGATGAGTTTTTAGTGCCCTAATGCGATGAATTATATGATAGATTTACATGTATCACTATAATATATATATATATATATATGCGTGTTACATATATTTATATTTATATACCTCTTTAGAAGTCTAGCCATCTGATTGGTGAAAATAGCAGTCGTGAATTGAGATATTCCCGCCTACCAGTCAATAGTCTTCTGGAAAAGTGCCTTCGTACCCGCCTACCGGTCAATAGTCTTTTTTAAAGATGCCCGTAGCCCGGGTAACAGGCCGCATAAATAAATTGTGCTCAGATCCCCATTGGTTTACGTGTTAAAATTGTCTTTATACGAGCGCGGACACCATACAGTGCTTGAAACTTTCAGTCATTTTTTCAGTGCAGATTAACAGACAGTGTCTCAGATTTCCCGTGATATTTCAACCGATCTTTACGCAATACAAGGATAAGGTAAGAATGCTTAGTAAACGTTTGTTTTAATTCGGCATTTAAAAGACATATCGACTGCTTTAAAGGGACTTAATAACATTGTTCAGATGAGAGAAAATGGTGCTAAGGTAGTGACTTCAATGCTAGATGTACACTAAAAGATGATCTGAAAGTTTGAGTGAAAAACGGACCATTATTAACCATACAATTTGGGAAAAACTGGTCTGATCGATTCCTTAATATTCCCAACTATATTATTACAATTTAATTACATTTTAGGTGAATATAAATCACCGCAGAGCAATGAATTGGCTCTATATTCCATTCCAGACATGTAAGTGTTCACAGATTTTTTTTATAGCCTGTTTTATGTCTTATTTTCAAGGAAAAACCGTTGGGAAAATTCAAAAATAGTTGGGAGAATTTACTGCTAATCACTGTTAGAAGGTGTTGCACAGTGACAGTTTTTTTTATGAACCTTCAACAATGTTACTGATTCGTGGTTTGGCTGTTTTGTAGGCTCTCGGGAACTAGCACATCGGCGCGCCGAGGGTCATGGTAGGATGTGCGCGCGTTCCCATGAGCCTATAAAACAGCTAGGCCTCTCAAAGCAGTCGATATCTCTCTACTATATACCAAGCATTATTATTAATGTACTTTCTACAATGTATTATACTATATATATATATATATATATATATATATATATGCATGAATGCGTGCGTGTGTGTGTGTGTGTGTTTGTGTGTGTACACAGGTGTTTTTGAATAGTTGTGGTAATGGAACTGCATTGCTACAGAAATAAGAATAGTTGTCGAAAGTCCGCATACTGTCAAGCAAAGTAACATACTATAAAATGATTATCAAAACTTATTTTCGTTTGTTCCATTTTGAATACCACTTTAAAGGACAACCTCTTCAATCCAAGAGATTTAAGATAAATTGGTAACATTTGATAAGTTTACGATACTTCTTCACAAGGAAAAAGGAGGGAAAAATAGGCTCATGAAAATAATGGTAATGCTCACAAGCATTAACGAAGTAATATCGTGAGGTTCTTGTTTTAGATCAAAGGCAACAGACTTGTTTACAGTCCTGTAATCTCTTTTTTTTAATCGAACAAAGATAAATCAATGTGCATGTAATAAAATATGAGAGAAATGGTCTCCCATAAGCTACATGTGATTGATTAATTGTATCCCTAGTCTAAACATTGCTTCATCTTGTCTACTGCAAGTTCTACTATCTTTCCTTTTGGAATTTCCCTTCTTTCCCGAGATACTCCTTTCCTTACCTTGTTGACAGTCTGATCCTGCCCATCCCTCAGCACACGTGACTCCATTTGGACAATGACCATTGGTCCTTTGACAGTCCACACCACCAGCACATTGACATGGATAGCTACAAAGGGTACCAAAATACCCGGATGGACAAGAGAGGTCCGATCTCAAGGCTAAAGAAAACAAGCAAACAAAGCAAAATCATGAAAAGATATGTGACTGACATAAAACTGTTTCTTTCAAACGAAATGGTGCCAAAGAAAAAATAATGTGTTAATATGTCCTTAAACGATGCTGCCTGTAGGGGGCTTTTGTGACAATGAATTATTCGATAATTGGCATTTCGACATTCCATTTTTGCACTACATGACTTAAGAAAAATTACTCTAAAAATATTATATATACATTTGATTGTATTTTTCTAATGATTTTCCAACAATGCATTGAGACAAATATTTATGACTATACAAAATATAGTTGCTCATATTTCTTTTAGATTATGATTATACATTATTAATATACAGTAGGTTTGCGGTTGCACCATGTGTGTGAGAGAGAGATTTGAGGAGTCCTGAAAAGGACTCTGACTCGGTAATCTTTCTTGGAGGAGTGTAGTCCTGAAAAGGACTGTTTGTTATCTTTCTTAGCATATAGTTCTCAGGAGAACTATAGCGCTTGGAGAGGATGAGTGGCTCGACGTTTCGAACAGTGGCTCGACGTTTCGAACAGGTTGACTATCCGTCGTCAGGAGTACAAGCTACATTATTAATGTTGCCCTCATATTTCAGTCCATACATGGTCAGCGGATTATAGCCCCACTGTTCTACAAGTGCTACCTCTAGTGCCAACTTAGGTCGTCTGTTGCAGTGTGGTTCCGTAACTTGCTGCGATGTTGGTTCTACTGAACACTATATAACGTAATGTAGAGTTCAGTGGGTTACGCACTAGGGCAGGAAGTACATCAGTTCAATATCGCTTTAACAGCAGAGACATTGCATCCCCACTAGATCACATTAAAATATAATAATTTAGAAGGACGATCACGAAACATTCTCCAAAGCTTACCTTGACAGTAGGTACCCTCATAGCTGTCTGAACATGTGCCTCCACATCCATTCACACGGTCGCACGTACCATCACAGTTACAATCCAGTTCACAACTAGCACCAAAATGATCACCGGTGCAAGCTTTCGGGAAATATTGAAATATTGTGCCAATGATTAGTATTTGACATTTGCATAAGTGTATCATCCACTGTCATCTTCACCAACCATCCGATGACACCTTGTAATAGGTATATACAAAATATATACTTTTGTGATCTAGAACAACAAAATATGACTCCATTTTCGGTTAGATGGAAACATCAGAGTAAATTGTATTTTGATTTCTCTTGAAACCTTTTGAATTATGAACATTTTCCATTAAATTTATGTTGGATTGCAACCACAAAAAACAGTGCTGTTTATGAAGCTATACTGAAATTTGTAGACAAGGCCAGAGCAATATTTAATGCCGTTTTTATGTTAACGACATAAATAAAAAGTGAAATGTCAAGAAACATACGAATGATGCAGTATAAATAAATAATATACATGTCTGTTTGTACACTGCCAATTAAAGGAAAATGTTGCCAGAAAGCCGTTAATTTATTGTTGTTTTAATTCCATTAGACTATTGTGCAGATTGCATATCTAATCAAAATTATGAAAAATGTACGAATCAACTAGATAGGGGAAATCTTTGTTTTAGATTATTATCATAACAGGGTAAGAGCAGTACTAAGTTAACCAAGCAAGTTTTAAGAAAAAGAAAACATTTTGTTTTTAGAAACACTACTTTTAGTCTTGAGACACGTTTTTGTTCATATACTACTTTTTATCTAAAACTTTCACAAAAAACATTTTCCTGTCCATTTCTAATTTTGGCGACTTGACAACCAAAATTAATTCTTTATTTGTCATCTGTAACTTTGTATGTATGATATCTATGCTTTAACATACCTGTTTGACACCTGTTTCCTCCAAATCCATTGATACAAGCCATCCCGACAGGGTTTGGTGGTGAAAATAACCGGTTTGGGCAGCCGGGGTTACCTCTAGAGCAAACCACACTACATGATTTTCCCCAGTTGTTGTCACCGCAGGCTGGTGAATGGAATGGCGTTTGCATGACCATGAAAACAAAGAAGAAAAGAAAGATTATTTGTTACATTTCAAGTGACACTGCACTGATGAACTTTCTGCCCTAGCGTATTGTTTATTGTACAGCACCATCTCATAGTAAACTTGCCAACGGTCCATAACCTAATTCTCACTTCGCAGATAGACCTACAGCTGACCTGAGACGGCGCTAGAAACAATTCTGCTGTAGTACTTTTAGTGGTAAAGGCCATATCTGTACGGGAGCCTATTCGCATACAAGCTATGCTTTTTATTTTGGATCCCTACATTTTACATTGCTTTTACTTTGCCTGTTATATCTACATATTTCGAAATTTCGTACTTATTTTCCGTACATTATACTTGATTTGAAATCTGTAATAAAATAAAAAAATTCTTGTGTAAAATCTACTTTTACATACAAATATAGGCCTGTATACAAAAAAAAAAAAAAAAAAATTATGTAAAATGTGGAATAAATAAAGTTCTTAACTTCTTATATCCGATATCCGGAACAACTTCACATTAATAGAAATACAAACGTGAAGGAAAAACACATAATTACCACTTCAGTAAATACACAAAAGCAAATTAAAACCTCATTTTCGCACTAAAAACGGTATGATTGATAATATGTAATCTATGGCTAATGAGCTTTCCGTTGATATATAATTCATCTATTTCATGTTTTACTTCCAGCAGGGTCTTTAATGACGTATTTTTATCTCGACGTTACAATTTCCAAAAACTACCTTACAATATCTGCGACCACGATTTTGCAGTTTCGAATATTTCGAAATTATTACGACGCAGTTCTTTTACAGTAATGCTTATTACAAGTTGTAATTCGAAAGGGTTGCAAAAGATGAAGGCCTTTTATACAAATGAAATACAAGAGCAAAAAATCTTAATCAGTGCACCAGTTCATATAATAACTATTAAAAAAATAATTACGCATTTCACAGTTATCTCCTTGGAATCCTGATCGACATACACAATCTCCAGTGACGTCATGACATACCCCACCAGCGTAACACACGGGACAGTTCTGTGAGCAATCCAGACCGTACTTGGAAGATGGGCAACCTTAAAACAGAATGTAGGAAGACAAACCATGACATTTAATCATCTGGTACCCACGTGAGGTCTAAGCAATACACTGCAGCTTACTGTGAACGGTGGCCATGATGACGCAATTCTAGATATGATCCTATCGTGATGCGAGTTCAAGATCAAGAATGACAGGGGACGCTAGGACTTGCTGGTGTCCTCATCTGTAAATGGGATGTTGCTTATATTGTATGGTCTTGATTTTAACGGAAAATCGGTAAAACGATTTTTACAATATATATTTCACTATAGACATCTGACAAAGATTAATCTTTGCATTACATAGAGGGGCGGATCTAGCTTTTTGCCAAGGGGGGGGGGGGGGGTTGACCCCCAAAAATCAAAAAATCGCGCCGTTTTACTGTTTTACTTTTTTGTTCACTTGGCCGTCCAAGGGGGGGGGGGGGGGGGGGTTAACCGCCCAAACACCCTAGATCCGCCCCTGACATATTTTACTGTACGCCGTTATTCAAGAAAAAAATAATACTTTGATGTATCGTTTGCAGTGTGCTGATATAGGAGGTACTTTCCGACGGTTTGTAATTCTGAAGATTTGTAATTTCGAAACATAAATTTTCCATTCCAAGGGTTCATTATTCCGAACATTTGTTTCGTTATTCAGAAGGTTCGTTTATTCAATGGTTCATAAATCTGAAAGTGAAATTGTGTTCGTTATTCCGAAATTGAAATAGGGTTTATACCGACAGAAAAAGAGATATAGGATTTGCTATTCCGAAAAGTTCGTCATTCCAAAAATACTATAGGCCTTCAGGATTTCTTGTCATTTTCGGAATTATAAACCTTCGGAATTATTAACCTTTTATGAAACCTCGTAAGAGTACATGCAACCGGTGCAGTAAGTCGGCAGAATGTTTAAGAAGTGTAGAGGTATTGAATTATGACGGTACCAATCTTCGTTTACTTACTTCTTACGATTAGCTTAAGAATAGCATGTTTTCCTGTTTCTCTGTTACCATCGACGTAGCACTCGTAGATTCCTTCATCTGACTTCCTGACGTCATAGATGGAAACTGACGTCAGTCCATCCCATTTGGTGATTTCACTTCCTCCGTTGTGTCGCCATCTCAAAGATGAAGTGTCTCCAGACTGTGTCGCCAACACGCCGAGAGTGACGATCTCAGCAATCCCTACCGTAATTGATAATTTCTCAGGCCAAACCTCTGAATTAGAATCTGACGATAAAGAGGAAGAATGTAATAGGTTGCATGTGCTTAATGTACATGCACTTTTGGTACACAAACATTGTAATGGGAACGTTTCAACACTTCTACTTTTTAAGAGTTGCTTAGGCCTAAAGAGTCCGTCAGAGGTTCAAGTGTACAATTCTTTACATATTTGGTAATTTCGTTTCTGCTATATTTATGCTCATCTTTAACCAGTGGCATTTTCAACACCCTATTGAACATCCTATAGAATCATGTTCGAACTACGTAATACGTCATGATTGTCAAGTTCGCTAATTGCAATAGGTGACGCACAAGGAATTCGCGCAACAATACAAGATTCGTCTTATTGCATGATTATAATCTGGAGTCTATTCTCCTATTCGATATCCGTATGCATCTACCGAATAAACAAAGTAAAAGTACAAATTAGACCTATATAATTGAGCCCTTCTTTAAAATATATAAATAAAATCCAACAGATCGATTACTTATTCCTTGTGTAGCAATCCACAAAGAACGAATTTGATTACGATTATCACTTTTCTTTGGTAAACTGGCAATAATTTAGTATAAAACCTATGCGTGCTACATGTATCAAAGAACCATACCACCGCGAAATTCGTTCAGCAAGACATTTCGCTCGGTCCATCCCTTGTAATCGACGGACATTCGGTATGCACCGACACGTGCATCTCCGCCACTCGTTTTATCAATATTAGCTCTGAATGAGTCCTGCCGGCTGGTGTCATATTTAATAAACTGTGTTCCTGGAGGCAGCCCTGTGTCTCCCCATTCTTGTGTTATCACTCCGCCGTCCACATTAAAGTAAGCTCCGTGACCAGTCTCTCCTGGTCCCGTGTCCACGTCTCGTCCGATGTAATACGTCAAGGAAAGATCTCCGGTTACATTACTATCCCCAATCATGAATATACCAAGGAAATTATCGCCAGTCGTGCCATCAAAGACACCTCCTTGTTTTAACAAGGCTGTGATGTCCAAAACAGTCACTGCAGTAGAAAATAAAATGTGAAACCGCGAAGTAGTTCTTCAGATAACAACATTTTTCAAGTACACAATGGTACAATTGATATCTCAACTCGAAAAGTTAAAGAAGTGTTCCCATAATATCTAAAACAATATTTGCGGAATAGAAACGTCTTAAATTGTAATGGATGTACAGGCAAATAATAGCGTTGCATGGTTTTACCCAGTGGCGTACGCAGGATTTTTTTTTAAAGGGGGGTGTTTTAAAATGTGAAAATCGCGCCGAAAATTTCGCAACGACTCAGCCAGCCGCTGAATAAGTGTGTGTGTGTGTGTGTGTGTGGGGGGGAGGGGGGGGGTCAGAGAACTCTGTTTTCCCCTTTTTTTGCTCTGGAAATTAGATGGAGGAGGGGGATACTCATTTTTGTCCTTTTTAAAACAATCAACAACATTTGAGTGGGGGTTTACCTCCACCCTGAGTACGGGTCTGGTTTTACCCCATATTTGTGAAATTACGTGCGATTACTAAACGACCTAAAAGAAGGACATGATTTCAATGTTTGGTTCCTACATAATCATATTAGATTTAGCACGAGTTCGTTCATAATCATAAGTCATTTCAAGTGCTCTGAATTGAAAAAATAACATAAAATAGACTTTATAATAAAACATGTATAATAATAATAATAATAATCCGTTTTTTATATAGAATTGCTGTATTTTCTCAACACGCCTCTACATCCCCACCCAAAAGAAAAATTCACTGATTTTCATGAAATTGATTGATTTCTACAAAATTAAAATATATTTCATGATATCGGCCTACCTATACAGATTGTTAAACTTTTTTTAAAGGTAGGAATAATATAACTCCACTGCTGAATTTGAAAGTCGGCGGGTTCCCTTTTTGTTTGTTGTTCTTGTTTTGTAAACTGTACGAGAAAGCGTACGAAAAATGTGAAACCTTGAGGACCCTAACTTCTGCTCGTCTGCCATTTAGGTTACCCCATTACATTTCATTAATTTATGCAATTTCTTAATAGTCTCTATCAGTACAACTTAGACACGGTCACAATTCAAATTTGAGCACTTTCTTTGTGACCATTTACCTTGGCATTGATCTCCAATCCAGCCATCTTCGCACCCACCGGAACAGGCCCCCGTACGAAGGTCACATGATCCTGTAGAGTCGCAGTGACATGTCTCAGTGCATCCTGCGCCATACGAACCATCAGGACATGCTTTAAGGAGATAAAAGAGATAACCAGCGAGAAGAAAAGAGGATCAGTAGGGGTTAAAGGAGGGGAGGTTATGGGAATTCACTAACCCCAAAACGAATTATTCAATCCCCGACCCCTTCCCCCCCCCCCCCGAAAAATTGAAGAATTCATTGAATGTTGTGAGGACCAAAAATTTGTGTAACCTAGCCAGTGCCGGGGTAATATTGAAGCACCATGAGCATCTTGCATGGTCATGATGGTGGATATGTGCTCAATAATATTGAAGAATGTTATGATATTAATATTATCATCAACATTATAATTCTATATTTTTTTAAATTATAGTTGTCATTTAATCATTATTATCATTATAATTATCATTAGTAGTATTATTAGTATCATCGTTGTTGTTGTTATTATCATGATAATCTTCATCAGTGGACCTCTATGAAGAAACATAGTGGTATATAAGTATAAGTATAAGTAGTGGTAAATAAATAACACACTAGAGGTAAACAAATATATAACAAGTAAAATATCAACATCATCAATATTATTATTGCGATTATTATCGTTGTAATCATTTTCATCATAATTTATTAATCGAATGTAGTATGACTTTAATGTATTTCCATTACATATTTAACCATGGCTACGGTACTTTACATGTATAAATATCCAACAAAGGTGAAATCACATCAAATAACGCAATCGTTCCTAGATTACGGAATGCCAAGCAAACATTGCTATGATAACCTGCATGTCATCTGGTTCTCTCTTACCTTGGTCACATCGTAACCCAGTCAATCCTGCAGCACACGAACATCCATACGGATCCGGGAGACAGAACACAGCTCCACTGCAGTCAATCCGACCAGATTCAAGGTTAGTGCAAGATCCTGAACATCCCTGTCCAAATTTACCAGCTTCACATGCTGTATACAATTTTGAATAGACATGACAGAGAGAAGTATTCATAGGTTGTGCTTATTTTTTTACTTTTACAAACATTATTTGTCGTATTATTACAATTCCAAGACAAGGAGAGTGGAAGAAAGGAAGAAAGGGAGAAAGAGACAGAGACAGAGACAAAGAGAGAGAGAGAGACAGTGAGAGACATATATTATAGAGATTGAAAGAGAGGGAGAGAATACTTATGGATTCCTAATTAATTCCATGTATTAATTAGCCAACAATTAAATTTATCTCATTTATGTTTCATGACCCATTTCTAGTAATTCCGATTAGAGACAAGTTATTTTACTTGATCTAGGACTGAGAAACATTCGCAATTAACGATATATATATTATACATGACTACATGATATGGATTAAAGTGCACATTGAAACCCAATCGTAGTTATCATACACTGCAACGTGCTTGGATCAGTAAGTCCTGACTGCTGTGGCGCTATGTAAAAGAATCGGAAGTAGTAGTAGAAGTAGTAGTAGTAGTATTATAGTAGAAGCAGCAATAGTAGTGGTAGGAGTAGTAACAGCAGCAGCACTAGAAGTTGTTGAATTTCTTCTTCTTCAATTTTCTACCTCTTCTATCTCTTTTCATTCTTCCTTTTCTCATTATTATAACTATTATTAAAATTGTTATCTTTAAGTATAATTATTACCATTATTATTATTGTTGTCCCTACCATTTGTTCTAATTACTATTCGCTATAATGTTATCTTTAATATCAATGTTTTTTTCTTGTATTATTATATCAGAGAGTAATAATATAGTATTAATGACTGCTTTGAGAGAAATAGTTGTTTTTATACGCTCAAGGGAAGGTTAGAATTGTGCTATTGCCCCGAGGCGTGCCGAGGGCAATAGCCCAATTGTAACCTTCCCGAGAGCGTTTAAAAACAACTATTTCTCGAATATTAAAGCAGTCATTTATACTTTTATATGCCGAAAAAAAATAGACTAAAAAATAAAAAATAACAAATAAAAAAACTTTTGTCAAAGATGGGATTCGATCTCTTGCGTACAAAAGGCGATGTAACTTAAGTCAGCGCCTTCACCCGCTCGGCTATCGCGCTCTGTTAACATACTTAACAGTTTTCTCTAATATATACATTAAAATGGATTGAAAACGGCTTCGTGTGATTGATGATTCGCGGCTGCTCCATCAATCGGGCCCTTCTTTTACTTTTGCAATGCATATTGGCACGAACTTAGATCAAGATCTATCGGCAGATGTTGTTTTTTTGTTTTGGAAGTTTATTTTCGTCTTCATGTCAACAATGCAAGATAAAATTGTCGGTAAGATCGATCGAGATTCAATTGTATTGAAATTACCTACCAATTATTTGCACACGTACGGTATCCTCGATCGCTCAAACCATCTTTTAACATGTAAACCTATGGAGTTACCATGGAGACTGACCTATTTTCCCAATAACCATGGTTATTGGGAAAATAGGTCTGTTTTTACAGGAACAGTTAAAGTTTATGAATGCAATTTCGACCAATCAGATTGCTGGATTACTTAAGTGAGGTATATAACAAGAATTGTGCCATTATCTTTTTCACTTACCAATTTGGCAGTGGTCACCACTGAAATCGGGAGGACACACACAGCGTCCACTCACATCATCACACACTCCTCCATTGTAGCATGTAGGACATGTGTACTGGCAGCCAGGTCCCCATAGATTATCAAGACAAGCTGTACACATTTTTTAAAGAAGTCATTATATGTATCCCGAAAGACGGTGAACGATTGATTGATCAATAATAAAGAATATCAAAATATAATAGTAAACTATTTGTAGGGATATCATAAATATGGTCAGAAACAAATGGGTTTTTATAAGTTAAAATCTTCAGCTCTTCACACATAATGAACATTAAATATTATCAATCTGTCATATCCTGCTCGTTACGAAAAGATTAAAGAGGGTTTTTAAGTATGATTATTGTGGAGAAGCCAGCCATTAACATGTATCGACAGAAAGCCAGAAATAATTGGATTCCAAATATCATTTGCAACGATTGACATCGAAAGCTCGTTTTTTTTTTGCATGTCAAATAATCGAGTTCTGATGCATTGTTTCATAATCGACTGAACAATGGGCAAAAAATGCATGTTCTGATCAGAGAGAATTAACTGATATCTCCCTGTTCTGATTATCTTTGTATCATTGGAAGACATGCAAAAGAGTACATTATTACCTCTAACAATAAGATTCACGAGTCCTCCTCTATCTGGATCGTCAGAATAGTAGTAATGGTGAATCCCAGCATGGTCTGCTTTCTTAGCCCTACTGATGTAGAGAGCATTCCCATAAACACTAGAAGACAGGTCACTTTGCCTTCCATCTGCGTGATTTAATCTCCACACTAGTGAACCAGTTCCACTAGATAATCCAGGATTCATTACCAGACGAACCTCTTCATCGAGACTTACTGTCACCGTGAAATAATCAGGAGTGAAATGAGCTAAAAGAAAGAGAATACAAATACATCAAAATTGATGTTTCATCTCCAACGATTCCCTGTTACTATATTGTATTTGTTGAAGGAACTTCATTTTGTTTTACACATTTCATGCGAAATCATTTAATTAAGCTTTAATCGTATTCATAATTTTTGTTTATTGTAGTTTTCTATTAACATTTACAGTTTATAAGATAACAATTAATTTCATCTAGTCTCCAGTAAATACGTTTTAACAATTATATATTGAAAGTACATCACTGCAATGCAGTATATAATGGTGAAGTATATCAAATTATTATTTGTATACTTGACGTGTATATGGACCATTTACCAGGTACCCCTGATGGTATTGAACTAATGATTAACAAAACTCAAATTCTCCCTACACTTCGAAATCCAGAGAAGACGTCGATGCTGCCCCATCCCCTAAAGCCTGGATTTGGGATATACAGTATTTGAGATAAACAAAATGGAAAAAAATCCAGAAATACCCTTATTATAAGCAGGTTAACATATTTGATTTTGAAACGTCCTTTTCATAACTGTCCATTTGAAAAAATATATGTGTTCATCTAGAATTCAAGTCGAATACTTTATGACGCACGAGTGCTGTAGGAATATTATCATGGACAATCATCATTAAGCGTTCTAAAGCTTTTGTAGTGCAGTTATCGATAATAAAATATACATAAAATGAGTTTTACATCCTAACGTCCTCTGGAAAGACATTGATCCACATTTTTTATTTTCCACCGATGTGTGAATGTATTGGTTATTATTTATGGGTTAATTATAATTGCAAAGCCTAAATAGGAGAACAGCTAGCATTAATGCGGATGAGGCTTCCCTGGTTTATACAATTTATCGTTATCATTATTAATACTTTATAATCATTATTATTATCATTATTATTATCATCATCATCATTATTATCAATATTATGATTATCATCATTATATATTTTTTGTTCACCGTCATTTCTGATGAAAATAGTGGACGTCTCAGTAGTCCAGTTGTATCTCTCCGCTCGGCATCCGTAAGCACCAAATTTATCTTGATCTGTATTTTGGAAAGTAACGCTTCCCGATGCGTCAATCGTCGATCCTGTAGGCAACCCGCATGCTCCTGCATTATCATCCAGCGAACACCAGGTTGACTGCCTGTCCCCCGTATCCAAGTCCACCGACCTCTGGAAGGACACCATGCTTGTGACGTCAGCCCCATTCAAGATGGCAGCGTAGGATGCTGAGGAGCTGGTATCGTAGATGGGATTGAAGTTGATGCATGTCACATCCAGAATGTTTGCTGCAGGATGGAAGAAATATCAAATGATTTATTCATAAACACGTAGTGCGTAGTGTTTCCTTTTTTGGAAGCAATTGTTTGTTTTTTCTTTTGCTTTCTTCTCTTTCGTCGTTCTTTTTTCGTTGTTTCTTTCCTCGAGAATCGAAGTGGTCAATGTCGAACAAATATTATATGAAGAAATCAACCAAACAAGAAAAGCAAAAAAAAAAAAATTAATATTAACCTGTATTTTGGAAGACATAGATATTGTTCACCTTTCTTTCTTTCTATCTCTCTCTCCCTTTTTTTTTCTCTCTCTCTCTCTTTCTCTCCATGTCCATGCTAAAACAAACGCACAATCTTGCACACCCGAACACATTAAGGCCAACTGACACGGCAATAGAAAACGAATGTCCAAGAATCTCTTTTAAATTACTGCGTATCCTGTGATAATTTTATATTCTTTTTACCAAAGTCATGCAGTACATGTTTAGCGTTAAGTTTTTCTAAAACATGTACAACTTTTCTTTGGACTTAAAGTTCATTTTCAGTATTATTATGGTAATGGGCATGATATTCAGGAAATTCTGAGCGCCATCTAAGAAATGAAATCATTGGATCATATCTCTTGGAATACGATATAGTCCGGCAGCTACTGAGCTACACCGTGTTTTGTTGAAATAAGTTTTTTGTTGTTGATGGATTCTGTTTCCTTAGGCATTGCAGATGACCAAACAGAAAACTGGAACTTTGTCAGTGTTGAACATATTAAGATATGGCCGAAAACATAATGGCCGCCAAAATAGCCTATTTTGAGTAAAAGATGAATTATTTCATAATACAAAGTTTTAAAGCAAATAAACGAGAAAAGAAAACATAATTCAGATCTAAGAACTTCATGAAGTTTGTATAGAGTTTAATATTTCCTTTGCTTGCTAATAATCTGGGAAACGAAAACAATTTGCAGCAACCACGAAGACTATTCATCGATTACAATGACATGTAAATATTTGCTTTGCTTTAGGTAAACATAACAGAAAACTAAATTTGAAGATGACGAAACGAACATGAACTTTAGGCAAATCATGCATGGAATGTTTGTCGTCATAGTAGCAACGAAGATGTGCTTGAGGTGCATAGACAAGCTGTATCGTGTTCGAATCATATTCAATATTTGTTCATGATTAATGATCATGCATTCGATAAGAATGATGGAATAATGTAAACATACACTCTAAAAAATGAAGTGCTAAGTCACGGGTGCTGGGTACATCAGCGACCTATCTCATTTAATTTTTCTTTTGTGTGAAGCACTGCTTTAGCACCTGGAACGCTGGTGCGCCTGCGCATGGAGCGCCAGCACTACCGGTCTTTCTTCAAGTGCTAAAACAGGCAAGGTCACACCTCGGGTGCAATTTCTCGAATTGCACGTGTTTCCAGCACTCATTTTTCTGCTCGTCATCGCTTCCCAAACGCTGCATGCTCGCCAAGGGCTACACTTGGCACGTGTGGTGCAAATTTGTACCCAGCACCCGTGATTTAGCACTTCATTTTTTAGAGTGTACTTCACCCTTTCCCCCTTTCTTATGTATGTTCGTACAGAAATATAAAACGCTTTCAGAGTTTTGTTTTCGTTAAAGCATCCCTATTGTGATTGAAGGACCGTGTCAGCAACAAGGAAGGGTATTGATTAAAAAATATATACATTTTATTGATTTGTTTCCCATTCACCTATCCAATGATTCACTTGTAATACCACTCCAGCAAAGGAAAGAGAGTCAATGCTAATGCGTATTGACCTCTAGCACTGCCTGCTTGCTGTGAGGCGGGTATTATTATATCTATACACATATATACACACCACACATTATTGCATAGGCTGTACACAATCATGTCGATGCAGCTGTAAGCAAAGTTTGACACTAGACTTACAATTCGAATTTTTAAATTAGTCTTTTTAACATCAGTAAGTTACAAAAAATATATTTTACTGCTATTTAGGTGTCATCAATTGCCACTAAAGTACCAATTTTTAGTGAAATCAGTTGAGTTTTGTACAGTGGGGTTTGAAATGTTGAGAATCAAAAGCACAGCTTTTACTACACAGCCAGGATAATGATGCTCCTATGTGTGTGCAATACGGTACAATATTCTTTATCAGGTGGAAAATAAAACATTGAAACCAATATTGAATCATTATTTTGGAACAAAGAGACATGTTAAAAAGCGATAGTTGTATGCTACGTGTCACAAAGACTTTGTTAAGTTTTGCGCTAATATAGCCGAAAAGACTGTTAATGTTAACTATAAACGAATTTATATATTGTGTATTTCAGATTGCTTATTGTGGGAATAAAAACGAATGAAAAGATTAAATAGATAATAAATATTTTGTAGATTAATAGGTCGGGGTGGGGAGAGGGGCAATTTGGCCGCAGGAAGTTACCACGCACCCTTACAAATTAGAAAAAATGAACACAAATTATACATGGAAAATCAGAACTACTTACCACATGTTAATTGTCCTATGAGTGTGACTTGCAAGAAGATAAACCAGTGTAAAGATATTCCACGCATATTAATATCAATCTTTCTTAACAAAGAAAACACTAAACCATCAACTAAAGACCGTCATAACAATTTACAAGCAAGCCAAATTGAGTGTTTCCGTCATTTCTATAAATGTGTGTGGTATCATCCGATTTGATTACTTAATATTTCTTTGCTTTGAATTAGGAATACATTTATTGCATATTGCTTCCTGGTTCATTCTGATTATTGCCTCAGTCACAACACCAAACCGAATCCAAACCGAAGCCAAACCGACCAATTCTTAACCATGGGCGATAGTGTCATTCTTGCTTTGGTCTGTTGTTGATGATCTGATGTTGGTATCTTTGGTATGAAAGGGGTATTAGGTGGGTATTACGTATTATGTTTCTTTAGTTGATAAGATCCTAAAAAAGCTATATGCATAAGACCGCTTAAATGGCCGTTTACCTTGCTCGGCCGTTCAAAGAGCACTTGTATTGTAACACTAAAAACTACTTATTAAGATTCATAAGTATCTATTGTTTGTTTTGAAATATTAAAGAGCATTGATAAGGGGATAAACGAGTTAAACTTTTAAAATGGCAAAGAGCAAACAATGCTAGCACCAAAGTCGTTATGAAGATGCATCAGCACCGCCAAACAATTCCAAAAAGATCGATAAGTGACGAAAAAAAAATCGGCTATTACCCCCTGTGACAATTACCCCCCCCCCCCCCCCCCCCGTCCTGGACAATTAAAGGGGACGTTTACCCTTATAACTATTTGGTTTCAATAAGAGGGTACACACAAAAAGACGGAACTAAGTATGGTGAGTAAAAATCGTAGCTCACTCATTCAGTCGAGAGAATATATATAATAAATGCATTATTTTACACATTTCGTGAATACACCACCTTTCTCTTAGTGAAATTTTACACACATGATATTTTAAGCCAGTATGTGACCCGACCAGCGGCAGGAAAAGGGCCGTTAGAACGGCGATATAACCTGACTACCTGAGTAATTGAAGCATTACTCACCAGTTGGGTTGGAGCGATTTACTAACAACATTTAAATAGGTCAAATAACTCAATAATTTAAAATACTCATTTGCCATGTCACTATAAATGTCAAATTAACAAAACTCATTTCTGTGTGTTATTAATCTCAATTTAATGAGTTAATGCATCCTCGCGGGTAGTTGTCTCTGGGGGAGGGGTATTTTTCGGGGGGTAATTGTCCTTGGAGATAATTGTCCCGCTTGTAATTGACCGGAGGGATTGCCCATGGTGGTAATTCCTAGAAATCATATTTTATTATGTCTATTGTCTGTCTGCAGTAGGTTTCTTTAGCGGTAAGCACACTTTACGATCTGACTACGATCCGATTTCGAAAGACTTTGCCATAGCATTTGATATGAATATTCAAACACTTAAAAATCTTAATAATTGAGGATCTTAGTAGTCGTATGATTAACGAAATCTAAATTTCAAGAGATATCAAGTTTCCGTGGAGAAAACAGGCAAAATCAGCTCAGAATCGTAATAACGTCAGACTAGTATAGTACGATTAACTACGATTAAACGATTAGGAACATTTTGGATGGAGGGAGGGGAGAGGGGTAGTGCCGGTGGTAATATTAGACAGTTACAGAAAATGGAAAGAAGAAAGTTGCATTGAACCTGCATTTTCTGTTATACTTTATATAATTCAAGTGAGGTGATGTTTCGAGTTACCTATAATTATGATGTGTAACTTTTATATCGTTCTTTAGTGTACCCATTATCCAGTGGTACGTTATGATGAAGATAAGTGTACTTCTTTATTGTAATCTTTTTGTGTATACCTTGTCCATGATCGTCCAGAATATTTATTTCACTGAGTGAAAGAAATAACAGAATAATGATCATTAAAACAAAAAAGAAAGATATTGCATCCATGACTCTAATTTGATCCATAGATTTTTTTAATCTACTGTCAGATATGACAGAGGGTCATGGTTAGGAATAAGGTGTCCCACACACCTATACATCCCATATCCTCACGCGCATTACACCCTTCTCTATTCATCTATGTTTCCATATACCCCCCCCCCCCTCTCTCTCTCTCTCTCTTTCACACACACACACACACACACACACACACAAACTCCTCCTCCTCTTCCTTCTCCACCACATTTTTACTCTCAGTTCATCGGTTTCCAGCCCCCTCTTTCTTTCTTTCTCTCTCTCTCTCTCTTTCTCTCTTGTTCCTCCTCCTCCTCTTTCCCCCCTCTCTCTCTCTCTCTCTCTCTGTCTTTCGTTTCCCCCACTCTGCCTCCGTCCTTTCCCATTTTGTATTTGACGAGTTTAAGCCCCCATCACACCTTACTAGTTCTCACTACGTTCTGGAACCGTCCTAGAAAATCTTAAAACGGGTTGTGGTCGGGGCAGAATGTGTAAATAATGTCTATAATACGATCCTAGTTCGGTGTTTTTTCTTAAAAATACACACATAAAAAATATCAAAGGGGGGGTTAACCACCCAACCCCCCCCCCCCCCCCCACCCCGTGCGTACGCGCCTGCTCGTAATCGTTCGGTGTCAGAATCTAAAGCTCGCTATTTACACGTTAAAGAAAACTTCGGCTGTGTTTTTGCGGCGGTTTACCGTGCCACATCTGAACACTCCTTTATTCTCTGACTTAGGTGTACCAATAACAAGCGCCCCTTGACTCGTTTGATCTGACCATTTTTCCACATTTCACGCATCCTAAAATATCCGAGTAATTCATTCATGATATTGATTAAATCTAGGGAAAGAACAAAGGGGGAAGAAAGGATATTGCTAACAGAAATATGTGAGTAAATAATGAAATGTTTGCTAAAGATCTTAACAGTTTAAATGGTTGACCTCTGTACGCCGTTTATAATAACTTTGAAAATCGGGAAGTACATTGCAAAATTGTTGAATCAAGATTTGATCGGCTATTTATTTGTGACCGTTTTAAAAGCAGGTATTTACCTAATTGTATGTAATTTTACACAGTACTTTAGTATTTTTAAATTCATTTTTGCTTGGTGCTTTTCCACATCAAATCATTGAGTATCCAACAGGCGTTTTTGCCCAATAACAGTTTTTAAGGTCGGCTCCAAACTAAGATTGAACATGATCATGATCATCGGAAGAAAAAGAAAACAGCGGCGGTTTCAAATGAAGGCCAAATCAGAAAACTATCGCCCCCCCCCCCCCCCCCCCTCCACCCACACATTTTTGGCAGCCTAAAAACGGGGCGAGCGATGGAAGCAAAAAAAAAGAGTAAAAAGGAGGTAAAAGAGGAAAAAGGAGACAAAAGACCCCCCCCCCCCCTCAAAAAAAATATTTAAAAAATGAATAAATAATAATAATAATTATAATATCGATAAACTATTTCAAATAAGATCTTCTTTAAAACTGCCCACGATAAGCTCCTAAATGACCTGGGGAGTGTTTCACAAAGATCCTAAGTTGAACTTTTCTCTATTAAAGTTGGACTTAACGATTGTGGAAAGCCGTTGGCATCTTTAAAAATATTTTGTAAAAATTATTTTTAAAGGCAAAAAATGTTGATTCAAACATCTATATTTTCCATTATCACGGGATTTCACGTTCTTAACATGTAATTAATAACAAGTCTAAAATAGGCCTACTTTAATCTTTGTTTTTGAATAAATACTTTTTAAGGCTACAAATGGCTGTCAATAATGTTTAAGTCCAACTTAGAGTTAAGTTCGACTTAGGATCTTTGTGAAACACCCCTAGATATCTCAATGAATTGAAGGTAGCAGAGAAATTGTAGACCGTGGCCCTGTCTTATAAAGAGTTGCGATAGACCCAGATCGATTGTAAGTCATGCAATCTATCGCAAGTTTGCACACCTATCTCTTATGTACATTGTTGCGATTGATATCAACTCTTTATCAGACGGAGCCCAAGTAGCAGCAGAGGATTCTATCATAAAGTATCAGCAACGCCTTCTTTAAACAGCAACGTCTGTTTAAAGAAGGCACAATAGGGGAAGAATGAAATTCTGACTCCAAACCGTCAAGTATTCCCAGTTTGGTACTGCGTTTAAACCACATATATCTTTTAAATTCTGGGCGCCGTCTTATATAAAGTTGAGATTGATCTAAACTGAGGAACCTAATACTGCTTCTTGACCAAACCAACTTTACCTTGAAAGAAATTGACCACTCCGTATAAACAGTGGCGTATAAATGGATTATGGCGACCAGAGCAATCAAAGATACCACGACAGCTTCCCCTCCCTCCTCCCACTGCCAAACTTTATTTACGTAACCGAACATGCGAGAGAGCAAAGCGACCGGCTTAGGAAAGTCTCAAGGGAGCTTAGCGATCGAGTATGAGACCTATGTAGAGTTTCGCTTCTTGAACATAGATAAGTGGTTTTCTATTCCTTTCCTTCAAAAGTTGAAGTTTTTTCAAAAGGTTGAAAGTTGAATGTATTAAAAAAAAGTTGAATACCACTTTAAAAATGGATCAAAGCAATGAGAATTGTATTTCGAAGTCGAATTTGGAACCATTTGATAACGCTATTTCCCCCCTGGAGCACAAAATTACGAGATCCTGTGCGACATAATTATTCGAGTCGCGACCGAGCTTCAGAAATGTTTTTATTTCTAATCCATTTTACATTGCTCATTGGGGCGCATGTATTCATAAGGAACGCATTTTCTTCCTTTTCTCCGCTCACCCTTTCCTTTTTTCCACGTATTTAGGCTATCTTCAAATACGCATGCCCTTGCCCCCACATTATGCCACTGTAGGTATACGATTAATTGGAGGACCTTGGATCAAACAGGATTCAGTTCAGTTCAGTTCATTTTATTCAAAACCACAAAAAGCATGATATAATCTGTTACATAAAAAAGAGACTGGTAATAGTACATCAATCAACATATTCTAACTTGATTACATCATAAACTGAATGGTTTTAGAACCTCTTTAGAAGCTAAGCTTGTGAGCGGGGCCCTATAGTCAACAAAATACATACATTTACAGTAAAAAGAATGTAATACCTATGATTATACAATGGATGAAAACACTAAGCTACAGAATATAGAATATACAAATACTCTCTCTCTCTCTCTCTCTCACACACACACACACACACACACACACGCACGCACCCACACGCCCATACACAGCAAACACACTGATGAGTAGGTCCTTAGTGGTCAAAAAGCATTTCAGAATAAGAAATTACTAAGATGCAAATAAAAACTATGTCAGTCTTTCAAGTTGGTACGTTTTAGATAACCTTCTAAAACTAGAAAGAGTTGTACTATTCGTTATATCATCAGGCAGACTGTTCCATTCTTTAATGCAAGAGATATGGAAAGAGGTCAGAGTGACATTTTTTCTTGCAAAAGGCTGATGAATAAGACACCTTTGACGTGTATTATAATTATGAATTTGCGAGTTCTGACGGAATATATCTTTTAATGTACATTCATGAGGCATAGACTTAAGATTAAACATAAACAATATACAATTGAAAGACACAAGTCCACTTAGTGGTAACATTCTTAGTCGAAGGAACAATGGAGAACTTGGATGTCTATAATAAGAATTAGTAATAAGCCGTATTGCCTTCTTCTGCCATACTCTCAACTTATCAAGATATGACTTAACCCTAATAACCCTAATAATCCCCTCCACGATTTTTCTGATTGTTCAGGAACGCATATGGATGGCGCCCCGCCGCACAGTGGGCCAGGGAGGAACCAAAGTGCGACAAAACTAAGTTTTGGTGATTTATTTGTTTCAATTTTTTTTCTTGCCCAGTTGAAAGGTAATACATAGAGGAATACATCAGTGAAATATTTAATTCCGGTATGCACAATAAGGGTATAAATTTACTACTTCAAACAGCAAAATCCTACATATTCACAGTTTTAGTGCAAAAGTGAGTTATTTTATAAATCTTTCAATTCAACATGAAGTTTTTAAGTTATTGATATGAAATTGCTCTAACATATTCCTGATAAATTAATAGAAACACAATCTTCATGATATATTATAGGGTAATTCACTGAAAAATGGACTAATTATCCATGTTTTTTATAAATCCAGAAGAAATGTTTAGATCTCCGCGGTGTACCGCTTACATTTTAATACCATCATTTCCTTTGATGTCTAAGCTTTAAGTTGATACCAAATTTGGGTGCCCGATCTTGCCCGTTGTTATGTTAGAGCCGATTTCCCTTGCCACATTGCCCCGAAAAATGTGCGGCTGAATCATGAAGGATTCGTGGTCATAAATCACGGCGCGAGGGGGCGCGTGACACTTGTTCTGCCACCGCGGACCAAAATAAACACATTTTTCGGGGCAATGTTGCAAGGAAAACGGCTCTAACATAATGTAACGGCGACTTATATTGTTCGACAATAGGAAGTAAAAGTCCCAAAATATATTAGCCCCGTTATATGTTGAAGTTTAGTTGTTAAGGATGGCCGAGATTCAGGGAGAATAAACACTCGAGAGGCAGGAATTACAGTTGAAGAGTTTATTACAGCAAACCCAAACACATTTACAAGGATGGATAAAAGAGAATGTCTTGCGAATCAGAGAGGCAAAATAATGCAGCAGGCGTTAGAACAGGCTAAAAAAATAGACTAACATGACTGGAGACCATTTCAGAACAGGTTGCTCTCTATCCCATTCGTAAAGTACTCTCGCTTCAAACACTGTGATGACAGGCTTGTCACACTAACTGACACAGTTAACTCTCGACAGCTCACTAGTTTCACTCTTCACTGACAGATTCTTCGCTCCTAACTGCCTAAGGTACGAATGCAGTCTGTCTTATATACCCTTCGAGAGAAATAGAGAAAGACCAGTCATGTAGGTCACAAGTATCGCGCTGCGGAGTATTTAGGGAGAAGGGCGTCATTGAGCACATAAATAGAGAGCTCAAAGTCATATTGAGAGAGAGGATACAAGGACAGGAGAAAGTCAAGACAAGAAGCAAGCTGAAAGGGCTGAAGGACAGTGCAAGGTTGAAATGAGAGTTTCGGGCAAACAAGAGAGAAGGGAAAGAGCGAGAGCTCTGAAAGTCAGGCAAAGTCAAAGTGAGAAGGGAGAGAGTGAAAGTTCTGAAAGTGAATGCAAGGTCAAAGTGAGGAGAGAATAGAACTCCGCTGTATGCAAAGCAATTGGGATCGAGCTGGCTGGATTTGTAAAAGCGTTATTATAGCAAGACATCCTTAACATAGACTGGTACAATAACCATGGATAGTTGTAAAGTAGACTAAAGCATGGAATAAAATATATACATAATATTACATCAAATATCTTAACCAAACTGCGTGACAATAATAACGGGCAGAATCGGGCAGCTAAATCTGGTATCAACTTAAAGCTTAGACATCAGAGAAAATGTTGGTAACAAAATTTAAGCGAAAATTCTTGGAAATCCAAATATTTCCTCTGGATTTATAAAAAATAAATCCCCAAACATGAGTTTTGGCGCACTTTAGTTCCTCCCTGGCCCACTGTGCGCCGCTCGCTGAATTTTGTCTTTCGAGTCTTGCGCATCTTAAAAAAAAAAAATTGCAAATCGGACCTACAGTTACAAGGTCACGTGACCTTTTGTCATTGCATGTCAGCCCGAAAATCGCTAATTTTTGTGATTTGTTTACAAAACATATGGAAATGTCATTTTTCCTAAAAATAAATCAAACATTGGTTATTGGGTCTTGTTTAAAGTTAAGGTGGTTGTTTTGGGGGTCAAAAAAGTTGAATTGTAGTAAGAAATGAAATAAAAAAGTTAAACAAACAATGAAATACATAAGAAATTATCAAAACAAGCGATAACATAAGGAATAAGCTGGTTCTTTCAAAAAAAATTGTCGTATTATTATTGTAAATGGTCTAATGAATATATGTGGTGAAAAAGAATGCCTAAATTTGAATAATACATGATTTATGGGTAAAAATGTGATTTTATGACCATATTTGCATAAATTACCATAAATATGCAAATGAGTGAATTTTTCAAAAAATTGAAATTATCATATTATTCTATACACTTCACTTGACATGCGTGCAAATTTTTCGAGGAGATCGGCCGTTTCACGGCCGACATCTTAAGGGGAGTCATAATGCCCCCCCCCCCCCCCGGCCGTACTAAGACCTGAAATAACCCGGCCTTTTTATGGTTAAAAGTGTTTCCCCAAGCAACATTACAATATGTCAAATAGGCCTTTTTATGGTTAAAAGTGTTTCCCCAAGCAACATTACAATATGTCAAATAAGGAAGAATAATACTCTTATATAATGTTATCAGCACTCTTTCAGGTAAAATAAATTTTAATCTAAAAATGACACCTACACTTCGGGACAACTTTGTGCAAACAGCATCTAAATGATTTCTCCTAGATAAATGCTCATCCATGGTTAGCCCTAAGAACTGAACTTTTTCACTAAGCGCAACATCATGACCTCAAACATTAAGAAAAGTAATGCCATCTGGAAGCTTTTTACCCTTGGAGCGAAAAATAACACATTTGGTCTTTTGAATATTCAACAATAACTTATTACAACAATACCATGCATAAAGTTTCTGAATCTCTTGATTCGCAAGTAGTAATACATTATCAGCCTTCTTATCAGCCAACAGCAAGCTGGCATCATCAGCAAAAAGTGAGTATGAGAACCACAAAGTGAGTATCACAACTCTCAATAAAAACACTGTACTGGACTCATTCATGCTACTATTAGATGATGTATATTGATTTCTTGAAGAAAATAATACTTGTAAATGTCTAATTATGTCAAAGTATATCTAGGGATTTTATTAGGAGGGGGAGTGATATACTAGTCTATCATTTGAATCCAGTTCTTTAATTATCTTGATGTCTCTTGATTTTAATGGGGGGAGGGGGCATTTCAATAGGAGGTTATGTGTAGGATAAACGTTCTGGACCACACCATGTACTATGTACATTATTTAGACTGCAAATCATGTCTGTTTTATGTATTATTTGGCTAAGCAAGTGGACATTTGCAACCGGTCGCACTATAACTTGCCAATGTCAAAAGTGCATCTCGAAATCGAACGGTAAGGTGACAAAATGGGATTTTGAAACCTCCCCCAAAACTTATCTTTGCATTGAAAGATTAACAATAGTACAGATGTGTATATTTAGCAAGATAAGTCACGTATTGAACAGTGCAACTGGAATGAGGAAGTGTATTTACACGAAAAATACATTAATGGTAACTAAGGGTGCGTTTATGCTCAATGTTGAAGGCAGAATTAAACACAACTCATGTTTGAAATATATCATATAAACATACATTAAAATATCATAACAGGTTTAAATATACATAACATACAGAATTATAATATAAAATTGATGTACGTTGACTGTTTTTTTAATTACTATTATGACATAATGAAAATATTTAACCAAATTTCAAATTCCTTTTTATTAGTAATTAATCTCAATTTGGTGCTAGTTGTAGTATTTGTTGTATTAATATGCCACTCATCGGTTCAAGGATTAAATAGTAATATGGTTATTTACATAAATGATACATGATTGATCAAAAAATGTTTGCATGCCTTTATTAAAAGCAACAATGTGTTCAAACAATCGCCTCAAAGAGTTAATGATTAAGATACGGGGTGATGTATATAAATGATATATTCTAGATGATCGATAAATAAAATGTAGGTTTTAAGCTCCCGGTTTAACATAATCCATATTCACAGTATAAGACCATTATGTTCCATACATGATTATGGTCGTAAAAGGTCTATCTACAAGGACAATTACAACTTGACACCTACCCCCGGACATCAACCGTATGAAAATTTACCTCCGACAACTACCCCGCCCCTAGGAAAATGACAATTATCCAATAACCCCCCGGAAGTTTTCCCCACAAACATACACACACGCACACACACACATATACAAACACAAACACATTACTACTACATGTAGGAAAATGTATTGCGATATATGTATACAATGACGTCTGAATGTGTGTAACTAGTTAAAGGTCCGCATGGTCAACAACATTTTATTAATCAAAGCAGTACATTCACAGTACTAGGAGTAGACATGCATCTTTTCAATACAATAGCTAGCTATATTCTTCATTAATTTTCTAAATTATATGTGTAAAAGTTATCCTTTTTTTTAGCCCATGTTTAGTATTATTTAATCAACACATTATGTGACATTTTGTATAATTGCTTTCGAAACAAAATAACCGAATTAATCCATTGATGTTGTTCATTGTAAATGAAAATCAAAAGACGGAAAAATGCTGACAAGCAAATGTGTGCTCTTTGAAACTTCCAATTGTCTTAATTTGGGGTAAGTACAGTTTCATAATCAGCAACCTCTTTTATTTTGTTTGTTAACTGCGCAACGTTCTGGTTTTCATAATCCAGGTTTGATGATTGTAGACTTTGTTCTCCTGTTTTGGGGTACGAAGCCGTTGAGGTGATAGCAATTTCCTGGTATGTGGTGTCTGCCTCGGATCTGGGTTTTAGGTCCATGTAAGGATCTGGTCTGGTCTCTTCAGTCATGGCTTGTAATTTACGTCTGTTACATACAAAAAAATCACATGAATAAATCCATTTTAATCCACATTCACCACTCTCCAACCATGTGTTAAATGGGTACCTGATAGGATGCAAAAGTCATTGTAGCTTTCAGTGCTCAACATTGTGACCGTTTTTTAAAAAGCGCCTGCCTGAAATGATCCCCAGGGAGTGGAGAAAGTGGATACATTGTGTGCAGGCAAACCTGAATCCTAATACCGGGAAATACTACATCTGTAAAGCGCTTGGAGACATTGTCGATGTATTTTATATCCCCAATATTATTTTCAGTATTATTAATATGAATGATTTTTATTGAACAACTGAAAAGATATTAAAAATAATACCATATCATATTTATCAAACGTAAAAATATGTTATCATTATAGGCCTTTACAACAATTTTATGTATTAAATCTTATATAGTTATTTTTTTATATTTGCTTTGTTTAGTATGATTTAGTGTTAGTATGATCATAAATCAGGAGAAATCTTCATGATATTTCTAATAAATACAACGAATTCCAATCATTAGGGTATCATATTATTAGACTCAAATAGTTATAATTTCTCAAAATGGGAAAGGACGATTCTTTAATAGAAGGGAACCCTTCCAGATCGAGAAGACTCAAGTTTAAAGAGACTTGTTTCCAAATGGACATATTTCTTTTACACTGTCACCCTTTAAGTTGGAATAATTGTTTTTCTCTCTTCTTTTAATGAAATGATTCTGACAATATGGTTTACTCTTGATAGATAAATGTTTATATCTTCTCAGAGCTTTAATTATCGATTTAAAAAATCATAGTGCTATAACCCTTAAAACAACTCATTAGTTGTATCGTGCATATTAGGAGACAGCTCTTTAATGGTTAATGGTAGTACCTTTCTGCAGTTGTTCATTTCGTCTATTTATAACTCGTAAAAGGTGAAATACAGGGCTAAATTAAATTGCATTAACCTTAGATTACCTGAGCTGAATAAGCAAGAAAGTAACAGCAACGGCATACAGCAACAAGACTACAACAACTACAATCAGACCTATTTGCACTCCCGGAACAAGACAATCTGCAAATGAAAGAGGAAACAACAAAACAAGCATTTGATTTACTTGCTTTTTTAAAACCAATGCTTCAAAAAATATTCGTAATTTAAAGAATAATATTAGACGGTGAATTCTTCACGGGGACAAATTAGGTGATCAGTCGCTTTGATTGAGACATAACACATGTAAAAAAAAAAATCAATGGGTGATTTAGTCTTTCAAAAACATTCCACAAACTCACAATGGAAATTAAATACATGAAATAATTGTTTGAATCATCTGGAATTAGATGTTAGTTTTTCTTTTACTGCATGAATATTCATAACATAACATAACTTATTTCCCTGATGAAAAAAAAATGCTCTCTGTGATCTTGATCCACTGCATAACCTAAAGAGAAACGTGTTTCTGCCATATCTACGAGATAAGAACATCTGGCTAAAACTTGTAAACTGCTTGGCTGGTCTAAATATCGATTATCCTACGAATTCTACAAAACATTTTTCTTAAATAATTAACTTTACTAAGCTAAATGATCATCGTAGCCTTATAGATAGAGATATACAGTATAATTAAATTGACCCATGAGATACATGAACTGCGTGCTTGAACATAGACTGTTATATTATGTAGCTTATCTGTGCGGGGACCTACGGTCTTTCTCGTACATCCAAGGTCATGTTCACATTCATAAACAAATTAGGTGTTATTTTTACACTTTGCCAGAGTAAGTCGTTGCAAGTGGCCATATGCTATATGTATGAAATGAGTATTCACACATACTACATGACATCATTCATAAATTACTGTCCATGGCGGAAATATATCGCGAATTCAATATTTTCATTTAAGTGATACTATGTTGAAGTCAAAGCATTTTAACAGCAAACGTGATTCAGAACAGGTACTTTTTTTTACAACTTTAGGCAAATTTTGCATATCAATTTTGAGGTATAAAGACATTTTTTGAGCTAAATTGAGGTCAATAATGGCTTAAAATGATTTCAAATTGCTAAGAATAGTATCAGCAACACAAAAGAGCACCGAAGCTGTGACTTCATAAAAATCTATTTTTAGAATTCTCAATTTTTTCTTCATTTTCTGAAAGAGCATAAAAACAATGTGCAAATGTCGAAAACCAATTGAATATGTTAATTATTGGCTGAGATATGACCATCTGAATAAAAAGATTGCCTATGGGAACTTAGTGTTATATGCTCTGGCTCCTGATGGTTAGGTGCCAGAGCATATAACAATGTGTTCCTATAGGACATATATTTATTCAAATGTTCATATCTCAGCCAATACTTAATATATTCAATTGTTTTTCGACATTTGGACATTAATTTTGATGCTCTTTCGGAAAATAAAGAAAAAATTGAGAAATTCCAAAAATAAATTTTTGATGACGTCACACTTTACCACTCTATACAAGTAAAACAATTTAATTAGTACATTCAGTACCGAAAGCGCATGCAAAACCGCCCGCGCATGTGCCCACAGGCGCAAAATTGTTTAAATGTTCAAAAAGGTCTGAAACGTGTAGTGAATTGGTCCAATAAGCATTTTGACCAATTTGAAACTTTTACGCACGCGTACGCGTCCGTCATGACGCGTGCACGGACATTTGGTGTAATCAAATGTTTACCCATGACTTCAAGTTTATACATATTGAATACCACTCAGAAATGACAATGTATTACGGAAAAATGGTCAATAATAGAAATGTACAAAATGGCGCCTAGATGACGTCACGCAAAACAATATCTTCGTTGGGATCAACAGTCATGCACAAGCCACATTGTTATTAAACGGTTCTAGGACGATTACTTCAAGGACAATCCCCCCGTAACTACCAATGAAACATTCTTATAACCATTACGACGATGCGTTTGCTGTATCTTATGAAATATCTTATTTATTCATTTATTTTTTTATTAAGATAATTTAGAGTAGGAGAAGGTGAACAAAAATTCAAGAATTTGTTTGTTTAAAGTAAAGTATACAATACTGAACTGGAAACTTACGGTCAGGACCAGTAGTACATGTTTGGTAGGTAGATTCAGTCAAACTTTCAGACCACCCTCCAGGTCCTCCTTCATTGACAGCGCGAACCTGTATTATCAATAACATATGAGTTTATAAATGAAAAAACGTAAATGTTTAATGCATAATATTATGCTTAGTCTCATGGCTCGTTTCAAGATTTTTTGAAAGCCCATTATTCTTGTTTATAAGGATACAAAATATAAAAGTAATTAGAATACAAAAAGCTATAATTTTGTTTAATTTTCAAGAGTTGAGATTATTATTATTATTATTATTATTATTATTATTATTTATTCGACCATAAAAACACATTCAGCATGTACAGTGTATATAGGTGTATACAGAGTGAAATAGGAAAAATACAAAGTAAGATAAAGAAGGAATAGCATGTGGGTCAGGGTGCACAAAAGCGAAATTCTTCCCTGTTGCCGGGGGCATGTGCACCCTCACATTATTGAGAAATATAACTTTATTTCCTTTTAGCCCTTTTATGGGTTTATCATTACTTAATGTTTCATATTTTAACGCTACAATTCGTAAGGATCTCAATCCAATTTTGCGTTATTCTCCAGAAATGTTTTTGTTTTGTTTTAGTTTCTTGATATATTTACAATGCTTGATTCAAGCTCTATGAATTGACCTTCGTTAACATGCGTGATTTTAAATACTTAGTCCGTTTGTCACATTTATATGATCCCGGCAAAGCAAGAGTTCCTTTGGGTAATACATCATATATAATCTTATCATATCTAGAGAGCAATATCCTTTCCATTTCACGTATTAACATTTTACAAGTAATAGGATTAGGGATGATAGCCTGAACGAATATAAAAAGATAGATTACTCGCTCACCTTGATGTAGTACTCCGTTCCCGGTTCTAACGGCGCTATAGTGCATACCATAGGTGATGTTATATAAGTGACGTCAATAGTATCTCCATCCGCTGTGCCACTTGAATAACTGACTGTATAGTGTGTTATCCTGTACATTCCTAGATCTGTATCATCCACGAGAGGCCACTCGATGGAGATTGATGTATCATTCTTTGCCGTGGTAACCGGTACTTCTGACGCCTTGGGTTCTTTAGGATGAGAAATTTAAATTAATTAATATTTCAATTTCATAGTAATATAGGCGTTTGCATTATATAAATACATGTCTCATGATCCAAATAGGCCTATATCTTTTGTTGTGAGCTAAAAAGGCATAACAATTCATATATATACAAACTTGCTGACTCAGACATTTGGATTCATTTCATGGCTGCCTTTACTTTTAAGCTGTCTAGCCAATCATTTTACTTCAAAGTATTTGAAGCGGGAGTCGTTCAGAGCATTCCAGTAGTGAAGTTTTGTTTTGAAAATGATTTTTCGAACAGTGATTATGAACATGCGTTTGTTTTCAATATGCACATTCTAAAAAACGTTTTCAGAGAGTGACCGGCGTTTTTTTCGGCAAATGTTTTCAATATGCACATTCTAAAAAACGTTTTCAGAGAGTGACCGGCGTTTTTTTCGGCAAATGTTTTCAATATGCACATTCTAAAAAAACGTTTTCAGAGAGTGACCGGCGTTTTTTTCGGCAAATGTTTTCAATATGCACATTCTAAAAAACGTTTTCAGAGAGTGACCGGCGTTTTTTTCGGCAAATGTAATTTCGAACGACATGTCAACATCCCACCCAGAGGATTTCTCAGTAACCCACGGTAATGGGACACAATGGACACTTTTTATATCGAATGAACAGCTCCATTAGAGATGCCATAAACGTTAAAGGCGCTTCCGAAAAGGTTCACAAGTGTTGACGCGGCTGCTTATTCAAATTCCACTGGTGCCGGTTGCGGCCGCTTTATCTAAATATACGCGTACAACAATGAGAGGACAGACTGTGCGGATAGCAGACTGCACGGATCGTCCCTCGGACATTGTTTCAGACCATGTAGTTTTCAAGGTCAAATGTCTCCGTCTTTTCTAAAGTTAGTTGTTTACTAAAGAACAAGAACGAGTAAGATGATGATGATGATGATGATATTCCCAGTAATAATATTTTGATTTCTCTTTGTTTTGAGGTGGAGGGGGAAGGGGGTGAAGGGTCGACGGTTCCGACTGAAATACTCTTGAACTCACCTGGTATTGGGAGTGTTGTGACATCGACCGAATCCCAAGCACCGTTCCCTCCGTTGCTAACAGCACGTACCTAACAAGGCAAATATTATAACAAAACGATGATATTAATATCTGAAACGGGTTGCATGTGGTATTTCACGTTACTGTCCAACTGGCTCATAGCATGTCCAAGTATTACAATTTACATCACAAGGGTGTTTTATTTGTGGGACAAAAACTTTGATAAAACCGTGTGAGATTCAATTTTTTTTCTTCAAGATTTAAAAGAAATATCCTTATAAACTGTCACTGTAATCGGGTCCGAGCAGAGACGGCACATTCAGCTGGTGAACCAACTTACCTGTATGGTATACTCTTTGTTCGGCTCTAAATCCGAGAACGAATATATTCTTTCTTCCTCCTCCACTATCATGATGATGTTATCATTATCTTTCTGGATATCATATCTAAAAAATAAACCGTTGATTAATTCCGGTTTCTCCCAGGCGATGATGGTATATGTCTGGTTCGTTGAATCCACATCACTATCGAGATTGAGAAGGCCAGTGGGCTCTGTATTAAAGATAATAATTGTAGTAATAATGCTAATACTAATAGTAATAATTGAATGAAAATAATAATAATAATCCTAAATAGTGGGGTCTCGTCAAGCGCTTATGTTCCGAGCATTGCCACTCATGTCCCTTCATTTTCAGCTTCCATTAAGTGGCTAAAGCATTTTCAGCAGTTGATTCCTGCCGGGTACTCATTCACCTCAGTTGAGTGTCACAGTGGCAAATGCAGATTAATGTCATGACAAAGGACATTAGTATTACAACAGGGTTTCGAACCCCATACCTTATGGTTAATTAGTCCGGAGGCTTACCCACTGAACAACTAAACCTCTACATATCAACACATTCTTCGGATCACTAAATTCAAGATTATATCTATTTATCAGTGTTCAAAAGCATTTTGTGGCCTCCATTGGTTTAGAGAACGCAAGTATGGCTCGAAAATTATTTTGATTGACCCAATTCATTGCGGCTTATATTTGATGAGAGGGTTCGACCAAATAAGCCATTTCGGAGATCCTTTCTGCGCTCGGGCAAATAAATGTAATTTGCACAATACTGTAAAACCCATTGAGACAATGCTGGGTACTTGTTCATAATTTTGTTTGAATTATTCATTTATGCATCGACGGCATGTTCTATGATACACAGGTGGAAGTATCCTTTGTAAGAGGGCAAACAATAGGTATTCATTGAGCACCACCATCACTTTGACAATGATTCTTCTAACATGCGCAAAGTTCTCCATGATTAAAAGATCTTAGGAGATTTATAGGATCAGCTGTACATAAAATATCTCGGAACTTGTCTGTATTATAATAATATGACTAAGGCAAGGAATCAAATTTCATCGGTGGAAATAAACCCAAAATAAAAAGAAAATAACATCCAATCAGTGATAACGATATTCATAATGGATCTTACCACTTGGTAGTGTTCTGGTCTGATTGAAGATACAGGGACCCGGTCCAACGACTGTCCTCGGACAGACAGTAAACTCGTACATCATGTAATGTTTTAAATCCTCAAAGGATTTACTTGTCATTATAAGGGTTCCCCTCTGCACATCATCCCCTCCCGCTTCACCGAATTCGTAGTCGTAACGTAAGGCTCCGTTCCGGTCTCCGCATGGAGGACTGCTCCAGGTATACTCCAATTTTCCCTTCACGGTGCTATCCACTGTGAAGTATTCAGGTGGCCCAGTTGAATCTATTAAGAGGATTAAGTTATAAATCGAATTGGTTATCTGTCCACTTTATATAGTGCAGCTACTAAATGTATCAAAATACTGGTGTCCTAAGTAACACATCGTTATCCCGCCTTAAGTGTGAGCAAGCTACCATGATAGGTTCTTTCAGCAGTATTCTTTACCTTGCGTCCATTTACTTCACCTAGGTGAAGAGTGGCAAATGTAGACAGGTTTCTACCATGCTAGATAGAACTCTTTATATCTGGAGAACAATCTTTAACGTCTCTTTCCGAAAACAATACTTTAACAAGATCTGATTTAAAAGGAGTAGAAACCGGTTTGATTAAGATCGAGGAATATGGTTGTACAAATTTCGCACACAGCAACGTTGATGTCCCACCGAGAAAAACCCGAAAATTCGCAGAGAGTCTTCGGGTTGCCGGTAAAGGGAAGATTTGTTATGATGACATTTCCTAATGGGACAATAATTGCTATAAAGTGCACTGCAAATACTTTAAGACCTATTATTCATATAGTTGATGATCAAACTCCCAGTGATTGATAACATCAGTGTGTTAGGTGAATACCCGAACGATGTCAAACTCCCAAGGAGAACAGAACCCATACTTATGTGTTTTTAACTTACTTGACTCAGTGGAGTTGTATGCGACCACATAGACTGTTTCCGCATCAAAGCCTTCCAGAGTCGCCATAACTGTAAATTCGTAGGTAGAGTAGGGCAACAGATCGTCATACTCGATGCTTGTATCGCCTGTTACCTCCCACGTTACCGTATCCGCCATAGAATCGTCGCATTGGTCAATGAGGACGAGCCTACGTGATACGTTGTAGCTCGGAGCACCGCATTGGCTGAATGGCTCTGACCACGTGATCTCCAGGTGGTTGTACGAATCTGAAGTGACGTCGGCACTATCCACTGGTTGCGGAGCTGAGGGCAACACACAAGAATGAAGAAGTAAGTATTAGCTTTGTAGGTATCGTTTAAAGATGTATACACACATTTATGTTCGTTTTTCTACTTGCACTTAGGGGATGGTATACCAGATAAAATAACTTCAAGTTCAATTATCACGCGTGTGCTTTTTCATGACGATTGTAGAACATTCCATGAACTTTGCGACAAAAAAGTAACAAGTTAAATATAAAAGCCATAGCGGGGATGGAACAGAACTTGAACTTGGTCCCAGAATTGAAAAACTCTTGAATTGTATATGTTTCCTTAATAAATCATTGTCAGAACATTACAGCTATATGTACCTTCATGTTTACTAGTTTTGACCAAGCTAAATCATCTATCGGCCTTCTGTAAAAACTCAAGTTACCTATCCTTTTGTGAATCAGAAAAGAGTGATGTACGGTTATCATACCCTGCTACCGCGTCGTACGATAGTCTGTTAGATTTTTGCGGTGATTCGACTGCTTGGAAGGTATAGGTAATAATGATTAATAATAACTTTCAAATGTAAGTGATGTCCGCGGGTTGATTTAAAATATCGGCATTTTCTTCTCCTTCACCCTACCATAATAAAAGCTGAATTGTATTTAACCAGAGAATCGTAGATTCGACGACCCACAAGAAACCGTAATGCTATGATTACATTTGGCCTGGGATTAGTCTACGGAGCCCGTATTCTGCCCGTATCCCCTTTTCCATGCGGCCTCAATACGGAGGCAGGAGGCGGCCGTGATATTTTCGTACGGATTCACGGGCTCCGCGGGGCTCCACGGCCTCTACGACTTTGTTTCACAGAAAGTTATTCAAAATATATTTGAAATATCGCAAGCCCGTAGTCCGTAGACATGTCGTAAGGGTCATTGCACAATCCTCGCACGGGCACCGCGCGGAGGACTCGCGCTGATCGTGCAGCAAATGCACGCTTTTTCGGTGAACATGGAGGCAAAAAACGGTTAAAAACGGCAGGGCGGCTGCCCGGTCACCGCGCCTTCTAAGCGCAACCTTTGCACGGAAGCTGCACGGGCTCCGTACGATTTCCGGAGACTGTACAGCTACTGCATTGAAATTGCACGATTACCGTACAATCTTCGAGCAGGCTCTGTACTGATTTGCCCCCGCCTGCCCCCTAAGGCCAATACAAGAAATGACAGGAGGCTCGTAGATAATGTTAACACAAACATCGTAGCCCGTATTCTTCTACGATGCCCCCCAAACAAAAAAAATCGCACGAAAAATCGTAGACTAATTTATCGTACGGCGCCCGAGGCAAATGTAATCCAGGCATAAGAGCTATTTATTTCTAGTGGCAGCAAGGCCCTTCTTGTAGGCAGCCGAATTCATATACATATATTGATATAGAATCTACATCGAGCACTTGCGTGTCCACAATAATTTGTGTGGCAGTTTCATATTCTTTTAAAAAAGAATAAATAATCTCCAAAATTTACTTAAGATTATATTTTTAAAAATAGTGGGAATTCGTCCTCTGTAATAATGAAAAATAAAAAATAGGAGGAAGAAGAAAAAAGATAGGGAGAGAGGAAAAGGGACACATGTCCTCTACGGATAATGCAAGTATCTCCATTCCTTCGCCCCCCCCCCCCCCCCGATGACATCAGTTTCCCCCTAATGATTGAATTCACGACTGCGGGTTGGGATGTAATGTTAGTAGGGATACCTACCCTGACAGTATGGTTTGACACTGATTGGACCACTTCTTCTACCGGCAACAACCTGACCCTCGACCTCTCTTCTAACACTGACGTAGAAATCGTAGTCTCTGAAACCGGAAAGCCCTGTGATTTCAGCAGTACTATCTCCAATGATAATAAACGGTACTTCGGATTCACCAGTGTTGTCTTTATCATCCGTCCACGAGTAGTCCAACTGATAGGAGTGGACAGGGCCATTGCCATAATCATAGCCATCTGTCCAGGTATTCCAAATGAGCAGGACCGAATCTTTGGTGACGTCCGACACCCAAGGTGATTCAAGCAGTCGTGGAAGCGCTGTTTGGGTTGATATAAATTTTGTTTAATACTCTCATGGACGTATTTTTTAATTGGTGCACATATAGCACATATAGCTCCGTTTAGTCTCATTTTTTAAAGGACCATTAATATGGAATAGTATACCTCAGGAAATTAAAAAATGCAAAACTCTCAATCTTTTTAAAATTAAATATAAACAATTTCTGTTAAACAAGTATAAAAATCAGTATTAATAGTATGGGCAAATTTTTGATTTTTTTTTTATACTCTAATCGTGTATGATAGTAAGTTTTAATATGTTCTTTGTTTTTTGCTCTGTTCTTTTGTTCTTGTTTTCCTGTATGTGTGTTTTTAGGGGTAGGCTTTTATATAAGGAACTTCCCTCCTTTCTGCCTATCCCAAATGCTCTTATAAATTGCCATTGTATTTGTTACCACTTTCTTGTGTTTTTTAAATATTTTTTATATAACTCCATTCTGTATTTGTATGTTTTAAATGTTTTTTATGAAGAGTGTTGAATAAACTTTGAATGTGAATTTCACAACGCCCGCTATCGTCAGAGTCAGCAGCCATACATGTTAGCCTATGGAATTGTACCAACAACAAAAAAAATCGTTAAAAATTCACTTTTTGTTTAAACGAAAAGCACATCCAACCCGACTTACGTTATCACTAGCGCTTTCATTGGAACCCTCATGTCCCATTGACTTTTGAAAGTTCACCCACCGTAATTTGATCAAAATAGGTTGCAAGCTCCTCATTGCCTATAGTACACATGTGAAACAAGTCGAACTTTGGACTCAGTTTGCCAAGCGATTTTAAGATTATAGGTCAAGCACACGAAGGATAAGAAGCATGAATTATCATAGATCACTTCTGCTTGGTTCATTATGTCCATTTCATCCAACCCCCCACCGTCATTTTTCCATTTAGTAAAAGCAAACATTTTGCCGAGTTTAGCAAAAACATGAATATTCATGAACGGTCAGTCAATACAGCCTTTTAAAGGCCCGGTCACACAGCCTTTCGCGTCTGTATCGCGGGTAAAATTTCGCGATTTTTTTTTTTGCCCGCGGTTGCCCGTGGTGGAAAATGTGCAAAATTAGCTTATCCGCGGTTTACCCATGGTATGCCCGCGGAACAGACGCCGGCGACTGTTCCGCGTCCTTATCGCGGGTGAAGCGCGGCGGTACCACGGCCTACCACGCTTACACGCGGTACACACGCTAATGCACGTGATAACAACGCGGTACAGACGCGGAACAAACGTGCTATGACCGTGCTCCACCCGCGATTACCCGCTAAAATTTCGCGTCCAATTCCGCGTGTAACCACGTCTTAACCGCGGCCGTAGCACGTCCTAGCACGTTCGTTCCGCGTCTGTACCGCGTCTTTACCGCGTGTGTACCACGTGTACCGCCCGCGATTACCCGCGGTCTAAATTTTTGGGTAGCCCAAAACTTTTTCGCGCGGCCAACCGCGTGTGAATTTCTTACCGCGTGTAACGACGGGTAAAGTACGGCTGTATCGCGTCTTTATCGCGACCTCAAAGCGTCCAACAGCGTCTGCTTCACGGGCAGAAATTTTTGGCCGTGATTCGGCCGCGATACGCCCGTGGAGGGCTGTGTGACCGGGCCCTCCACGGGCGTATCGCGGCCGATCGAATCATGGCCAAAAGTTTCTGCCCGTGAAGCAGACGCTGTTGGACGCTTTGAGGTCGCGATAAAGACGCGATACAGCCGTACTTTACCCATTGTTACACGCGGTAAGAAATTCACACGCGGTTGGCCGCGCGAAAAAGTTTTGGGCTGCCCAAAAATTTAGACCGCGGGTAATCGCGGGCGGTACACGTGGTACACGTGGTACACACGCGGTAAAGACGCGGTACAGACGCGGAACGAACGTGCTAGGACGTGCTACGGCCGCGGTTAAGACGTGGTTACACGCGGAATTGGACGCGAAATTTTAGCGGGTAATCGCGGGTGGAGCACGGTCATAGCACGTTTGTTCCGTGTCTGTACCGCGTTGTTATCACGTGCATTAGCGTGTGTACCGCGTGTAAGCGTGGTAGGCCGCGGTACCGCCGCGCTTCACCCGCGATAAGGACGCGGAACAGTCGCCGGCGTCTGTTCCGCGGGCATACCACGGGTAAACCGCGGGTAAGCCAATTTTGCACATTTTCCACCACGGGCAACCGCGGGCAAAACAAAATCGCGAAATTTTACCCGCGATACAGACGCGAAAGGCTGTGTGACCGGGCCTTTAGTACGTAACGTATAGTGAATGGGAATGGGCGATGATCTGTCCAGGAGGTAGAGGTCAGTGGTTTGTGCTGGCAATGTTAACGCGAGCGAAAATGAGACAATCGGAGCAATATGTTGGTATTTGATCCACCGACAGTGCTCTTTCAAGATCGTACAAATTAATTTTGTGTGACATAATGCGATGATGCCATAAATATGCATGCATATATCTAATCGTGTATGGGTGAGCATGTAGGTGAGTGTCTAGTGTGCATGGATGGGTGCGTATAAAGGTTATTGATAGTTATTGTGATGGAACTGCATTGCGACAGAAATTGACTGATAGCGCTAAAAATCAATTTAGACATACGATTATATTTTTTCCCGCCACAGGGATTTTTTTGATTTTCATTTGCAATAAGTATAATATATTCAAGGTAATTTACATTTATAATTATGAACACTCAAGATAAAAGAATTTGCTGAACTGTTGAGTTGACAGAAAATCAACACATTTTCAATAATGTATTTCTGAAATTCATGAAAATAAAATAAATGGAAAAACAATACAAAAGACACATGTTATCGTTTTATTATTGGGCTAAACAATTACACCGTTTTGACCACTGCTAATTTTAGGAAAACTTATCTCAAATATATGCTGTATCACAAAAAAGTTTGCATGCTGTCAAGCAGAATAACATAATAATGATAATACAATGCTCATCAAAATTTCGTTTTCATCCACTGCAAATACCACTTTAAAGAACTATCTCCGCACTCAAAAAGATATAAAGGCAAATTTGCAATATTTGATGAGGTAACAGTACTGATTCACAAGGCCAAAAGAAAAGGCTATTGGAAATTATGGCAACGGTTACATGCAAAAATAAATATTGTCGCGGGGTCCTATTCCTTTTTTAGATATGAGACAGCAGCTTTGTTAAACTTGAATTCTATAATTTTACATTTTATTAAGCAGGTAAAAATCAATGTGCATGTGACACAATGGGAGCGGAACGGGTTCAATGAATCTACATATGATTTATTAATTTCATCCGGAGTCTAAACAGGATGGCTTCATCCTGTTTGCCTGCAAGTTCTTTTCTCTTCCCTTCTTTCCTGAGATACGCTCATATTTACCTTGTTGACAGTCTGATCCTGCCCATCCCTCAGAACACGTGACTCCATTTGGACAATGACCATTGGTTCGTTGACAGTCCACACCACCAGCACAATGACATGGATAACTACACAGGGTACCAAAATACCCGGATGGACAAGGGAGGTTCGATCTCAAGGCTAAACAAAACAAGCAAACAAAGCAAAATCATGAAAAGATATGTGAGTCACATAATAATGTTCTGTGTTCTAATTGCCGTTAAAAAATATTGTAAGAACAAGTTATTAATAACTTTTTCTTTCTCACAAATTATACCAAAGAAAAGTGAATGTTTTATGCCCTTAATCAACGCTACCTGTAGGGGGACTTTATGACAATGGAATATTCAGTTTTCTGACATTTTGAGCGCCATCTTAGGTCATCTGTTGCAGAGTGGTCCCGTCACTCGCTGGTTGGTTCTACTGAACTATAATGCTATGGTCACAACTCAGAGCGGCGACCGACCAATCAGTAGCCTGCTCGGTCGTTTGGCATCGCCAAACGATTTTTGGAGAAGTCGAGCAGGCTGTAGAGCCCCGGCGATGCATGGGCAGTGCCCTGTCGATTTCCTGTCTGTCGCCGCTCGATTTTAGGTCAAAATTGGGCGAAATCAAAGACGCTAGGTCAAAGGCTGCCGACCGATTTTGGACTCGCCGCCGAGTGACTGACTGATCGATCTCCCAGCGGCGACCGGGCGGCGACTGCTCGGCAGCCTTTGACCTAGTGGCTTCGATTTTTGACATAAATCACTCGATGGCGAACGCTCGACTAGGTCGGTGCCCGGGCGGCGTCCGGTTGGGCACAGAGCGTACTTTGGTTGGCGATTGAAAAGTAAGCAGGCGCCGCCCGAATTTTAACTCCGCGCTAAAACTTCAGCGGCAACCGAGCGATGCCCTAAAAACAAGCAGGGGCTGGGCGACCGCCGCTTGGTGCCAGGGCGAAATTGGCTAAAAACTCGCTGCTCGGCCGCCGATCAGGCTACTTTGGGGGTTGTGACCATGGCTTAATGTAGTGGAGTTCAGTGGGTTATGCACTGTTGGTAAGTTGACCTAGGGCAGGACGTTCATCAATTCAGTATCGCTTTAACAGTAAAGACATGGCATCCCCACTAGATCACATAAAAAGAAAATAATTTGGAAGGACGATCACGTAACATTCTCTGAAGTTTACCTTGACAGTAGGTACCCTCGTAGTCGGCTGTACATGTGCCTACTCCACATCCAGTCTCACGATCGCACGCATCAGCACAATTACAGTCCAGTTCACAATTAGCACCAAAGTTCTCGCCGGAGCACTCTTCGGGGAAATATTGAGAGATTATGTCAATGATTATTATTCAAACTGTTCATAAGTGTAACATCCACACTCATCTTCACCAACCACCCGATGACACCTTGTAATAGGTAAATACAAAATATATACTTTTGTGCTGTAGAACAACAAAACATGACTCCATTTTCCTGTTAGATGGAAACATCAGAGTAAATTGTATTTTGATTTATCTTGAAACATTAGGAATTATGGACATTTTCTATTACATGTATGTTGGATTGCAACCACAAAAAACAATGCTGTTTATAAAGCTATACTGAAATTTGTAGAAAAGGCCAGAGCAATATTTGACTGCCGTTTGTATGTTAACGACAGAAATAAAATAGGCGAAATGTCAAGAAACATTATGAAAATATACGAATAAACAAGATAGGGGAAATCTTTGTTTTTAACTATTATTATAACAGGGTAAGAGCAGTGCTAAGTCAACCAAGCAAGTTTTAAGAAAAATAAACATTTTGTGTTTATAAAGTTATAAACACTACTTGTGGTCTAGACTTATCTAAAACTTTCACCAAAAAAAAACATATTCCCGTTCATTTCTAATTTTGGCGCCTTGACAACCAAATTTACCCCTTTATTTTTCATCTGTAATTGTTTAACAAACCTGTTTGACACCTGTTTCCTCCAAATCCGTTGATACAAGCCATCCCGACGGGATTTGGTGGTGAAAATAACCGGTTTGAGCAGCCGGGGTTATTACTAGAGCAAACCGCAGTACAGGATTTCCCCCAGTGATTGTCCCCGCAGGCTTGGGAATAAAATGCCGTTTGCATGACCATGTAAACACAGAAGAAAATGAAGATTATTTGATACACTTATAGCGATAGCGCACCGATGAATTAAATATTGTTTATTGTACAGCCCCATATCACAGGGGTGGATCCACGGGAGGGGGCGACGGGCCCGGGTTCCCCCCCCCCCTCCCCAAAAAAGTAAAACCTGTGATTATTGGGGGGGGGGGGGGTCAAGGGGTGTGTTAAAAAAGGAGTGTTTACTATGGTTTATGTACTTTTCGTGGTTATATAATTCATCTTTTTCATTTTTCACTTCCAAAGGGGTCTTTAATGACTTTTTAAAAATTTTATCTCAACGTAACCATTTCCAAATTGATTTTACAATATCTGCAACACGACTTTGCACTGAATTCGATTATTTTGGAATTATTATGACGTAGTTCTTTGACACTTAGACGTATCATTAGTTGTAATTTGTAATTCTAAAGAGCCAAGAGATGAAGGCCTTATAGAGAATAAAATACAAGAATGGAAAATCTAAATCAGTGCAACAGTTTCTATCAAATTATAATTAATAAATTTGATTTGAAGATAAATATTGATTGAGTAAAAAGAACCAATTTAGTATAGTAAGTTACCAAACAATACATACGTGTTTCACAATTAACTCCTTGGAATCCTGATCGACATACACATTCTCCCGTGACGTCATGACATACCCCACCAGCGTAACACACGGGACAGTTCTGGGAGCAATCAAGGCCGTACTTGGAAGATGGGCAACCTAAAAACACAATGTAGGAAGACAAATCATGACATCTAATCAGGCCTAAAAAAAGAAAATCTTGAAATATACGGTCGGCTTTTTTTTTCTTTTTACCGTTTTTTTTAGGAAAACTAAATTAAGAAACATCAGCCCAAAGAGGGAGATTTTTTTTTTTAAAGTAAAAAAGAAAAAGATTTCCATGTTTTGGCACCTAAAGGGCAATACAACATTTTTTTTTGTGTAGGCCTCTTGTAACCCACGCGACGGCTCAGCAATACACTGCAGCTTACTATAAACGGTGGCCATGATAACGCAATTCTAAATATGTCATATCGTGATGCGAGCTCAAGATCGAGAATGACAGGGGAAGTAAGGACTTGCTGCTGTCCTCATCTGTTAATTGGATGTTGCTTAAATTGTATGGTTTTGATTTCAACGCAAACTCCGTAAAACGATTTTTACAATATAAATTTCACTATAGACATCTGACAAAGATTAATCTTTGCATTACATACAGGGGCGGATCTAGCTTTTTGCCAGGGGGGGGGGGGGGTTGACCCAGAAAATTCCAAAAATCGCGCCGTTTTACTGTTTTACTTGTTATTCACTTGGCCGCCCAATGGAGAAGGGGGGTTAAATCGCCGAAACACCCTAGATCCGCCTCTGACATATTTTACTCGAGAAAAAAATTTATTCGAGAAAAAATAATACTTTGATAAATCGTTTGCAGTGTGCTGATATAGGAGGCACTTTCCGACGGTTTGTAATTCTGAAGATTTGTAATTTCGAAACATAAATTTTCCATTCCAGGGGTCCACTATTCCGAACATTTGTTTCGTTATTCAGAAGGTTCGTTTATCCAATGGTTTATAAATCTGAAACTGACATAGTGTTCGTTATTCCGAAATTAGAATAGAGTTTATACTAACAACAAAAGGGATATAGGGTTTGTTTTTCCGAAGGGCTCGTAATTCCAAAAATACTGCGGGCCTTCAGGATTTCTTGTCATTTTTGGAATTATGAACCTTCTGAATTATAATTTTTTTCATGAAACTTCCTAAAATCATCATATAACCGGTGCAGTAAGTCGGCAGAATGTTTAAGAAGTGTACAGGTATTGACATATGACGGTACCAATCTTCGATTACTTACTTCTTACGATGAGTTTAAGAATAGCATGTTTTCCTGACTCTCTGTTACCCTCGACGTAGCACTCGTAAATTCCTTCATCAGACTTCCTGACGTCATTGATGGTAACTGATGTCAGTCCATTCCATTCGGGGTTTTCACTTCCTCCGTTGAGTCGCCATCTCAAAGATGAAGTGACTACAGACTGTTGCGTTGACACGTCGAGAGTGATGGTCTCACCAATCCCTACCGTAATTGATAATTTCTCAGGCCAAACCTCAGAATTAGAATCTGACGACAAAGAAAAAGAATATAATAGGTTGCATGTGATTAATGTACACGAACGTTTTGTACAAACCAATTAAAATAGGAACATATCAACACTCCCGATGTCTAAGAATTCTTTAAGCCTAAATAGTCCGTAAGAGATTAAAGTGTACAATTCTTTACATATTTGGTAATGTAGTTTCTAGTATGATAGGCTCTTCTTAATCGTGAAACTGATCCATTTTCACTGAAACTCTTTTTGCATGGAAAACACGATCGCAACTATTTTTCAAAAATCAACTCAGGGCAATTTAAACACCCTATTGTACATCATGTTCGAATTATGTAATACGTTATTGTCAAGTTCGCTAATTGCAATAGGTGACGCACAAGGCTATTGAAATCGCCTGAGGGTGATTTTTCCCTGCGATCGTGTCGGAGTTGCTTTCTCACAAAAAAATTATATATACAAAATTCATCTCACATCAATGCAGCCATTGCATGATTTTTTTCTGGAGTGAATGAGTCTAACCTCTTACCTCATACATGAACGCATTATTATTTTGAAACTGCATAGCTTGGGGGGGGGGCTTTTAACCCCCCCCCCCCTCCCAAGTGGTAGAGCCAGTGGAAGAGCCATGTTATTTCTTATGTTATCTATTGTTTTGATAATTTCTTATGTATTTCTTTGTTTTTTAACTCATGTATTTTTTGTTTTGTTTTATTTCATTATATTTCGACTATTTTGACTCCCAAAATAAACACCTTAACGATAAAAAGACCAAATAATCAATTTTTTATCTCCATTTTCGAAAAATACGAATACCATATGTTTTGAACACAAATCACTAATGAGCAATTTTCCGGCTGACATTGTAACGTAGGTCCGATTTTCGAAAAAAATGTTTCAAAAGATGCGCAAGACTCGAAAGAAAAAAGGCATACAATTTCAGCGCAAAAATTGTTTGCGTTAAAAAATTATTGCCTCCCCCCCCCACCCCCAGGCTAGATAGGGTTAAAAACGTTAAAATACAAAAAAAATATCAATGTACCTAATCTACAACAAGTTCAAATTAGACCCATTTTTTAAATGAATATATTCAAATAAGCAACACATCAATTAATTGTGACATGTGTATCAATCTGCACGAAAAACTTATGTTTGGTAATTAAAGTAAACACAAAAAACCAAGTCATGTAAAATGCATCAAACAACCATACCACCACGATGCTCGTTCAGCAAGAGATTTCGCTCGGTCCATCCCTTGTAATCGACGGACATTTGGTATGCACCGACACGTGCATCTCCGCCACTCGTTTTATTAATATTAGCTCTGAATGAGTTCTGCTGCATGGTGTTATATTTAATAAACTGTGTTCCTGGAGGCAGCCCTGTGTCTCCCCATTCTTGTGTTTTCACTCCGCCATCAACCTTAAAGTAAGCTCCGTGACCAGTCTCTCCTGGTCCCGTGTCGACTTCTCGTCCGATGTAATACATCAAGGAAAGATCTCCGGTTACAGTACTATCCCCAATCATGAATATACCGAGGAAATTATTGGTAGCCGTTGCATCATAGACACCTCCTCTTAACATAGCTGTGATGTCCAAAATAGTCACTGCAGTAAAAAAAAAAAAAAAAAAAGGGGGGGGGAAATCTCGAAGTAGTCCTCCAGATAACAATATTTTTCAAGTACACAATGATATCTCAACTCGAATAGTCAAGGAGGTGTTCCCATATAATCTGTAACAATATTTGCGTAATAGAAACGTCTTAAATTGTAATGGATGTACAGGAAAATATTGATTAGCCTGGCGTTGCATGGTTTTACCCATTGGCGTACGCAGGATATTTTTCAAGGGGGTGTTTTAAAATTTGAAAATCGCGCCGAAAATTTCGCAACGACCCAGCCAGCCGCTGAATAAGTATGGGGGGGGGGGAGGGTAAGAGCACTCTCTTCCCCCCCTTTTTTTTTTTGCTCTGGAAATTAGATCGTCGGGGGGGGGGTGGGAGGGTATACTCATTTTTTCCCTCCCCCCTTTTTTTTTTACGATAAAAAAAATGAGGGGATTTAACCCCACATCCCCTCCCCTCCCCCCCCCCCCAACCCCCTCTGCGTACGCGTCTGGTTTTACCCCATATTTGCGAAATTACGTGCGATTACTAAACGACCTAAAAGAAGGACACAATTTCAATATTTGGTTTCTACATAATCATATTAGATTTAGCACGAGTTCGTTCATAATCATTTCAAGTGCTCTGATTTGAAAAAATAACATAAAATAGACTTTATAATAAAACATGTATTCTCTTGTAAATAGAATTGCTTGCTGTATTTCCTCAACACGCCTCTACATCCCCACCCGAATAAAAAAAGAAAAATTAACTGATTTTGATGAAATTGATTGATTTCCACAAGATTTACATATATTTCATGATATCGGCCTACCTATACAAATTGTTCAACATTTTTATAGGTAGGAATAATATAACTCCACTGCTGAATTTTAAAGTCGGCGGGTTACCTTTTTGTTTGTTGTTGTTGTTTTGTAAACTGTAGAAAGTGTACGAAAAATTTGAAACCTTGAGGACCCTAACTTCTGCTCGTCTGCCTTTTAGGTTACCCCATTACATTTAATTAATTTATGCAATTTCTTAATAGTCTTCATCAGTACAACTTAGGCACGGTCACAATTCCATTTTGAGCACTTTCTTTATGATCCTTTACCTTGGCATTGATCTCCAATCCAACCATCTTCGCACCCACTAGAACAGGCCCCCGTACGAAGGTCGCATGATCCTGTAGAGACGCAGTGACATGTCTGAGTGCATCCTGCGCCGTACGAACCAGCAGGACATGCTTTAAGGAGATACAAGAGATAACCAGCGAGAAGAAAAGAAGATCAGTAGCGGTTGTGGGGGGGACATAGTGGCTCTCCACGCCAAACAGTAATTATTTAAGCTGTTTATGTCTTCTTTTTGTAATTTTCTTGATCGTGCGGCGCTGTCGAAGACGAGTGGTTTAATTACGTAATGACTGGAAATGCAAAGGACATAGGTTCAAGCTGCTTTCCGGCTCTAATTCCTTCTAGCAAGACATTAATCTACATTTGCCAATCATCACTCAATTGTTAATGGGTACATGGGGAAAATAATTCATTACATGTTTCGAGCACCGAAATTGGTAGCCTAGCCATGCAGTACTGGGGGAATATTGGAAAGCCTTGAGCACCTTGCATGGTTATGGTAGTGGATATGTGCTCTTTTGAATAATTTAATATTATCATTATCATGAATATTATTATTATTATAATTATTATATTAATCATGAGGCCTATATCATTGTTATTTTTATTATCATTATTATCATTGTTAATGCATTTTAATTATTATTATTATTATTACTATTATCATAATAATAATATTAATAATAATAATAATAGTGGGTTCTTGTATAGCGCTCATGTCTGTCAAACGTGACACTCCTGGCGCTCCCAAATATTACCCTGGCTTTAGCACGGCTGCCATCCGGCACTCTAGCATTTTAAAGGAATTAATTCCTGCCAGGTACCCATTTATATCACCTGGGTTGAGTGTGGAAAATGTAGATCAATATCTTGCAAGGTTGTTGTTATCATCCTAATTATTATTATTAATATTGCTGCTGTTGTTGTTTTAATAATTTGCATCATACTCATCAGATGTTTTACTAGAATATATTACCATTTTGATACTTAATCATGTTTTAAGGTATCATACATATTATACACAAACGTGAAATTAGACCAAATAACGCAAACGTTCCTAGATTACGGCATGCCAAGCAAACATCGCCATGTCATCTGGTTCTCTCTTACCTTGGTCACATTGTAACCCAGTCCATCCTGCAGCACACGAACATCCATACGGATCCGGGAGACAGAACACAGCTTCACTGCAGTCAGTCCGACCAGATTCAAGGTTAGTGCAAGATCCAGAACATCCCTGTCCAAACTTACCAGCTTCACATGCTGTATACAATTTTGAACAGTAGTAGCAACAGTAGTAGTAGTTTTAGCAGTAGTACCAGCAGCAGCATTATCAGTAGTAGTAGCAGCTTCTTCTTCTCCTCTTTCTTCTTCTTCTTCTTCTTCTTCTTCTTCTCTTCTTCTTCTTCTTCTTCTTCTTCTTCTTCTTCTTCTTCTTCTTTTGCTCATTCTTCTTCTTCTCAGTTTTATCATTATTTGTTATCATCGTTATTACTATTATTATAATTATTATCTTTATTATAATAAATATTACTATTACTATTATCATTATTGTCGTCACCATCATTCATTCTATTTATTTTTCTTTATACTGTTATATTTAATATCAATGTTTTTCTTCTTTTATTATTATATCAGAGAGTAGAAGAGCACCATTCTATTCTGCACTTACCAATTTGGCAGTGGTCACCACTGAAGCCAGGTGGACACACACAGCGTCCACTCACATCATCACAGACTCCTCCGTTGTAGCATGTAGGACATGTGTACTGGCAGACAGGTCCCCATAGGTTATCAAGACAAGCTGTAACCATTAAAATAAAATTCATAATCGTCGTGTAGATATTATGCCTGCATCCCGAAATTGAATAATTGATCAAGAATAAAGAATAAAATAAAAACATAATTGTGGAGATATCGTTAATACGGTCAGAAAAAGGATGTATACAAAAGCAAAAAATTCCTCCTCAGAAGTTCACACCTAATGCACTTTACAGAATGACAATCTTTCATATTCTACTCTCTTAAATGACGATGAAAATCATGACGAAAATATCAAAGACAATTTTTTTTTTACATCAAAGGCTCATTTTTAGTTCAGTTCAAAACTACAAATCAATTCAATCTTTTAAGATTTTAACTCGGTATAAACTTTTGTAAAAAATACATCAGTATTGAAAACATCTATTTTTGTATACATAGATACATTTTGATGTGATACACATAATATATATTTATTTACATCATTAGACCGCCATATGAAGTGAAAAAAAGTCATTAAGTAAACATGGTCATTGGCAGGACAAATTCGTGTCCTGCTAACGATTGAACATTAGAATTGTTTGCCCTCTACGTACGTTTACAGGCAAATGGAACTTAAATGCCTCCCAAGAAACAAAAGTTTTAATCATAAGTCATTAGTTGAATTATTTATATTGCTTTGAATTTAGGGTTATGTCTAGGGAAACATTATAAATTTTTATGACGTCCACCTCATTTACCATGTAGGATTATACAATGATTATATATATATAAAGCTCTAAGTCGGGCACAGCTGTACACAAAAAAAAACTTTTTTAAAGACGGATTACCTGATAAAATAGGATTTGGTAAACACAAATGGCTAGAAACAAATATCTTAAGATGATTGCAAGTCAAAAAATGTCTTTGTTTGTACCTTTCCTACAAGTTGTTGTAAATTATTTCTTAATCAACTGACATAATTGGCAGGTAAAACATTTTCTGATTGTCTTTGGATCATTAGAAGACATGCAAAAAATACATGATTACCTCTAACGATAAGCTTCACTAGTCCTCCTTTATCTGGATCGTCAGAATAGTAGTAATGGTGAACACCAGCATGGTCCGCTTTCTTAGCCCTACTGATGTAGAGAGCATCCCCAGAAACACTAGAGGACAGGTCAGTTTGGCCACCATCTTCGTGATTTAATATCCACACGAGTGAACCAGTTCCACTAGATAATCCAGGATTCATTACCAGACGAACCTCTTCATCGCGACTTACTGTCACCGTGAAGTAATCAGGAGTGAAATGAGCTAAAAGAAGAAGAAGAAAAAAAATACATCAACATTGAAGTTTTATCTCCTACGATTCCCTGTTATATTGTTAAATTTGTTGAAGGAATTTCATTTTGTTTTACACATTTCAAGCGAATTCATTTAAAGGTACTATGTCCCTTTTGCAGCCAACATCAAATTCTGTAGAACTTTGCAGGAATTATGAATATGTCATGTATTTCCTTTCTGTGAAATTTAAACGTTAACAGTGTCCTAATATTTAAAGTATGCAAGGAAACCAGTTTACTTGCTAGACTTCACTGTCAGACACTATTGAGTGACTAGCTGGCTTTTTTCTTCTTTGGTAATAACATACATAAAATGAGCTGTAAAGGGTACATGAGCACTTGTCTACATCAATAACCCACTTCTTGTGATGGCCAAAATTAAACTGATTGAATCTTTGTGCAGCATAAAACGTATGACCATTCGGTACAATGGTCTGAAAATCAAGACTATTACTTATTAGCTCTATAGTCGATTTGACAACTAATAGTCATTATTTTCCCACTTGAAGACATTTTCAAGCCCCAACTTTTTTTAGGGAAGTTCTAAATTAGTATTATCTCTCAAATGCCGTTGGAATTTAACCTTTTCATTTTTTTGTCCTGCAAATGGGACATAGTACCTTTAATTGAGCTTTAATCGTATTTATAATTTTGTTTATTGTAGTTTTCTATTGACATTTACAGTTTATAAGATAACAATTAATTTCATCTAGTCTCCAGTAAGTCAATTTTAACAATTATATATCGCAAGTACATCACTTTAATGTAGCGCATATTTTTAGAGTATATCAAATTATTATATGTATACTTGACGTGTATATGCACTATCTACAGGATACCCCTGATGGTATTGAATTAATGATTAACAAAACCCAAATTCTCCCTACATTTCAGAATACAGGGAGGGCGTTGATGATGCCCCATCTCCTAAAGCCAGGATTTAAGATATTTGAGATAAACAAAATGGAACAAACTACCAGGAATACCCTTATTATAAACAGGCTTAGCTAACATTTTTTTAATTTCAAAACCTCCTTTTCATAACTGTCCATTCGACAAAACAGATTTCATCATCTATAATTCAAGTTGAGTATTTTATGAGCCACAAGTAACAATGCTGTAGGAATATTATCATGTAACAAACTAACCAATTATATTCAAGGTAATTTATATTTATAACATAAATAAAATTGGCTTCTCAAGATATAAGTTTTATTATTATTATAGTTATCATCATCATTTTACATTTTTGTTTACCATCATTTCTGATGAATATAGTGGACGTCTCAGTCGTCCAGTTGTATCTCTCCGCTCGGCATCCGTATACACCAAATTTATCTTGATCTGTATTTTGGAAAGTAACTCTTCCCGATACGTCAATCGTCGATCCTGGAGGCAACCCGCATGCTGCAGCACCATCATCCAGCGAACACCAGGTTGACTGCCTGTCCCCCGTATCCAAGTATATCGACCTCTGGAAGGACACCATGCTTGTGACGTCAGCCCCATTCAAGATGGCGGCGTAGGATGCTGAGGAGCTGGTATCGTAGATGGGGCTGAAGTTGATGCATGTCACATCCAGAATGTTTGCTGCAGGATGAAAGAAGTATCAAATGATTATTCATATACACGTAGTACGTAGTGTTTCCTTTTTTTGAAGCAAATGTTTGTTTCTTCATTTTTTTCTTCTCTTTCGTCGTTCTTTTTTTTTTCTCTCCTCGAGAATCGAAGTGGTCAATGTCGAACACATATTATATGAAGAAATCAACCAAACCAGTAAAGCAACAAAAAAAAGTCAATATTAACCTGTATTTTGGAAGATATAAATATAGCTCCCCTTTCTTTCTTTCTATCTCTCTCTCTCCCTTTCTCTCTCTCTCTCTCTCTCTCTCCCTTTCTCTCACTCTCTCTATTTCTCTCCATATCCATGCCAACACAAACACACCCTCTTGCACACCCGCACGCATGAAGGCCAACTGACACGGCAATAGAAAACGAATATCCAAGAATCTCTTTTAAATTACTGTGTATCTTGTGATATTTTTATATTCTTTTTACCAAAGTCGTACATGTTTAGCGTTAAGTGTTTCTAAAACATGTACAAATTTCATTTGGACTTAATGTTCATTTCCAGTATTTTTATAATAATGGACATTGCATTCAGGAAATTCCCTCTGAGCGCCATCTTAGAAATGAAATCATTGGATCATATCTCTTGGAGTACGATACAAACTTTCAAAGCAAATAAACGAGAAAAGAAAACATAATTTAGATCTAAGAACTTCATGAATTTTGTATAGATTCTAACATTTCATTTGCTTGCTAATAAACTGGAAAATTAAAAAGATTTGCAGCAGCCACGAAGACTATTCACCGATTGCAATAACATGTACAAGTTTGCTATGCTTTATATAAACATAACAGAAAACTAAAATTGAAGATGACAAAACGAACGTAAGTTTTAGGCAAATCAAACATGACATGTTTGTCGTCATAGTAGCAACGAAGATGTGCTTCAGGTGCATAGACGAGCTGTATCGTGTTCGTATCATATTCAATATTTGTTCATGATAAATAATCATGCATTCGATAAGAATGATCGAATAATGTAAACATATTATGTTTGGTATGTTTCATGGTACAAAGATCAAGGCGTTATTAATATGCATAGTGCAAGATATGAAGTAGCACATGCCCTAATACATAAGAAAGGTAGATGTGTTGTGGTCTAATGGATACGGCACAGGATTGTGGATCACATGGTTCGCGGTTCGAGTCCCTCCACTGCACTGATGTCCTTTGGCAAGTCCCATGAATTCACGTTTGCCACTCTCCACCAAAGTTTTAGATGGTTGGGGCTGTGAATCTTCATGTGGTTTGATTGGCATGTATGCACTTGTATGCTTGTATAATGGTGACTGGATTGAATATTCCCTAGGGAGGGGAGCGTGTGCGCTTTTATGTGTAGATTAACATTATTTAAATATTTCTTTTTGATTTTTATTTCTGCATTTTTCCAAATATAATAACTGAATAACAAAGAACATCATAAAACAAAATATACAAAAAATAACAATTTCATGTCAACTTTTTTTTTTTAAATATAGATTATGTACATAAATTATAATAACGAGACTTAATATTTCTGTAACATAATATTATGAATTTAAAGTATTATCCAAACTACCTGCTGAAAAAGTGCAGGAGGCCGCAATTATAAGCGATGCTTGACTAGGATGGCGGCCTCAAAAAAAAATTCATAAGGTAAAACCTAAAATGAAAAAGTGTTTAAACGATCTTTGTGTATGAGTTTGTGAGTGTGTTGTGTGTATATTGTGTCCATGGACCGGCGTAAATGATCAAAGTGGAAAGCGCTTAGAAACGTAAGCGCTATACAAAATCGACTATTTACTATCTTGTAAAACAATCACTTAAACCATTCGACCAAACACACACTAATATCGAAAGTGAGTGACTGTTAAGTATCGGATAGTAGTCACGTGATTACTTAAAGGGATATTTGAGTTTTGTTGCAAAGGACGCTACACAAAATATTGTTTTGTGAGATAATGAAAAACTGACTGTCAAATTTGAAAGAACATACAATTTAAATGACAAAATCATCATTGTTTGATCAAAATCAGTTTATAGACGGCTGAAATATCCATAAATATAACGATTTCTAATACTTGTGTACGACCACAAATATTTGATAATTTAAACCAGCCGTTGTAAGCCGTTGAAGAAAAAATAGCGCCTATTGCGTTGTATTTCAGCCAATGCCGATGTTGGCTTTTAGGTGGCTTTTTCGTGTTGGTTATATTACGTATGCTATTATAATAACGGTCACCGTATTTTTTGTTAAGTGGAGCTGAATTGGTATGATCGTATTGGCTAAATATCACACATTTTGGGGTCTAAAATTACCCTCTTAGCAATTTTAGGTCCTAAAAGAGCACTAGAAATGTCATAGATAAGAAAAAGAGCAATAACCATGTACTTTGAAACTCTGTACTCTGAAAACAGAACTCAACTATTCCTTTAATAATAGATTTCTAGAAAGGAGTTGAATATATAGGAATGATTGTATATTGAAAAGAAGGTTGAGTACTGTCAACGTTTGTGTGTAGTCCCATGTTCCCATTGTTTTTTACAGTGTATGTGACTTTCGGTTATTCCATAACATCAATGTGTAGGCCTACTTCAACTTTTATCCAATGTACAGTTTTTGTTAACAGTTTCTTTCTTAGCGGCGAATAATCTAACCACCAGTACTCACTTTTATATGTAAGCGATTAACGGACATCTATGTCAATTTCATCAAATCTTCCTGAAAATTGAAAAACAATTTAAAGCCCTTCCTTTCTTTTCTCAATCCCCTCCCTCTATCTCTCTCTCTCTCTCTCTCTCTACCTTTAATTATGTTGTCACATATACGCACTCTTCTAATACCTTTCAAACTATTCCGTACCCTCTCTTTCCAGACTATGTCTCCCTCTATGTCTCTCTTTCTATCTATTTACCCCTCTATGAAATCATTGGATCATATCTCTTGGAGTACGATACAAACTTTCAAAGCAAATAAACGAGAAAAGAAAACATAATTTAGATCTAAGAACTTCATGAATTTTGTATAGATTCTAACATTTCATTTGCTTGCTAATAAACTGGAAAATTAAAAAGATTTGCAGCAGCCACGAAGACTATTCACCGATTGCAATAACATGTACAAGTTTGCTATGCTTTATATAAACATAACAGAAAAACTAAAATTGAAGATGACAAAACGAACGTAAGTTTTAGGCAAATCAAACATGACATGTTTGTCGTCATAGTAGCAACGAAGATGTGCTTCAGGTGCATAGACGAGCTGTATCGTGTTCGTATCATATTCAATATTTGTTCATGATAAATAATCATGCATTCGATAAGAATGATCGAATAATGTAAACATATTATGTTTGGTATGTTTCATGGTACAAAGATCAAGGCGTTATTACTATGCATAGTGCAAGATACGAAGTAGCACATGCCCTAATACATAAGAAAGGTAGATGTGTTGTGGTCTAATGGATACGGCACAGGATTGTGGATCACATGGTTCGCGGTTCGAGTCCCTCCACTGCGCTGATGTCCTTTGGCAAGTCCCATGAATTCACGTTTGCCACTCTCCACCAAAGTTTTAGATGGTTGGGGCTGTGAATCTTCATGTGGTTTGATTGGCATGTATGCACTTGTATGCTTGTATAATGGTGACTGGATTGAATATTCCCTAGGGAGGGGAGCGTGTGCGCTTTTATGTGTAGATTAACATTATTTAAATATTTCTTTTTGATTTTTATTTCTGCATTTTTCCAAATATAATAACTGAATAACAAAGAACATCATAAAACAAAATATACAAAAAATAACAATTTCATGTCAACTTTTTTTTTTTAAATATAGATTATGTACATAAATTATAATAACGAGACTTAATATTTCTGTAACATAATATTATGAATTTAAAGTATTATCCAAACTACCTGCTGAAAAAGTGCAGGAGGCCGCAATTATAAGCGATGCTTGACTAGGATGGCGGCCTCAAAAAAAAATTCATAAGGTAAAACCTAAAATGAAAAAGTGTTTAAACGATCTTTGTGTATGAGTTTGTGAGTGTGTTGTGTGTATATTGTGTCCATGGACCGGCGTAAATGATCAAAGTGGAAAGCGCTTAGAAACGTAAGCGCTATACAAAATCGACTATTTACTATCTTGTAAAACAATCACTTAAACCATTCGACCAAACACACACTAATATCGAAAGTGAGTGACTGTTAAGTATCGGATAGTAGTCACGTGATTACTTAAAGGGATATTTGAGTTTTGTTGCAAAGGACGCTACACAAAATATTTTTTTGTGAGATAATGAAAAACTGACTGTCAAATTTGAAAGAACATACAATTTAAATGACAAAATCATCATTGTTTGATCAAAATCAGTTTATAGACGGCTGAAATATCCATAAATATAACGATTTCTAATACTTGTGTACGACCACAAATATTTGATAATTTAAACCAGCCGTTGTAAGCCGTTGAAGAAAAAATAGCGCCTATTGCGTTGTATTTCAGCCAATGCCGATGTTGGCTTTTAGGTGGCTTTTTCGTGTTGGTTATATTACGTATGCTATTATAATAACGGTCACCGTATTTTTTGTTAAGTGGAGCTGAATTGGTATGATCGTATTGGCTAAATATCACACATTTTGGGGTCTAAAATTACCCTCTTAGCAATTTTAGGTCCTAAAAGAGCACTAGAAATGTCATAGATAAGAAAAAGAGCAATAACCATGTACTTTGAAACTCTGTACTCTGAAAACAGAACCCAACTATTCCTTTAATAATAGTTTTCTAGAAAGGAGTTGAATATATAGGAATGATTGTATATTGAAAAGAAGGTTGAGTACTGTCAACGTTTGTGTGTAGTCCCATGTTCCCATTGTTTTTTACAGTGTATGTGACTTTCGGTTATTCCATAACATCAATGTGTAGGCCTACTTCAACTTTTATCCAATGTACAGTTTTTGTTAACAGTTTCTTTCTTAGCGGCGAATAATCTAACCACCAGTACTCACTTTTATATGTAAGCGATTAACGGACATCTATGTCAATTTCATCAAATCTTCCTGAAAATTGAAAAACAATTTAAAGCCCTTCCTTTCTTTTCTCAATCCCCTCCCTCTATCTCTCTCTCTCTCTCTCTCTCTACCTTTAATTATGTTGTCACATATACGCACTCTTCTAATACCTTTCAAACTATTCCGTACCCTCTCTTTCCAGACTATGTCTCCCTCTATGTCTCTCTTTCTATCTATTTACCCCTCTATGAAATCATTGGATCATATCTCTTGGAGTACGATACAAACTTTCAAAGCAAATAAACGAGAAAAGAAAACATAATTTAGATCTAAGAACTTCATGAATTTTGTATAGATTCTAACATTTCATTTGCTTGCTAATAAACTGGAAAATTAAAAAGATTTGCAGCAGCCACGAAGACTATTCACCGATTGCAATAACATGTACAAGTTTGCTATGCTTTATATAAACATAACAGAAAAACTAAAATTGAAGATGACAAAACGAACGTAAGTTTTAGGCAAATCAAACATGACATGTTTGTCGTCATAGTAGCAACGAAGATGTGCTTCAGGTGCATAGACGAGCTGTATCGTGTTCGTATCATATTCAATATTTGTTCATGATAAATAATCATGCATTCGATAAGAATGATCGAATAATGTAAACATATTATGTTTGGTATGTTTCATGGTACAAAGATCAAGGCGTTATTACTATGCATAGTGCAAGATACGAAGTAGCACATGCCCTAATACATAAGAAAGGTAGATGTGTTGTGGTCTAATGGATACGGCACAGGATTGTGGATCACATGGTTCGCGGTTCGAGTCCCTCCACTGCGCTGATGTCCTTTGGCAAGTCCCATGAATTCACGTTTGCCACTCTCCACCAAAGTTTTAGATGGTTGGGGCTGTGAATCTTCATGTGGTTTGATTGGCATGTATGCACTTGTATGCTTGTATAATGGTGACTGGATTGAATATTCCCTAGGGAGGGGAGCGTGTGCGCTTTTATGTGTAGATTAACATTATTTAAATATTTCTTTTTGATTTTTATTTCTGCATTTTTCCAAATATAATAACTGAATAACAAAGAACATCATAAAACAAAATATACAAAAAATAACAATTTCATGTCAACTTTTTTTTTTTAAATATAGATTATGTACATAAATTATAATAACGAGACTTAATATTTCTGTAACATAATATTATGAATTTAAAGTATTATCCAAACTACCTGCTGAAAAAGTGCAGGAGGCCGCAATTATAAGCGATGCTTGACTAGGATGGCGGCCTCAAAAAAAAATTCATAAGGTAAAACCTAAAATGAAAAAGTGTTTAAACGATCTTTGTGTATGAGTTTGTGAGTGTGTTGTGTGTATATTGTGTCCATGGACCGGCGTAAATGATCAAAGTGGAAAGCGCTTAGAAACGTAAGCGCTATACAAAATCGACTATTTACTATCTTGTAAAACAATCACTTAAACCATTCGACCAAACACACACTAATATCGAAAGTGAGTGACTGTTAAGTATCGGATAGTAGTCACGTGATTACTTAAAGGGATATTTGAGTTCTGTTGCAAAGGACGCTACACAAAATATTTTTTTGTGAGATAATGAAAAACTGACTGTCAAATTTGAAAGAACATACAATTTAAATGACAAAATCATCATTGTTTGATCAAAATCAGTTTATAGACGGCTGAAATATCCATAAATATAACGATTTCTAATACTTGTGTACGACCACAAATATTTGATAATTTAAACCAGCCGTTGTAAGCCGTTGAAGAAAAAATAGCGCCTATTGCGTTGTATTTCAGCCAATGCCGATGTTGGCTTTTAGGTGGCTTTTTCGTGTTGGTTATATTACGTATGCTATTATAATAACGGTCACCGTATTTTTTGTTAAGTGGAGCTGAATTGGTATGATCGTATTGGCTAAATATCACACATTTTGGGGTCTAAAATTACCCTCTTAGCAATTTTAGGTCCTAAAAGAGCACTAGAAATGTCATAGATAAGAAAAAGAGCAATAACCATGTACTTTGAAACTCTGTACTCTGAAAACAGAACCCAACTATTCCTTTAATAATAGTTTTCTAGAAAGGAGTTGAATATATAGGAATGATTGTATATTGAAAAGAAGGTTGAGTACTGTCAACGTTTGTGTGTAGTCCCATGTTCCCATTGTTTTTTACAGTGTATGTGACTTTCGGTTATTCCATAACATCAATGTGTAGGCCTACTTCAACTTTTATCCAATGTACAGTTTTTGTTAACAGTTTCTTTCTTAGCGGCGAATAATCTAACCACCAGTACTCACTTTTATATGTAAGCGATTAACGGACATCTATGTCAATTTCATCAAATCTTCCTGAAAATTGAAAAACAATTTAAAGCCCTTCCTTTCTTTTCTCAATCCCCTCCCTCTATCTCTCTCTCTCTCTCTCTACCTTTAATTATGTTGTCACATATACGCACTCTTCTAATACCTTTCAAACTATTCCGTACCCTCTCTTTCCAGACTATGTCTCCCTCTATGTCTCTCTTTCTATCTATTTACCCCTCTATGAAATCATTGGATCATATCTCTTGGAGTACGATACAAACTTTCAAAGCAAATAAACGAGAAAAGAAAACATAATTTAGATCTAAGAACTTCATGAATTTTGTATAGATTCTAACATTTCATTTGCTTGCTAATAAACTGGAAAATTAAAAAGATTTGCAGCAGCCACGAAGACTATTCACCGATTGCAATAACATGTACAAGTTTGCTATGCTTTATATAAACATAACAGAAAAACTAAAATTGAAGATGACAAAACGAACGTAAGTTTTAGGCAAATCAAACATGACATGTTTGTCGTCATAGTAGCAACGAAGATGTGCTTCAGGTGCATAGACGAGCTGTATCGTGTTCGTATCATATTCAATATTTGTTCATGATAAATAATCATGCATTCGATAAGAATGATCGAATAATGTAAACATATTATGTTTGGTATGTTTCATGGTACAAAGATCAAGGCGTTATTACTATGCATAGTGCAAGATACGAAGTAGCACATGCCCTAATACATAAGAAAGGTAGATGTGTTGTGGTCTAATGGATACGGCACAGGATTGTGGATCACATGGTTCGCGGTTCGAGTCCCTCCACTGCACTGATGTCCTTTGGCAAGTCCCATGAATTCACGTTTGCCACTCTCCACCAAAGTTTTAGATGGTTGGGGCTGTGAATCTTCATGTGGTTTGATTGGCATGTATGCACTTGTATGCTTGTATAATGGTGACTGGATTGAATATTCCCTAGGGAGGGGAGCGTGTGCGCTTTTATGTGTAGATTAACATTATTTAAATATTTCTTTTTGATTTTTATTTCTGCATTTTTCCAAATATAATAACTGAATAACAAAGAACATCATAAAACAAAATATACAAAAAATAACAATTTCATGTCAACTTTTTTTTTTTAAATATAGATTATGTACATAAATTATAATAACGAGACTTAATATTTCTGTAACATAATATTATGAATTTAAAGTATTATCCAAACTACCTGCTGAAAAAGTGCAGGAGGCCGCAATTATAAGCGATGCTTGACTAGGATGGCGGCCTCAAAAAAAAATTCATAAGGTAAAACCTAAAATGAAAAAGTGTTTAAACGATCTTTGTGTATGAGTTTGTGAGTGTGTTGTGTGTATATTGTGTCCATGGACCGGCGTAAATGATCAAAGTGGAAAGCGCTTAGAAACGTAAGCGCTATACAAAATCGACTATTTACTATCTTGTAAAACAATCACTTAAACCATTCGACCAAACACACACTAATATCGAAAGTGAGTGACTGTAAAGTATCGGATAGTAGTCACGTGATTACTTAAAGGGATATTTGAGTTCTGTTGCAAAGGACGCTACACAAAATATTTTTTTGTGAGATAATGAAAAACTGACTGTCAAATTTGAAAGAACATACAATTTAAATGACAAAATCATCATTGTTTGATCAAAATCAGTTTATAGACGGCTGAAATATCCATAAATATAACGATTTCTAATACTTGTGTACGACCACAAATATTTGATAATTTCAACCAGCAGTTGTAAGCCGTTGAAGAAAAAATAGCGCCTATTGCGTTGTATTTCAGCCAATGCCGATGTTGGCTTTTAGGTGGCTTTTTCGTGTTGGTTATATTACGTATGCTATTATAATAACGGTCACCGTATTTTTTGTTAAGTGGAGCTGAATTGGTATGATCGTATTGGCTAAATATCACACATTTTGGGGTCTAAAATTACCCTCTTAGCAATTTTAGGTCCTAAAAGAGCACTAGAAATGTCATAGATAAGAAAAAGAGCAATAACCATGTACTTTGAAACTCTGTACTCTGAAAACAGAACTCAACTATTCCTTTAATAATAGTTGTCTAGAAAGGAGTTGAATATATAGGAATGATTGTATATTGAAAAGAAGGTTGAGTACTGTCAACGTTTGTGTGTAGTCCCATGTTCCCATTGTTTTTTACAGTGTATGTGACTTTCGGTTATTCCATAACATCAATGTGTAGGCCTACTTCAACTTTTATCCAATGTACAGTTTTTGTTAACAGTTTCTTTCTTAGCGGCGAATAATCTAACCACCAGTACTCACTTTTATATGTAAGCGATTAACGGACATCTATGTCAATTTCATCAAATCTTCCTGAAAATTGAAAAACAATTTAAAGCCCTTCCTTTCTTTTCTCAATCCCCTCCCTCTATCTCTCTCTCTCTCTCTACCTTTAATTATGTTGTCACATATACGCACTCTTCTAATACCTTTCAAACTATTCCGTACCCTCTCTTTCCAGACTATGTCTCCCTCTATGTCTCTCTTTCTATCTATTTACCCCTCTATGATCATGGCAATGATAAGTCTTACATTTTCCCCATAATTGCTGAAAACGTGACCGGCATCACTGACGACACCACTGCCCTCAGCTCTGGGGCGGCCGGGAAGGATCAGCGGTAGAAAAAGGGCCGTAAGAACGGCGATATAACCTGACTGACTGCGTAATTGAAGCATTACTCATCTAGTTGAGTAGGAGCGATTTACTTAAAACATTAGGTTAAATAACTCACTTATTTAAAATACTCATTTGCCATGTCACTATAATGTCAAGTTAACAAAACTCATTCCTGTGCGTTATTAAACTCAATTTAATGAGTTAATGCATTCAGTAAAGTGTGTCACTATAGTGTCAAAATGTATTTGCCTATTTGAGTAAGATTACCCAAATATTTCTGTGTGTGTACAGCCGAAAAGACAGATCAATAGGTCGGGGCGGGGAGAGGGGTGATTTGGCAGGAAGTTACCCCGCACCCTTACAAATTAGAAAAAATGAACCCAAATTATACATGGAAAATCAAAACTACTTACCACATGTTAATTGTCCTGTGAGTGTAACTTGTAAGAAGATATACCAGTGTAAAGATATTCCACACATATTTATATCAATCTTTCTTAACAAAGAAAACACTAAACCATCAACTAAAGACCGTAATAACAATTTACAAGCAAGCCAAACGGAGTGTTCCCGTCATCTATAAACATGTGTGTGCTATCATCCAATTTGATTACTTAATATTTCTTTGCTTTGAATTAGGAATATATTTATTGCATATTGCTTCCTGGTTCATTCTGATTACTGCCTCAGTCACAACGCCAAACCGAAACCAAACCAAAGCCAAACCGACCAATTCTTATCCATGGGCGGTTGTATCTTCTTGCTTTGGTCTGCTGTCGATGATCTGATGTTGGTTTCGTTGGTATGACAGGGGTATTACTACGTATTATGTTTGTTTAGTTGATAAGATCCTACAAAAGGTATATGCATAAGACCGCTTACATGGATGTTTACCTGGCTCGGCCGTTCAAAGGGCATGACTTGTAACATTAAAGACTACGTATTAAGATTCATAAGTATCTATTGTTTGTTTTGAAATATTATAGAGCATTGGTAAGGGTATAAACGAGTTAAACTTTTAAAATGGCAAAGAGCAAACAATGCTAGCACCAAAGTCGTTATGAATATGCATCAACACCGCCAAACAATTCCAAAAAGAACGACAAGTGACGAAAAAATCGGCCATTACCCCCTGGGACAATTACCCCCCCCCCCCCCCCCCGTTCTGGACAGTTAAAGGGGAAGTTTACCCTTAGCTTAGAATTGTAGTAACGGCAGACTAGTATAGTACGATTAACTACGATTAAACGATTAGGACCATTTGGATGGAGGGAGGGGAGAGGGGTAGTGCCGGTGGTAATATTTTAACAGTTAACAGAAAGTGGAAAGAAGAAAGTTGTATTGAACCTCTAATTTCAGTTATACATTATATAATTCAAGTGAGGTGATGTTTCGAGTCACGTATAATTATGATGTGTAACTTTTATGTTGTTCTTTAATGTATCCATTATCCAGTGGTACGTTATGATGAAGATAAGTGTACTTCTTTATTGTAAACAATTATGTCTATACCTTGTCTATGATTGTCCAGAATATTCATTTCACTGAGTGAAACAAATAACAGAATAATGATCATTAAAACAAAAAAGAAAGACATTGCATCCAAGATTGCAATCAATTTGGTCCATTGACTTTTGTTAATCTACCGTCAGACATGACAGAGGGTCATGATTTGGAATAAGGTGTCCCACACCCCTATACATCCCATATCCTCACCCCTTCTCTATTCATCTATGTTTCCATATACCCTCTCTCTCTCACACATACATACACACACACACACACACACACACACACACACACACACAAGAACACCTCCTCCTCTTCCTCTTCCTCTTCCTTCTCCACCACATTTTTACTCTCAGTTCCTCGGTTTCCAACCCCCTCTTTCTTTTTCTCTCTCTCTCTCTTTCTCTCCTGTTCCTCCTCCTCCTATTTTCCTTCCGCTCTCTCTCTCTCTCCCTCTCTATCTTTCGTTCCACCCACTCTGCCTCCGTCCTTTCGCATTTTGTATTTGACGAGTTTAAGCCCCCATTACACCAAACTAGTTCTCACTACGTTCTGGAACCGTCCTAGAAAATCTTAAAACGGGTTGTGGTCGGGGCAGAATATGTAAACAATGTCTATAATACGATCAAAGTTCGTTCGTAAACATTCCTCATTACGTCCATCTCGTTTGTTCCCCGTCCACAGCCAGTTCATATTAAGTTCAGATCGGGTAGATAAGGCAGTCCAAGCCAGTCCGTAGTCAGTTTAAACCCATTATTAACTAGTTCTACCTCGTTCCCGATACGTCCAAACCCATTCTAACTAGTTCGCCACTTGTTCTAACTAGTTTTTAACCCGACCACCCCGTTCAGAGGCAGTTCAACTCTTCCTCATCTCGTTGTGAGTGCTTTCGAACGTGCTCCTAGAGCGTGTGCAATCATGACGTCCTGACTCGGGAGTTATAAAAACTTAGAGCGTTCTCGCGATTCCTCATTCCCGTTCAACTTAAACGCTTTCGGCTTCGCAGATCAAGACGGTCAAGTCAAGCACCTATCACACCAAACTAGTTCTCACTACGTTCTGTTCAAAATTCTCCCCGTCTTGCAATTGGACGGAGTGACAACGTACTTAAAACGAGATGGACGTATAACGAACGGAATTGCCGTACTATAAACGGAATTGCCGTACTTCGATCCTACTAGGAACGTGTTACCACGTGATGTTGTCGAGCATCAATGAGGAAGAACGCGCTGGGTTCGTTTAGCCCTCAAACCAAGACGGGATTGCAAAGCACAATACAAGCGCGTTCAAACGCACTAAGAACAAGATGAGGACGAGTTGAACTGTCTTTGAACGGGGTGGTTGGGTTATAAACTAGTTAGAACAAGTTCCGAACTATAAAAATGGTTTGGACTGCTTGGAAATATCAAATTTATCCGATCTGAACTTGATATGAACTGACTGTGGACGGGTACAGACGAGTTGGACGTATTGTGGACCGTTAATGAACGAAATAGGATCGTATTAGAGACATTAGTCCAGTCCGAGCCCTTCCATAAAGTCCTTAAACAGGTCGCAAACAGTTGCTATTACGTTCAACTCCGTTCGCACACAGTTTGAGCCCGTTTGGCAAAATTTTCGAGAACGTAGTAAGAACTAGTTTGGTGTGATGGGGGCTTTAGGCTCATTCAGATGTGACACGGCAAGTACGCAGTAAGTTGTTGTTGTTTTTGTTTATGACGTAACGTGTATTTCTCTATCTCAAAACCAAATATGTTTAAATGCATAAAGTACAGAGCTCAGTACGTTCAAGTCCTTTGTTGCACGCAGTTACCATTCATTAGCGAGCTTTAGATTCTGACACCGAACGACCTCGACTACGAGTGACGTCATTGTTATATGCTCGTCGTTGAATCCTCGTTGGGCCTCGCGGTGCCAATGTTTAAACGCATGCGCAGTGATATTCATTTGTCTCGCGCGACGGATTTTCTATGTTACGTCATATCGATATCGGATTGTAAATATCGGTACGTCTGTACAGCTGTTCGAACGTCAGCTGTGCAGAAAACTTCCTAATTTCGTCAAAATAGTGAAATTAAATAGGTTGAAGAAACGTGAATGATCAAATTCATAGATATTTGTTGTTTTCATTGCAGTCACATATCTTCTCGAATTATAGTCTCACAAAATACTGTAGTCTGCATGGCTGGCTTCGGCATTTGTCTCCAGCTCGTAGTCGTTGTGATCACCTCAAGATAGGCCGATTCCCGTTGTGTCAATTCACCTGCTAGAAACAGATTGCGCATGCGCAATTCCTCAAAATGACCTCACTCGTAATAGAGGTCGTTCGGTGTCAGAATCTAAAGCTCGCTATTTACACGTCAAAGAAAACTTCGGCTGTGTTTCTGCGGCGGTTTACCGTGCCACATTTGAACACGCCTTTATTCTCTGACTTAGGCGTACCAATAACAAGCGCCCCTAGACTCGTTTGACCTGACCATTTGTCCACATTTTATGCATCCTAAAATATCCGAGTAATTCATTCATGATATTGATTAAATATAGGGAAAGAACAAAGGGGGAGGAAAGGATATTGCAAACAGAAATATGTGAGTAAATAATGAAATTTTTGCTAAAGATCTTAACAGTTTAAATGGTTGACCTCTGTACGCCGTTTATAATAATTTATTTGTGACCGTTTTAAAAGCAGGTATGTACCTATGTAATTTCACACAGCAGTTTAGTTTTGTTTTATTCGTTTTTGCTTGGTGCTTTTCCACATCACATCACTGAGTATCCAACAGGCGTTTTTGCCCAATGACAGTTTTTAAGGTCGGCTCAAAACTAAGATTGATATTCATGATCATGATCATCGGAAGAAAAAAGAAAACAGCGGTGGATTCAATTGGAGGCCAAATCAGAAACCCATCGCCCCCGCCCCCCCCCCCCCCCCACCAACACAATTTTGGCAGCCTAAAAACGGGACGAGGGATGGAAGAAAAAAAAAAGGTAAAAAGAAGGTAAAAGAGGAAAAAGGAATCAAAAGGCTCCCTCCTTAAAAAAAAAAATAAACTATTTCAAATGAGATCTCCCTTAAAACTGCCTACGATAAGCTCCTAAATGACCTTGGGAGTGTTTCACGAAGATCCTAGTTAAAATTGTCTCTAAGTTGGACTTAACGATTGTGGAAAGCCGAGAGCATCTTAAAAGTTTTTTGTAAAAAATGTTGATTCAAATCCATTATCAAGGGATTTCACGTTCTTAATATGGAATTAATAAAAAATCCAAAATAGCCCTACTTCAATCTTTGTTTTTGAATAAATACTTTTCAAGGCTACAAATGGCTGTTCATAATGTTTAAGTCCAACTAAGAGTTAAGTTCGACTTAGGATCTTTGTGAAACGCCCCCAGATATCAAAATAAAGTGAAGGTAGCAGAGACATTGTAGACCGTGGCCCTGTCTTATAAAGAGTTGCGATTGACCAAGATCAATTATAAGTCATGTAATATATCGCAAGTTTGCATCCCTATCTCGTATGTACATTGTTGCGATTGGTATCAACTCTTTATCAGACGGAGCCCAGTAATAGCAGCAGAGGATTCTATCATTGCGTATCAGCAAAGCCTTTTTGTTTAAAGAAAACACAACAGGGGAAGGATGACATTCTGACCCCAAACCGTCAAGTATTCCCAGTTTGGAACTGCGTTTAAACCACACATATCTTTTGTATTCTGGGCGCCGTCGTTTAAAGTTGCGATTGATCTAAACTGAGGAGCCTAATACTGCTTCTTGACCAAATCAACTTTACCTTGAAAGAAATTGACCACTCCGTATAAACAGTGGCGTACAAATGGATTATGGCGACCAGAGCAATCAATGATACTACGACAGCCCCCCCCCCCCCCTCCTTCTCCCACTGCCAAACTAGATTTACTTAACCGAACAAGCGAGAGAGCAAAGCGACCGGCTTAGGGAAGTCTCAAGGGAGCTTAGCGATCGAGTATTAGGCATATGTAGAGTTTCGCTTCTTGAACGTAGATAAGTGGTTTTCTATTCCTTTTCTTCAAAAGGTGAAGTTTTTTAAAAGGTTGAAAGTTGAATTTATTAAAAAAAGTTGAATCCCACTTTCGAAATGGATTAAAGCAATGGGAATTATATTTCGAAGTCGAATTTGGAACCATTTGATAACGCTATTTTCCCCCTGGAGCACAAAATTACGAGATCCGGTGCGACATAATTATACGAGTCGCGACCGAGCTTAGAAATGTTTCTATTTCTAATCCATTTTACATTGCTCATTGGGGCGCATGTATACGCATGCTCTTGCCCCATACATATGTCACTGTAGGTATCCGATTAAGTGGAGGACCTTGGATTGAACAGGATTAATCACAACTCTTAATAAAAACACTGCTCTGGACTCATTCATGCTACTATATTTTCGCTGATGATGTATATTGGTTTTCTGAAGAAAATAATACTTGTAAATGTCTAATTATTGTGTCAAATTATATTTTAGGGATTTTATTAGGAGGGGAGTGATATACCAGCCTATCATTAATTTTGAATCCAATTATTGTATTATCTTGATGTCTCTTGATTTTAATAGGGGGGCATTTCAAAGAAGGTTAGGTGTAGGATAAACGTTCTGGACCACACCATGTACTATGTACATTATTTAGACTGCAAATCATGTCTTTCACATGGGATCAGGCCCTATTGTATGTATTATTTGGCTAAGCAAGTACAAATATGAATAAGTGGAAAATTGCAACCGGTCGCACTATAACTTGCCAATTTCAATAGTGCATTTCGAAATCGAACGGTAAGGTGACAAAAGGGGATTTTGAAACACACCTCCCCTTAAACTCATCTTTGCATTGAAAGATTAACAATAGTACAAATGGGTTTATTTAGGAAGATAAGTCACGTATTGAACAGTGCAACTGGAATGAGGAAGTTTATTTACACGAAAAATACATTAATGGTTACTAAGGGTGCGTTTATGCTCAATGTTGAAGGCAGAATTAACCCTAATAAGGCCGGGGGGGGCATTATGGCCCCCCTCCACGATTTTTCCGATTGCTCGGGAACGCATATGAATGGCGCCCCGCCGCTCACTGATTTTTTTTCTTTCGAGTCTTGCGCAACTTTCAAAAGAATTTTTTTGAAAATCGGACCTACGGTTATAAGGTCACATGAACTTTTGTCTTTACATGTCAGCCCGAAAATCGCTCATTTTCGTAATTTGTGTACAAAACATATGGAAAAGTCATTTTTCTTAAAAACAGATCAAACATGGGTTATTGGGTCTTGTTTCAAGTTTAGGTGGTTGTTTTGGGAGTCAAAATAGTTGAAATTTAGTAAGAAATAAAATTAAAAAAACAAAACAATGAAATACATAAGTTAATAAAACAATGAAATACATAAGAAATTATCAAAACAAGGCATAACATAAGGAATAAGATGGCTCTTCCAATTTTTTTTGTCGTATTATTATTTAGAGTGGTCTAATGAATATATGTAGTGAAAAGAATGCTTGAATATGAATAATAGATGATTTATGGGTAAAAATGTGATTTTTATGACTTTATTTGCATAAATTACCATATATATATGCAGATGAGTGAATTTTTCAAAAAATTATCATATTATTTTTTACACTTCACTTGACATGTGTGCAAACTTTCGCGGCTGAGATCTTAAGGGGGGCCATAATGCCCCCCCCCCCCCCGGCCGTACTAAGACCTCAAATAGCCCGGCCTTTTTAGGGTTAAACACAACTCATGTTCGAAATATATCTTATAAACATAAATTAAAATATCATAACAGGTTTAAATATACATAACATACAGAATTATAATATAAAATTGATGTACGTTGACTGTTTGTTTAAATTACTATTATGACATAATGAAAATATTTAAGCAAATTTCAAATTCCTTTTTATCAGTAATTAATCTCAATTTGGTGCTAATTGTAGTATTTGTTGTATTAATATGCCGCTCATCGGTTCAAGAATTAAACAGTAATATGGTTATTTATATAAATGATACATGATTGATCAAAAAAAATGTTTGCATGCCTGTATTAAAAGCAACAATGTGTTCAAACAATCGCCTTAAAGAGTTAATGATTATGATACGGGATGATGTATATAAATTATACATTGAACATGATTGATAAAGAAAATGTAGAATTGTTTTAAGCTCCCGGTATAACATCATCCATATTCACAGTATAAGAACAATATGTTCCATACATATTTGGGGTCGAATAAAGTTTATCTACAAGGACAACTACAACTTAACACCTGCCCCCCCCCCCCTCCGGACGCCAACCGTAGGAAAATGTACCTCCGACAACTACACCGCCCCTCGGTCAATGACAAGTACACACTAACCCCGGAAGATCCCCCACAAACATACACACGAACACAACACTACTACATGTAAACAAATGCAAAGCAATATATGTACCGTATTTAATACATTGACGTTTGATTATGTATAACTAGGTCCTGCGGCATGGTAAACAAGATTTTATCCACAATTCACTTGAAAATTGAGGTGAAATTTATTTCCATCATCTTGACAATATATACAAAGATAAAATATGGAATTTCATAACATGTAACAATATCAAAATTACATATAAATTGACATATTAACAGCATTCAAAATATATAGAAAATATAAAGGTTTAAACCATAGTACAAATGGAAAATGGTGCATCCGTAAAAGCCAGTAAGGCTTGACAATTGAATGCACCAGGCGCAAAAGAAATAATAACATAGGCTTGGAGGAAGAGACAAAAAGGAAGAAAAAAAAGGGGGAGTATTAGGATTAGAGGTGTGGTCTTAAAATAAATTATACATTATAAGGAAAGAGAAGATGTTTCTTGTAAAGTCTTTTGAATGGATTATTACATCTGACAGACTGTAAAAATGGAGGTAGGGAATTCCACATTTATGGACCAACATAACGGAGAGAATCGGTCAGTATATTGGACGAAGCATTCCAATGATGGAATTTATCAGTATAGTGGGTACGGACCACATTGTTGAGACTAAATAGGAGCATAAGGTTTGGAGGTAGTGAGTTTGAGAAAAATCGTTGCATCAATGACACAATTTGCAATTGATTAATATCATAAATATGTAAAGTATTGAATCTTCTAAATAAAGGTTATAAGGGAGCTATTGAAAGAGTCGTAATGCCCTTTTTTAAGTCTATGTAAGTTGAGTAACTTAGAGGGATGTTTTGTCACTCAAACAGAATTGCAATACATAATATATTGCAAAATAAATGCATTATATAACATGAACAAGATACGGAGTGGGATAACAAATCTTAAGTGAATGATAATACCGACGCTCTGAGAAACCTTTTTTGTAATATAATTAATATGAAAAGTCCAAGATAGGTTTTCATCGAAAAGTACTCCAAGGTAATTAAAAACTCTACACTGTTCAATTAATCTATTGTTGATAGAAATAGATACATTGTCTGAGGCAAGAATAGTCGCATCGTCTGCAAAAAGTGTCAATTTACAGAAAGTGGAACAGTTTACAATATCATTGATGTATATCAAAACTAGCAGAGGCCCCAAAATAGAGTCCTGAGGGACGCCATATGATATATTTGATTAAAAAAAGAACAATGAGAATTTACAGATGTAAATTGCTTCCTTTCGTCAAGATAACTTTGAACCCATTTGTGAGGTCAACCTCTTACACCGTAAAAATGTAATTTAACTACCGGTAATAATATATCATGGGGTATAGAAACGAAAGCTTTCGAAAAATCCATAAAAACATATATCGTATGATTATTTACATCAACATAATGGACTATTTTATCATATCAGATTACACAAATGTGTTAAAGGTACGAGTAAAAAATTGATTACAGACTGTAAAGATACTATGTCCCCTTTGCAGCCAACATCAAATTCTATAGAATTTTGCAGGAATTATGAATATGTCATGTATGTCCTATCTGTGAAATTTAAACGTTAGCATGAATTGCAGTGTCCTAATCAGGGGCGTAAATCCCGGGGGATGGGGGGGGGGGCTGCATCCCCCCCCCCCCTGGCTTGAAGTAGGGGGGGTGGCCTGTACAATCATTCCCCCTGAGATTACACCAAAAAAAAGAGAGAAAAAAAAAGGAAGAAAAAGAAGAAAACAAAATGTGATTGTTTCACTTTCAGCATAATGCATGAGAAATTAGTTTTTTTTAATGTATGTATAACTGTATAGCCTACACGTAAAGAGTAGTTGCGCGACGTGCGCGAACAAGCACTTCATAAACTTCAGAATAATTTTTCGTTATTTTGCAAGGTATTATTATAGCCTAGACGTAAAGTGCGCCAGCGCTAAAAAAAGTGCAATTATGTACAGTAGATGCCCGGCTCCCCCCCCCCCCACTCAGTGTTATTTAGGGTACGAGTATGCTCGTTCCCTCCCTTTGAAAGCACCCCCCCCCCCCTATCTCAGGACTACCAACATTTCTGAATCCCCCTTTCGCCGGCTTTTCGCTGGCTTTTCCTGCCTTGGAGACCCCCCCCCCAAAAAAAAATAATAATAATAATAAATCCGGAACACTGCTAAATGTACCACCCCCCCCCCCCCCCCCCCAATTTCAGGTGAGCTCTAGTCGATCGAGGGGGACTGGGGGCTGGGGGCCAATGTTTTTACTTTTCAAAATGAAATATTCCTGAATGAGCTTTCAAAGCTAGCAGGAGTTTCAGGAATTTGATACCGGGATTCGATCAATTTTTCTATGATATTCAAGATATTTTATAACCCCCTTTTTACATTTCTCAGGAGTCCAAAGAGAGAGAGAAAAAAACCCACCCCCTTTTTAAAGATATCTCCGAGTGAAAAGTCAAATACACCCCCTTTTTTTTTTTACAATTCTCGGGCCGGATTTTCTCGCGCGAAAAAATACCCCTTTCCTGGAGATTTTAGGAACGCGCATGCGGTCCCTCCGACCCCGGAGTGTGTGTGTGGGGGGGGGGGTGGGTAGATGAAGACTGAAGTTCCAGACCTGGCGTGTTCAAGACTTACAGTGGCCGTTTGTCTCTTTAGTTATTTCAAGGTAAGCCTGTACACATTCTTATTATTTTTATATTTGAGAAAGGATTCGGCTGATGAAATTAAAGAATTCATTAGATTTAAATAATAAACACAGTACATGTATCATTATATGAATTCCAGAAACATTTTTTAAGAGGTGTGAAAACTGTGGACGCATCTGATTGAGAGTGATGAATAATACGGTAACTGTTGCATTGCCCAAGTCCTACTCGGTGGTTGACATTTGTTCACACCTAAAACTTAAGGGACGAGGGGATGATATTTAACGGCTGCAATGCATGTGATGTTTGTGTAGGTCTATGAATGAATTAATTTGTTGTTTATATTGAATGAATTGAATTGAATTCAGATAATTAGGGCTTAATAAGAGTCGAAAATGGTGCAACGAATCGTCTTCTTTTTATAATATTTGAATCAAACGTCTAAGCTTTTCGCGCTTTGCGCGGGAAGGGGAAACAGAATTCAGACGAGAATTAAGAGTCGAGAACAGTATACCCAATCGTCTGCTTTCTCTAATAATTTAAGGAAACGTCAAGGCTTCCGCGCTTCGCTCGAGAGGGGGAATTTAATTCAGATAAATAGGGCTTATTAAGAGTCGAAAACGGTGCAAGGAATCGTCTTCTTTCTGTATATAATAATTAAATCAAACGTCTAAGCTTTTCGCGCTTTGCGCGGGAAGGGGAAACTAAATTCAGGTGAGAATTAAGAGTCGAGAACAATACACCCAATCGTCTGCTTTCTCTAATAATTTAAGGAAACGTCAAGGCTTCCGCGCTTTGCGCGAGAGGGGGAAACTGAATTACGATAAATAAGGCTTATTAAGAGTCGAAAACGGTGCGACGAATCGTCTTCTTTCCGTATAATAATTAAATCAAACGTCTAATCTTTTCGCGCTTCGCGCGGGAATGGGAAACTGAATTCAGACGAGAATCAAGAGTCGAGAACAGTACACCCAATCGTCTGCTTTCTCTAATAATTAAAGGAAACGTCAAGGCTTCCGCGAGAGAGGTAAACTGAGTTCGTTTGCGCGCGCGCGTGTGTGTGTGCGTGTGTGTGTGCGTGCGCGTGTGCGTGTGTGTGTGTGTGTTGTGTGTTTGTGCGTGTGCGATCGCGCGCGCTTGCGTAAATTAGTGTGGGCGCGCGTGTGCTCGTGCTAGTAAGTGATGGCTATCGCCGATCATCCCCCCCCCCCACCCCTCGGTACGGATTTACGCCCCTGGTCCTAATACACAAGTTATGCAAGGAAACCCGTTTACTTGCTAGACTTCACTGTCAGACGCTATTGAGTGACTGCCCAGCCCTTTTTCTTCTTGGTAATAACATACTTAAAACGAGCTGTAGGAGGTACATGATAATTTGTCTCAATCAATAACCCACTACTTGTAATGGCAAAAATTTAACTGATTGAATCTTTGCGCAGCATAAAACGTACGACAATCCGCTACAATGGTCTGAAAATCAGACTATTACTTACTGACTCTATAGCTCTTAAGTCGATTCGACAACTAAAAGTCGTTATTTCCCCCACTTAAAGACATTTTCAAGCCCCCACCCCCTTTTTTTTTAGGGAAGTTATAAATCAGTATTATCTTTCAAATGCCGTTGGAATTTAATCTTTTCATTTTTGGGGCCTGCAAATGGAAATAGTACCTTTAAAAGACGTGTACTTATGTTATCATACCCTGAACTGTTTCCCCTAGGCCATTTTTTAAACAATATTTAACGTTTCAGTGACAGTTACTGGTTTGAAAAATAAACTGTGAACAAAGTTACCTTTTTAATAATCAGAGAATGACTGATTAGAGTCAGGAATGGACTCAATAAGGTTTTCTCCAATGTTGACAAAATGTCATGAAAATATTTGCACTTTCTTTTGGTTCATTTACAGTTTTTCCTTTGTATTGCAGCGTTTGATTACAATATTCCTATCAAAGCAGTGCATTCACAGTACTAAGAGTAGAGCTGTATTTGTTTGATACAACAAATTCTTCATATCTTTTCTAAATTCTTTGACGAAAAGTAATGCCCTTTTCCCTGTTAATTTTGCCAATGTTTAGCATTTAATTAAGACATTTTGAGAGATTTTGTATTGCCTTCGAAACAGAATTACTCAATTAATCAATTGATATTGTTCTCTGTAATTGAAAATCAAGAGACAAACAATTACTGAGAAGCACATTTGAGTTTTTATAAAGCTTCCAGTTGTCTTAATTTGGGGTTAGTACAAATTCATAATCAGCACCGTCTTTTATTGTGCTTGCAAACTGCGCAACATTCTGGTTCTCATAATCCAGGTCTGATGATTGTAGAGTTTTTTCTCTTGCTTTTTGGGACGAAGTCGATGAGGTAATAGCGATCTCCTGGTATGTGTTGTCTGCCTCGGGTCTGGGTTTTAGATCCATGTAAGGATCTGGTCTGTTCTCTTCAGTTCGCGCTTGTACTTTGCTTCTGTTAAATGAAAAAAGTCACATTAATAAATCTATTTTTAATCCACATGCACCACTCTCCACCTATCTGTTTAATGGGTACCCGGTAGGATGCAAAATTCATTGTTGTTTCAGTGCTCAGCATTGTGAGCGTCTTTAAAATAGCGCCTCTCTAAAATGCTCCCCATGGAGTGATGAAAGTTGTCTGTAAAGTTCTTGATTGAGAAGACTCAAGTTTAATGGAACTTGTTTCTCAATGGATGTTCTTTGCACAATATTGCCCGTAAAGTTAGAATAATAGTTTTACTCTCCTTTTTTCAAGAAATCAATCTGATAATATGGTCTACTCTTGATAAAAACAATTTATTTTCACTCCCAACTTTATTGATTGCTTTAAAGAGTCGTAGAGATTGATCAATATAGTTCTGAGAAGGTATAAACTGTATCTCTATAATTAAACAAATAATCCATTTTTTCATTTATTTCTCGGAAAAGGGTAAAATAAATCACAGGGGAAATAATTAAATCCCTCATTCAATGGATAAACTTTATGATTAATACAATCTAAGATACAGTAGTCTTAAAACTGAACTAAACGTTACCAAATGCAGACTCGTAAAAACCCAATTTATAATTTCTTTAATTCTGAATAGAAACAAACTCAACGGTTGAAGTGTGACACTTTTTTGAATGTGGATTCGTTAGTCTAACCAGGCGCGGATCCAGGATTTCTCAGGGGAGGGGGCCCAACTTTTTTTTTTTTTGCTCCCGAAAATATGAAAATCGCGCAGGCCAAAAAGTCGCTCAGTGGGGGGGGGGGGGTGGGGGGGGGGGGTAGTGACCACATTTTTTGTTGGCCCTCGTAAATATGAAAATTTGCACCCCCCCCCCTTGAACTAACAATCACGTTTTTTTTTCCAGGGTGGGGGGGGGGCGGCCCCCCTCCCTGGATCCGCCACTGGGTCTAACAACCTTATACCTGATGAAAATGTAGCTGACCTATCTTGTTACAAGTAGTACAGTGCTTTGTTCAAAAACTCATGATGTGTATCATGTATGCTATGAGCCAGATATTTAATGGTAGTATCTTTCTTCAGTTGTTCATTTCGTCTATTCATAACTCCTAAAAGGTGAAATACAGGGCTAACATTAAGTACTTAAACCTTAAATTACCTGAGCTGAATATGCAAGAAAGTAATAGCAACAGCATACAGCAACACGGCTACAACAACTACAATGAGGCCAATCTCCAATCCTGATACACGAACATCTGCCAATGAAAGAGGAAACAACAAACAAGCATTTGATTGACCCTCATTTTTAAAACCCATGTTTAAATACATATTCATAATTTGAATAATATTACTAAGCAAAATGATCTATTGTAGCCTCATAGATAAAGAAGCGCAATCTGTTTAGGGCTTCAATATTACATCATATCACATACACTGATAATATGTAGGGCCGTGCATCTCATATAACATTGTTAAACGATGCCTTTAACTTTTTCTAGGACAATTACCCCAAGGACAAACTTCCCCGGCCTATTACTAACGGGACAACTATCCCACATAGACAATTACCTCCCCAAAATTACCCCCAGAAAGAATACCCCCAAGACACCCCCCCCCCCCCCCCCATCCCGTTGAAAATTACCCCCAAGGACAATTACCTCTCTCTGGGAACACCCCCCCCCTTCCAGGACAATTACCCCCCGAATAAATTTAAAACCAACTTGTTATAGGGCCGGACTTCCCCATTGACGAATATGTGATAATTTACAGGGGGGGGGGGGTAATTATCCTCGGGGTGGTTGACCGTGGTTCTCCTTGTTTGGTTTGGTTTTATTTTCCGTATAATAATCAAATGCGTACAAGAATACAATTCACAAATATAATACAAATCAAGAATTAAAAACGGCTGGAATGCTCTACCGAGAGCCATTGTTGAAATGACGCCAAGTTCGGGAGAATTGTACTAGTGGTAAATTTCAGGGGATGGGGGGGGGGGGGGGTAATTGTCCTAGGGGTTATTTTCCGGGGGACAATAGTCATCGGGAGATGGCTTCCCTTGGGCGAAAAGTTCTGTGGAGTTTATTATTCTTCGGGGGGGGGGGGGTAATTTTCCGGGGCCATTATCCAGGGGGTAATCGCCCTGATACGTCATTTACCATGTCATTTATGAGACATAAAGAGGACAAAAACCATACCGAAATTGAGGAGAAAAAGAAGAAAATGATATAGATTCTGATGAAATCAATAGGTGCTCTACTATGCTACAGTGCAGACCACCTAATAACGTCCAATCCTCGATAACGATAGCATAACGGATCTTACCACTTGGTAGCGTTCTGGACTGAATAGAGATGCAGGGACCCGGTCCAACGACTGTCCTTGGACAGACAGTAAACTCATACATCACGTAATGTTGTAAATCCTCAAAGGATTTACTTGCCATCATTAGGTTTCCCCTCTGCACATATTCCTCTCCCGCTTCTCCGAATTCGTAGTCGTAACTTACGGCTCCGTTCCGGTCTCCGCATGGAGGACTGGTCCAGGTATACTCCAATTGTCCCTTCACTGTGCTATCCACTGTGAAGTATTCAGGTGGCGCAGTTGAAACTATTCAGTGGAAAACGTTACAAATCGAATATCATGCAGTTACTATATGAAAATATCATACTGATGTACAAAGTAACACCTTGTTACCCGGACGTTAGTGTAACCATGACTGGTTGATCTAGCAGCCTTCTTTACCGTGCGTTTATTTTGTTTTCCTCCTAGGTGAAGAGTGGCAAATGTAGGGGGAAATATTGTGAAGCCAGATATACGTGTTTTCATCTGGAAACCGATCTCTAACGTCTCTATCCGAAAAAAAAATACATCTGATTAAAAGGCGTAGAACCAGGCTTAAATAACATCGAGGAGTACAGCAGAGTGATTCACGTTAGAGGGATATGCGCCGCAGTTTTTATGTGAATTATTGCCTAGGTCACATTTGCCGCAGCGGCCGTGCGGTCCAAAATATCTACGGCCAATAGCAATCAAGGGGCCGCCGCAGCATTTCTACAGTTAAATACGGAAGCGGTCACATAATGCCTGGATTACATTTGCCCCGGCCGCCGTACTATTAATTAGTCAACGATTTTTCGCGCGATTTTGGGGGCATCGTAGGAGGCTACGGGCTACGATGTTTGTGTTTACATTATCTACGAGCATCGTGCCATTTCTTGTATTGGCCCTCGGGGGCAGGCAAGGGGCAAATCCGTACAGAGGATGCTCGAAGATTGTACGGATATCGTGAAACTTCAACGCAGTAGCCGTGCGGTCTCCGCAGCCTCCGCATCAAGATCGTTCGGAGCATGTACAGCTTCCGTGCAAAGGTTGAGCGGAGAAGGCGCGGTGGCCGTGCAGCCGCCGTGCTTTTGTTTTTTTGCTTCCATGTTCACCGGAAAATCGTGCGTTTGCCGCACGATCAGCGCGATCGTACATTGACACCTACGATATTTTTAGGAGTACGTGCTTACAAAGTTGTTTAACTTTCTGCGAAACAAAATCGTAGACGCCGTAGAGCCCCGCGAAGCCCGTGAATCCGTACGAAAATCTCCCGGCCGCACGGAAAAGGGGATACGGGCAGAATACGGGCTCCTTAGACTAATCGCAGGCCAATAATGTTTAAGGTTAGATGCACGGCGTATTTTGAATTTGTGGACACAGAAAACCTGCAGCTGCCGTACGGCCTTTGAAGTGATGACGCACGGTCGCCTTGGGTGTTCCTGCGGCGGCCGTAGGTTTTTGACAAATACTAAGGCAGACACAAGGTAGCCGCAAGGTACCCGGAGGCGGTAGAAGGGGGACCAAACGGGGGCCTTGCGGCCAGACTGATTATCCCGCTGCACCCCTAGAGTTGATAAAACGCAAGGCGACTGTACGCCCGACGTACGGTCGCCGTGGAACCGCGCTAAGGCATAGCTTCGCCGAACATCGAAATGAAAACAACTATAAATCCGCGTTATAATCCCACGGCGACCCGTACGGCCTATTAAGATAGGGATGCGCCCTAAGGTGACCCTGAGGCCACCGCAAAAGATATCTGCGGCCGCCGCAAGTATCTCTCGATTTCGATCTCGATCCCGAGCAAATGTGACCTCGGCATATGCAATAAACCGCTGACACCTGACCTGGGATGAAATACCATTAATGAGAGTACAAATTTCGCAAACAGCAACCTAGATGTGTTCGGGTTGCCGGGAGAGGCATGATAAAGACATTTCGTTATGGGGCAATTGATGGAAAGTGCACTGTAAATACATTTAAAACCTGTTGGTCGAATATAAGAAGTTACTCCCGGTGATTGGTAAAATAGTTTTAAGGTGAATGCCTGAACGATGTTGAATTCCCGACGAGAGCCCATGCTTATGTGTTTTTGACTTACTTGACTCAGTTGAGTTGTATGCGATGACATAGACTGTTTCTGCATCATAGCCTTCCAGAGTCGCCAGAACTGTAAACTCGTAGGCAGAGTAAGACAACAGGTCGTCATACTCGATGCTTGTATCGCCCGTTACCTCCCACGTTACCGTATCCGCCATAGAATCGTCGCATTGGTCAATGAGGAGGAGCCTACGTGATACGTTGTAGCTCGGAGCACCGCATTGGCTGGATGGCTCTGACCACGTGATCTCCATGTGGTTGTATGAATCAGAAGTGACGTCAGCACTATCCACTGGTTGAGGAGCTGTGGGCAATACACAAGAATGAGGGAGGTTGTTTGAAGGCCTGTAGGAATTGGATTTTTAGGTATTGTTGGAAAATGTATACACAACTTCATGTTCATCATTCCATACCAGACAAAAGAAATTAAAATTCAAGTTTCACTCGTGTTACCTCAATAAATCACTAGCTATATGCACCTCTATGTTTACTAGTTTTGACCAAGCTAAATCATCTATCGACCTTCTGTAAAAACTCATGTTACCTATCCTTTTGTGAATCAGAAAAGAGTGATGTACGTTTATCATATCCTGCTATCGCATCATACGATAGTCTGCTAGATTTTTGCGGTGATTCGACTGCTTGGAAGGTATAGGTAATAATGATTAATAATGACTTTTAAATGTAAGTGATGTCCGCGGGTTGATTTAAAATATCGGCATTTTCTTCTCCTTCACCCTACCATAATAAAAGCTGAATTGTATTTAACCAGAGAATCGTAGATTCGACGACCCACAAGAAACCATAATGCCTGGATTACATTTGGCCTAAGATTAGTCTACGGAGCCGTATTTTGCCCGTATCCCCTTTTCCGTGCGGCCTCAATCCAGAGGCAGGAGACGGCCGTGAGATTTTCGTACGGATTTACGGGCTCCGCGGGGCTCACCGGCCTCTACACCATCCTCGCACGGGCACCGCGCGGAGGCCTTGCGCTGATCGTGCAGCAAACGCACGATTTTTCGGTGAAAATGGAGGCAAAAAACGTTTAAAAACGGCAGGGCGGCTGCACGGTCACCGCGCCTTCTATGCGCAACCTTTGCACGGAGACTGTACGGCTACTGCCTTGAAATTGTACGATTACCGTACAATCTCCGACCAAGCTCTGTACGGATTTGCCCCCGCCTGCCCCCGAGGGCTAATACAAGAAATGGCAGGATGCTCGGAGATAATGTTAACACAAACATCGTAGCCCCTATTCTTCTGCGATGCCACCCCCCCCCCCCCCATATCGCACGAAAAATCGTAGACTAATTTATCGTAAGGCGCCCGGGGCAAATGTAATCCAGACATAAGAGCTATTCATTTCTAGTGGCAGCAAGGCCCTTCTTGTAGGCAGCCGACTTCATATACATGTATATTGGTATAGAATCTACATCGAGCGCTTGCGTGTCCACATAAATTTGTGTGGCCATTTCATATTCTTTTAGAAAAGAATAAATAATCTCCAAAAGTTACTTAAGATGATATTTAAAAAGTAGTGGGAATTCCTCCTCTGTAATAATGAAAAATTTTAAAAAGGAGGAAGAAGAAAAAAGATAGGGAGAGAGGAAAAGGGACACATATGTTCTCTAAGGATAATGCAAGTATCTCCATCCCTTCGCCCCCCCCCCCCCCGATGACATCAGTGTCCCCCTAATGATTGAATTCACGCTACGATTGCGGGTTGGGATATAATGTTAGTAGGGTTACCTACCCTGACAGTATGGTTTGGCACTGATTGGACCACTTCTTATACCGGCAACAACCTGACCCTCGACCTCTCTTCTAACACTGACGTAGAAATCGTAGTATCTGAAACCGGACAGCCCTGTGATTTCAGCAGTACTATCTCCAGTGATAATTAACGGTACTTCGGATTCACCAGTGTTGTCTTTATCTTTCGTCCATGTGTAGTCAATCTGATAGGAGTGTACAGGGCCATTGCCATAGTCGTAACCATCTGTCCAGGCATTCCAAATGAGCAGGACCGAATCTTTGGTGACGTCAGACACCCAAGGTGATTCAAGCAGTCGTGGAAGAGCTGTTTGGGTTGATAACAGTTTTCTGATTACTTTCTTGGACCTACTCTCTTATCGATTGATGATTGATTTTTATTCGACAAGCTTCCAACATACAACAATATACAATAATAACAGATCAAAAATAAGTCAGCTTGAACAGGAAAACCCACGAAAGCTCGAGAGCTTATTTCCAGTGGGGTAGATATTTAATTTTTCGACAAAGCTCTTTTAAAATCGTGTAGATGAGTTCTTAATGACCTAATGCGATGAAATATATGATAAATTTACATGTATCACTATAATTATAAATGCGTGTTAAATATATTTATATTTATATACCTCTCTTTAGAAGTCTAGCCATCTGATTGGTTAAAATAGCAGTCGTGATTTTAGATATTCCCGCCTACCCGTCAATAGTCTTTTGAAAAAGTGCGCTCGTACCCGCCTACCGGTCAAAAGTCTTCTTTAAAGATGCCCGTAGCCCGGGTAACAGGCCGCATAAATAAATTGTGATCAGATCCCCATTGGTTTACGTGTTAAATTGTCTTTGTACGAGCTCGGACACCATACAGTGATTGAAACTTTCAGTCATTTTTTCAGTGAAGATTAACAGACAGTGTCTCATATTTTCCATGATATTTCAACCGATCTTTACTCAATAAAAGGATAAGGTAAGAATGCTTAGTAAACGTTTGTTTCAATTCGGCATTTAAAAGACTTATCGACTGTTTTAACTCTTATCATGCCACAGGGCTAATCCCCATTGTGCCAAGCCCGAAATCCCCCCGTGCCATGTTATTTTGGAAATAATCTGATTAACGCGATGGTTCTATGAATAGCGAGTGCAAAATACACAGCATGAACAATAACTGCTATTACGAATGCTGCATTGCACGCACAATGGCACTCAAGCGATAGCTCTCTCGCATGGACAAAGCAGTATAACGATAGCGTGCATGCAGCCTTATGGCAGGCTATGAGTTATAGGGACTTAGTAACATTGTTCAGATGAGAGAAAATGGTGCTTAGGTAGTGACTTTAATGCTAGATGTACACTTAAAAATAAACTGAAAGTTTGAGTGAAAAACGGACCATTATTAACCTTACAATTTGGGAAAAACTGGTCTGATCGATTCCTTAATTCTCCCAACTATATTATTACAATTTAATTACATTTTAGGTGAATGTTCCCATGGGCCTATAAAGCAGTCGATATCTCTATACTATATATCAAGCATTATCATTAATGTACGTTTTACAATGTATTATACTATATATATATATATATGCATGTATGCGTGTGGGTGTGTGTGTGTGTGTGTGTGTGTGTGAGTGTGTGTTTACACAGGTGTTTTTGTGTACTTGTGGTGATGGAACTGCATTGCTACAGAAATAAGCAGAGTTGTCGAAAGTCCGCATACTGTCAAGTAAAGTAAAATAATATAAAATGATTATCAAAACTTATTTTCATTTGTTCCATTTCGAATACCACTTTAAAGGACAACCACTTCAATCCAAGAGATTTAAGGTAAATTGGTAACATTTGATAAGGTTACGATACTTATTCGCAAGTTCTACTCTTTTCCCTTTTGGAATTTCCCTTAACTTACCTTGTTGACAGTCTGATCCTGCCCATCCCTCAGAACACATGACTCCATTTGGACAATGACCATTGGTCCGTTGGCAGTCCACACCACCAGCACAATGACATGGATAGCCACACAGGGTACCAAAATACCCGGTTGGACAAGAGCGGTCCGATCTCAAGGCTAAAGAAAACAAGCAAACAAAGCAAATGGAAAGATGTGTGACTGACATAATAATGTTCTGGACATCTGTGACCTAATAGCCGTCAAATAATTATGGTAAGAACATGTTATTGATACAAAACTGTTTCTTTCAAGCGAAATGTGCCAAAGGAAATTAACGTTTTATATCATTAAACGATGCTGCCTGTAGGGGGCTTTTGTGACAATGAATTATTAGATAATTGGCAGATCGACATTCTATTTTTGCACTACACTTTTAATATCTTTAAAACATGACCATACAAATATATATATGAATTTCAAATTATTGTTTGTATTTTTCTTATGATGCATGCATTGAGATGAATAATACAAAATGTAGTGGCTTATATTTTTTCGCATTTTTCCACAAATTCATTAATGTTGCCCTCATATTTCTATCCATACATGGTAAGTGGTTTAAACCCACTACAAGTGCTTCCTCAAGCGCCATCTCAGGTAGCAGTATGATTCCATAACTCGCTGCGCTGTTGGTTCCTCTTAACTCTTCACTCTAACGTAATGTAGAGATCAGCGGGTTACGCACTGTTGGCAAGTTTACAATGATATGACGTTGTGCACTAAAATAACGCTAGGGCAGAAAGTTCTTCCGTTTAGCATAGCTTTAAGTACGGCATTCAGAGACATGATATTCCCAGTAGATCGCATTAAAATCAAATACTTGGTAACAACGATCACGAAACACCCTCTGAAGCTTACCTTGACAAAAGTTACCCTCGAAGCTGTCTGAACATGTGCCTCCACATCCATTCACACGGTCGCACGTACCATCACAGTTACAATCCAGTTCACAACTAGCACCAAAATTATCACCGGTGCAAGCTTTCGGGAAATATTGAAAGATTGTGTCAATGATTAGTATTTGACATTTTTCATAAGTGTAACACCCACACTCATCTTCACCGGCCATTCAATGACACCTTGTTAGGTACATACAAAATATATACTATCGTGCTCTAGAACTACAAACTATGACTCCATTTTCGGTTACATAGAAGGATCAGAGTAAATTGTAATTTGATTTCTCTTGAAACATTATGAATTATGGACATTTTCTATTAAATTTATGTTGGATTCATCATCGTCAATAGTGATCTGTCAGTTTATGACAGGTTCAGTGACTAATTCAAAATTCTATATCAAGTGTCTCTTCAAGTTTCTCTCCAAGTTCCTCGGTCTTGAGCCAACCGTTTCATCGTTTCATACCCTGTTGCTCCACATTGTGTGATTACATACATCGTATAGTAAGCCTTTTACGAGGTCTTCCCCTCTTCTTCTTTACATGAATACGACCTTCTATGACTCTGAGCATCAAGCCCTCATCATGCCGCATTATGTGTCCAAGCCATTTCTCCTGTCTCTCTCTAATCGTTTGAATCAGCACCCGCCTTTCTTGAGCTCGATGCAACACCTCTTCATTCGAAACTCTGTCCCTCCAAGACACACCTAGTAATTTGCGCCAGCACCACATTTCGACCGCCTCCAATCGCTGCATGTCCTTTTTTGTGAGTGTCCACGTCTCAGCCCTATACAACAGTACACTCCATACTAGAGACTTTACAGGACGCTTTCTCAAACTAAGGTCAATGTTGTGGCTCATCAGGATATCTTGTCTTCGAAAGAAGGCAGCTCTTACCAGAGCTGAGCGCAAGTTGACCTCTTTGGCAGACTTGCCATCCTTAGTCAGCACACTGCCTAGATACTTGAAGTGGTTCACTTGCACCAGTCTGTTGTCATTTATCATGATATTTATTTCTTTTTGTCTTGCCTTTACTTATCATCATCAACTTCGTTTTCTTCTCGCTGATTATCATGCCATAGCTCCTGACCACTTGATCCATCTGTACCATCTGTCTGTGAAGACCATCGTCAGTGACAGCGAGCGTGGCCTCATCAGCAGCATACCGTACAGACCTAATCAACACTCCTCCAACGATCACTCCTTCTTCTAACATTGCCAGAGCTTCTCTTACCATTGCCTCTGCATAGATATTGAAGAGAAGAGGAGACAGAAGGCATCCCTGACGTGTTCCACGTCCAATGACGGCTGGTTCAGAGACCCCACCTCCAACGCGAACGCTAGCAGTCTGAGACATGTACAAGGGTGCAAGCAGTCTACGGTCTTTCCAATCAACACCAGTGGCTGACAGCACTTCCATCAACCTAGTCTAATTGATACGATCAAATGCCTTTTCGTAGTCCACAAAACAGATATATAGGTCCTGATCATGCATGCTGTATACATCTCTCACTTATTATTCTCATCACAGCGATTGCTTCTCAAGTACCGACCCCTTTTCGAAAGCCAAATTGGTCAATTCCAATATAATCTCTGGACCTCGCTTCAATCCGATGGTAGAGTACCTTTAGTAATACTTTTGAAGCATGTGATACCAGGCTGATAGTGCGGTGATCCTCGCATCTGATTGCCTTTGTGGTCTTCTTAATAGTTATCAACTGGCTTCTTGTCCAATCATCTGGCCAGATTCCCTGTTCATATATTTGTTGACATAGTTCAGTCAGTGCCATTATACCAGCTTCCCCCATATTCTTGAGCATTTCAGCCGTAATGTTGTCTTCACCAGCCGCCCTTTTCTCCTTTAACTGACAGACTGCAGCACGCACCTCTTTTGGAAGTAAGGGAGGTCCAACGCCATCCGCCATGACATAATCTTTCATTTCCAAGGGCAGAGCGACTGGTTTATTGTCCCTTGCATACAACTCCTCTACGTACTGACGCCATCTCTCCTCTATGTCCCGTTGGCTGGTTAGCAGTTCTCCATTCACATCCGGAACCCCTATTTTGTTGTTCTTTCCTTTCCCTTTGTTCATATCGTCACTAAGAACTTTCACTTTATTGTACATAAGGTCTGTTTTCCCCCTGCGGTTTAGATCCTCTAATTCCTTGCATTGTTGTTCCCACCATTTAGTTCGTGTTGTGTATGTAGCTCTTCTTAGTTCGTTATTCTGTGATCCATCTTATCTATCAATTCCTCCGTTATCCATGGTTTACGGATCTTCTTTCTCTTACTGAACCCAACGTTTTCTTCAGCACTACCATGCAAGGCATCTTTTAGATTTTCTCATTCCTCTTCAATCGAGGGCCCCTCTGGGAGTTTTCTAGAGTTCAGCCGGGATTGGACACCACATTCATACATTAATGCATTCTGTTTCAGCTTTGCATTATCTATTTGTGTCACTTTACAGCTCCTCCTCATCTTCTTTAGTTTCAGCTGCACTGTCATCAGCACCAAGTTGTGATCCGAGTAACAGTCTGCGCCTGGACTTCTTAACACTATTCTTGTACCGCTGGTTCACACGAATATAGTCAATCTGGTAGCGTGCAATATCCCCAGGTGCTTTCCATGTATAGCGACGTCTAGGGTGCTGCTCAAAGAGAGTGTTGGTAATCACCAGTTTCCTCCTCTTGCAACAATTGGATTGCAACAACAAAAACAGTGCTGTTTATGAAGCTATACTGAAATTTGTAGAGAAGGCTAGAGCAATATATAATGCCATTTTTATAATAACGACAGAAATAAAAAGTGAAATGTAAAGAACATACAAATGATGCATTTTAAATAGATAATAAACGTGTCTGTTTGTACACTGCCAATTCAAGGAAAATGTTGCCAGAAAGCTGTTAATTTATTGTTATTTTAATTCCATTATACTAATGGGCAAATTAAATATCTAATCAAAATTATGAAAATGTACGAATCAACTAGATAGGGGAAATCTTTGTTTTAGATTGTTATCATGAGAGGTTAATAGCAGTACTAAGTCAACCAAGCAATTTTTAAGAAAAAGAAAACATTTTTTTTAAGAAACACTACTTTTAGTCTTTAGACACGTTTTTGTTCATACCCTGCTATTTATCTAAAACTGTCACACAAAAAAAACATTTCCCCGTCCATTTCTAATTTTGGCGCCTTTACAACCAAAATTATTTCTTTATTTGTCATCTGTAACTTTGTATGTATGATATTTATGCTTTAACATACCTGTTTGACACCTGTTTCCTCCAAATCCATTGATACAAGCTATCCCGATAGGGTTTGGTGGTGAAAATAACGAGTTTGGGCAGCCGGGGTTATCACTAGAGCAAACCACAGTACAGGATTTTCCCCAGTTGTTGTCACCACAGGCTGGTGAATGGAATGGCGTTTGCATGACCATGAAAACAAAGAAGAAAAGAAAGATCATTTGTTACACTTAAAGAGAAGGTTGAGTTCTGGGAAGTGGTGAATAATAATTTGTGAGCGTTATCATTGGTTTATGTGAGTGTGGAAGAACATCAGATAAAATTTGTTCCCTAAAAAGTATGGCTATTCAAATGCCTTAATATTCTAAATATGGCATGTAACATTATAACAATCGGGAGGGATTTTTATGTCGCATGTTCATGTAGTCCCATATACATATTTATGTGTATAGTGCTTGTAACTTTACCAAGACTGGGCCAATTTTCTTATCATTGTGATGTTTCCAGAACCTTGCAGTACACACCAATACTTATATGCTACATGTTCAACCTTTTCTGAAGGATTCCACACCGTTTTTTCTCGATGCAATCGCATGATCGGAACTCAAGTTTATCTTTAAAGGCCTTATCCCATGAATAAACAACTTCATATCGATAGAAAATACAAGTATAAAGGAATATCAAATATTTGCATTTTATTAATGCACAAAAGCATAATCAAATCTCATTTTCCGCACCGTTTAAAATTACAGGTCAACAGGGGTTAAATTTGCAAGAGTTACGGTGGCGGCATAACACGTGAACAGTGAATATGATAGGCTCTACTATACAGCTGAGGCGATAAGCCTTGCTTAATTATACAAATCACTTCACATAAGTTTTGTTTTGTTTTGTAGCATTGTTTTATTGTATCCATTCAGTACAAAATATATAAAAACAAACATACAACTTCATTGATTTACATAACGTATCGAAATATAAAGGAAATTGTACATCCCTCAAAAAATACATAAGATAGTTTAATACACGGTACATGTTTTCAAATTAATTATACTGAACGAATATTATAAATCAAAGAGTTGCGCACAGACAGACACACCACACACGCTCACATACTCAGACACACATACAAACTTACATATCCCCCTCCCCCTTCATTCCAAAGCTCAACCAAACCATCCTCCCTTCCCGAGCATTCACATCCACACATTTGTTGGAAATCCTGTCTCTCCATTTTCCTTAATACTAAATTATATTTTTTTTTTTAAATGTCTGAGTCTGAGAAATAAGTATTTTCCTCGCCGTCCTTAACTGTGGAAATTGTCCCATTTTCTGAAGTGAAGAGTTAAAGTGCCCCTCTCCCCCGCTAATTCCTTTTCTTCTTGCCTATTTTCTATGATTCTTTTTTTAATTCCTTGAGGAATTGGGGGTCTATTTTTAGTTGAACTATATTTAAAAATCATATGATTTGTTAAAAAAATAATGTGATTTAACAGTTGTTCTTCTCCCGTATTGGATCTTTTTATCCCGATATGAATTTATTGCCAGTGTAGATCTTTTAACGCTGATAAAGCAAAAAGGTCACCGCAGTCCTTCCAAATATTTGCTACCTTTTCACACGTAAAAGACAGATGTTCATAGGTCTCTTCGTGTTTATTGCAAAAGGAGCAAAGATTGCTCACTGCATGTTTGAAAGTGTATAGATGCTTATTTGTTTAAAATAAATTATATAACATTTTATATTGAAATTCCCTCAGCTTTCTGTCCAGAATGGATTTTCTGGGTCTTAAGAAAATTGTTCTCGTGTCATTTTCGACCAAATTGTATATACGTTCTAAGTTGCGTGTAGCATAAGATTTTTCCGTTCTCATTTTTAACAATGTACTATAGATCTATTTTGATGTTATGCCTTGCAAAAAGTGAGGTTTTCCGATAATAATGATTTCTAAACTTAATTCGGTATCCTCACAAGGATGTTTATATATATTCAAAGAGTTTTCCATGAGAATGGAATGTCTTTATATAACTGTTTTATTAGGTGGTCTGTTGTCAACAGACCACCTATTGATTTCGTCAGAATTTTCTTTCTTTATATTTATTTATCTATTTATTTTTATTTATTTCTCCACTTTTTTGTGCAACCGATTTCTCAATATCCATCAACCCAATTTCTCTCAATTTCGACACAGTCATAGGTAATCATCATGAGACGTGACAGGAACATTTTGAAGGTCATCAAATTATCGTGACGTCATCCAGGCGCCATTTTGTGAAATCACATTATCCATCATATCTTCATGATGCGTACTCAAAGTTCATTCATATTCATATCACATATACTTCAGGTTAAGAGTCAACAGGTCGTCTCATCAAAGGTCACATAAAGGTCATGACGCGCACAAACGCGCGCGTCAAAATTTAAAATTGCTCAAAATCACCTAACTATTAAACGAGAGTACGAATCAGGTCATTTGAAGCATTTCAAAATTTTCCGTCCGTAAGTGTCCCCGCGCGCGGTGTGCGCGCTCACAGCGCGCAGAAAAGGTCAAATTCAAAATGTTTACATGATTTGGATTCCTCTTAACGTAATTGACAATTTACATTAATTTCAGTCACTCTTCATATTTCATAAGGCCGTGAGCGTGCGTCAAAGTTCAAAATCCGCGCGTACTGCTATGGGCAATATAGTGCAAATTTGATCAAAAAAATGCCATTTTAAAAATCGAAATAGCTCTTCAGATAGTCCATTGACCCCCAATTTTTATATCATGGTTGGAGAAAGCATGAGTTGGAGATATGATTTCATACCACCCTGACTCGTACAAAGTGAAATAAAGTCATCATATTGGCATCTAAACTCAAACAAATGTATTTTGTTGATGACGTCATTTTTGTCTTTGTTTATTTGAGATTATCTCACTTATCGGTGATCGATTTTCTCCCAGATTTTGATATGTTGTAGCTGAGATAATTCTCTATCAGAAAAATGTCATTTATTTTTCATTTATTTGACGTCATCATAGTAAAATATTTGATTAAAGGCGACAATGCATAATTTGTCATATTTGCGTGTTATGTCTATGGGAGGTCACTTTTTTGAAAACATGCATCTGCATGACAATGTGTTTTGACCAGTATCTCGGTTATTGTTTAACAGTTTTCTCCCAAATTTTAGTATGTTGTAGCTTAGACTATTTGCTCTCTAAATATTTCCTCATTTTTTCAATCAGATGTCAGGATCATGTTCATACTCATCATCGTCATCATCATCATCAATATCATCATTATCATCATCATCATCAATGTCACCATCATCATCATCATCATGGTCTGAAGACGATGATCATCAACATCACCATGATCATGATCATTATCATCATCATCATCATCATGGTCTGAAGATGATGATCATCAACATCACCATGATCATGATCATTATCATCATCATCATTAACATTATCGTTTTTATCATCATATAACATTTTCATTATCATGATCATCATCACCTTTACTATCATGATCATCATCATGTTCATCATGATCATCATTGTTTACATGTCTATATAACTTCTCCCATTTTCAAATCTATCATAAGACTTAGACAGACCACCTTATTCGTCTTCGTGACGAATTAAATTTCTAGTTATATTTATTTCAATGTTGTTTAAACCCATTTTCTTAAATTCTGTGATAGATTTCAATTCACCTTTCCTATCAACAATATGATATATATTTTTTTTAAATTTCAGGAATAAGTCTTCATGGAAATATATTTGCCCATGAATGCGGATACATCTATTATTGTAAATAATTTGAATTCTTTTTTAAATTTCGTTCTTAAGCAAAACGGCTTTTGTTCCCAGCCAAGCCTCTAGCATGCTACGGTAAAAATCCGTTAATGACAGTGCAAGTAAATCTGGCGATACATCACTGAAAAATATCAAGAGGCCGCCATATTATCTAGTCAGGTATTTAAAATAACGTTTCCAAATCATATTTGAAGCTCCTGTTATAAGTCTTTTCATCCACATGATTCTTTGTGTTCGAATAAATAATTGAAAATCTGTCAATTTGAGACCTCCCTTATCGTAATCTAAAAACATAGTACTCCGTTTGATTTTGTCTTTTCAATTCCATAAAAAATCAAATATTAACACTTCAATTTAACGGAATGCCCAAGGCGGTACAGGTGTGAGTGATGATACATATTCAAATTTTGATAGAACAAAAGTCTTAATTAGTTGAATTTTCCCCATCAAATTCAAATCTCTTTGTTTCCACCGCATAAGCAGCTTTTTAATTTTACTTAAGATTTCTTTGTAATTAATTTTTTCCTGGCTTTCCACGTTCTAACGTAAACTGTATACCTAATATCTTTACAATATTTACTGTCTTACTAAATGGAACTATTACATCTTTATCCGCGTTAGGACCCAACAATAATACAAAGATTTTGTCTCTATTCATCTTTAATCCAGACATATTTGCAAAACTAGTAAACAATGAGTTTAGTCTATTAAAATATTCAATATCTTGAACAAACAACGACATGTCATCTGCATAAAGAATTTGTTTAACGTGAATATCATCAAAGGGAACCCCATGAATAGCCGAGTCGATGCGGATTGCGCGATCAAGAATCTCAATGCAAAGTAAAAATAAATAGGCAGACAAAGGATCACCTTGTCTTACACCTTTCTGAATAGAAAAATATCCAGTTGATACGTTTCCATTGAAAACACAACTTTGAGCCTTATTATAAATTATTTTCACCAATTTACACAATATCGGTCCAAAACCAAAGGCTACTAACACCTTTTGTAAAAACATGTGTGAAACCGAGTCAAGGCTTTTTCAAAATCTATCGCTAACAAATAAACAGGTATTTTATTTTGAGTTGTATGAAAGATCATGTCGACAATTAACCGAATAGCTTCACCTATATTTCTGCCCTTTGGATATCCCACCTGATCAATCCAAATAAGTTGATGTCATCAAGTCGATATATCGCTAGTTTCTAGGTCGACAACTTTCGATTTTTAGAGCTTCATATTTCAAGTTTTCAGAGAGCTCTTGCTCCTCTGACATACAATTAAATATAGCATGAATGGTATATCATTGTAATATAATGGTTTATTAACTTTTCGTGGATATATAATTCATCTATTACATGTTCCACTTCTAAAGGGGGTCTTTAATGACTTTTTTTTTTAAATCTCAATGAAACAAATTCCTAAACGATTTTGCGATTCGATTATTACGGAATAATTACGACATAGTTCTTTAATTTATTGGAAGTTGTCATTCGAAAGGGTTTCAAAAGATGAAGGTCTATTATAAAATAAAATACAAGAACGGAAAACCTTAATCAGTGCGTCGGTTCCTAGAAAATTATAATTAATAAATTGTACTTGAAGAATATGGATTGAGTAAAGAGAAACAAGTTACCAAATAATACTTACCTGTTTCACAATTAACTCCTTGGAATCCTGATCGACATACACATTCTCCCGTGACGTCATGACATATCCCACCAGCGTAACACACGGGACAGTTCTGTGAGCAATCCAAACCGTACTTGGAAGATGGGCAACCTTAAAAAAAAGAATGTAGGGGGAAAAATCATGAAATTTAATCATCTGGTACCAACGTGACAGCTCAGCAATACACTGCAGCTTACTGTGCACGATGGCCGTAATGACGCATTGTCATATATCCTATCCTGATGCGAGCTAAAGATCGGGAATGACAGGGAAAGCTAGGGATCCTGTTCATTATGTATGGTTATTACTTTAACGCAAAACCTGTGAATCAGTTTTTTTTTTTTTTAATATATATATTTCACCGTGGACATATTGCAAAAGTGAATGTCTTCGATGATGTAGATTAAACCAAATAAGTGTATATGCCATTAATTTTTGCATTTCATATATTTCTTTACGCCGTTGTTTGAAAAAAAAACTTTTATGTATCGTGTACACTGAGCTAATATGGGAGGAACTTGTATTTCCCGACGGTTTATACTTCCGAAGATTCGTAATTTCGGACCACAAATTTCCAAAACAAGACAGGGGGTTCAACTTTCCGAACATTTGTTGCGTATTTCAGAATGTTCTTTGATTGGATAGTTCATAGTTCCGAAAATGAAATAGCGTTCAATGTCCGAAGGTGTGTAATTCCGAGAATGAAATAGGGCTCATTATTCCACAAATGATATAGTGTTCGTTATTCTGAAGGTTCGTATTATTCCGAGAAAAAACAGTAGGCCCTCACGGTTCCATGTCTTTTTCGGAATTATGAACCTAATGAATTATGAACCTTTCATGAAACTTCGTTAAAATAGTACATGTAACCGGTGCAATAAGTCGGAAGAATGTTTAAGAAATGTATTGTAATACTACGTTATCAATATACGTTTACTTACTTCTTACGATAAGCTTAAGAATAGCATGTTTTCCTGTCTCTCTGTTACCCTCGACGTAGCACTCGTAAATTCCTTCATCTGACTTCCTGACGTCATAGATGGTAACTAATATCATGCCATCCCATTCGATGATGTCACTTCCTCCGTTGAGTCGCCATCTCAAAGATGAAGTGTCTACAGACTGTGTCGTTGATACGTCGAGAGTGACGGTCTCGCCAATCCCTACTGTAATTGATAATTTCTCAGGCCAAACCTCTGAATTAGAATCTGACAAATAAAGATGAAGAAAATAATAGGTTCCATATGCTTGTACACAAACTTTTCGTATATAGGACTTGTAATATGAAAACTGCAGCAGTTCTGTTGCCTAAAAGATGCTTAGGCCTAAATAGTCCGTCAGAGATTTAAGTGTAGAATTCTTTACATATTTGGTGATATAGTTTTGGGTATATGACAGGCACATCCTAATACTGGAAATGATCCACTTTTTGTCTTACTGCAACTGATCATATATAGAATTGGTCTTACTACAATGCAGCCAGTGTTTGATTATAATCCGGAGCGATCGAATGTGTCTATTCTCCTGTTCCATACACGCACGCATAAAAAACTAATATATCCTCCTACCTAATCAACGTGAAAGTACAAATTAGACCTAGCTGATCGAGCCCTTATCCTTGATAAAGGTAACACATCCATTACTTATTACATGTGTCCCAAACTACAAAAATAACTTTTATTTGCTATCATAATAATGGTTGCTACTGTTCTGTGGTAAAGTGGCAAATAAAAGTAAAAAATAAAAGTATTAATAATGCTTAATGAATCAAACGACCATACCACCGCGAAACTCGTTCAGCATGAGATTTCGCTCGGTCCATCCCTTGAAATCGACGGACATTCGATATGCACCGACACGTGCATCTCCGCCACTTGTTTTATCCAGTGCAGCTCTTAACGAGCGTTGCGCTGTATGGACTTCGTTAGTAAACTGTGTTCCGGGAGGCAGCCCTGTCTCTTCCCATGCTTGTGTCACCGCTAAGCCATCAACCTTTAAGTAAGCTCCGTGACCAGTCTCTCCTGGTCCCGTGTCGACTTCTCGTCCGATGTAATATGACAAGGAAAGATCTCCGGTTACCGTACTATCCCCAATCATGAATATACCAAGGAAATTATTGTCAGCCGTTGCATCATAGACACCTCCTCTTAACATAGCTGTGATGTCCAAAATAGTCACTGCAGTCAAAAAGGGGAAAATCTCGAAGTAGTCCTCCAGATAACAATATTTTTCAAGTACACAATGATGCAATTGATATCTCAACTCGAAAAGTTAAAGAAGTGTTCCCATATAATCTGTAATAAATTATATTTTGCGTAATAGAAACATTTTAAATTGGAAAGGGTGTACAGATATTAGAAATCAAATATTGATTACCATGGTATTGCATGGTTTTACCCCATATTTTCGAAATAACGTGCGAATTACTAAACGACCTAAAAGAAGGAACAATGTCAATGTTTGGTTCCTACATAAATCATAATGATTTCAACTGTTCTGATAAGAAAAAAATAAAACATTAAAAAAGACTTGTAATGAGAATTGCTTGCAGTATTTTGTTTGACACGCCTCTACCGTCCCCAACCCCCACACAAATAATAACATGAAATTGATTGATTTCCACAAAATATCCATATAGTTCCTGATATACCAATAAAGATTGTTAAAGACCGTCACCACTACTGGGCAAGAAGGGATTAGACCACACAGCGAGCCATCGAGGTCACTGTGACAGGTGGCTATCTCATTAACTCAGCTCTCATTTAACATAAGAAAAAGAGGATTATGGGGGACCAACAGGCACCGATTGGGGAAGTTTTCTATATAGAGGGAGCAAGAAGCTACAAGTATGGCAGTGTGCCTTTAAATTGTTACATAGGACGGGATAATATAACTCCTCTGCCACCTTTTAAAGTCGGCGAGTCTGTTTTGTAAACTGTAGAAAGTGTACGAAAAATTGAAACCTAGATGACCCTAACTTCGGCTCGTCTGCCATGTAGGTTTGCCCATTACATTTCATTAATTTATGCAATTTCTTAATAGCCTTGATCAGTACAACTTAGGCAGGCGCGGATCCAGGGGGGCCGAGTGGGCCTTGGCCCCCCCCCCCCCCCCCGCAAAAAAAAAAAAAAAAAAAAGAGAGAGAGAAGAAAGGAAAAGAAGGGAAAGGGAAAGAGGAGAGAAAGGGAAAGAAAAAAGAGGAAGAAAAAAGAAAAGGGGAAAGAAGGAGATCGGGGGGGCCGAAAGAGCCTTGCCTCCCAGGCTGTTGACCCCCCCCCCCCCCCCCCCCCAATCAAAAAAATAAGAGAGAAGGAAGGAAAGGGAAAGAAAAAAGGAAAAGAGGAGATACTGGCGTACGGATAGAGGGGAGGGGGCTTGGGGGAAATCAAATTCAAACGTGGTTTATTTCTAATTCCACAACGGTGGATTACAAATAATGCTGAAATTACTTAATTTCCGAGATTTTTCCTCACTTTTTAGTAAATTATACGTTTGTATGTGTTTGTTGGAAAATGACAAATTCCTAAATTTACAGCCAGGTAAGAAATATGATTCTTGAGATTCCTACATGTCAGGGTCCGAGGTACGGCAGGGATCGGGAGCCTCGAGCTCCCTCCCCCCCCCCCTACACTTTTTTTGAAAGAGTATATTAAAGAGAAATAAAATAGAATGAGAGCAAGAAAGAGAGAATAGTTAACTGCCCGTTAAAAAAATAATGAGGCATCAAAATATGCTCATCTGAACTGGATTAAATACCTAAAACCCCTAAGTTTCCGGGGGCTCTGCCCCCATGGACTCCTCCTATAGGGCCCTACGGGGGCCCATAGATGCTTATCTGACGGTAATTTAATGCCTAAAACCCCTGATTTTGGGGGGCTCTGCCCCTTGTAACCCACGCCAATAGTGTCCTGCCAGTGTCACAAAATAATAAGGTATACAAAAAAAATGCTCATCGGACCTTAATTAAACGCCTAAAACCCCTAAGCTTCCAGGGCCGGCTCCGCCGTCTCGACCCCACCAGGGGCCCTACGGCGGGCCCCTGAATGCTTATCTGACCGTAAGTTATTGCCTTAAACCCCTGAGCTTACGGGGTCGGACAAGGTATCAAAATGTGTTTATCTGACCGCAGGCACGTAGCCAGGGGAGGGGGGGGGGGGCGTAGGAAGAAAAAGGAGCAGACAAAGGATATCTTTGAAATTCAGAATCAAGCACGGTACAGCAAATCGTCTTCTTTCTCTCTTAATCTTATGTAACGTCAAAGCTTCCGCGCTTTGCGCGCGGGAGGGGGGGGGGAATCTGAATTCAAACGAGGATTCAGAGGCGAGAACTATAATACGAATCTTTGATGATTTAATGAAACATAAAAGCTTCCGCGCTTTGCGCGGGATACAGGGGGAACTAAATTCAGCGGTGGATTATTTTCGAGAACGGTACAACGAATCGTCTTCTTTCTCTAATGATTTAATGAAAATTAAAAGCTTCCGCGGGAGGGGGGACCTGAATTCAGACAAGGAATAAGAGTCGAGAACGGTACAACGAATTGTCTTCTTTCTTTAATATTTTGATGAAACGTCAAAGCTTCCGCGCTTCGCGCAGGAGGGGGAGGGAGGGGGAACTGAATTTAGACAAGAATTAAGAGTCGAGAACGGTACAACGAATCGTCTTCTTTCTCTAATTATTTAATGAATCGTAAAAGCTTCCACGCTTCGCGCGGAAGGAGGAAAACTGAATTTAGACAAGAATTAAGAGTCGAGAACGGTACAACGAATCGTCTTCTTTCTCTAATGATTTAATGAATCGTAAAAGCTTCCACGCTTCGCGCGGAAGGGGAAAAACTGAATTCAGACAAGGATTAAGAGTCGAGAACTGTACAACGAATCGTCTTGTTTCTCGAATGATTTAATGAAACGTAAAAGCTTCCGCGCTTCGCGCGGGAGGGGAAAAATCTAAATTCAGACGAGGATTATTTTCGAAAACGGTACAACGAATCTTCTTCTTTCTTTAATATTTTAATGAAACGTCAAAGCTTTCGCGCTTCGCGCAGGAGGGGGAGGGGGAGACTGAATTTAAACAAGGATTAAGAGTCGAGAACGGTACAACGAATCGTCTTCTTTCACTAATGATTTAATGAATCGTAAAAGCTTCCACGCTTCGCGCGGAAGGAGGAAAACTGAATTCAGACGAGGATTAAGAGTCGAGAACTGTAAACGAATCGTCTTGTTTCTCGAATGATTTAATGAAACGTAAAAGCTTCCGCACTTCGCGCGGGAGGGGGAAAATCTAAATTCAGACGAGGATTATTTCGAAAACAGTACAACGAATCGTCTTTTTTCTCTAATGATTGAAAGAAACTAAAAAAGCTTCCGCGCTTCGCGCGGAGGAGGGGGGGGACCTGAATTCAGACGAGGATTAAGAGTCGAAAACTCTACAACGAACCGTCTTCTTTCTCTAATAGTTAAATAAATCGTAAAATTTTCCGCGCTTTGCGCGGGAGGTGAAAAACTTAATTCAGACGAGAATTTTTTTCGAGAACGGTACAACGAATCGTCTTTTTTCTCTAATAATTTAATGAAACGTCAAAGCTTCCGCGTTTCGCGGAGGAGGGAGGGAGAAGGGAGGGAGGGAGAATATAATTTGAAAAGGAGGAAACTCGCCCCTTCCTGCACCGACCCCCCCCCCCCGCATTACGTCACTGTTGGTCACCATTACGTACCAATATTTGGCTCGCAAAATTTCAAATTTGGCCCCCCCCCCCTAAGAAATCCTGGATCCGCGCCTGAACTTAGGCACGGTCACAATTCCAATTTGAGTACTTTCTTTATGATCCTTTACCTTGGCATTGATCTCCAATCCAGCCATCTTCGCAACCATTAGAACAGGCACCGGTAAGACGGTCGCATGTTCCTGGAGAGACGCAGTGACATGTCTCCGTGCATCCTGCGCCGTACGAACCATCAGGACATTCTTTGTGGAGATAAAAGAGCAAGTAAGAAGAAAAGAGGATCAGTAGCGGTTATGAGGGGGGGGGGGCATGGGGGCTCACCACGCCAAAAAGTAATCCTTTAGCCCCCCCCCCCCCCCTAAAAAGAATATAATTTGAAAAATAATGAAAATTGTAAATAAATACATGAATAAATAAATACCAAATTAGTAAAAATTAGTAATAAATGATATCAAGAATCATTAAAAACAATTATTAATTCTAAAGAAAGGCCGCCCCCTTACAATAAAACTACCTAAGCCCCCTATGCCGCTCGACCCTCATTGCATCATGTGCCATACTAGGCATCGAGATGTGCTTTGCGGAGATAACAGAGATAAACAGCAAGGAAGAAAGAGAATCATCAGCGGCCATAGCGGCATCAGCGGCATTAAGGATCTCGACCCCCCAAAGTAAATGTTCAAGCCCCCCCCCCCCCCCTCCCCCAATATTATAAACATCAGAACTACCGAAACCCCTAATACCTCCCCTAAATTATTTTTCTATAGCCGCAACTGAAGAGGGTAAAATTATTAGGTGATACGTTCGTAGACGTATCACCTTTTGATTTCGTCAAGATTTTTATTATTTATTTATTTATTTATTTGTTTATTAGGTGATACGTAACGAAGTCTACGTATCACCTATTGATTTCGTCAAGATTTTTATTCTTCTTCTTCCTATTATTCTTCCTCGATTTTTTTCGCAGGATATCTCAAGACTGAATAAAGCCATTGTCATGAAACTTGCCATGATGATAGATCTTAGTCTAACTTAGAACTGCGTGACTTTTTAGAGGGTCAAAATTATCATGACGTCATCCAGGCGCCATTTTGTGAAAATCAACTTATGATCATATCTTCATAACGGAAAGGAATTTCTCATTCATATTCATCATGATTAAGATCGATATCCGTCCGGTCAATTTCAGGTCAATAAATGCGCGCAAATGCGCGCGTACGCGTTTGTGCGCGCGTTAACGCGCACGTAAAATTTTAAATTGCTCAAAATCGTCTTAAACTTTTTTTGCATACGTTTCAGGCCATTTAAAGCATTTGACAAAAAATCATGCATACGCGCATGCGCGCGCGTTTTTTGCGCGTACTAGCATTTTGCAACATAGAATCGCCGAATTTTCTCTGTCATCATATTTGGCACATTTTTCCAAGCATTTTGATAATTTGTTCACCTTTTATTAACGCAATGAGCGTCCGTCAAAGTTGACAGCACGCGCGGATTTGCGTTATCTTTATCCACAATACATGGGCAAAAACATGCCTATATAAAATTCATTGTAACTCTTTAGAATAGATAGAAACTTCTAATATTTTTTCATATTTGGATAGATTATGAGTCGGAGATATGATTTCATGTCTCATTTGATCCTCAATTAACTCATGACGTCATCATAATGGCCTCCGAACTCAAAATTTTAATTTGCACCTTATGACGTAAGCATATTTTTGGAAAACTGATTGTATCTCTGTAAATATTGGTTGAATTTGTTTCAAATTTTGATATGTTCTAGCTGAGACAATTTTCTACAAATGCACTTTTCACAATTTTTATTTTTGACAAAAGTATCATGGTGTATTTTTGCGATTAAAGGAGGCATGTCAATTTTTCACATTTTGCGTGTATTCTCTATGGGACATGACTTTTTCTCAAAAGTGGATTCTACATTTTTGTCTTTCGCGAGCAAAATCTCTGTTGTTTTAGCTTTGTTTTCGCTGAGCTTCGAAAATGTTGTAGCTGAGACAATTACCTTTTAAAATGTGTCATTTATTTTTCGATTAGATGCCGGGATCATGCTCATATTTTACTTGCAAAGTAGGATTTCAGAATTCCATTTCCCGTTTACGTGTAATTTCTATGGGAAATGTTTTGGTATATCGGTAACGCTCTTGACTTCCAACCTCGAGATCCCTGGTTCGAGTCTGGGTGTCTCCAACTATTTTTTTTCCACTTTTTTTTTCTATTTGACCTTTCACTGTACCATCTCCTTTGATTATTAAAACATGTAGATTCGCAAATAATGTATAAAACAACCCTATTTACTTTATTATTACCCTATTTTCACTTATTCCATTACTTTTTGCGTGTAATCCCTATGGGAGATGACTTTTTCTCAAATCTGGATTCTACATTCCTGTGTTTTGAGCAACATCGTCGATATTTCTGCTTGGATTTTGTTGATTTTTGAGTATGTTGTCGCTGAGACTTTATGCTATCTAAATCAACCCTCATTTTTTGTAATAAGATGTCAGGATCGTGCTCATGATCATGATCATGATCATTATCATCATGATCATCATTATCATAATGATGATAATCATTTATCAATTACATTTTCATTTCTTTGAATAAGATAAAATCGTCAAAATGTGTTCTTCATGATGTAAATTAGAGTCAAAGGTGTAACTGGTTACTGTACAGGGTCAAAGGTCATATATTGTTTCAATCTATCTTCCCTAGATTCCTGATCAAGAGGACGCAATTTAAACTTGACATATGGATAGATCATAATAGGAAAAGCATTTTATAAAATAATATATCGTGTAATGCATTATTCGTTATGTAAACCATTATCATACGTATCACCTAATTCGTCGAAGTGACGAATTAAAGTCTAGTTAGTCTTGTTTTTATCAATATCATCAGATTCATCAAATGTATTACAAGACCATTTATATGTACTTGACGTACATTGAACTATAAACAAAAGTGTTATTAGACTGAATGACGCAATCGTTCCAAGGTTATGGCATGTCAAGCAAACATCGCTTTGCATGATAACCGTCATGTCATCAGGGCCCCGTTGCACAAAACCTACCATTGATGGTAACTTTGCCATCAATGGTAAGGACACCTTGATTTTGATTGGCTGTCGAGCACTGTTACCATGGTAGTTGCCATTGATGGCAAAGTTACCATCAATGGTAAGTTTTCTGCAACGGGGCCCTGGTTCTCTCTTACCTTGGTCACATTGTAACCCAGTCCACCCTGCAGCACACGAACATCCATGCGGATCCGAGAGACAGAACACAGCTCCACTGCAGTCAGTCCGACCAGATTCAAGGGTAGTGCAAGATCCAGAACATCCCTGTCCAAACTTACCAGCTTCACATGCTGTATACAATTTCGAATAGACATGAAAGAGAAAAGCATTCATAGGTTGTGCGTAGTAGTGGTAGTAGTAGCAGCAGCAGTAGTAGCAGCAGCAGTAGTAGTAGTAGTAGTAGTAGTAGTAGTAGTAGTAGTAGTAGTAGTAGTAGTAGTAGTACAAACAGCAGTAGTAGTGTTAGAAGAAGTAACATCAGCATTAGTAGTTGTGGAAGTAGTAGCAGTAGTAGTAGCAACTTCGTTTTCTTCTTCTTCTCTTTTTTCCTTTCTTCTTCTCATTCTTTTTCTTCTCATTATTACAATTATTATCTTTATTATAATAAGTATTATTATTACCATTATTATTATTATTGTCACCACCATTTGTTCTAATTACTATTCTTTATAATGTTATCTTTAAAATCAATGTTTTTCTTCTTTTATTATTATATCAGAGAGTAAATAACAAGAATTGCGCCATTTTTTGTTTTCACTTACCAATTTGGCAGTGGTCGCCACTGAAACCAGGTGGACACACACAGCGTCCACTCACATCATCACAGACTCCTCCATTGTAGCATGTAGGACATGTGTACTGACAGCCAGGTCCCCATAGGTTATCAAGACAAGCTGTAACCATTAAAAAAAGTCTTAATCGTCGTGCAAATATTAGTCCTGCATCCCGAAAGTGAATCATTGACGGATCAAGAAAACATAATATTTACAAAAAATGCATTTGTAGGGACCTCGTAAATATATGGTCCAACAAACGAAAAAAACATAAACAAAATCTTCAAAACTCCACACAATGAACATTACATGATATCAATCTTTCATTCTCTACTTTCTTAAATGAAGGTGCAAACCATTACGAAGATATCAAAGACGCTTTTCAGGTATAATTGTAGTTTTGAAAAGGCATATATATCGACAAAAAGCCAGAATAGTCGGATTCCGAATATCAATTCAAGCTTATTTTAAATTCAGTTTAATTCAAGTTCCTTATTTTAGATTCCATTTTCGTAGAAAACATTTGTAAAAAAACTTCAGTTGAAATCATGCAATTCTAAACATAAAAAACATTTGAATGACATAAATATTTATATATATATATATATATATATATATATATATATATATATATTTACAAATATATATAGGCGTGAAGAAAATGGTCTAGGAACGCGAGACGTAGCTGTATATATATATATATATATATATACACAGCTGTACACACACAAAAAATTTCGTCGAGACAGCTTCCCGGATAAAATAGGATTAGGTAAACTTAAATGGCTGGAAACAAATATCAAGTCAAGTTAATTGCAAGTCAACGTCTTCGCTCCCACATGTGAAAAGGACATGATTACCTCTAACAATAAGCTTCATTAGTCCTCCTTTATCTGGATCGTCGGAATAGAAGTAATGGTGAATACCAGCATGGTCCGCTTTCTTAGCCCTGCTGATGTAGAGGGCATCCCCAGAAACACTAGAAGACAGGTAAGATTGGCCACCATCTTCGTGATTTAATATCCATTCTAGTGGACCAGTTCCACTAGATGATCCAGGAGTCATTACCAGACGAACCTCCTCATCGAGACTTACTGTAACCGTGAAGTAATCAGGAGTGAAATCAGCTAAACGAAAGAGAAGAAAAAATACATCAAAATTGATGTTGTATTTGTTGAAGGAACTTCATTTTTACACATTTCATGCGAAATCATTTAATTGAGCTTTAATCGTATTCAAAATGTTGTTTATTGTAGTTTTCTATTAATATTAGAGCATGGGCGTAGATCTGTAATTGATACCTATTGTTTAGGGGGTGATCTATTCATTCATCCCCCCTGAACAATAGGTATTACGTAAGGATTGACGCCCTTGTATTACAGTCTATAATCGTTACAAGATAACAATTTATTTCATCTAGTCTCCAGTGAAAAAATGTTACCAATTATAGAATGAAAGTACATTATTGCAAATCAGTGTATATTTGTAAAGTATATATCAAATTATTATTTTTACACGTGACGTGTGTATGCACCATTTACAAGATACCCCTGATAGTATTGAATGAATGTCTAACAAAACTCAAATTATCCCTGGAGTTGCGCATTCAGGGAGGACGTTGACGATTCCCCCATCCCCTAAAGCCTGGATTTGGGATATTTGAGATAAACAAATATGGAACAAAATCCAGAAATTCAGTTATTATTAACAGATTAGCATTTTTTATTTCGAAACCTCATTTTCATAACTGTCCATTATTTTGACAAAATATATTTCATCATCTAGAATTCAAGTCGAGTACTTTATGATGCACAAGTAACAATGCTGTAGGAATATTATCATGTACAACTCTCATTAAGCGTTTTAAAGCTTTAGTTGTGCACTTATCAATGATAAAATATACATACAATGCATTTAATATCCTGACGTCCTGTGGCTAGACATTGATTCAATTTGTTTACTTTTCACCGAGGTGTGTAAAGTAGGTCCCTGGCTAAAAATGGGGTAATAATGATTGCAAGGCCCTTAGGGAGAACAACATTAATGCTGATGAGGCTACCCCGGGTAATACAAATTATCGTTATCATTATAATAATTATTATTATTTTAGATATCATTATCATTTTTAATTTTTGTTCACCATCATTTCTGATGAATATAGTGGACGTCTCAGTCGTCCAGTTGTATCTCTGCGCTCGGCATCCGTAAGCACCAAATTTATCTTGATCTGTACTTTGGAAAGCAACTCTTCCCGATGCGTCGATCGTCGATCCTGGAGGCAACCCGCATGCTCCTGCATCATCACCCAGCGAACACCAGGTTGACTGCCTGTCCCCCGTATCCAAGTATACCGACCTCTGGAAGGACACCATGCTTGTGACGTCAGCTCCATTCAAGATGGCGGCGTAGGATGCTGTGGAGCTGGTATCGTAGATGGGGTTGAAGTTGATGCATGTCACATCCAGAACGTTTGCTGCAGAATGAAAACAAATCAAATGAGTTTTCATATACACGTAATGTTTCCTTTTTTGGAAGCAAATGTTTGTGTTTTTTTTTTTTTTCTCTCTTTCGTTTTTTTTTTCTTTTGCTCGTCTCCTCGAGAATTCGAAGTAGAGAATGTCGAACAAATATGAAAAAATCAACCAAACCAGAGAAGCACAATTTAAAGTCAATATTAAAGGTATTACAAAGTTTTGGGAAATTTTGAAAAATGGGTGGATAGTGATTCTTTACAATTTTGATATATTTGGATGCCCCTGTGGATGTATTAAAAACACTAGAATCTTTAGCCACTAAAACACTCTGCTTTCGAGAAAAATTGAATATAAAGATTTACCGGTGCTCCCGGTAAATTTTGATAAATTTCGAATAGCTCCTACGTCCGTACAATGGTAGCTGCGACCATGAAAATATCTGAATATGTAGTTGTGGTTTATAATTTCCGAACGGGAATAGCTAATCGGTCGATTTTAGTCAGGAAACATTGTTTTATAGCTTAATTAATATATTGACCTTGAGAGGGGGCTATACAACATAAAGTGTTTATTATTTACAATTTCATAACTTTTAGAGTCGGTTTCGACCGCGACAACGATCAGTGAATATTGTAGGATCGCACATGCTTCCAATATGTTCATTTGAACCAAATTCACGACCCCATACCAAAACTTTGTATTACCTTTAACCTGTATTTTGGAAGATATAGAAATTGCTCCTCCTTCTTTTTTTTTTCTCTCTCTCTCTTTCTCTCTCTTCTATCTAATCTAACTCCATGCCAACATACACACAAACACACACACACCCACACGCACACTTTTCTTTTCTTTTTTTTAAATTTTGTTTTATTCCTCCAATAGTGTATTACAAACATACAATAAAATAAAAACGTTTTTAATATTGATTGCTTATACATAAACAAAAACATAATTAAACAACAACTCATATGCAGTATATATAACTGAGCTAAAATTGAAGGTAAACTTAAAGTACATAAACATAAGTTATAAGTAAATTGTACACATTATTCACGTGTGCATGGGCAGACGCACACGCATGCACACCCTCGCACACCCACAAACATGAAGGCCAATTGACACGCCCATAGAACACGAATGTCCGAGAATCTCTTTGAAAATACCGTCTATCCTCCTTGAAAAGTAACCGTGATATTTTCCTATTCTTTTTACCAAAGGCATACAGTATATGTTTATCAACCACCGTTAAGCTTTTCTAAAACATGTTAAACTTTCATTTGATATTAAAGTCCATGTCCAGTATTATTATGGTAATGGACATGATATTCAAGAAATTCCCTCTGAGCGCCATCTTAGAAATGAAATTATTGGATCATTTCTCTTGGAATACGATACAAAGTTACAAAGCAAATAAACGAGAAAATAAAACATAATAGAAAGATTAAATGAGAACTTACCGTTTGAAATTTAATCTTTATTTTAAGAGTAATTTGTAGGGAGAGATTACATGAGAGATCCCTTGATGCGCATGCGCGGTCAATATTTGTAGTACAAATGTACCTACACTTAAAAACACGAGAAAGATTAAGCTAATGAGAATTTACTGAATTCTAAGAGCACGGGAGGGAGAGGCGGGCATGTAATCTCTCCCTACAAATTACTCTTAAAATAACGATTAAATTTCAAACGGTAAGTTCTCATTTAATCTTTCTTTTTTACTACGTAATTTTTCGTGAGAAATTACATGAGACTTTGTAGCTCTGAAGGTACATTTGTTTACCCATGAATACTATGCATGGGTCACAATAACCAAGTAAGGAAAAACAATGACTTGGGGAAGAACCCACAAGTAAACTTACATTTGCGGAAAATACGCAAAATAAAATTACCCTGACTTAAAATTCAGGAGTGAGTTCAAAGCAACTCCAGAAAAGAGGGACAAGCATTCCCTCAAAAGTCTATGATTATGATATACTGGTGTAACAGTTTATTGTCTAAGAGTCCTTGCTCTACGAAAACATCTCAGGTTACATAGAGATGACAAGTGTCCAGTCTGTTAAGAACACTGACTTAAAGAGTTCGCCCCTAGCACTGCTTGTGTGAAAGATTAAGATTATGTGTTGAGGTGCTTGTGAAAGAACTTCCTATTTAATAGCGTACGTTCACTGGACCAGCCCATCTTGCTGAGTAAATCTCAGAAATAGGAATTTCAGACCTCTGTGCTGCCGATGTAGAAACAGCACTGGTCTAATAGGACCAGTAAATGTCCGTATCAATTCCAGCCAAGGACAAAGTTGTATTAAACCATCCGGAATAGTTAGATTACTGACACGTTTATTTAGTCTCTGAAAACTGATGAAGAGATATTTCTCACCTCCTCTAGATGTTTAGTACGAAGCAGATATTGCTTGACATAACGAAACATACATAGTCGTCTATTAACTGGGTATGCTTTCATCTTCTCAGCATACCACTAGCATTGCCTGGACGAAGATCTTTGAGCAATGTAGTGAAAGAGAATTTCACTGAGCTGTCCTTGAAAATCATATTGTCAAGGTTCAAGTTATGAATAGATTGCACACGTTGAGCTGATACCAGTGCAATAAACAAAACAAGTTTAAGTGACTATTGATTTAAAATTTAGCGAATTCGCTGGAACCAGCTTTCTTAAGTAGTTAAGTACCACCTTCACATCACAGATGTGAGAGTACCTTGCTGTTGGAGGCCTTAACTGAAAAGCTCCTTTTAAAATTCGAGACACAAGAATATAGGATCCGTTTGAATAGGGTCCTTCCAAAATGAGAAAAGTTGCTAAAGCACTTCTAGCTGTATATTGAGTGAGCTGTAGCTTGCCCATGCACATGAAACATTTCTGAAAGGAATTCAAGTACAATCTCTGCCGTACTATGCAGGTAGTTCAGTTCTGATTGAACAAAACAGTTTCCACTTCCTTATGTTAACATAATATTGTTTTTTGGTGGAAGCTCGCCAGGAGGCTGCGATGACCTGTACTGTCCTGTTGTTTAGTCCTTTACCCTGGAAATGTCTGCAGAAATCCTGCATCACAACAAATCAAGATGAGGAGAAAGTGGACGAGTTAATTTAGATACTGGCTGCTTGAGGAGGTCATTTCTTCTTTTAAGCAACAGAGGTTCGCCAAGTATTAAAATCCTTCAAAAATGGGAACCAAGCCTGTGTGGGCCAATTAGGAGCTACTAATTGTACTAAATAGACCCGTCGCCTCATCTAATAGTATCTTCTTTGTAAGAATTCGATATCAGACAGAAAAGGGGGAAGGCATACAAATTGAGATGACCCCAATCTATTGTGAAGGCATTTACTATTTTGGCGCCAGGTTCTGGCAACCAAGATACAAATTTATGGAGCTGAGCATTCAGTCTGGATGCGAAAAGGTCCATTTCAGGCAGCTCAAAATAGTCAACAATTTGTTGAAAGGCTTTCTTATCCAACACCCATTCAGTCCTGTCATTGAATTTTCGGGACATGTGGTCAGCCTCAGAATTAAGACGACCTGGTAGGTGTTATCAAGATAATTCTCATCATGCACCAATTCCAAATTTCAGAGGCCATGAGATCGCAATCTAAAATTTGATGCCTCCAAAGTTATTTAATAACTTACTGCTGTTTGATTGTATAATCTCACGAGTACATGTACATCATCGCAAAACACCCTTAAGTCTAGGCCAGCGGCTAGCGTTTCCAAATAATTAATCTCATTATTTTGAGCTCGGTTCAACTCCTGCTCATTCCACCTACCTCCTGTTTTAGTGTGGAGGTTAGTTGTTCCCCAGCTCGAGCCACTAGCATCTTTACATAGCTCAATGTCAGGTTTTTCCCGTCTATTTGGGGGAGAGGGAGAATTTTACGTTCTTAATCTACCAAAGTAATTCATCTTTTGCCTTAGAGGACAGCTTCATAGGTCCATCAAAATGCCCATTATACTTCTTCAGGGCGGCAATCTTATCCCTTTTAAGGAATCGATACAACATGGAACCGTATTGTGCAGCGGGAAAAGTTGCGATCAACTTCCCTATCACTCTAGCAACATCTCGAATAGAGGGTTTATTGACATGAAAGAGAGCTGTGCAGTCTTTGACTAAATCATCCTTCTATCCTCAGGTAGAGAAATTTGCATGATTATTGAATTTAGCATGAACCCAAGGAATTATTTCTCCTTCATTGGGTGTAAGAACTGACTTTTCAGGATGAATCAGGGAATCTAACTCAGTTAGAGTATCTGTAGTTGCAGTTATTGCTGTCTCTGTACGTTACCTGTCTTTACCAATAATTATGGTATCATCAAGATACCCAACTACTACATGACCTGATTGTCTAAGAGAGGCAAGGACATGCTTAAGAAATTTGGTAAACAGTCTAGGTGCCGTGCTAAGGCCATTAGGTAGGGCCTAAAATGAAACAGTTGCCCTATCCACACAAACTTTAAATATTTGTGTGTGGCTTGGAAAAATGGGGACAGAATAATAAGCATCTTGGAGGTCGACTAAAGCAAGGTAACAATATGGAGAAAAGAGATAAATAGCTAGTAGCTACATGAATATCTTCCATCTTGAAATGGTGATACCCCGCCCCCCCCCCCCACTCAGTGTTATTTAGGGTACGCATATGCTCGTTCCCTATTTTTTAAAGCACCCCCTATCTGAGGACTGCCAACATTTTCGAACCCCCCTTTCGCGGGCTTTTCGCGGCCTTTTCCTGCTTTGGAGACCCCCCTAAATCAGGAAAAATACTCAATGTACCCCCCTAAATTCGGAATAATTTCTCAGGAGTCCAAAGAGATAAGAAAAAAAAAGAAAAAAACACCCCTTTTTTGAAGAAATCTCCGGGTGAAAGTCAAATACACCCCTTTTTTTACCATTCTCGGGCCGGACTTTGTCGCACGAAAAGTACCCCTTTACCGGACATTTTGGCAACACGCATGCGGTCATTCCGACCCCTGAGTGGGGGGGGGGGGGGGGCCGGGGGGTGATACTGAAGGTTTATGTAAAGGTCTGAGAGGTTCAAAATCAGACCAAACCCACCATTATTCATGGGGCGAGTGAAAATGTTTGAAATAAATTCGCCTTCTTCATGAATGCTCATTTCAATGACATTCTTATCCAAAAAGCTTCGCAATTTCATTGCTTAAAGCAGCTTGTACTGTTTCATAGGACTTGTATTGGAAGTAAGGCTTAGATATTTTGGGCGGCATGAACTGTGGGTCAAATTCAAGTCTGTACCCTTGCACCGCAGCCAAAATAAAAGGATCTGATGTAATATTGCACCAATAATCATAGAATTGGTTCAGTCGACCTCCAACAAGGTTAAAACTTGACATTTTAGAGTGAGAATCTGTCCTACCTCTTCGAGGCTGGTGCTGTCTAATTCTTCTTGTAGAATTGTCGTTTTGCTCCCAGCCGAGGCGGGGTGCTGCTATGATGTCTGTCCTTCTGATGGAGTGTCTGCCCCTGATGGGGCTGGATTGCCTAAAAAGGCTTGTTGGAACTACATTGTACCAGCCTTGAGGTTTGATCGGCTGGAAAATTGATGTCTGGAGGACAGCGTCCATCCGGCATCATGGTACTTGGACTTGACATTTGGCGTAGGGGTGATATTGATGGCTGTGCTGACTAGAGCTGAACATACTTTGCGGCCTCATCACCCTTGCTGTGGCCTTCTGATGTTCCTGCAAAAATGTTCATTAAATTTGAAAAATCGATCACCAAATAACTGTTTCCCAACCATCGATGTGGGTTAGCAGAGTAGCAGAGGTGCGTGAAGCAAGCGTTCATGTCTACTGATCAGATGCTTGCGAAAGAGTTAAAGGTTCAAAAAAGGCATTGCTCAACAGAGTCAAAGCATCCTGCTGTGAAAAGGAGATAACGTCATCAGACGCATCAAGTGAAGTGGAGAGCTGTACCCTTGTAAAATAAGGTCTACTTGTGGTACAGGATTTTATTTTCCTCAATCTCATTTAGGATTTTCCCCTCCAACTGGTGTGAGATTAAGCAGGTTGCCGAACTGACCAAATCGTTATTAACTGGTTCTCCAATCTCACTAGATTGAGCAAATTTAGCTGCGAGCTTAGGTTCAACTAGCTCTAGATTTACCTCCTTTAATTTCATGTTCAGAAAAATCCTCACAATGATCATAAACCTTAAACTAAGGCTTGACCGGCAAGAGGTTCGTCGATGTCTGAGGTATCCATAAAGTCCACAGCTCGGCTCTGAAAAGAGCGCAAAGTATAAGTTCCCGGCTGCGCCGTGATACATGGTCTGAGGGAGACTTTCCATGATTTTGCCCACAAGAGCTTAAAGGTAAAGACCAGTATTGGCAACGCCCCAATTTCAAAAAATGAAATGGAAGCTCTCATTACCAATCATGTGAAAGAATATGTTTTGACTAATACATGATGATAAAAATTTGCCGGGAAACCGCCTACTAATTCATATATTTGGTAAATTTATTTCTCTCATGGTCTGGTGGGAGAGATAGGGTAGTCCCATATACATCTTTCTGTGTATAGTGCTTGTAACTTTACGAAGAATGGGCCAAATTTCTTATCATTTTGATGATTCCAGAACCTTGCAGATGCTAGATGCTAGATGATCAACCTTTTCTGATCGATTCCACAACGTTTCTTTCACAATGCAATCGCATGACCATTACTGGTCTTTACCTTTATAAGACAGTTAGTTTAAGTTCGAGTCTGTCCAGTCTATCCCCAAAATTGGGTTAGATCTAAACTGCCTTTTGAGGCTGTGGTGATTTCTTTGTCATCTTAGATTTCCTTTTGTCAGATTTGATCGAGCCCCTTTTTGGATTAGTTCTTGCTAGAAGTAAAACTTTGAATCGAGCCCGACGGGCTTCGAATGTTTGTAGCTCGATCACTTGCAGTGTACCGGTACCAACAACGGCAGCTATTACTCCCATGCCCGCGGCCGGAGCTATGGCGTGCGTCTGGCTGTGCCGACGTCTCGCCTGCTGCACTTATGCTGTGGTCTCCGCCGGTGAAAAATACTCTACCAAAAGTCGGAAAATGACGGAGTAACTCCAAAAAGCAAGGAAAAGTCGGAGTAATAAATAAATACTCAATCGGAAATTGTGGCGAACGGCGAAAAAGTCGTTTAGGGTATAAAAACGAAAGAAAACTGTGAGGAATCACAGTCGACGTTGTGTGACCGCCAATTGCAAAACGAATTGACCGCGCATGCGCATCACGGGATCTCTCATGTAATTTCTCACAAAAAATTACGTAGTAAAATTCAGATCCAAGACCTTCATGAAGTTTTAATATTTCCCTTGCTTGCTAATAAAATGGGAAACGAAAAACATTTGCAGCAACCATGAAGACTATTCATCGATTACAATAACATGTAAATGTTTGCTATGCTTTATACAAACATATACAAACATAACAAAAAACTGAAATTGAAGATGACGAAACGAACATGAATTTCAGGCAAATAATACATGAAATGTTTGTCGTCATAGTAACAACGAAGTTGTGCTTCAGGTACATAGACCGGCGTAAATGATCAAAGTGGAAATCGCTTATAAACGTAGAATTAAGCGCTATACAAAGTCGACAATTACTATAATAGTACCAGTCTTGTAAAACAATCACTTAACCCATCCGACCTAACACACACTTATATCGAAAGTGAGTTACTGTTCAGTACCGGAGAGTAGTCACGTGATTACTTAAAGGGATAGTTGAGTTCTGTTGCAGAGGGCGCTACACAAAATATTTTTTTGTGAGAAATGAAAAACTGACTGTTCAGTTCAGTTCAGTTCAGTTTATTTTATTTTTGCACGGCACCAACTTCAGCCAAAGGCTGTTCTTCTGTTGAAAGAACATACGATCAAAATCAGTTTAGAGACGGCTGAAATATCCATAAATATAACGATTTCTAATACTTGTGTACCACCACAAATACTTGATAATTTAAACCAGCCGTTGAAAGCCATTGAAAAAATAAAATAGCGCCTATTACGTTGTATTTCAGCCAATACGGATGGTGGCTTTTTCGTGTTGGTTATATTACGCGCAATCATCCGGCCCATGTATTGTTATTATTATAATGGTCACCGTATTTTGTTTTAAGTGGAGCTGAATTGATATGATCGTATTGGCTAAATATCACACATTTTGGGGTCTAAAATTACCCTCTTAGCAATTTTAGGTCCTAAAAGAGCACTAGAAATGTCATATATAGATAAAAATAAGAACGATAACCATGCACTTTGAAGGCATTTGAGATCTGAGAACAGAACTCAACTATCCCTTTCATTATAGTTGTCTAGAAAGGAGATGAATATATAGGAATGATTGTATATTGAAAAGAAGGTTGAGCACTGTCAACTTGTGTGTGTAGTCCCATGTTCCCATTGTTTTGTACCATGTATGTGACTTTCGGTTATTCCAAAACATCATAGTGTAGGCCTACTTCAACTTTTATCCTATGTACAGTTTTTGTTAACAGTTTCTTTCACAGCGAATAATCTAACCATCAGTACTCATTTTTATATGTAAGCGATAAGCGGACATCTATGTCAATTTCATCAAATCTTGAAAACAATTTAAAGCTCTTCCTCTCTTTTCTCAATCCCCTCCCTCTATCTCTCTCTCTCTCTCTCTACCTTTAATTTTCTTTTCACATATACGCACTCTTCTTACCTTTTCAAACTATTTCGTACCCTCTCTTTCCAGACTATGTCTCCCTCTGTGTCTCTCTTTCTATCTATTTACCCCTCTATGATCATGGCAATACTAAGTCTTACATTTCCCCCCTAATTGCTGAAAACGTGACCGGCACCACTGACGACACCACTGCCCACAGCTCCGGGGCGGCCGGTAAAGGATCAGCGGTAGATAATTAGGGCCACAAGAACGGCGATATAACCTGACTGACTGAGTAATATTGAAGCACCTACTTACCGCACGTTAATTCTCCTATAAGTGTGACTTGCAAGAAGATATACCAGTGTAAAGATATCCCACGCATATTCATATCAATCTTTCTTAACAAACAAAACACTAAACCATCAACTAAGACCGTAATAACAATGTATGAGCAAGCCAAGTGGAGTGGTTTCGTCACCTCAAACATGTATGTGGTATTATCCGATTTGCTTCCTTAATTTGTCTTTGCTTTGAATTAGGAATATATATTTTTTTCATATTGCTTCCTGGTTCATTCTGATTACTGACACCAGGCGCGGATCCAGGGGGGCGAGCGTGCCTTGCCCCCCCCCCCCCAAATAAAAAAAGGAGAGGGAGAGAGAAGGAAAAGAAGGGAAAGAGGAGAGAAAGGGGAAAAAGAAGAGGAAGAAGAAAAGAAAAGAGGGAAGAAGGAGATCGGGGGGAGGACTTGCCTCCCCCTTCCCCCCTCCCCCCAATAAAAAAATAAAAGAGAAGGAAGGAAAGGGAAAGAAAAAAGATAAAGAGGTGATAAAGGGAAGGACAAAATAGGAAGAAGAAAAGAAAAGAAGGGGGATATCAGTTGCAATTTTCCCGCCAACAAGGTGTAGATCGGAGGGGGGGGGGTGGAGAAATAGAATTCAAACGTGGTTTATTTATAATTCCATAACGGTGGTTAACAAATAATGCTGAAATGAGATAATTTTCCTCACTTCATGCGTTTGTTGGAAAATGACAAATTCCTAAATTTACAGCCAGACAAGAAAATGCTTCTTGAGATGCCTACATATCAGGGCCCGCGGAACGGCGGGGATCGGGATCCTCGAGCCCCTCCCCCCACACTTTCTTTGAAAAAGTATATTAAAGAGAAATAGAAAGAAAGAGAGCGAGAAAGAAAAAATAGTTAACTGCCAGTGTCACATTATAATGGGGTATCAAAATATGCTCATCTGACCATGATTAAAATTAATGCCTAAAATCCTAAGGGCTCTGCCCCCTGGATTCCACCTAGGGCCCTTAGGCGGGCCCTTAGATGCTCATCTGACCGTAATTGAGTGCCTAAAACCCTTGAGATTCCGGGGCTCCCCCCATGAACCCCAAGCCAATTAGTGACCTGCCATTGTAACAATTAGGTATCAAAATAATGCTCATCTGACCGTATTAAAATGCCTAATCTCCTGAACTTCCGGGGCTCTGCCCCCCTGGACCCCGTCTAGGGCGCTAAGGCGGACTCCTGAATGCTAATCTGACCGTAAATTAAAACCTTAAACCCATGAGCTTCCGGGGCGGACAAGGTATCAACATATGTTCATCTGACAGCAGGCGCGTAGCCAGGGGGCGGTGGGGTGATCCCCCAATAAACGCCGGCCAAAAAAGAGAGGTGTGTAAAGGAAGAGGACGTAGGAAAAAAGGGGAATAGACAAAGAACATATTTGAAATTCAGACAAGGATTAAGAGTCGAGAACGGTACAACGAATCGTCTTCTTTCTCTAATGAATTAATGAAACGTCAAAGCTTCCGCTACGCGCGGGGGAGGGCAGGGGGAACTTAATTCAGACGAGGATAATTTTCGGGAACGGTACAACGAATCGTCTTCTTTCTATAGTAATTTAATGAAACGTCGAAGCTTCCGCGCTTCGCGCGGAAGGGGGGGGGAATTGATTTAGACAAAGATTAAGAGTCGAGAACGGTACGACGAATCTTCCTCTTTCTCTAATGATTTAATGAAAAGTAAAAGCTTCCGCGCTTCGCGCGGGTGGGCGAAACTAAATTATTTTTGAGAGCGGAACAACGAATCGTCTTCATTCTCTAAAAATTCAATGAAACGTCGAAGCGGGGGAAAACTGAATTTAGACTAGGATTAAAAGTAATAACGGCACAACGAATCGTCTTATTTCGCTAATGATTTAATGAAACGTGAAAGCTGTATTCAGACGAGGATTATTTTCGAGAACGGTACAACGAATCGTCTTCTTTCTCTAATGATTTAATGAAACGTACAAGCTTCCGAGGTTTGCGCGGGAGAGGGGATGAATTAAGACGAGGATTAAGAGTAAAAAAAACTGTACAACGAATCGTCTTCTTTTTCTAATGATTTAATGAAACGTAAAAGCTTCCGCGCTTCGCGCGGGAGGGGAAAAACTATTTTCAGACGAGTAGGCACGTACGGAAGGGGGGAGGGGGTTAGGGGGTAGACCCTCCCCCCTTCGGTTTTTTTATGTGTGTATTTTGGAGCAACCCCCCCCCCCCTTTTCTGTGATTTTTTTTTACAAAAAAAAATATGCCAATGGCTGACCTAAAAAAGGTGACCACACCCCCCCCCCCCCCCCAACGGAACAAAATGTAAAATTTTCAAATTTCGAGACCAAAAAAAAAGTGTCCTCTTCCCCCCCCCCCCCCCCCCCCCCCCCCCCCCCCCCCCCCCCCCGCTTATTTAGCGGCTGGCTGAGTCGTTACGATTTATTTTCGGACCAAAAAAAAAAAAACCCCCCTAAGAAATCCTGGATCCGCGCCTGACTGACACAGTCAGATCACCGAACCGAATCCTAATCGACCGATTCTTAACCTTGGATGGTAGTGTAATTCTTGCTTTGGTCTGTTAATTGTCGATGATCTGATGTTGGTATCGTTGGTATGACACGGGTATTACTTAGTATTATGTTTGTTTAGGAAAAATCTATATGCATAAGACCGCTTACATGGCTGTTTACCTTGCTCGGCCGTTCAAAGGGCACGTGTATTGTAACATCATTTGTTGTCACATATACGCACTCTTCTTACCTTTCAAACTATTCCGTACCCTCTCTTTCCAAACTATGTCTCCCTCTGTGTCTCTGTGTCTCTCTTTCTATCTATTTCCCCCTCTATGATCATGGCAATGATAAGTCTTACATCCCCCCCCCCCCCCCCCCCTAATTGCTGAAAACGTGACCGGCACCACTGACGACACCACTGCCCACAGCTCTGGGGCGGCCGGTAGAGGATCAGCGGTAAAAAAGGGCCACAAGAACGGCGATATAACCTGACTGACTGAGTAATTGAAGCACCTACTTACCGCACGTTAATTCTCATATAAGCAAGGGTATCGATTTGTATCCGTGGTTGGGGGGGATGATAGGTGCCAAAATATTTTCGGCAATGGATCAAAGCAACCAAAGTGGTAGAAGCGTGTGGCAAGTTGCGCAAAGCGCGGAAGCTTTTTACGTTTCACTAAATTATTAGAGAAAGAAGACGATTCGTTTGACCGTTCTCGACTCTTAATCCTTGTTTGAATCAAATTCCCCTTCTGACGTTTCATTAGATTATTAAAGAAAGAAGACGATTCTATGTACCATTCTCGACTCTTAATCCTTGTTTAAATCAAGTTCCCCTTCAACCGCGCGTAGCGCGGAAGCCCTGACGTTTCATTCGATTATTAAAGAAAGAAGACGATTCGATGTACCATTCTCGACTCTTAATCATTGATGTTTGAAATAAGTTCCCCTTCCCCCGCGCGTAGCGCGGAAGCTCTGACGTTTCATTAGATTATTAAAGAAAGAAGACGATTCTATGTACCATTCTCGACTCTAAATCCTTGTCTGAATTCATTTTTGCCCATTCCTGCGCGAAGCGCGGAAGCTTTCACATTTTATTACATTATTAGAATAAGAAGACGATTTGTTGTTTCGTGTCCTTGAATTCAGTTTCCCCCCTACCGCGCGAAGCGCGGAAGCTTTAATGTTTCAATAAATTATTACTCTTATTCCTTGTCTGTATTCATTTTTGCCCATTCCGCGCGTAGCGCGGAAGCTTTCACGTTTCATTAAATTATTAGTAAAAGAAGACGATTAGTCGTATCGTGTACTTTGATGTTTCATTTGATTATTACTCTTAATCCACGTCTGAATTCAGTTGCCCCCTAACAGCTATGCCCTGTTCGATAAATTATTAGAGAAAGAAGACGATTCGTTGTACTGTTCTCTATATTAATCCTTGTTTCAATTCAGTTTCCCCACTAAAAATAAGTTGTGTCACAAATAATTTGTGACATAATAATCTTTCTCCAAAAATGAAAAATGTTTAAGGAAATATCAGGAAATAAAATGAGTGAAAAAAATAAAAAATAAAGATACAATGACGTGAATTTTAAAAAGGGTGAACGGAAACAACATAACAACTAGTGAACTATTTTATAAGTCATACTAATGTCCGAAAATCTTTCTCCTTGTCTCCGATCTCATCACGAAATCGTCACAGAGTTCATCTATGTTTACACTGTCCAGGATTGTCTGATGTGCATTGCAGATTGCTACTTTTGTGCTTCGCGCTTAACATTTAGCTCGTTGCTGTTGATGCTGCGTCTTTGCATTCGGCGCACTGCATTTCTATGATGCTGTTGATTGAACAAATTGAATAAATTCATCAATTCCTGATGAAGCCGTATGAGCGAGAATTCAATTTATTCTTGTCTCATATATGGTTGTCTTATTTACGTCATATATATGTATGTATTATGAAAATGAGATAGCAAAATGTGTATATTGATGGTCATCTTGCGAGTAATAACTATTAACTACTCTCATCGGACTCTCATCATTAATTTTTCTCTTCATTTTTTTTATTTTCTTTTTATGGTGAATTATTGAGGGGGATTATTGTACAGGCCATCCCCCCCCCCCACCTGAAATATTGGGGGGATATATCCCCGCCCCCTCCCCCGGGATCGACATCCATGCCTATAAGTGTGACTTGCAGAAGATATACCAGTGTAAAGATATCCCACGCATATTCATATCAATCTTTCTTAACAAACAAAACACTAAACCATCAACTAAGACCGTAATAACAATGTACGAGCAAGCCAAGTGGAGTGGTTTCGTCACCTCAAACATGTATGTGGTATTATCCGATTTGCTTCCTTAATTTGTCTTTGCTTTGAATTAGGAATATATTTTTTTATTCATATTGCTTCCTGGTTCATTCTGATTACTGATACAGTCAGATCACCGAACCGAATCATAATCGACCGATTCTTAACCTTGGACGGTAGTGTCATTCTTGCTTAGGTCTGTTGTCGATGATCTGATGTTGGTATCGTTGGTATGACAGGTGTATTACTTAGTATTATGTTTGTTTAGAAAAATCTATATGCGTAAGACCGCTTACATGGCTGTTTACCTTGCTCGGCCGTTCAAAGGGCACGTGTATTGTAACATCATTTGTTGTCACATATACGCAATCTTCTTACCTTTCAAACTATTCCGTTCCCTCTCTTTCCAAACTATGTCTCCCTCTGTGTCTCTGTGTCTCTCTTTCTATCTATTTTCCCCTCTATGATCATGGCAATGATAAGTCTTACATTTCCCTCATAATAAAAGTGGTAGAAGAGTGTGGCAAGTTGCGCAAAGCGCGGAAGCTCTGACGTTTCATTAGATTATTAAAGAAAGAAGACGATTCTACGTACCATTCTCGACTCTTAATCCTAGTTTGAATCAAGTTCCCCTTCCCCCGCGCGTAGCGCAGAAGCTCCGACGTTTCATTAGATTATTAAAGAAAGAAGACGATTCTATGTACCATTCTCGACTCTTAATCCTTGTTTGAATCAAGTTCCCCTTCCCCCGCGCGTAACGCGGAAGCTCTGACGTTTCATTCGATTATTAAAGAAAGAAAACGATTCGATGTACCATTCTCGACTCTTAATCATTAATGTTTGAATTAAGTTCCCCTTCCCCCGCGCGTAGCGCGGAAGCTCTGACGTTTCATTCGATTATTAAAGAAGAAGACGATTCGATGTACCATTCTCGACTCTTAATCATTAATGTTTGAAATAAGTTCCCCTTCCCCCGCGCGTAGCGCGGAAGCTCTGACGTTTCATTAGATTATTAAAGAAAGAAGATGATTCTATGTACCATTCTCGACTCTAAATCCTTGTCTGAATTCATTTTTGCCCATTCCTGCGCGAAGCACGGAAGCTTTCACATTTTATTATATTATTAGAATAAGACGATTTGTTGTTTAGTGTCCTTGAATTCAGTTTCCCCCCTACCGCGCGAAGCGCGGAAGCTTTAATGTTTCAATAAATTATTACTCTTATTCCTTGTCTGTATTCATTTTCGCCCATTCCGCGCGTAGCACGGAAGCTTTCACGTTTCATTAAATTATTAGTAAAAGAAGACGATTAGTCGTATCGTGTACTTTGACGTTTCATTTGATTATTACTCGTAATCCACGTCTGAATTCAGTTGCCCCCTAACAGCTTTGCCCTGTTCGATAAATTATTAGAGAAAGAAGACGATTCGTTGTACTGTTCTCTATATTAATCCTTGTTTCAATTCAGTTTCCCCACTAAAAATAAGTTGTGTCACAAATAAGTTGTGACATAATAATCTTTCTCCAAAAATGAAAAATGTTTAAGGAAATATCAGGAAATAAAATGAGTGAAAAAAATAAAATAAAGATACAATGACGTTTATTTTTTTTTTAAAGGGTGAACGGAAACAACATAACAACTAGGGAACTATTTTATAAGTCATACTAACGTCCGAAAATCTTTCTCCTTGTCTCCGATCTCATCACGAAATCGTCACAGAGTTCATCTATGTTTACACTGTCCAGGATTGTCTGATGTGCATTGCAGATTGCTACTTTTGTGCTTCGCGCTTATTAAAGATAATCTTGAGTTCTGGTAAAAAAAAGGAAATGAATTCTCACAGAACCTAACGAAACTTACACTGAATGTTCAAGATTAGAAATAAATGTCATGTGCCAAACAATTTTGGAAGAAAATGTATACTGGCTGAGTAATGAGCACAGAAAGATAAGAAAATCAGGGTAGTACTAGCCCCGACACTATATATGTTGTCCCATATACATCTTTCTGTGTAAGTGATTGTTACTTTACCAAGACTCTGCCACATTTATGATGATTTTGATGACTCCAGAACCTTGCATTACACACCATAACTTACATGCTATATGATCAACTTTTCTGATCCATTCCACACCTTTTCTTTCACAATGCAATCGCATTACCAGAACTCAAGTTTATCTTTAAGCTCGTTTCTGTTGATAATGCGTCTTTGCATTTGGCGCACTGCATTTCTATGATGCTGTTGATTGAACAAATTGAATAAATTCATCAATTCCTGATGAAGCCGTATGAGCAAGAATTCAATTTATTCTTGTCTCATATACGGTTGTCTTATTTACGTCATATATATGTATAATAATAATAATTACAGTGCTTATATAGCGCCTAACACTTACTTTGTCAGAAGTCTCTAAGCGCTCTACAATAATGCAGCATAATTACCCTGGCTTTAGCAGTGCAGCTGTTACGCGTATGTACATGTATCATGAAAATGAGATAGCAAAATGTGTATATTGATGGTCATCTTGCGAGTAATAACTATTAACTACTCTCATCGGACTCTCATCATTAATTTTTCTCTTCATTTTTTTTAATTTTCTTTTTATGGTGAATTATTGGGGGGATGATTGTACAGGCCATCCCCCACCTGAAATATTGGGGGGATATATCCCCCCATCCCCCCCCCCCAGGATCGACACCCATGCCTATAAGTGTGACTTGCAAGAAGATATACCAGTGTAAAGATATCCCACTCATATTCATATCAATCTTTCTTAACAAACAAAACACTAAACCATCAACTAAGACCGTAATAACAATGTACGAGCAAGCCAAGTGGAGTGGTTTCGTCACCTCAAACATGTATGTGGTATTATCCGATTTGCTTCCTTAATTTGTCTTTGCTTTGAATTAGGAATATATTTTTTTTTCATATTGCTTCCTGGTTCATTCTGATTACTGACACAGTCAGATCACCGAACCGAATCATAATCGACCGATTCTTAACCTTGGACGGTAGTGTAATTCTTGCTTAGGTCTGTTAATTGTCGATGATCTGATGTTGGTATCGTTGGTATGACAGGGGTATTACTTAGTATTATGTTTGTTTAGAAAAATCTATATGCATAAGACCGCTTACATGGCTGTTTACCTTGCTCGGCCGTTCAAAGTGCACTTGTATTGTAACATCATTTGTTGTCACATATACGCACTCTTCTTACCTTTCAAACTATTCCGTACCCTCTCTTTCCAAACTATGTCTCCCTCTGTGTCTCTGTGTCTCTCTTTCTATTTATTTTCCCCTCTAATTATGGCAATGATAAGTCTTACATTTCCCCCCTAATTGTTGAAAACGTGACCGGCACCACTGACGACACCACTGCCCACAGCTCCGGGGCGGCCGGTAAAGGATCAGCGGTAGATAAAGGGCCACAAGAACGGCGATATAACCTGACTGACTGAGTGGACCTGACCTAACCTGACTGATGGAGGGGGGCGGGGGGGGGGGGGGTGATGTATTTCTTATTTTTAACAAGTGATTTACAAATGTTGATGTTGTGATTTGATTTTCCGGCATTTTTTCTCCATTTTATTTGTAAGTCATACCTTTTTATGCGTTTGTTGGAAAATAAGAAATTCCCAAATTACAGTCAGGCGAAAAAAGCTTATTAAGAAGCCTTTATGTCATGGTCTGCAAAGTGGCTGGGCTCGAGCCCCCCCCCCCCCCCCCCCCCCAGCCCCCCCCCCCCTCCTTTTTGAAAAAGTATTTAAAAAGAGAAAAAGAAAGAAAGACGGAAAAAAATAATTAAGTGACCTGCTATTGTCACAAAATAAGGTATAAAAATGCTCATCTGACCGTAATTAAATACCTAAAACCCCTGAGCTTCCGGGGCTCTGCCCCCTGGACCCCACCAAGGGCCCTAAGGCGGGCCCCTGGATGCTCATCTGACCGTAATTAAATACCTAAAAACCCCTGAGCTCCCGGGGGCTCTGCCTCCTGGACCACACCAAGGGCCCTAAGCCGGCCCCTGGATGCTCATCTGACCGTAGTTAAATATTAAAACGTCTGAGCTTCTGGGGCTCCCCCCCCCCCTCCACCCTCCTCCTTGGAACACGTCAATTGCCTTACAGAGGGCCCCTGGATGCTCATCTAACCGTTATTAAATACCTAAAATCCCTGAGCTTCCGGGGGCTCATGCCCTTGTCCCCACGCCAGTTTACGCTCTACCTGATCGATAATACTCCACTTTGAAAAACGTTCCGCGGGACCTGCATGTAACGTGTAAGACTGGTGGTGATGCAGATTTTTCGTCTGCACCCCCCCCCCCGAAAAAAATTTTCTCATTACGACACTGCCCCTGGAATATTCCCCCCCCCCCCCATCCCAAACTGCTTCCGGCGCGCCTGTGTAACATTAAAGACTACTTTATTAAGATTCATAATTATCTATTGTTTGTTTTGAAATATTGTAGAGCATTGCTAAGAGGAAAAACGAGGTTTAAAAAGGAAAGGGCAAACAAGGCTAGCACCAAAGTCGTTATGAATATGCATCAGCACCGCCAAACAATTCCAAAGAGATCGATAAGTGACGAACATTTCAGCCATTACCCCCTAGGACAATGACCATTACCCCCCCCCCCCCCCCCCCCTCCTATACAATTAAAGAGGAAGTTTACCCTGATAATTATTTGGTTTTGATAAAAAGCTAAATTTGTTTAAGAGGGTAATTGTCACCGGGGGGTAATCGTTCACAGAGGGTAATTGTCCTAGGGGGTTATATTCCGGGGGCAATTTTCCTCGAGGGTGGTTGTCTATGGGGGGGGGGTAATTATCCGGGGACTAATTGTCCTTGGAGTAATTGTCCCGCTAGGAATCGACAGGGGGAGATTGCCCATGGCGGTAATTCTTAGAAAACGTGTTGTATTCTGTCTGTTGTCAATTTGCTGTATAGGTTTCCTGAGCGGTAGGGTCACTATACAATCTGATTACGATCCGATTTTGAAGGAATCTGCAATAACATTTTATATGAACATTCTAACTTTTAACAATCTTAAGAATCAAGGATCTAAGTTGTCGTATTTTTTTTTTAAATGTAATTTTTTCAAGAGATATCAAGTTCCGTGGAGGAGGAAAAAAAAAGCGAAATCAGCTCAGAATCGTAGTGACGTCAGAATAGTATTACGATTGACTACGATTAAAGGGATCCGGTAACTTTGTCTCAGATTCTGAAACAAAGAACAGGATTTAGTTCTTGCTGCAATGATAATTATAAACCTTTAGGTCAGTAAGGAACCCCATGACTTTTACAAACTGATCGCCTGTCTGATTATCAAGATATATATGATTGGAATTACAAATTTTGAAAAACGTTTGCCAAACGGTTTTCATAACACTACAGTCTATTGGGGAAAACGAGCATGGTAAAACCGGTCACTCAAAGATTTTTACTTTTTTGAGGCACTTCTTGATCATTTTGAAGCGGGAATTTGTTAGGGCTTCAATATTACACGTAGGGCCGTGCATCTCAGATTTAACATTGTAAAACGATGCCTTTAAATACGATTAATTTCCATATCTAACTACTTTTCGTTTCCTCAAACAATCGGATCGCAGGAGGATTGTGTAATGTGCGCTGGAGAATAGAATGTAACTTGGGTATTACATATTATACTAGTCTCCTGTAACCCAATATGGCATGACTTATATTGTGAGTTTCATTGCAGCATTATCCCCCCCCCCCCCCCCCCCACAGCGGCGTCGCTTGGAATGTTCGAATGGAGAAGGGCGGTATTAGACAAGTTAACAACAAATGGCAAAGAGAAAGTTGCAATAAAGCAGTATTTTCAGTTATACATTATATAATTCAAGTGGTTTCAAGTAACCTTTAATTATGATGTGTAACTCTTATGTCGTTCTTTCATGCACCCAGTTTTCAGTGGTAAGCTGTGATGAAGATAACTGAACTTGAAAATTGTTTTGGGGAAATCTTTTTTACATCTTGTACATGATTGCTTTTTTTCTTCATGTTTATAAAAGTATTTATTTCACTGAATGCAAAGAAATAACAGAATATGAAGAAAAGAGAAATTGCATACAATGCTCTAATTTAGTGAGCACATTTTTTTTTTGGCCCTCGAAAATTTGAAAATTTGCACCCCCCCCCCCCCCCCCCTTGAGGCGTCGATGTATGACACCCTCTAACAGAGATTAACAGTAAATTCTCCCAACCGTTTTTCCATGAAAAAAAGACATAAACAGGCTATTAAAAAAATCTGTCTACACTTAAATGTCTGGAATGGAATGTAGAGCCATTTTATTTTTTTTGTGAGATTTCCATTCACCTAAAATGTAATTAAATTGTGATAATATAGTTAGGATAATTTAAGAATCGATCAGATCAGTTTTTCCCAATTTGTACCATAAATAATGGTTCGTTTTCACTCAAATTTTCAGATTATCTTTAATTGTACATCTAGCATTGAAGTCACTACCTTAGCACCACTATCTCTCATCTGAACAATGTTACCAAGTCCCTTTAAAATCAAAAACATTATACAAATCATGCGTGAATGAACATTATTGATACAGTGTAAATTGTCAGGGTGCCCCTTAAAGCCAAGGCTTGATTAATGGGGCCCCCCAATACATAAAGAAATATACATATAATAAACATGAGATGCAAACAAACTTAGTTATAAAAAACATTAAAACATTAAGCACTAAAGATACAGGTAAAGGGAAAAGGGAAAAGGCGAAATGAGAAAACGTAGGGAGGAGACATGTGCATATAAATATTATAGATTATAGAATTTTTAAAATCTAGAAAGTTAAAGAGGGCTATATTAACTAGGAATAAAGGTCGAATACGACAGACAGACAGAAGGGGAGACAAATAAAGAAACAAAGAGAGAGAGATAGAAAGAGGGGGATAAGGAAAAATGTCATGCAGGATAAAAACATCTATGAAAAGAAAGGCAGGAGACAGAGAGACGCGTATTAAAAGAAGGTCTGCAATTTTAGTCTGTTTATATTTTGATTTCCCGTTCGAGAGACCCCTAGCCATTTTGCTCATCGGCCCTCTTGAGGATCCTTTTTTTTGGGGGGGGGGGGGGAGGGGGGGGAGGGGTGAATAACCATGCATTAATCTTAATCTTTATGCTTCCGTTCAATATATTACGTGTGTGGGAGGAAGCGGGGCTAGCTTTTGTCGCCCGTCGATCTGATTACGTATCCCGCATGAACTTTGGTTCTAGTTAACAATATCATGACCGCGACAAAGACTTTTTTTATTTTTTATAGAATAGAATAGAATAGAATGCTCGACAGCGCGTGAGAGAAAAACCACCCATGGTATTTGCATTGCCAATGCTCCTTATTGTCCTTTAATAAAAACGAAAAAATTCATTTCTTTGTTATGAGCTATGCTATAATCAAAGAGTTATTCTGGCACATTCGTGCATTAGCTCCCCATATTGAATTGCAACATAGGTTTTATGTATGTCAAAATACAGTGGTTTGTGTTTTCGTTTCTTGAATATTGACGCAGATGTATGAAATCATATACCATCTTTGCACTTTGAATCTTTGAAAGTGCTTCGGCTCACTTTTGATGACATTTAAAACAATTTTCTCAAGCCAAATAGAGCCGAGCCTAACTTTGTCTGTCTCTGGCTGTGACAGCAGCATTTATAGTGCAGGGATCATGGAGCGCAGCTGAACGTGTAGTCTGCATAGCCTCAGAGTTCAGACATCGACTGTTACTTGTAAGACTAACAAGGTTTTTTATGCAAATAACAAAATCACATGCATGCTCTTACGTACAGGTGGAAGACACGATATGCGGATAGATCGAGCTCTTATTGGTTGCTAGCCTTTGGACAAGGCCTCGCGCGCTGCTTGTCTGCCGAGCAGGGTCTAAAAATAGACTAACGCACCTGGTCCCATAGATCACAGTCGTCGCGCAATTAGTCTATGTATTCAGGCGCGTTTAGGGAAATACAGCACGAGTGCCTTGACTAAAGGCTAATTGGTTGCAGGCTTTGGATGGTTCAAAAGGTGGTCCTCTGCTTGTACAATACCCTTCTGCAGCCACATTTTGTTGGCACATCAAGGCTATGCTGCAAGTTCTGCATCCGAGCATTGAATTTGGGGCCTCAGAAGAAGCATGCATGTCGTACGTGGTCCTGCGTGTAAGGTACGCCATTTTGTTTTGTTTTGTTATTGCTTTAGAATCATGCTACCGCACTAAGATCCTCCCACTGGTGTTTATTTTGAATACTTCTGTCTTTTTGTCATAATGATATGGCGATTTATGTTTCAAGCTTCACCGTAAAGTGTAAGGCGCACAGTCTTTGACTTCCGATCAAGTGTCATTATTTAAAAAAAATTAATACAGCCCTTATGGATCAAAATCAAACTTTCTGTACGAAGAAAACAGTGTAGAATTCGAGAATAGTGACCTATTCTTTCCACTTCAAATTGCCAGTTTTTTGGCCGTAAGTCGATGTTTTCTTTCTTCTTTTTTAATTTATCAGTCTTCCCTCTTCCCACTTGACCGAAGGCCCGCGAGAGCGTAGGTCTGCGAGACCGGATATGAAGACATTTCCGCGATACTGAAGGCTCGCGAGACCGCACGTGAAAATAATATGCCGCCAGCAATTTATCTGGGCCGAATTTCGGCTGCGTGTGGTTGATAAAATACACATCAGTCCCATTCACAAGGCAATGAATACAACATTAAAGTGAGCCTAGTGCACACAGATTTATCATGACACTTTTTTTTGTATGCATCATTGCAGCTGAGGAAGTGTTGTTGTCATCAATGTTACCGATGTAAAATGTGCCCTATAAAATAATGCTTTTGGTGATGACGGTTTGTTTCTTTAGACAATCAATAATCATATGAACTAATTTTGCTAATATAAGGACTTATTCTTTAGAGTAAGACAATAGTTAACAAAATGTAATGGGTTAAATCCAGGACAGGTCTTTGTATTTATTGTGAAGGTACTGTTTTATGTATTAATATCACTACATCAAGTCTCTGATCATGCTACTTACCTAGTAATTTCTATTTTACGACCTGTTGCGATTTGCGAACTATTAAAATAGAGCATTATCTCATGTCAATATTCCACCATCAATTTAGTTATGTGGAGGTGGGGAGACTGAATCCGTAACAAATCTACCTGGAAATCTTCTGAAGGAGTTACAAGAATAGTCATATGGTGTAATGGAAAAGCCTCACCCAAAGTTCTACACTATACATAAGGGGATCAAGATAGAGAGAGAGAGAGAGAGAGAGGGGTGGGGGTAAGTCTGGGACGGAATTGTGGTCAAAATTCGTCAACTTGTCATCACAATGATGGTGTGATTTTTCATAATTGACAAGTGAGTAATTTGTTTTCAGAATTCATATTTTTCATTCCAAGGTTTTCATTTTGTATAACCAATTCATGTTATTATATTGTATTTTGCTCCAAATGTACAAACCCGAATCATTCCATAATAAGGTGCATCGTAAACGATGACATGCCTAGAGGCCGATAAAAGATATATTTTAATTATTAGATAAAGGGATCATAAGCACCAATTTTTACGCTCACAGAAATGATAACCAGATGCTATTGAGTGCGCGCAAGCCGAACTGTGGGTCGTATAACTGCACACATATGGTTTTCGGTCTCGGGGGCGACCCAGGCGCGTCGAGGGGTCATGGGAGGATGCAACGTCCCCTTGAGCCTATAAAACAGCCATTCCTCTCATAGCAGTCGATATATGAAGATTTTCATTCCAAAAGGAGCTAAATCCACTTTGGGTACTTCTGAGTAAATCACCTTTTTTTTATTTCTCCACTTTCCCTTTAGCCATGGACCTTAATGTTGTTATATATTTTAAAGGTGTCACCCTGGACCAATAATATATGATAAGAAAAAATCTACCAGTTTTTCCTGATTTTAACTAAATTTGTATTAAAAATAATTCGTGGATTTGGCTCCTTTTGGAATGAAACATGATATTGTACCTGGAAAATTTCATATTTTCTCAATAAAGTCACTAAAATGTATTCAAATTTAGTAGCAAATCTTTCCTTTTAAATAATAATAGTGAAATCACAACTAAAAAAAACTTTTGAGAAGAAAGTAAACAACATATCACATTTTCATTCCAAAAGGAGCTAAATCCCTTTCATTCCAAAAGGAGCTAAATCCATGTTTCATTCCAAAAGGAGCTAAATCCACAAAATCTAAACATTTAGTAAAAATCATAAATAAGTGGTAGATTTGTTTTTCTTATCATATTATTGGTCCGGGCGACACCTTTAACATATATAACAACATGAAGGTACATTTCTTAAGGCAAAGTGGAGAAATAAAAAAAAAGTGATTTACTCAGAAATACCCAAAGTGGATTTAGCTCCTTTTTGGAATGAAACCGATTTGGATTTAGCTCCTTTTGGAATGAAACATGATATTGTACCTACATTTTTTCATACTTCCTGGTGAAATTTTCGAATGTGATATAGTTTATTTTGTCCCCATGTAGGAAATCATTATTTTAAGACAAATAACTCCATTTTGATAAAATATGGATTTAGCTCCTTTTGGGATCAAGCTCTTCATATCTATACTATTCAATTGAATTTGATCGTGATGGTATGATGGGGGAAGTGTATAAACCTTGATTAGATAGGAGATAAGGCATGATATACAATGAGATAGAGAATATATGGTTTCAGGAAACATTATTTAGTGATTTAAAAACGAAATGGAAGGATGTTTGGTCATAATATGCGAATGACTCCGTGAACTTTACCTTAATAACAATGAAAAACAATTAATATTCGGGGGGGAGCGGGTATTACCTGATGATAAGGAACTTTGGCTCGTCTTTATTGGCGATATACCTCCGCTATCTATCACCATACGACGGACATGGGTGGATATATTTGGGGTTGGGGCACACCATTCCTTTGCCCCTTTTAAACCAGTTATCTTGAGTGTGCAAGTCAAGAATGTGTCTCCGCCAAGGCGCCACCCCCTCCCCCAATCTCTCTTTCTCTCTCTCTCTTATTTTTAGGTTATAAGATATGGTTTCTTTTTCCGTTTAATCAAATTCTGCCACTGTATTATTAAACATGCAATGTTACGTAATATTTACATTTTCTTCATCGCGCCAGAGTTAATGTTCATACATAAATATAAAGTTGAGTTCTAGTCATGCGATTGCATTCTGAAAGAAACTTTGTGGAAGCGATCAGAAAAGGTTGGTGTTCTAGCATATAAGTATTGGTGTGTACTGCAAGGTTCTAGAATCATCAAACTGGATAAAAAATTGGCCCAGTCTTGGTAAAGTTACTGGCACTGTACAAAGAAATATGTATACGGGACTATTCGAACATGTGGCATAACAATCCGTCCCGATTTTTATGATGTTACATTCCACATTTAGAATATTAAGACGTTTGAAGAGCCATGCTTGTCAGGGATTTTCTTCCACATTTGCATAATACAATGAATACGCTCACAAATTATTTGACACCTCTTCCCAAAACTCAACCTTCTCTTTAACGAGCTAGACCACTCTTTTTGCGTATCTGGACAATTAACCCATGGACCATCACCCCCCCCCCCCGGAAAATTACCCCAGGAAAAACTCCCCCCCCCCCCCCAAAGACAGTTACCCCCCTGGAAAATAACGCCCGAGGGGAAACATCGCCTGGGGGGACAATTACCCCCGGAAAATTACACCCATGGACCTCCCATGGAAAATTACCCCACCCCTAAAACTTAACCCCTATGATAATTAGCCCCCCCCCCCCCCCTCGGACAACCAAGGACAACCCTCCCGACGAGAATTGCCCCCCCCCCCCCCCCCCCATTGATAGGTGTCAGTGGAAGCTCCTTATAAAAGTAACGCACAGGCCTTATGACATGGTGTGCATCATAGCAAGTCTAGATAAGGTAGATATACAGAATCTATCCGTGTTTGCAGGGATATGAGAGTTAAAGCCTATCTGCACTACTTTGTCCAGGAGGGATTAGTCCTCCCTGCATGGTCACTGACAGGTGATTATCTCGTCAAATCAGCTCTCAATTAACATAAGAAAAAGGGGACCATGGGGGAACCTATGGTCACCGATTATGCATTGTCTGTTATATAGAGGGCGCAAGTAGCTATAAGTAGTGCAGTGGACCTTTACAACTCTCATCTCCCTGGTGTATGTGCCTCCACCCCCTTTTTGGCTAGTGTTCTGGACAGCTATGTTTGGATCAGCCCCTATCCAAAACGTCAAAGTGATGCCATAAACAGGGGTTCTCAAACTGTTTCTTGGACGGTCCAGATATGATTTCTATGAAAGCTCTATGATCCCAAACATGTGATGCCATTTGCCAGAAAATTCTTCTGGTCGATCGTATACTGGAAAGCCGGGCACGACTCAAACATTGCTCAATTTTGTTTCAGACTTAGACAGTAGACAATCTACTCCTAAATTTTAAAGTAATGGCTTAAAATAATAAGGCTAGTTTTAGGTCTATATCTGATCCAAAAAAGAACAGCTACAGTTTTAAAAAAAAAACAGAGCCGCCAGCGCTTGCACGTGTTTATTTGGATGAATTGCAAAGGGGAGACAAAACCAGATTACAGTACCAGATTATGAACTTTAACTTTCAAAGTTCGCGAATAACAATTAATATTGCAATTAAGAGGAAATGGGTAAAACTATACATTTCTCAACGGCGGTTCCATGATTTTTCAAGAGGGGGGGGGGTCGGAGGCAACGATTGCGCGCTAGCCCTACTGGATTGGGTCAAGAGGAAGACCACGGATACAGAACACATATATTTATATATAAACTATTTATTGGGGCTTATTTTGCTTTCTAACGGATCCGTACAACATGGCAGAGATTAGTGGCAGGGTCCTTGCTAGGGGTTCTAGAGCAGAGTCCCAGGACGCTCTCGAGTTTGGCAATTCAGAACATTTAAGATAGCCGTCGCGTGAGTGATAAAAACTTTAATCCATCCCTTAAAATTAAATATGCTGTGCCCATGCATTGAGGCATTCCATCTCTTGCAGTGATGATGCCCACATTATTGGCCCAAATTCACAAAAGAGGTTTAAACCTTGGTCTCAAAAACCTTGGTCTCAAAAACCTAGTAGGGGATTTTGATAAACCCTTCCTTTGTGAATTCGGGCTAATAAGTTTGGAACTCACTTCTGGTCAAGAGTGGCAGAAGAATCCGTCGGTGTGCCCACGCCTTGAGCCATAATGCATGGCCGTACAGAGGATTTGTTTTATGTTGGGGACCGGGGTAAAATGTAATGAGTTATTGATAGTTTCTTCAATCAATCAATCAATCGATCAGGTTCATCCAGACGTTGGACAAAGCCCTCCTAATAACATTTCCATTCTCTTCTGTCTCTAGCTGTCATAGTCCAAGCGGCCGTTCCCATGTATGATGTTAGGACATCTCTCCATCTTCTCTTCTGCCTTCCTCTTCTTCTCTTTCCCATCCTTGGTGGCCATTCTGTTAAACGATTTGTCCATCTATTGTCCTGAAGTCTTGCTACATGCCCAGTCCATCTTCACTTTGATTCTCTGACTTTCTCCATGATGTCTTTAACCTTTGTTTTCTGTCGTATGACTTTATGATTGATTTTGTCTCGCAGAGATAAATGCGACATCTTTCTCTCCATAGCTCGTTGAGTAGTCACAAGCTTCTGTTCTAGATCCTTTGTCAATGACCATGTTTCTGATCCATATGTCATAGTTGTTAGAATGCATTGGTTGAACATTCTTTTTCTTAGTGACATGGGTATAATTTCTTGTATTTTTTTAATATTTTTATTTGTGGGAACTGCCCCCTACCCTAGCCCCCGCTGCGTACTGTCATGGTTCAGTAGCAAAGCAATGGCCTTGTAATTGTGAGGCCCAATGATCAAAACTGTATCGATGTGCTTTATTAGTGCCCTTTTATGGGGCATTAATCCTCATTACTGTCATTTATGACTTAAGGACGTAGGTCTCCTAGTTGATAAGCATATTAGCACACACTTGCTTTACCAGTCACGCAAAACAAACACTGGCAAATTATTATTCAATAAAATCTGAGAATGTATACTATTATCTTGATCTAATAGGAATAAATCATTGTCAAAATAATTCCATAAATTGGGGTAAAAAAAAAAAATCCAACTTTATGAGCGACAGTGTATATAATTGCATTGCATTCAACAAAAGGTTGTATTAGGAAGTACTTCTATCCTTACGGATAGGGTGCAGTGGGAGAGCCTTTGCCTGGAGTCTTGGGGCGGAGCCCTAGGAAGTTCTTGATTTTTTTAGAAATTTAGGAAATTCAAAATATGGGTAAGATTGTGACAAGTGGCTGGATGCCCACATTTCCTGAAACATCACAAAGTAGAAAGGACATCAATGTGCATTTCTTATATAGTTTGAAGAGTCTTATTATGAGACTACCAGCGTCTTAATATATGCGTACCAGCATATCTTGGTGCCAGGTAAAAATGTCAGAGGAAAAAATGTCAGAGGAAAAAATGTCAGAGGAAAAAATGTCAGAGGTAAAAATGTCAGAGGTAAAAATGTCAGAGGTAAAAATGTCAGAGGTAAAAAATGTCAGAGGTAAAAATGTCAGAGGAAAAAATGTCAGAGGTAAAAATGTCAGAGGAAAAAATGTCAGAGGAAAAAATGTCAGAGGTAAAAATGTCAGAGGTAAAAATGTCAGAGGTAAAAATGTCAGAGGAAAAAATGTCAGAGGTAAAAATGTCAGAGGTACAAGCAAAACAAATGAGTGCCGTCATAATATCTCAGCACTTTATCACTCAGAATGTCAAGACGTACAGCTACTGCATGGGCTAGTCTATTATATTCCTTTCTAAATGGATGTGTTGTATATCGTACATGTCCTGAAGATAATATAATGTGGAAAATAGATTTTGACATTTTTTTTTGGGGGGAAGCAATCAGAGGTTAATCATCTAGCATAAACATGTAAGTATTGGTGTGTAGTGCAAGGTTTTGGAGTCATCAAAATGATAACAAATTTGGCCCAGTCTTGGTAAAGTAACAAGCACTGTAAACAGAAAGATATTGATATGGGACTACACAAACATATGGCATACAAATCGGGCAGGCATACAAAGATGTTACTTGTTATATCTGGGATATGAAGTCATTTGAAATAGATTTTCAGGGAATAACTTTTTTCTTTGATGTTCTATTACACTTGCATTGAACGCTCACAAATAATTTTTTTTTTACCTTTCCCCAGAACTCAACCTTCTCTTTAATTGATGTAACATGGGCGGCTTTCTGCTTTGTATCGGAGTAACAAAGCTGCTTATTGATTTTCTCCCAGACTATTTTATACCGCAATAGTAATCGACAATATTTTATTGCAACGCGCGCACTTCGGGAATGTGATGGTGCGGTTAGCATTGATAACATGGCTTTCTGCTTGTTTCAGAGTATCAAAATACCAAGCCCTCAAGAAAGTGGAATTGTCGGAAATATGCATTTATTGGAAATTACATATAATAGTAGACATTGCCACGCAGTTAAAATGTCCAACAATCTTCAAATACGAAGGAGAAGTAGGAGGGGGAAGGTTCATAGATATCTGATCCTATTTTGGGGGCTGTACTGACTTTTCTTTTTATTTAATGATTACACCATGGAGCGACAACTCAGCCTATAAAACATGGCCAAACTTATCGATTTTAGAAATCTTTTTCCCCAGAAGTTTGCTCAGTGTACCAGTACCATTTGCTTATACAAAAACATAATATACTGGTATATAAATATTGAATAAGGCAGACTAATGGGACGTGGATGGTGTACTCCGAGTTTCAAGCCTTGCAAGCGGTCATCAGACAACTGATAGCATTCTTCAAAGTACATGATTCCTCTACAACCAGGGCTCAAATTAATTTTTTGGGGCTCAAATTAATTTTATGTCCACGGGGGCTCTTCCCCCCAAAAAAGAGCCCCCGTGAGCCTTCTCACGGGGGCTCTTTTAGTACTGACGGGGGCTCTCTGTTATACAAATATCCATTGAATTGGTACCTATGATACTCCTCAATTATTTGCTATTTCATCATTATCATTTCAATCAGCATTTTCCCTCTTACAAATTTACAAGCTACATAGCTGTTACTGGCCTGTGTATATAATATATACGCATACAACACTGATCTTTATGATGTCTTTAACGTGACATATCTTCTTCTCCCCTTGCAAACGAGAAAGAAAACAAGGTCATTAAAAGGGATTAAGCGACAAATAATGATTGTGATTCAAATTGATGCGAATATTTGGTTGAATAAGCACTGCTATTCACCCGAATCTTCTTTGTAAAAACAACTTTTACAATTCTCAGCCATGCTTACTGAGTTGAGACGTTCCATTCAATGTAAAATACTCATTACAGAATACACTTCTCCTAATCTGAAAGTGATCTTACAACACAGTGGCAGATTTGCATGGCTGAGATTTGTAAAAGTCGTTTTTACAAAGAAGATTCTGGTGAAAAGCATTGCTTATTCAAAAAAATCCTTGCATCAATTTGAATCACAATGATTATTTGTCGCATGATCCTTTTATTAAATAACCTTGTTTTCTTTTTTTTTTAATGATTACACCATGGAGCGACAACTCAGCCTATAAAACATGGCCAAACTTATCGATTTTAGAAATCTTTTTCCCTAGAAGTTTGCTTAGTGTACCAGTACCATTTGCTTATACAAAAACATAATATACCGGTATATAAATATTTAATAAGGCAGACTAATGGGACATGGATGGTGTACTCCGAGTTTCACGCCTTGCAAGCGGTCATCAGACAACTGATAGCATTCTTCAAAGTACATGATTCCTCTACAAGTTACAACCTTGGTATACGCTCAAAATAAGACTTAACTAATACAATACAATAAGACAGCGGTGAAATAACGACTGCAGAATATCCCTCGCTGTTCTTTTTCGATAAGCCTGATATATAGCCCGGGTGTAAACATAACAATCTTGTCACATGCTTTTGTTTTTATTTTAAACTCTGACATTTTTACCTCTGACATTTTTTCCTCGACATTTTTACCTCTGACATTTTAAACTCTGACATTTTTACCTCTGACATTTTTACCTCTGACATTTTTACCTCTGACATTTTTTCCTCTGACATTTTTACCTCTGACATTTTAAACTCTGACATTTTTACCTCTGACATTTTTACCTCTGACATTTTTACCTCTGACATTTTTTCCTCTGACATTTTTTCCTCTGACATTTTTACCTCTGACATTTTTACCTCTGACATTTTTACCTCTGACATTTTTACCTCTGACATTTTTACCTCTGACATTTTTTCCTCTGACATTTTTTCCTCTGACATTTTTACCTCTGACATTTTTACCTCTGACATTTTTACCTCTGACATTTTTACCTCTGACATTTTTACCTCTGACATTTTTTCCACTGACATTTTTACACCGAGCCCATATCTTGGGGGCTTGTGTTTACTTTAAGATTATACTACGAGTCGCAGAGACGGGAAGTTCTTTTTTCTCTCCACCTATGTTCTGGGAGAAGCACACTCCAGTCATTCTGAATGTCGAAGTGATGCAGTAAGGTCCGAATTACATAACATTGCAGCAGAAAGTTTTTAGTCATTTTGTGGAACAAACTACAGGCCCAATTCGGTAAGAATACGATATCTATTTCTATATATGTTATTTAATATATATTAATATGCTAGGATGTATCTTAATATAATCTCAGTCGAGTTTGGTAGAATTTTATAGGAGTTTCGTAAAGATGATGTTAGATGTTGTACCTATAGCTTTTAGGAGTAGACAAAGAGATGAGTGTGTATAATGTATAGTGTAGAAAGCCCAGTTCTTTGTCGTTATCAGCAGAAGTTACAGTACATTTTATTGTTTCAAAGTAGCAAATATTCTGCAACGATGTAGGTGATTACTGATTAATTATATAGTTCATGTCGAATTTAGAGCAAAACTAAGTGTTTAGGAAAGATACAATTTTCTTTGTTAGTTATTTAGCATAGGATTAAGCGACGGACCGCGTCTGAATGCGGCCCTGTTCGCACTCAAAAACGTTTGCTTGTGTATACCGTTTAATAGTTTACTGCATAGTTTCAATGCAGGGTGTGTTCACATAGAGATTTAATCCAGTTTAACTTTAATCTTGTGTCATATAATAGTGTGTAGTAATCAATATCTTTAATTTAGCTATAGAGTTTTTACATGCTTACATGCTGAAACATGTGTTCAATATTTGTTTGTTTGTTTATTATCATTACAGATTGTTATCTGAAGGTTTTACCGAAGATATGAAAGTGAAGTTACGAGTTGCTGAAAAAAACAGAAGTTTGTTTGACTTTAGCAAATTGTTTCCAGTGTTAATTTTCATCGGTGTGCCTTGTGAATGACAACAGTTGGATTTTATTGTTAGACGAAACTACTTCATATAAAATAAAGATTTATGAAGGCAGCCAGAGAAGAAGTCGAACAGCACTCCAAATTATTTGATCTTTCTGCGCCCTACTAAATGTCCAATCACTTTTGTCAAGTTAATATACCAACAAATATATCAGCAAATAGGCAGCCAAAACGTTATCGACAAAAGTATTATCCGATTGAATATAATGAATTGGTTCCTATTTGCCATGCATGCCTTCCCTCAAAACGTGTAGCTCCTGTTCAAACTATTGCTCAACCAAAGAGATACTACAAACCCCAAACTCTATCGGCACAAACACTTGTCAGTCGTTGTGCGCAACAGTGTGTGCAATGTGAGACTACGAAATGTTATGTAGGTCCATGCTAGTCTGCAGGCACAAACCCTGGTCAGTCGTAAAAGTGAGTCTGTACTATAAGACTACCATAGGCCATGTACTGTAGCTGCTCCTAATTAGGTAGCTGGGCTAGGCTTATCTCAAGGCACAATAATTTTGTTGTTAAAGTGTCAAATTAGGGTCTGTGCTTGCAGACTAGGTCCATGCAGAAACTGATAGATCGAGAAGCTTTAGGAAGTGTGGTAACGTCTCGGATTACAGTCTGTCCTTGTTGTTTACTAGCTCCGCATATCATGCCCACGAAAAGACAATGACAATTTATCTACTCGCCTGTAGAACCAAAGATATCCTCCTTGGTAGAACATAAACAGATGACAACTAGAGGCCAGACATCATCAATTTCTTCCACGAGTGACGACGATGGCGACGTCGTGGTTGCAGCAACACTGGGGCTGGGTGGTCACCGGTGCGACCTGCATCGCCTTCTTCTTCAGCTATGGTTTCATTCTCTCTTTCAGTATCCTCTTCGTCACGTTCCAACGAGAGTTCAGAAGCAGCGCAACTGCGACGGGTAAGCATAATGTTGCAATATGAGATTGGTTTAATTATATCGCATATTAAAGAGCGTCAATACTACTGGGCCAGAACGGATTAGACCACACAGCGAGGTCACTGACAAACTCAGCTCTCAACTAACATAAGAAAAAGAGGGTCATGGGGGACCAACAGGCACCGACTGGGGAAGTTTTCAATATAGAGGGAGCAAGTAGCTACAAGTAGGACAGTGGGGCTTTAATAGACAGAGTTTATTTTATTCGCTAAAATCCGGACGCGTCTTAATAAAAAAAGTTTGCGTTTGATCCCGATTGATCGCTACCTCTCATCAAACTCATACTGTCCATTCTAATATAATTTAAAATGTATTTGGCATAGCATAGACATCAAAATCACATCTCTAAGATGAATATTTCATGATGGTTATTTAAATGGTATTGACGGTCATCTTGGGCGCCAATTTGAAAACAAGCACTTTCCAGGGGTCCTATTTTCTTAGATGTTTAGTATGTCATTCCTGATGTCAAACACGTACTACAGTTAACCGTTAAAAAACATTTTGTTGCAATGTTTGGGCTCAAACTGTGATATGGCTAGAGCGTGCATGTCTGCACAGCGCCCTTGTCTGCACATACCCGCATATATCTATAACTGCATAATTCTAATAAATTGAAACACTCAGTGCATCTTTATCATAGCGTCATAATTCGTGCGAATCAACACGAGTAAAATTTATTGAGAATTATATCTAGTTTAAGTTTGTTATTCTCAAGCCTCGAAATTGAATTTCAAACTGCGGGTAAAAATTGAATGCGTAGACGTGGGAATCTCCGCTTTTGTACTAGTCAAAATGACACTATTCTTTTGAAAATAACATTGATCTTGTTTGAATTATTTTCATTTTCTAGTCTAATTCTAGTTGGGTAGACACAGGGCTCCCTATCAGAAGAGGGGAGAGAATCTATATACAAGTGTTTACAGCAAAGCTGAGACCCTAAGTACTGAGTAGGGGTTCCCAATACAAGATGGAGTTCCAAGTTAACTTTATATCCCCAATTCCAAACGAGGAAATGGCTTTGTGATCATTCCTTGAAACAAAAATGGTCTTATATTCCCGATAAGATATAGTGTTCTAAACAATGCCGATCTACTTCAAAGCACCGCTCTATTTCATATGTTTGTTTGCTTTATTGCTTTATCGCTTATCGTGCAGCAGTTTATTCGAGTGCATGTTCTTAAATGTGATCTCAATTCCCGATAAGATATAGTTTTCTAAACCATGACGATCTAATTCAAAGCACCGCTCTACTTCATCTGTTCGTTTGCTTTATTGCTTTACTGCTTTATCGCTTATCATTCAGCAGTTTATTCGAGTGCATGTTCTTAAAGGTAAAGACCAGTATAAGCCAGTTCACGGTTGCAGTCTGAGCATGAGCAGATAAAGGTCATTGCAGAACAAATTGTGAAATACACGGAGACGAAATACTGGAAACGTGCTCATGAAAGTTATGTAATCATTATTCATTTATGCACTCCATGATATACAGGTGGAAGTATTCTTTGAAAAGGGGAAACAAAGGCTATTTATGTAGCACCTCCATCGCTGTAGGAGTGATTATTTCAAAATGTACAAAGTGGGACCTCTTCATGTTTTTAAGATCTGTGGATATTCGGGGTCATTGCAGTAATGTGCTAACCGTGAACTGGTCTATTGGAAACGCCCCAATTTCAAAAAAATGAAATGCAAGCTCTTATTACCAATCATGTGAAAGAATATGTTTTGAATAATACATGATGATAAAAATGTTGACGGGAAACCGCCTACTAAATGATATATTTGGTAAATTAGTGTATCTCTCGCCTGTTGAGAGATACAGATGCACGTGTCGCGCACGTGTGTGTAGTCCCATATACATATTGTACAGTGATTCTAACTTTATGAAGACTTGGCCAAATTTCTTATCATTTTGATGATTCCAGAACCTTGCCGTACATTTATGCTAGATGATCAACCTTTTCTGATCGATTTCACAATGTTTCTTTCACAATGCAATCGCATGACCATAACTGGTCTTTAGCTTTAAATGTGATTGTATTCTAAAGTGTGCTGAAAGATTGGTCATAATTCTATCAAGAACAACGGTATTTTCACAATAAAAAGCGGTCGATGACAGGAAAACTCGCATCGGTGTCTCTTTCTCATCGAACCAAAATATTAAGGGGGTGGGGCTGGAAATTATATTTTAGCTGTTAATATGAAAGAACATTTGTGCGCGCGCGCGTGTGTGTGTGTGTGTGTGTGTGTGTTTGTGACTTAATTTGCTTCTGCAAACAGCATATGCAATGTGTCTCATTTGATACATTCAATTCATTCTCTTACTTTAATACTTTTACGCAAGTCGATTTTGCACTCTCGCAAACAATAGGGACTTTTAGATTGAGTGGACGAGAACACGACGAACGCCTGCTGATCATGCGTGTCAACGTACTCAACTGCCCATATTAGGGACTTTTAGATTCAGTGGACGAGAACACGACGAACGCCTACTGATCATGCGTGTCAACGTCCTTAACTGCCCATGTTGGCTACAATTAGAAATCTTTTAGATTGCACTCAACGATATACATGCATGCAGGAAGTAACACTATAAACATCACGGACAAAGAAAGAAGACAAAATATACAGTTCCTCATTCTACCCTCAACAAAAGAACATCACTTTACTGCTATTATGTAAAAATGTGTAGAACAGGTGAATATGCATGTGACACCTGTTCTACACAGTTTTACATAATAGCAGGGAAGGGATGTTCCTTTGTCTACCTGAGGAACTGTATATTTTATGCGCACGCGGCATACTTGTACCTTGAGCATGTAAAGGCGCTATATAAATATCAATATGTATGGACTAGATTTAGGAAAATCAAGGTTGACGCATTCTCGATCGCCGACTGAGCGACGTAACGCATACGCAGTGCCTTAAAACGACGTCACACGTTGCAGTCAAAGCTGTTGACGTGCAAATCTTAAGTCCCTAATGACTACAATTATAAATCTTTTGGATTGCACTCGGCGATATACATGCATGCAGGAAGTAACACTATGAACATGACGGACAAAGAAAGAGGACAAAATATACAATTCCTCATTCTACCCTCAACAATAGGCCATTTTCGTAATGTAACCATATGTACTGCATACAGGCGCGGATCCAGGATTTCTTAGGGGGGGGGGGCCCAAATTTGAAATTATGCGAGCCAAATATTGGTACGTAATGGTGACCAACAGTGACGTGATGCGGGGTCGGTGCAGGGAGGGGCGAATTTCCCCCTCCCTCCTCCGCGAAACGCGGAAGCTTTGACGTTTCATTTAATTATTAGAAAAAGAAGACGGTTCGTTGTACCGTTCTCGAAAATAAATCTCGTCTGAATTTAGTTTTTGCCCTCTCGCGCGAAGCGCGGAAAATTTTAGGATTTATTAAATTATTAGAGAAAGAAAACGATTCGTTGTAGAGTTCTCAACTCTAAATTCTCGTCTGAATTCATGTTCCCCCCCTATCGCGCGAAGCGCGGAAGCTTTTAAGTTTCCTTAAATCATTAGAGAAACAAAACGATTCGTTGTACCGTTTTCGAAAATAATCCTCGTCTGAATTTAGATTCTTCCCCCCCCCCCTCCCGCGCGAAGCGCGGAAGCTTTTACGTTTCATTAAATCATTAGAGAAACAAAACGATTCGTTGTACAGTTCTCGAAAATAATTCTCGTCTGAATTTAGTTTTTCCCCTCTCGCGCGACGCGCGGAAAATTTTAGGATTTATTAAATTATTAGAGAAAGAAAACGATTCGTTGTACAGTTTTCGAAAATAATTCTCGTCTGAATTTAGTTTTTCCCCTCTCGCGCGACGCGCGGAAAATTTTAGGATTTATTAAATTATTAGAGAAAGAAGACGATTCGTTGTAGAGTTCTCGACTCTAAATTCTCGTCTGAATTCAGGTTCCCCCCCTTTTAAGTTTCCTTAAATCATTAGAGAAAAAAAAACGATTCGTTGTACCGTTTTCGAAAATAATCCTCGTCTGAATTTAGATTCTCCCCCCCCCCCCTCCCGCGCGAAGCGCGGAAGCTTTTACGATTCATTAAATCATTAGAGAAAGAAGACGATTCGTTGTACCGTTCTCGACTCTTAATCCTTGTCTAGATTCAGTTCCCCCCTCCCTCTCCCCCTCCTGCGCGAAGCGCGGAAGCTTTGACGTTTCATTAAAATATATGAAAGAAGGCAATTCGTTGTACCGTTCTCGAATCTTAATCCTCGTCTGAATTCAGTTCCCTCCCCCCCCCCCCCCCCCCCCCCCCTCCGCGCGAAGCGCGGAAGCTTTTACGTTTCATTAAATTATTAGAGAAAGAAGACGATTCGCTGTACAGTTCTCGACTCTTAATCCTCGTCTGAATTCAGGTCCCCCCCCCCCCCCCTCTTGCGCGAAGCGCGGAAGCTTTTAAGTTTCATAAGATTATGAGAGAAAGAAGACGATTGGCTGAACAGTTCTCGACTCTTAATCCTCGTCTGAATTTCGATTCTCCCCCTCCCGCGCGAAGCGCGGAAGCTTTTATGTTTCATTAAATCATTAGAGAAACAAGACGATTCGTTGTACAGTTCTCGACTCTTAATCCTCGTCTGAATTTAGTTTACCCCCTCCCCCTCCTGCGCGATTCGCGGAAGCTTTGACGTTTCATTAAACTATTGAAGAAAGAAGGCGATTCGTTGAACCGTTCTCGACTCTTAATCCTCGTCTGAATTCAGGTCCCCTCCCCCCCCCCCCTCCCGCGCGAAGCGCTCAAGCTTTAAAGTTTCATAAGATTATGAGAGAAAAAAGACGATTTGCTGTTCAGTTCCCGACTCTTAATCCTCGTCTGAATTCAGGTTCCCCCCTCCCGCGCGAAGCGCGGAAGCTTTTAATTTTCATTAAATCATTAGAGAAAGAAGACGATTCGTTGTACCGCTCTCGAAAATAATCCTCGTCGGAATTAAGTTCCCCCCCCTCCATCCCGCGCGAAGCGCGGAAGCTTTTACGTTTTATTAAATCATAAAAGATTGGTATAACCGTTCTAGTTCCCCTCCCGCGCAAAGCGCGGAAGCTTCACGTTTCATAAGATTATGAGAGAAAAAAGACGATTCGCTGTACCGTTCTCGATTGTTAATCCTTGTCTGGGGCGGCGGCGAAGCCGGCCCCGGAAGCTCAGAGGTTTTAGGCGTTTAATTAAGGTCATATGAGCATATTTTTTTTTGTATACCTTATTATTTCGTGACACTGGCAGGTAACTATTTGGCGTTGGGTCCAGGGGGCGGAGCCCCCCAAAATCAGGGGCTTTAGGAATTAAATTACCGTCAGATGAGCATCTAAGGGCCCGCCGTAGGGCCCTTGGTGGGATCCAGGGGGCAGAGCCCACGGAAGCTTAGGGGTTTTAGGCATTTAATCACGGTCAGATGAGCATATTTTGATGCCTCATTATTTGTTAACACTGGCAGTTAACTATTCTTTCTTTCTTGCTCTCATTCTATTTTATTTCTCTTTAATATACTTTTTCAAACAAAGTGTGGGGGGGGGAGAGCTCGAGGCTCCCGATCCCCACCGTACCTCGGGCCCTGACATGTAGGAATATCAAGAATCATATTTCTTGCCTGGCTGCAAATTTAGGAATTTGTCATTTTCCAACAAACACATACAAACGTATAATTTACTAAAAAGTGAGGAAAAATCTCGGAAATGATGTAATTTCAGCATTATTTGTAATCCACCGTTGTGGAATTAGAAATAAACCACATTTGAATTTGATTTCCACTAACCCCCCCCCCCCCCCCTCCCTATCAGTACGCCAGTATCTCCTCTTTTCCTTTCCCTTTCCTTCCTTTTCTCTTATTTGTTTTATGGGGGGGGGGGGGGTCAACAGCCTGGGAGGCAAAGCCCTTTCGACCCCCCGATCTCCTTCTTCCCCCTTTTCTTTTCTTCTTCCTCTTCTTTCTTTCCCTTTCTCTCCTCTTTCCTTTCGCTTCTTTTCCTTTTTTCTCTTTTTTTTTTTTTTTTTTTTTGCGGGGGGGGGGGGCCAAGGCCCGCTCGGCCCCCCCCCCCCTGGATCCGCGCCTGACTGCATAAGTGTTTGTGAAGTGCCTTGATTCAAATTATTTCGTTCACCTGTTAGGAATAATAGTATTTTAATAGTCAGAATTAAACTGCATAATATTAAGTGTTGCTAGGTAGGTCAAACTATAATGTTTGTCCAACCTGGCAAACCTTATGTATGCAGTTCGGATTCTGTCTATTGAAATACTATTATTCTTATCAGGTGAATGAAATAATTTGTATTGGGTCAATTCACAAAGACTTAAATTTGGTCACATTACGAAAATGGCCTATTGCTGTGGTAGGACATCCCTTCACTCCTATTATGTAAAAATGTGTAGAACAGGTGAATATGCATGTGACACCTGTTTTACACATTTTTTACATAAAAACAGGGAATGGATGGTCCTTTGTCTACCTAAGGAACTGTATATTTTATGCGCACGCGGCATATACTAGTACCGTACTAGATTTAGGAAAATCAAGGTTGACGCATTCTCGATCGCCGACTGAGACGACGTGACGCATGCGCAGTGCCTTAAAATGACGTCACACGTTGCAGTCAAAGCTGTCGACTTGCAAATCTAAAAGTCCCTATTGCCTCCTGTTCCAAGCGTGAACACATACCACACAAAAGTGATACCAAACGATTCGGGATATAACACTTTTTAAAAACATGTATAATAACCTTTCGTTCATACCTGACTTTTAAAATAAAGGACAGTTTTCTGAGTGTAAACTTTTTTCTGCACTCATGCAAAGTTGATCTCTTTCCGGGAATCACGAGGTGCGAATCTTGATTCATTTAAATTAGATCACAGAATTGTACAAATGTAGGAACTAGTCATACTCTTTATGAAGCTGTCGATAAACTGTTGGGAAACGTGTGTAATGCGTAATTGCGTATTGTAGATATTAGATAAACATATGCCAAGTATTAAGACTAAAGGGGTGAAGCAAAAACACTCACCAGAAATTCTTGAGGTGTAAAAGATATTGGCTCAACGATCACTCGTTACGTATTTTATCTTGTCTTGTTCCAGAATTCAAGCAACAAATGCACTCATGCGTGTCGATCTGTAACTGATACCTATTCATCAGGGGGGATGATCTATTCATTCATCTCCCCTGATGAATAGGTATTACGTAAGGATCGACACCCATGAATGCACTCATGCAAAGTTGATCTCTTTCCGGGAATCACGTTGTGCTAAATTTGATTCATTTAAATTAGATCACAGAATTGTACAAATGTAGGAACTAGTCATACTCTTTATGAAGCTGTCGATAGACTAAAAGGGTGAAGCAAAAACACTCACCATGGCTTAATGATTTTATTTTTGAATGGATAAAACAACCTGATAAATGACGAAGAATGTAACTAAGAATGAAGAAGATTGGAAAAGTTATTGAAAGATGAGGAATAAAGTTACATATGAAATTTTTAAAAAGGTTGATAGTGCATTGGTAAAATACTAAACTACAATTACTATTGTATGTGAATTAATATGTTTTGTTTTGCTTTTGAACCCCATGGAAGAACAGGACCATTTTGAAAATGTAACTGAAATGGGCTATCCAGTATCCAACCGTTTGTACATACTTGACACATTTACTTACTTTCTTATCATTTGAGATGTGCTTTATATGTATGTTTTTAAAACTTGTAAGTATATATGGATTTCGAAAATAAGCACAAACATAAAACTGTCCAATTTCTGTCCAATTCCCCCCCCCCCCCAAAGACTCTACTTGTATTTGTCTTTAAATCCCCACTGTACTACTTGTAGCTAATTGCTCCCTCTATATAGAAAACAATGCCTAATCGGTGACCAGTGGTCCCCCATGATCCTCTTTTTCTTATGTTAATTGAAAGCTGAGTTGATGAGATATAGACACCTGTCAGCGACCTCCCTTGGTGGTCTAATCCCTCCTAGCCAAACTAGTACAGACGGCCTTTAAGATTAGGAACCTCTGTCGTACAATAATGTCGTGGGTGGGGGTTGGACCTCGCTAAGGACCGGTAGTATCAATGATGAGACAGGACAGCAGATATAAGGGCATTGAAGTTTATTCTGTGTCGTAAACAAAAAACCCTGTAAAGATACAGAAAAAGCCAGTGACAAATCACTTGTACCACATTACAGATTCAAATAGTTCAATGTCATCTCTCACATACATATTCAATATGCATGTATTAACCAAAACGGACTTCTAGTCCTCGAAGAATCATATATTGTTACTAACAATATATGTATGTCTCGTACTTTAGTTCGAGATTCCTCATATTCAAATAATGTTTATCTAAATATTCAAAGCATCTTAATCATCAAAACATCTTAATCATCAAAGCATCTCAGTCATCAAGCAGATATAAGACAATACAATTACACTTAACTCCATAAAGTGCATTATCTTATCAAACCCTCTGATAAAGAATCAATTCACTCCCTCGATAAATCATCCTTTATAATATTATTTGAAAGCATTTACAAAATATGGTAAAGCATTAATCAGAAAGCTCAATAATATTACTATACTATACTGCATTATAAACATCAAAAGTATCACTGTTTGATTAAACATATCAAACCAATATCAAAAGTTGCCTACCTAAGGTCAAACAAATGTCAAGCAACAAGCTGCAACAACCAGACTGCAAACTCCACAGTCACTCACTACCCGTCACTGCTACGAGCAGAAATGCACTCATCACCTACATGAAGGCCTGGACCAGCTGTAGTCCATATCTCCCAGCTGTAAATGAAAAGTCAATACACCCGTAACCATAGAAACCTACATTGAAAATACACTAAGTATTAAATATATACAATGTAACATGTTATCTACGGAAAAACTTTATCAAGATTCAATATCTAAAAAAAAAAAATCTCATACCATAAGTCGGTATCTACGAAGCATGGGCGCCGCCATCTTTGTATACAAAATGCTGCCCTCTAAGTTCATAACTACAAAAACTAACTGAGTTGATAATTCTCTTCAACTACTAAAAACAAGCAAGTTTCTGCACTTGTTATTATTAAACATTAAATAATTAACAAAGCAAATACAACAGTGATTCCACTGTCTATTCTCAATCTCAACAAATATCATTTGCAATTTCACTGATAGCTTTGAACTTGTTACATCGAAAGACGTTTCAAAAACGTTTACATACAACATAAGAATTGTGGCAAAACTCATCCATGCACTCCAATTAACCGAATGCAAAATACTATACAAACTCTGTTCCGAATCCTAAGTAACTTCAAATAAGATTAAATTGCATTTACAAGTACAATTGCATTTACAAGTATAAATTCACTAGGATCTCGAAAACCAAAGTCTTGCCCGACCTAGAACACGTCCGTACACGTGGATGCTCAATTGGTGTCTGAGCAAACTACACCCAAGATAGAGCTACTCGCCCATGCCGCGTACGTACGTACGTTAACATACGGACTAATTCATGCATACAATAAAAAAAAAGGAATGTCACTGCCACTTGGCCTAATGTCATTACGCAATCTAGCGTACAACTGAAATAAACACCTGACTCAGCTATGCATGTCACATTATACTATGGAAAAGGAATTTTCCAAGTGAAAAAACATCAGATCTAACCTCGATCCTTAACACTTAATTGGAAGCAGAATATAAATTTGCCTTAAACTTGAACATCATAAAATAAAGACTTTCACAAATTTCCAACTTCCGACATTACCATAGGACAAGGAGGAAAGGGGGTTGTACAATTAATTAATAATGATTTCCTTTTCCTTGTCACAGCCTGGGTCGGATCTCTTCCATTCGGCCTTTCCGCCATCGTCGCACCGGTGGTCAACCTCCTCATCGAACGAATCGGCTACCGGGCGGTGGTCATCATCGGGATATTAATGATCTCGCTCGGGCTAATCTTGACTTCCTTCATGCAAAGCCTTGCTCCGATGTTCTTCACCTACAGTATCCTCTTTGGTTTCGGAACGGGATGCATACTGATGGGGTCTTTGAACCTTATCCTCAAGTACTTCCCACATAAGAACGCAACTGGCGGAGTCGTGCTGCCCATGGCATCTTCTAATCTAGGTGAGAAATTAGGGACTTTTAGATTTGCGCGGACTGATACGTGTGACGTCCATTCAAGGCAGTGCATTAAAAGGACGTCGATCGTAGCAATCCACGTTGTCGTTCGGCAAAAAGTCGCTATTGTCCGTGTGCCGAGAAGAGGTGCTTGAGACTATCGAATGTAACAAACCCGACAGAAAGCATATCATGAGTACAGCCCTAAATGTAACCCCTACCCCGATCCCTAGGTAAAAAGGATGTAGATCGACCCATATGACGAAGGGTCGGTAACAAGTGATTACTGTTTCACATTCATTGACTTTTTCTATTAATTTTCTTTAAAACTTGCAAATATAACTTTATTTTATTGTATTATATTTTGAATAATGCCAGGTTTCAGTTATTTAACTTGTTAAATTCAGTTTTAATCAGTTAGTTGTTTAGTAATAGTTTAATGGTAGCTTAGCCTAGTAGTAGCTTAACTTTTTTCTTCATCTTCGACCACTTTGAAGAAAAAAAATATCGTTAGATGATGAGGTGTGGCAATCTCTCAAGAATTAAGCTTATAGTGTCATACCTCTGTACGCACTGTATTATTTACAATTGCAAATGTATATAGTGATCGTAATCTAGTTTTTATTACCATGATGGTCATTATCATACTATGTAAACTTTCGAACCGTGCAGAAATAAATACTGTAGTCACGTAAGACAAATTGAAAAATAAAGTAAAAGCGTGTTAACGATCCTACAAGCCATTGCTAACTGATATGACGTGGGGCCACTGGAACATAGGATCAGTGGGGCGCAGGACAAATTTGATGTCGGACTGATGGAATGTTGGAACAAGTGGAGGGGACTACAGAGACGCCCTGAGCAGTATAAGAACTTCATTTTACCTGACTGTCCTCTTTTTCCAGTGAACCGAAATGTTGTCTTTAGCACCTCTTACCCATGGTCCTACCACTCATTGCCCTTATCGGACGTACGAAGGAGATCCTCTTGAGGCTCCCCAAGAAATATAAAAATATAATTGATTTCATTGTTTCTTTTTCCTGTTTCTCCAGGAATGTTGTCCATTGGACAATTCACGTTCTATTTTGAGAATAAATTCGGCTGGAGGAACACCTTGAGGGTCAGTGCCGGTATGATTATCGGAATCGCTCTTCCGGCGGTCGCTTGGGCCCATCGCGAGCCTACAAGATCAGCAACACCGGGGGAAAATAATGATATCGACGATGACAGTGATATGAAGCTCAAAGTTGGCGATATAGGGGACAACAGAACCGTCCAAGTTTCCATCGGTGGAATCAAAGACGACTCTGCTGTTATGGAAAAAGTAAAATCTGAGACTGAAGAATGTGATGAATCCAAATACGCTGATTATGCCGTTTCTACCCCGAACAGTAGAACATACACAGACAAATTTGAATCAGAAAAAGTCGAAGACGACGCGGATAACGGTGAACAAAGAGGCAAGATTTTACCATGCAACGACAACTATCAAAGACTTACTGAAACAATGACTAGTCAATTTAATAGAAACATTAGGCATAGTATAGACAAAGGGAAGATATCGACCACGACGACCAGTAACTTGAAAGCCCACTTTATTGACGAGAGCATTGATGAGCACGCTACTTCGAGTATGGCAAGGCGTATGTTGATTGCCTTGACTTTCCCCGACGTATGGTGCTTGGCCCTAGCGGTCTTCGGCTACGGTTTAACAAATTCCTTCTTCATCATACAAATGGTGAGGAATACCTTTATGCGTTAGTATGCTATTACCCTTAACAGTTCACATAAATCCGAATCATTTGCGATTCATTTAGAAATCTAAGTTAACGTGATATAGCATGGACCGATTACGTAGTAGTTCAATGGATGGAGGTACAAATTAGGTAGTAAGAATCGTCATATGACCGAGCCCTTAATTCTCAATGAGGTACAATAAGTATTTTGATTACACCATCATTATTTGTTGTAGTGAAGAAGTTCTTATCTCTCGTAAAATTGCGAAAGTGTGCACCATCATTATTCCCGCTGCACAGTGCATACGAGGAGCCTGTGGCCCGATTTCACAAAGCAAGGTTTGAGCTCAAACCTCCTTTTGTTTCGCCAAACCTCCTTTTGTTCTTTACAAACCAGGTTTGTAAAAAACGCGTAAAACGCGTCATATGTCGACGTACGAAAACCAAGGTTTGTCGACAAACCTCCTTTGTGAATTCGGGCCTGTGAGTTTCAGTCAAATTATATTATACTAGTCAATCTAGTCAAAACATGTGGTACTTTTAGCAGAATGGAAATGAGTGTAAAAAAGAAGTGTTTATCACGTCATTCTCCATAGAACATTTCTGGCTAATACATCACGCACTGTTCAGTAAACCAAACGTTTTTATATGCGACACTTCGCCGAGTCTGCACCTGTCAATGACGCCACGCAATATGGACTTTTAGATTTGCACAACGACAACGTGGATTGCTACTATCGACGTCCTTTTAATGCACTGCCTTGAATGGACGTCACACGTATCAGTCCACGCAAATCTAAAAGTCCCTAATCTCACTGAACTGAACTGAACCGAATGGCTGAATTGAAATAAATATTTTGGCATTCCCTTTGTACGTTACTCGCCCATGACGAATCAAAGAATGCGTCAGGCGTTGACGCAGACTCATGTAATAAATGTTAACTCGCGTCAGTCAGGTGCTAAGGTCATTAATGTGACATAAATTACTCTGAATGGAACGAGCCACTTTCGGTGATAAATTGCCGTTGTATTTACATCATCACCTTTGGACCTAAACAGTTTTGTTATTTATTTCATTTCATGTCCGACCATGTCTTCAGATCTGCAACATGACGCTCTTCTTATGTGCATGTTATAACCTTGTGAATCTTAACGCCACCCCTTTCAATAATTTTTATTCAATCTTCTTTTATATGAATAATTTCTCGTTCCCTCTTCTTCCAGGTGAGTTACATGATGTCTTTGGGCTTTACAGAGGAGAATGGTGCACAGGCCGTAGTCGCCCTCGGGGTATCCATGATAGTCGGTAAAGTCACATTGGCCCTTATATCGGACTATATCCCGTTCCATCAACTCTACCTCTCCACCTTGGCCAGTGGTCTCGGCATCACCGTCATGATCTGTCTCCTGCAGGCTCCAAGCCTCTTCGTTATCATGTGCATGATCGCCGGTAAGTATGGGGCCATTCCCCGGATAATAATTGTCCCAGCCCAGAACAATTACCACCACCAAGAACAATTACCCCTAGCATGATTAACCCTCGGACAATAATTACTCTCTGAAATAAGCTCCAGCCCCCCCCCCCCCCCCTCCGGGACAATTATTCCCAAGTCAAACGCTGCAATTAGGGGTCATGGCTGGGATGGATTTTCAGGAGGGAGCAGCGAGAACAATCATATCAAAACGTTGGAGCTTAATGGACCCTATTGGAATTGAAGAAATGAATCAGCCATGCTTTGTCCACACGATTATCCCTATCTCTGTGCAGCCGGTATCGTTCCACCACTGTACATTGTATCAAGTGCGTGGACCGTGACATACACTGTAGGCGACACATTTCTCAAACTAGACCATCTCACCAAAAACTTTCGCTCGGTAAAGATGTGATGGTCTTACATCTTGGAGACGCGGGGGGGGGGGCAACATTGACCAATCAAAACGCGTTTTATGGTTGGAAAGATAAAATTACATAGAAAAAAGAATTTCTTAACCTAAAAATTAGAAGAAGGCGGTATGCAAAATTGTGACATGGTAATGCAGCTCTGTTTGTTGCCCGACCCGTTGATTTTACACAGAAAAGGAGCTGAAAATAATAGTAAAAAAACGCAATAGTAAATCATAATTAAATAGTAATTTGTTTGCGTTACTAGATCGGTAGTGCCGTTAAAGTGATTCAAACCACGTACCTGTACCATGTGATCCGCAGTCATTTGACATTATCTACCAGACAGCGACACATCTACTGAGCACGACACCGATGAATCGCTATCTAATTAGACAACTGTTTCGTTTCATTCTTCTAGTACTTGGTTCGACCGTTTTCAGCATATCAGATGCTCTTCCTTACTTTAGTCCGAATCTCGTTTTTGGAGTAGCGAAAGGGCGGGAAACTTCAGCTGTCTTGGTCTTCATGCATGGACTAGGCATGATAATAGCTTCAGTCCTCGGTAAGTATTTTTTCCTGTAATCTCGTAATAGGTGTTCTTGTGTTATGCTTGGGTGCTGAGTACGGACCTCCAGCTAGCTCGGGAAAGCTTGTCGTAAACTCGTGGTAGGACTCGGAATGGCTCAGTATTGCTCCAAGGAACTCGGGCTGACTCGAGCATTTACAGCGTCCCTGCGAGTTGCCGCGAGTTGTGCCGAGCTTTCCTGACATTTTTCACAAGTACTCTTTGTGAAGTATGCAGAGCTGCTTCAGGGATTGGCTTGTCACGTGAATTGTGCTTAACTTTGGGAAAGTGTCTCAAATAAGTAGTTACGGCAGACAACCTTCACCCCACCCCTCAAAAAATTTAATTAGTGAGATTAATAATAAATAATCAAACATTGAGAATGAAAAGGAAGGTGAGGAGAATATCTGAAGAAAACTGGTTTCAGAAAGATGCAACAGATTTCGAACGTCTTGCCCTACATAACAACAACAACAGCAGATATTTATTTCTTTTCAAATCAAACATTATGGTCGAATCTCGACCAAGAAAGGAATCATTACAGACAATGAAGTTCGAATTGTTATTATCATTAGTATTTATAAAAAACGATATTGCAGACTTTACCATCTTCCTTCTTTTCCTGTAGGTGAAAGCTTGGATCAAACAGGATCGTACAATGTAGCGCTATACATGTGCATTGGGACATACGCCATCTGCGGCCTTTTGTGCATCATGGTACCTGTTTACCAACAATGCATGGTTACAGATCGTTATGTCATGAAATCATGGAAAGGATTCAACAGGAAGAAAAGAAGAGAAACTACATCGAATCCTGAGATCCTGGAGGATCTGTGATATAAGGATTAAAGTAGACATTGATTCAAAAGAAACTTGTATGTCACATGACAGCTCATGATATTTATTATCCATAAAATGAGTGAAATTAGGCCAGGCAGTAACTTGGATGTACAATATTTATCGTTTGAATCCAGTGAAGTTGATGAAATTCACCCATGCCTGCTAATTCACTTTAACAGGCGAGTCGGGCATAGTATATAGATGGAAAATACATCACGATCAGTGTTGCTGCAGCCATATAGTTAGCCTTTAGACAAGGCATCGTGTCTGACAATGATATCTGACACCGAGCGACTAAAAAGAGACTAATCACGAAAACCCGAGTGAACGCCAGAGTGGCGCACTTGATCGCGCGTTCCTCCCGGCTCTCTAGAGGATATCTATTTGTCGCCGGGTGTAAAAAAAGGCTACCATATAGTAGGCCTACACACCTTATTCCATGCCCATGGGGGCCTTGTTTTCTTCGTCTCTTAGTTTCGTGGTCTTCCGCCATGATGGAGAATATACAAATCAATTTAGGTGAATTTTAATTACTATTATTAATCTGTACATGAACAGCTGATCGAACGAACAAGGAAAACCCTTTGCGTGCATTTATACGCTCATTGATTTAATATGGCGACCACAGATGCAGCGACCATATCATAGAGTGTCCTTACAAAATGAAAGATTTAGGTACAAACGGAAAGAAAAACCGAACGCACAGAAGAACCAAATTGTTTACCCATTCTAATCGACCCAACTATACTATTATGCTCAACTATTGTAGTTTAACTATTTGAAATGAAGTTCGCCAAGTTATGCCAACTTACCACATTGCGGAAGGATTTTTTCCCAGAAAGCGCAACTGGATATCCGTTGTTCCTTTTGTATGGACTCATATCATTAGATGACACCATACTAGCAACTTCTATCGTTCTCTTCCGTTCACGCTTCGATCGCAGTTGGAAACCGGTGGAGAAAATGATATTTTTAGGAGTAATTTCCGTCTCTAAACAAATCTAAAATAGGTAATGTTTACAACGGAAAATGTTGTGAAATATTTTTCCAGAATCCTTCACTGACCAAGATATGAAACAAACCCTGAGAACTATGAAATGTTTGATTTGATGTGATTATGTTGCTCAGTTTAATTTAAGCACGAATGTTAACCGGCAATATTACTTGCATATTGTGTTAATCTTCATTGATATCTTTCATATGTATAATTTCTTTCATCAGTTTCATGTAATATGCAACATTAAACTTTCTTTCTTGTTTAGTTTATCTGTATTTAATACAGAGAACATACCGTGTAAAATAATCAAAGCATGCAACAAACTTATTCGGCAAAAGTCATATAGACTCCATGGAGTTGGGCACGAGCTTTTGTTTGTTTTCGGGACCAATCACCAATCGCCTACGTCATACTATTTTTATGGCGTTTTATTGGTGTCTTTTTGGCGAGGAAATGAACGATGAAAAATTCATGTTTTTGGGGTTGCTAAGAGTGATTAAGTATTCTAACAATCTGAAATATTTTGTTTTGAATTCATGAGGTCATAAGCTTTCCATTGATTTATATTTAAATTTTGGTTGAAGAAAAACAAAACATGTTAGAACTTGAAAAGTGGTCTTTTTGTTCACCGTAAATTATGCATAAGAATACGTCCGCTTATTTATATCTGAAGTGTAAGAAATATGCATACATGTCATGGCAATGATTATATTTATATGCTTGTAGCGGCTCTTACATTCGCCCTACTTGTACCGTACATTCATGTCTCCAGTATTCTACCGTGCCTATCACCTCTTGCATGGCACGTCAACTTTCTCTGCCGTCTCCAGCAGGCTGGCAGTCTTCCAGTGAAACAGTTTAAATCAAGACCCGACATGGCCCCTTGGTTCTCCGCTGGGAGCTGCCAGTATCTGCCAGCTTGGCTACACTTTGCAAGTGTACGTCAGCCTCATCAGTACCTAATAAACTTAACGAAAAGGGAATACTTTCTTTCATGTATTTTATTATCAGTGCAACCTTGCTTCCTCGTAGCTAAAATAAAAAAATAAGAGTTATGTTGTGTGACGAGTGAACACGCTTTCAAATATCCATTCACAATACCTCACACTCATATTTCTACATGCTTATATATATATATATATATATATATATATATATATATATATATACTTAAATGGTAGTACTAGTTATGATAACATACAAATATTGTAAGGGTCTCAGAGGTTTTTATCGTTTGTTTATATAAATTAATTTTAGATGACCAGTTCATTAACAATACAAATCTAACACTTACTTCACCTGCACACACCCACTTGCACACACCCACTTGCACACACTTGCACAATTTGTCTTAATTTCTTTCCTCTTTTTATTCAGATACTTTCTGAACAATTTTTTTATACGTGACACTCTATTCCCATTACATACTCTTATAACAGCGCCATGTACCCCCCCCCCCCCCCCTTTCCCGGCCGCTATCGACTCAAGCATTCTTGCTTATGATAGTTGGCCTCTGCATCTATCTTGATTATTTTTTACTTACCTCGATACTTTCAAGCTTTCAATTATGCATTTTCTATTTGTGTGTATTTAAGTTGTCACTCTTTATGTTAATCAATTATATTATTTACTATTATTGTTATGTGAATGTTTTATATTTGATTTATCAATAAATGCAGAAACATATGCTTAAAAAAAAATAGGTAATTGTGTTTGGGTACACTAGTTTTTATTCAACTTTTTCCATCGTACACTAGTCCTTTTAGTGTTGCGTATCAGTTTCATCACCGAATAAAATGAATAAATCTCCTGAAGTAGAAAGGAGAATTACGAAATAATGCAGTGCTCCTTATTTTAATGACTCAAAATATTATTATAATGAAATTTGTGTTAATAGCCCAGTACTGTGAGTCAATGCTAATTGTTTCTTCTCCATAAGAAATAGCATTTTTGTCGTATCAATGCAGCATGGATCATCAATAAATCAGGCTTGTCGAATGCAGATAGATATCACATTAAGCCCTGTTGAGAGATTATTCTTTAAGATTACCATTATTAATTTCAAAAACATCCCTTGGTATCGGCATACAGTACTGTGTATGCATTGATTTGATCATTTGCACAATGATTACAGTCAGTAGCCTAGAATATGATGATAAACATGGCACATTTTGCAATAGTGTCTTAGGCTCAAAGTTAACATTTTGATGCCTCTGATTGCCTCCTGCTCTAATTTTAAAGAGGCTCAATGATACGTGATTCAAACCAATGCTTAAACATATTGTTTGTATATAATGCAGTCCAATAATCATGGTCAGCACATTTTCACAATGTATTATATCTATGTAGCCAACAATATTACCATAAACGTGAAATCAAGATAACGGCATTATTTTTCAAAAATATGACAATTTTCCTAGAAATTTGATATATAAATTCAGTTATAGCACCAATAAAAATGGTTTCGTGTCCTACCAGCCTTAAAGGTAAAGACTAATTGTGGAAACGCCCCCCTCTCAAAAAATGAAATGGAAGCTCTTATTACCAATCATGTTAAAGATTATGTTTTGACAACTGCGAGATGACAAAAATTTTGCTAGGAAACCGCCTACTAATTGATATATTTAGTAAATTATCATATCTATCCGGACTGGATAGATATCGCGTAGTCCCATATACATCTTTCCGTGTACAGTGCTTGTAACTTTACCAAGACTGGGCCAAATTTCTTATAATTTTGATGATTCCAGAACCTTGCAGTACACACCAATACTTATATGCTAGATGATCAACCTTTTCTGATCGATTCCACAACGTTTCTTTCACAATGCAAACGCGTTACCAGTACTGATTTATACCTATTTATCAGGCCACCTTTCGTCCACTCCTGTTTCTTGGAATTTTGATTATTCACACAATTTCTTGTTTTTTGCTGCTTCGAAATCACTGAAGCGAAGATAGTAAACGGAGTCCCTATTCGGTGAAGGATCATTCTTTTCATCAAAGCCAAAAGTGCCTTTTAAACTCAATAATGTGGGCATCATCCCCATCGAATCTTATGTCCAGTATTAGTGGCGTGTTTTGGTACCAAGAATCCATGTACCAAGAATCCCTATTTTCAACAATTCTGTAAAACGATGATTTTCTAATTGAGTGTATGTAATGTGTGGATGGTTTGGGTGCATGCGTGGAGCCAGGTCATAATCTTTTCTCCTTTTCTGTCCTCTCTAACTACACCTGAAGCATTGTTTTGGGTGTGCACCTAATCATTCTACCACTTTCTTTTCTTCTTATTTATTTCCTTGTCTATCTCCTTATCTCTATCTCCTTAATTCCTCTATCTCTATTGTATACATACAGCTGACTTCACGCATGCCTGCACACACACATGCATACATGTAAATTGATATGTTATGCTCTGATCACAACTCTAGTTTTTTGCATGTCTTGTCATGTAAAGCAGAGTCATTTTCATGATAACCATTTTTCGAACAGTTGATGTCTTTTGCCATGCTTTTTTGATCAATTTTTTAATCAATTTTTTTAACCAATGTCAATATTTCAAATGTCAGTATTAAGTGCAATAATGTAACCTATAACAGTAAATGTCTTTCAACTCAACAAATCTGTATTTTTGAGAAGAACTGTCTTTTATGATAGTGTTTAAATGCCTTTCACTCTGTCCATAATGATGCGAAACAGTAATCTTTTAATCTTTTAATGGATGAACAACGTATCTTGAGTGCGTGCATGAATGTCAGCTGCTATGTTCTTTCTCCCTCCCTCTTTCCTCCTTTCACCTGAAACTTTGTTTTAGGTGTGCATCTCCCCCTTTTCTACCACTTGTTCTTATTTCTCCTCTCTTCTACACTGTATCTCTTTGTATACATGTACCTGACTTCGTGCACGCCCTCTTACATGTTTTTAGCATGTTATGGCCGCTGTCCCATGACACATGTATATGTATATGTAAACGTGAAATGGCTAAGGCTAGGTTCCTTATTTTCTAATTCACGCTGTTCAAACGAAAATAAATTATTTTCCATCGCGCTTTCACCCACCTGCTGAAGAAAACATATAAATTACTTTCCAAACACTTATAGGGGAGCACCGCTCATCTAGGACGGCTGCGGACGTCTCGTTTACTGGCACCAAGTAACACTACACCAGCGCTCAAAATACAGCACATTTTTTATTTTTCCCGAAAATTTGAGAATTTGACCGATCGATATGTCGTTCCGTTGGGGGGGGGGGGGGGGGGGTAAGGTCACCTTTTTTTTGTTACCCGTTAGCACAATTTTTTGTTCAATTAAAAAAAACAAAGGAGGGGGGGGGGGTCTTCCAAAACACACAAAAAATTGAGGGGGGGTCGTATTACCAATCATGTGAAAGAATATGTTTTGACTAATACGTGATCATACAAATTTTGCCGAGAAACCGCCTACTTATTTTTTTGTTTTCCTTTTTTTCTTTTTCTTCTTTTCTTCCTCTTTCTTCCTTCTCAATTCTTTTGCGCCGCCAGTGGGGGGGGGGGGGGATAATGCCTTCTCATTGGGATCATATACCTTTCCTTCTTGCCTTTGGTATCAATAGAAAATTGAAAAAAGGAAAATATAATACCAGGATATTATACATAGATAGATAGATAGATAATGTATTGGTCCATATTCACAACATAGAAAATTGGCCTCCACTGGCAGCAAATGAACAAAATACAAAGTAGTTACAAAATAATTGATAAACACTTAGGTGTATACGTCACATAATGTACATAAATTCACACGAAATCATGACATTAACAAAAAAATATATAAATTACATAGTAATAGGGAAAACTTAAGAAAGGAGTCGACATTTGAAGATTGAGAAGAGAGAAAAGGGTTGTATTAAAGGGGAGACTAGATTGAGGAGCAAAAATAGTAAGAAGAGAGAGAGGGAGAGGGGGACAGCTAGAGAGATATATATATAGAGAGAGAGAGAGGGGGGGAGGGAGAGAGAGAGAGAGAGAAAGATAGGAATGAAAGGTGGAGGAGGTGGAGGAGGTAAAGAAGAGAAGAGGATATAAAATAAATAGAGGGAGGGGAAAGAAAAGGAAAAGGAAGGGGGATGAGTTGTACACGACACATGTAGATAAATTGTTTACTGTCTATCTGAAAGGTAAGTTTCGCAACGTGTCTGCGTCGGATTCGCAGGTCCCCGCGAAGCGCGCGGACACGACTGACTCCACCCAACACCCGCCAGGAACAATCGTATCCCATCAGGCAGAATGCGAATAGGCCATTTTCGTAATATGTAACCAAATTTAATGCATAAGTCTTTGTGAAGTGCCTCAATACAAATTAGTTTGCTTGAGCTCACAAGAAACTGTGTATTTAGGCATGTATAAAAAATTCCTGCTCCATTGACCGAATAGAGTACGTTGGCCTTGGGGGCAACTTTAGGGCTGTACGTCGCCACCCTCACACCGGATAACCTTTTCGTGGTTGAATGATCTATTATTTGCGACGTGTTTTTATGATTTCGTCGGTACACGTAATGAAATTGAATCATAACTCTAATCTCACAACTGCTCCAACATTAACGGTTCATCACTCGTGAGCGTAGTAGGACGTATGGCCCTTCTGCATTTCAACAAATGAGCCAGCGAGAAAAAGGTAGGCATACAACATACTTTTCTGATTCATCTTTTTCGAATTCATCTTTTTCGGATTAATCTTTTCTGATTCGACTGATCAGGCCACTATAAAAATAAAAAGATTGTTTAACCATACCTGATGGCACTCCAGCAAAGCATAGATAGTCAATGCTAATGCGTATTGACCTCTAGCACTGCATGCTTGCTGTGAGGCGGGTATTATTATAAAAATTAACAAATTAATTATCAAATTAATTTTTTTGTCCACGGGGGCTCTTCCCCCGAAAAAAGAGCCCCCGTGAGCCTTGTCACGGGGGCTCTTTTATTACTGACGGGGGCTCTTTTTTATACAAATATCCATTGAATTGGTACCTATGATACTCCTCAATTATTTGCTATTTCATCATTATCATTTCAATCAGCATTTTCCCTCTTACAAATTTACAAGCTACATAGCTGTTACTGGCCTGTGTATATAATATATACGCAGGGCTCAAATTAATTTTTTGTCCACGGGGGCTCTTCCCCCGAAAAAAGAGCCCCCGTGAGCCTTCTCACGGGGGCTCTTTTATTACTGACGGGGGCTCTTTTTTATACAAATATCCATTGAATTGGTACCTATGATACTCCTCAATTATTTGCTATTTCATCATTATCATTTCAATCAGCATTTTCCCTCTTACAAATTTACAAGCTACATAGCTGTTACTGGCCTGTGTATATAATATATACGCAGGGCTCAAATTAATTTTTTGTCCACGGGGGCTCTTCCCCCGAAAAAAGAGCCCCCGTGAGCCTTCTCACGGGGGCTCTTTTATTACTGACGGGGGCTCTTTTTTATACAAATATCCATTGAATTGGTACCTATGATACTCCTCAATTATTTGCTATTTCATCATTATCATTTCAATCAGCATTTTCCCTCTTACAAATTTACAAGCTACATAGCTGTTACTGGCCTGTGTATATAATATATACGCATACAACACTGATCTTTATGATGTCTTAACGTGACATAGCTTCTTCTCCCTCTGCAAACAAAACAGAAAACAAGGTTATTTAATAAAAGGACCATGTGAAAAATAATCATTGTGATTCAAATTGATGCGAATATTTGTTTGAATAAGCACTGCTATTCACCCGAATCTTCTTTGTAAAAACAACTTTTACAAATCTCAGCCATGCTTACTGAGTTGAGACGTTCCATTCAATTTAAAATACCCATTACATAATACACTTCTCCTAATCTCAAAGTGATCTTACAGCACAGGGGCAAAATTGCATGGCTGAGATTTGTAAAAGTCGTTTTTACAAAGAAGATTCTGGTGAAAAGCATTGCTTATTCAAAAAAAATCCTTGCATCAATTTGAATCACAATGATTATTTTTCACATGGTCCTTTTATTAAATAACCTTGTTTTCTGTTTTGTTTGCAGAGGGAGAAGAAGCTATGTCACGTTAAGAAATCATAAAGATCAGTTGTATTATGCGTATATACATATGATACCAGAACAAAGGTCGATTATCAGAATGTCATTTTGGAATACCTCTATACAAATACCACATTGTCTTTAGCCCGTATCAGTATTAGTATGATCCAATATAAAGCTTTTATTCTTTATTTAATTCAGTATAATGCTTTTCCTCAAAAATAGTTTTGCTATTTTTTTAGGGTTGAGACGCTAAGAAATGGTTTCAAATGTACATTACACGAACCCTGAACCATTGCAAAATGATGGTGGTTCTCTCTCTCTCTCTCTCTCCCTCTCTTTATTTTAATCATGCATTATCAACTACATATAGAGCAGCAACCAAAAACTTAGGGTTATCTGAGATAGGTGAAAGTAAGAGTTTAAAAAAAGTCATGCTAAAACGGCGCTTCACTTCCCCCCGCCTTCTGAAAAAAAATAAAATAGATTAGTAGTCCTCCTCTCCAGAATCCCCCCCCCCCCCCCCGCTTTAATATCACATTTTCACTTGGCAGCCCAAGGGGGCCGGGGGGTGGGAGGAGGAAATTTGAAAAAGTGCAAAACAAATTGTATAGCATATACTGAATAATGACTGCAACACACTTTTAGGCTCTGGAAGGCCCAAGAGTGCAGCGTTTAGACTAATAAAATTGCAAAAAAAAATCTCGCTCGGTCGCTACGCTCCCTCGCATAACATCCTCGTAAAAAAAAATCGCATTTCGTCCCCCCGGTCATTAACAGAAATCGCCGCCCCTGATTTCACGACATTTTGGTCTTCCTCTTCTCCTCAAAGGGGACTTTTAGATTTGCGTGGACGTGGACGTGGATGTGTTACGTCCTTTTAAGGCACTAGCTGGCAATCACATGTGACATCCTTTTAAGCACTGGCAGTGCCTTAAGGAGGTCACACGTTGCAGTCCACGTTCTCATCGTGCAAATCTAAAAGTCCCTAATATTGATTTACTGGTCGAGGTTCATTATTTGCTGACAACGAAAAACTTCTCCAGGCCATGACCATGTTTCTGCCCTTGCCCGATCGCCTCCAGCTCCAGCAGACATGGCGCGGCAGCGTGCACACGCACCGCTACTAACGGCGCAGTAGGCCTATAACCACTGCTGACGGCGGCACTGCACTGCGAGCTGAATCGGTAATAATAGGCCTATAAAACGAGAAATCTTGCACACTAATCTTAGTTCCATTTCATTGGTTTGAGGTTTGAAAATTGAAACTCAATATTGTGTTAAAGTTATAACAGAAAAGATTATCTTTATTTTATAATTCCACAGGTGCGATTTTTAATTTTGCAATCGCCCCCGTGAGCAACCTGACGGGGGCGATTTTGTAGCTTACGGGGGCGAATCGCCCACCGCCCCCGTGTATTTTGAGCGCTGGATATGACCCCATTATGATAACTAAATTCTTATGTTTGTAGATACGCAGGATATAATGAACAACCAAGGATACCAAACTTTCAAATTAAAAATCCTCCAAAATGATAGCATGGACGTCATGTGTTCCCTCTTGAAACCAGAGCATGCCGCGGTGTATCCAGCTGAAAATACAATGGCGTCTTATTTTTTTTACAAGCGACGGATTCCTTTTTTTGTAATCCTTGCACTTTTCATCAAAATAATACCATGCACGGAGTTTAGAGTGAGGCAATAAATTAAACATTTCGCCTGAGGGTATTGAAGTAAGAGAAATAACTGAAGAAAAGATGACAAAACAGGCACTGAAATTGTGAGAGATGTCATGGGACATCGTCTGCCTGTGCACATCATGTTCAACATGTGACGTCATATCTCATCAGTGACCGGGGAGCTTTTCAGCTATGCCGGGGCTGTATCTAAGCGTTTTGTAGGGCAGGTCCAAGCTATCACGCAGCACACTAATTACATTAAAAATTAATTAAAGAGTTGGTCAGAACTAAAACTTTCCACAAATGAACTAGCCCATAATAGCCACAGACCCATACCAAAAGATAGCCATATAAATAATTTCATCTGTTGTTATTTTTTGTTCAAAGTCTCTGAATGTCCCGTACGTCACAATCCAAATAGCTTGGACCTGTCATGTAACAAAACATTGTCCTAGATACTAACGGCTTTCCATAATCATTAAGTCCAACTTAGAGATAAGTTCAACTTTGAGTTTGTGAAACACCCCTGGGCCTAATTCTTTATTAATATAAGATTCACTCTTATACGAATAGTGCATTGGGTTCTTAACGTGCAAAGGTAGTGACTCTTCTCTACACGGGGCCTCCATTTAACGTCCTTTCCGAGGGACGGAGTGTTTTCCACTAAACATAACCTGCGTCTCAGAGTTCAACTCTATGAACAATGGAAGGGGCACGTTAACACACAACGCAGGCTTCAGCCTTACACTAAAACAAGTAATAAGTACCTTTTTCCGCATATGACACAAAAGATTCTTTCTTTAAAGTACTTTCTTTAAATCATTTGAACAAAAATAAATATTTGTTTTAATATTTTCCTCCAATTTTGGAGCTATGATCCAATACGAAGTAAAGACTCTGATAACCATTTTCCATTAAAAATAATTATCTTTTAATCCGTTAACTGTAAGATACTGTTCATGGTTACTAAATCACGCACAAATAAAATATTTTATCGTATCCAATTTCTAAATAGCAACATTCTTCCATTATGTCTTATAATATCGTTAAACCATAACATTTCTTTACATTTCTCAATACAAGAAATAATCTGTTTATTTTGCTCTGACAATTTTTCTTTTTTTTAGAGGTAAAATAGACATACAATACTTCACGATAGAACTCTGGAATTTTGTTTTTCAAAGCTAAAACATATTTTAGATCACATTTACAGTTTTGTATAACCAAACTACCATCCAGTTTATCAAACCAATAATCAAACATCCATTTCCACTTTGATTTTGTTTCATCGAGGTATCTTGGTAACCATTTCAACTTTAAAATGTTTAAGTGTAACCGTAAATATAGCCATCTTAAATCATCAATCACATTTAATAAAGCCCTCTTTACTTTAGTAACTTTAAATCCCCAAAGAGAGTCCATCAACAATGTATCATTTTTTAACCAAATCAATAGGACAAAAGAATCTGAGTAGTGTATACAATCTTTGATAATATTAGTGTTTTTTAAATAATTATCTTGCCTTTAAATGTAAGACTTCTTTGTTTACAAATATTCAAGAATTTTTCGATTTCATCTATTTTATCTAGTGACCAATTCTACTCATGACTCAAAGATTCATTTTTTGAGAAGAGAATACCAAGAGCTTAAACGTAATTTTCAGTCCAGGTAATACCACAAATCTTGTGTAAAGGTTCCTCTCTGCTCCAAACACATTGCCTGTGTTTTATCCTTATTTAATTTTACACCTGAAAATTTTCAAAAATCTATAATATAATCTAAAACTCTCTTCCTGAAATAACATTTTCAACGAAAAGTGTCATACCATCAGCTAACTGGCCTAGTTTTAATTTCATTTGAATTTTCTCCAAGACAAATTCCTATAAAGCCCCACTGCAATACTTACAGCTACTTGCGCCCTCCATATAGCACACAATGCATAATCGGTGACCGTTAGTCCCCCATGGTCCCCTTTTTCTTATTAATTGTGAGCTGATTTGATGAGATAACCACCTGTCAATGACCTTACAGTGAGGTCTAATCCCTCCTGGCCAAACTAGTGCAGGTAGGGTTTAATATAATCATTACCCCCTTATCTAATTACTGAGTATTTCGATCGACCAAATAACAAAGAACAGAGAAATGAGGGACACCAATTCCCAATATCTACCTCGTTTCCTTTCTTATATCATAAGGTTATAATGCCAATACATCCTTTCTTGAAACCTGCATTTAGACTTTCCATTACCAGGTCCTGAAAGTCTTCCCCCAAATCACTGTAAATCTATATTTAATTCATCTCCCCCGGGGGTTTATTAAGTTTCATATTTGTCAATGCCTGAGTAATTTTTCAGATTTTGTTATTTTACCTTTACATAAGTCAGCCTCCTCTTTTTTCAACTTTGGTCCTTTTATATTTCGAAGATAATCCATAATCTTACCTTTGTTTTTATCTAATGAGCTATATAATTCCAAATAGAATGTATAAACATAGTTTATTATCCTACTCATATTATGTTCACTTTTCCTTCCTATGTTTATGTTTAATATATTTTTTTTTCCTCCTCTTCAAAGGCATTCATCAATTTTTCATATTTTCTTTCTACAATTATAATATCAGCCGTTTCCTTTCTTTTAAATTGTTTTGCAAAATATAAAGAATATTCCTTTTTTTTTAATAATTTTTTACACAACTCCAAAACGTATGATATATCTTTTTCATATTTCAACATTTATTTCACCACACAAAAAATATTTTTTGATTTGAAGAATTATATTTATCATTAAAGAGAAGTGAATTGTTAAACTTCCAGTACCCACTACCTCGAATGACATTATCAATAGCCATTGTAACAGAAACTGCACAATGATCGGGACATAAACCATCTGCAACAAGCCAAACGTCTATTACAGAAGTCATTTTAGGATATTTATTTCTATTCGTGAATTATTTCGTTTCGGGGTGCAATTTTCGCCATACTAATTTAAATGTTTTCACCATTTGATTATACTCTGATAACTTTTTATGAATAGATTTTGCTCCAAGAGTATCAAAATCTGGTTTATTTACACAGTTGTAGTCACCTCCAAATACTAATGCATACGCCTTCAAGTCACTTTGTGATTGAACCTCGTTGCTCAATCGTTGAAGAAGAAAAAAAAACGTGTCATGTTTCTTTTTTGTGGGGGCGTACACAAGTACCAGACATAATTGTCTGTCTCCAATACATGTAATAATCAATAGTATTTGTCTATCCTTAACTATACCGCTGAAATTGATACAAATATCTAAAAATTTCTTTACACAGTAACGAAACACCTTTTGCAATGGTTGTTTCTGAATGATTGAGTGAAAACACTGTCCCTTGCATTCTCTCTTAAGTTTTTCTTCCAGGTCCTGTGTAAGAAAAGTTTCTTGCAGAAGCAAAACATCGGCGTTTTTTCAGCCATCGAAATATTACGTTTCTTTTTCTATTATTCATTTTTCCCCGCACACTAAGTGACAAGAAAGTATTTTCTATTTGTATCATATAATCAGGGAGGTCACATGCCCTGATATAATCATTTGGTTTTCAGTTTTAGTTACTCGAACTATTTTTTATTTGAACCGGTAGTCGGTTGATTCATATCCATGAGTTCATACTGGAATTACTCTAGCGAGCCCTAGGGGGGGGGGGGTGCTTCACAAAGACCAAGATCGACTTTAAAGGTAATACAAAGTTTTGGGAATTTTGAAAATGGGTGGATAGTGATTCTTTACAATTTTGATATATTTGGATGCTCCTGAGGATGTATTAGAAGCACTGGAAAATTTAGCCCCTAAAACACTTCTGTTTTCGTGAAAAATTGAATATAAAAATTTACCGGTGCTCCCGGTAAATATTGATAGAATTTCGAATAGCGACTACGGCCGTACAATGGTAGTTGCGACTATGAAAATCTCATAATATGTAGCTGTGATAAATAATTTCCAAACGGGAATAGCTAATTGGTCGATTTTAGTCAAGAAACATTGTTTTATAGCTTAATAAATATCTTGGCCTTGAGAGGGAGCTATACAACCTAAAGAGTTTATTATCTAAAATTTCACAACTTTAGACTCGATTTCAACTGCGACAACGATCACTGAATATTGTAGGATCGCATATGCTTCCAATATGTTCATTTGAACCAAATTCATGACCCCATACCAAAACTTTGTATTACCTTTAAGTTGGACTTAACTATGACAGGCTATTCATGCCACTAGTTGCTCTCACTATCGGTCTCTCAATTATGATCTTAAGATAATATTTGTTCCTTCAATAATGAATTATCAAAAAATATAGATTTAAGACCTTTATTTATACGTCCCTTGAGAGACCAATGCCAGTGAATGATGAGAGCAAATAGTGGCATGAACAGCCTGCCATAGTTAAGTCAAACTTAAAGTCGATCTTAGTCTTTGTGAAACACTCCCCAGATCTATGCAAGCTTTTGTAGCTTCTTAAGGATGAAAATGAGTTCGTACTGGAATTACTCAAGCGAGCCCAGACCTTTGCAACCTTTGTAGCTTGTTAAAACTTGTTAAAAACCTCAGAGCAAATTTGCCATGGAAATTTAGCATTTTTTATTGAAAACAAGTTTTATCAAACAGGGCCCTGGACGGTGTTATTTTTTTCATAAAGCCGTTGTCACAACTGGCCGCTCACCACTCTGCGTCTTGTCTACAATAGATTTTGCAGAAATTCCCAGGCACGCTGAACACGCAAGAGCCTATAGGGAGGGTTTTACGAAATGTCCAATAATCTCACAGTTTTTATGACTCCACGTGACGCGCGCAGCCGTTGTACTTCTTTGCAAACCTCGCAAGGGCTTCTTGCGAACATCACACTCGGGCTACTTGCGAGGGTTCACGGAGCCGCGTGGCGCAGTACACAGCCATATGGAGCCGTCGCTCGGCATTCGCAAGGCACCTGCACGGGGATTGCGAACAGGGCGCCAAAAACAAGAAACGTCGTATAAAGAATCATCGTATAGCGAACAGGGCGTCCACACCACACACACACAAGAACAAGTAATCCGAAACGTCGTATAGGTGCGCAGTTTGTTACTGCGGTCATGAAACGGTCACGTTAATCCCCGCCTAGTTATAACGTTCTAGTTCGACCATACGTCCACACACAAAACATTCCATGATTCTCTATCGAGTTCTAGTTCGAAACGATGCCCAGACCCTAGTTTCATCATACGACGTTTCTTTATACATGTACGTCTGTTTATCTGTCTCCTTCTCATTCCCTCTCTCTTTCTCTCTCTCTCTCTCTCTCTCTCTCTGTATACACACACAATTTCATCGAACGGCTCTCCCGATACGGTATAGCTTTACCGTTTCGGGATAGCTATACGATGAATTTTGTGTGTCTGGACACGGGGTTAGGCACAAGCTCATCGCTTAAGCGCGTAACACACGAGGCGTCATTTAGGATTGCGTTAGGGTGCTGTTGGACGTGCAAAATGAGATCGAGTGACATCTCCTTTTTTGTCTTTCCATGTCCCCTACTCTCTTTCTCATATCATACCTTTGTCTGTCCGTCTGTCGTCTGTCTAAAAAAAAATCTCTCTAACTGTTGTTCTTCGGCCTTTCTCTCTGAACCAACCCCTCTCTCTTTCTCTCTCTCTCTCTCTCTCTATCTCTACCTCTCTTTCTCTCCGTCTGTTTATCTGTCTCCTTCTCTCTCTCTCTCTCTCTCTCTTTCTCTCTGTCTGTCTCTGTCTCTCTCTCTTTCTCTCTGTCTGTCTCTGTCTCTCTCTCTCCCTCTTTCGGTCAGTCTTTAACAGTTCAGAATGGATATGACGTCATCAAATCACTGGGATAAAATCCATGCAACTACTTCGGGCAAACTCAAGGGTCAGGCTCTTCAAACAGCATATAACAACTGGAGTCAGAAATACAACCAGGTAACAAATAGGCCGGTATTCAAATTATATCAACATTAATTTGGTTTCAACCCAAAAAAAAGTAGTCTACCTTCTCATTCCATAAAATGTATCATAATACGTGAACAAAATTCATTTCAACATGAAATTTTAATTTCATGACTGAATTTCGTTCATTCATTTGGGGTGACGTTAATACCATTTTTTCAGAAAAACAAACAAATTTACACTTGGCGCTCTATTATTAGCCACTGTACTAAGCTCAACTTGGCCTAGTCTACTATAATGAATAAGGAGCCCTATACTTTTATTAGTTATAATTAGAATATTACGGGACTTTCAAGAGGAATCCATTTCATGCGGCATTTCTGGTATTATTAATCCAAACTGATATAATAATAATAATAATAATAATAATAATAGCTCACATTTATAATGCGCCTAATACTTTGTTTCTAGGCGCGGAACATATTATAATACAGGCTAGTTATGAGAATGCTCACACATTACGGTCAAACCTGTTTATCAAGGTCTCTAAATCAAAACAAAAAGTGGCCTTTCTAGACAGGTTTCACAACACAAAATCTCTCTCGATGGAGATGAAATACATGGTCACTATACATAGGTCGTAATTATAGGGAGATGGCCACTAATACACATTTTACTATAGTGTTTATCTTCACTGAAAATTTTGTCAACAGGACTATGAAAAAGCGGCTTACAATGGACCAAAAATCGGAGCAATGAAGATGGCTGAGATTATCCATGACAAACATTGTCAGATCCTGGATGTAGGCTGCGGTACAGGGCAAGTGGGAGAACTGGTAAGAGCAATACCCGAGTCCCAACTAGTTGACCGAGAAAAACCGAATAGGAAATGACATTGCTCCGAACTTGGCCGAAAAGCCACGATTCTGTCAATCGGCGGTGGTTTGGATTAGAGTTTATTCAGGCAACTGTTGAACCGATTACGACTAAGCAAATAAGGAGAAAATGAGCGGGATAGTGAGAAATTAATAGAATAACGAAGGAACAGTCGATATATTAATCAATGGAATAATAGATGGATGAACTAATTAATTTGAAATAAACACTGGATATATATTTAGTAAGTGAATAAATGAATAAATAAATAAATATTTTCATTATTTGATTTCAGATGGCCAAGCATGGGTTTACCAACATCCATGGGGTGGATTTTTCCGAGAAGAGCATTGTAGTTGCCAGAGCAACCGGCTGTTATAGCAGTGTTCGTTATGCAGATTTATTGAATGGCGGCATACCCGACAAAGACAGTTAGTGTTTGTTTGTTTAAGAGTCTCTATTGTCGTACTACTACTACTACTGCTGCTGCTACTACTACTACTACTACAACTATACCATTACTACTACTACTACCACTACTACTAATACACTTCTACTACTATACTTCTACTACTAATAGTACTACACTTCTACTATTGCTGCTGCTACTACTACTGCTACTAATAGTAATAATAATAACCTATGTATGGCGCATTTCATCTTCAGAGAAAATATCAATGCGCTTTACAATAATAAAACAACAAAATGACAGATAACTTCTAATTCATGAACTGAAGAAATATCAAATTGAGAACAAAAATTAATCATAACACTTATCAACATCAATTACAGAGAAATGAAATCAAATTTGACAAAAAAGTAATTATGTAGCTTTAATTATAATGAAATACAATGATGCAGTTTAAATGAAATAAAAAAGAATTTTTGAATAAATATTGCTGATACAACTTTTGCTACTACTACCGTAATACTGCTACTTCTACTCTAGCCTTTTGACAAAGCCTCATGACTCTGGCTATTTTCCACCCCAATCAGCGGCTGAGATGATTCTAGAGACCCGGGGTGAACGCGCGTTAGAGTGGCTTCAGCCGCGAGGCCTTTTGTATTCTGGATTTACTTGCTCTGCATGAATTATTCATGACTTTGGATTTAATGACCAATCAGAATGGCCATCTCCCAGTTGATTTCGTTCGTGATTCATTCATTATCAAAACATTATCAAAACATGTAAGAAAAGGTAAAAGACGTAAATTAGTTTTGCTTATGAGATGAAAATATAAATGATTGAAACAAAATATCACATCCAAATCTACTTTACATGCAAAATTACTACAAAATAGGAAGCATTTGATGACTTGAGCTATTGTAAGAGATAATTAGACTTTCCCTGTATATAAAAATGAACCAGTCCAACTCGTTTCGTTCAATGTTATAGGTATTCATACTACGTAGAGTTTACTGTGAACGGGATGAATAACATATATGCCGACGTCACGCGATGATACGTTCGGTGATTGGACGCTACCATTTCGGTAAGAGAATTCCAGTCGTAAACAATGATTAACATAAGAAATCTCAACCAGATTACTAAAGGCTCTTTGACTGGGCCACTCGCTCTGGCGTTCACTTGGGTTTTCGCGATTAGTCTTTTTTTAGTCGCTCGTCGTCTATCTGACATGAGGCCTTGTCTAAAGGCTACTACTCTTCCTACTCAGTGGCGTACGCAGGATTTTTTCAAGGAGGGTGTTTGACAATTTGTAAATCGCGCCGACCGATATTTCGCTCAGTGTGGGGGGGGGGGTAGTGAGAGGGACACACTTTTTTTTTTTAGCCCCCGCAAATGTGAAAATCGAGCCGTCCAATATTTCGGGGGGGTAGGAGTATTCATTTTTTTTTCAAAAAAATTGAGGGGGTTAACCCCAAAACATCCCCCCCCCCTGCGCACGCGCCTGCTCCTATATACTACTGCTACTGCTACTACTACTGCTGCTGCTACTACTGCTGCTACTACTACTGCTGCTTCTATTATACAACTAATGCTGCTGCTACTCATACGATTTACCGTCCTTTTTAACATTTTCCATTCAATTTCATCTCTGTGCACTTCAGTTTCGTCCTAGGAATCCGGGATCGTGCTAATGTCAAACTTAATTTAGTCATTTGTCATTCAAATTAGTCAATGGTCGATCAATATAAACACTTCTCCATTCATTTTCGTCTGATTTCATTGGAATTCGTCTCACTTGGCGGTCCGCGGTAGAATTTAAATCAAATTCGTTTTTGAGCCATCAATTTGAAGAGGGTTTCATTCAAATTCGTCGCATAGACAAGACCTTTAAACGAACAAGTGACGGATTTCAATAGTGCTTAATCGAAATGGATTGCAAAATTACGAAATTGATTCATGCAATAGTGCGTTGGCAGCCGAGGATGACGAGCTTGATTTGACTTTAACGAAATTGGATGTAAAATGATGAAAGTGATTGACAATATCGTTCGAAAATGAATGACAAATGTCGAAATGGACTATGAGATGTGCAAGAAAAGGAAGATTCAGGACGAAATTGAATGAAACACGTATGAACTTGAATTTTAAAAAAGTGTTAAAATGGACGGGAAAACCTATACTACTACTGCTACTACCACTACTACCACTAATCATGATTATGACGATAAGGATGATGATTATCATTATGATAATTATAATAATTATAGTAATGATGATAATAATTATAATACCATTAATAATGATAAAAATATTAATGATAATAATAATGATAACAGTAATAATAACAATAACATTTAATGACAATAATGATGATGATTATAATAAAATTGACTAGCTTTTTCTTTATTGATATATGGTTTTTCTGTCACAAGTAATGTCAGTCGTCAGGTTCCTTCTTTTTAGTGATATACAATCTCTTAGGTGTGGAAATGTCTATCCAAACTTTCGTTGGGTTACATTTACACAACGATTTATTATTGAAATACAACTTGTCTTATGTAAGTGGTCCGTTTAAGGCGATATGTGAACTTCCTATTCGAATTTCAGATGAATATGATGCGTTGGTAACAGTGGGAACATTCGTACCGGGTCATCTGAATACACCATGCTTTCAAGAGTTCACCCGAGTCGTTAAACCAGGTAAACCATTTAATCAACTTGAATATGATGCTAGTTATTTGCGTAGATGTGAAGGGGGTAGGGGCACGTACCCCAATTGAATGTCAAACAAATGATAAAGTGACAGGAGCATAAAGCAAGGAGATAGAACGTGAAGAACTGGAGAGGGACGAGAAAGGAAGAGACGTTATTAGGCCCCCTTCCCCGAATTGACCTGTTTGCTAATATTATTCATACTTTTTAACAAGATTTGGTAACCGAGTGTTCGGGAGAGAAACATGCATACATTGAAATTCAAAGTAAACAGGATTATTGCTGTCCCTGTTTATTCACATATGATTTACCAAGAGACCGGTGCCCCCCCCCCCCCAAAAAAAAAAAAAATAATAAATAAAAAATAAATAAAAATAAAAAAATAAAATAAAATAAAAAATAAATAAATAAATAAATAAATAAATAATAAATATAAATAAAAAAAATAATAATAATAATGCAAGTGCCACTTCAATTGTTGACCCCCGCTTCGCCACTAGATATTACTCTAAAAGGATGATGATGATGATGATGATGATTTGGTTTGATTGTACTGGTCCCTCATGTTATATTAGTCTTGCGGTACACACATCTTTTCTTACAACTTGTCCTCATATAATTATGTTACAATACTGAAAAGACGGTCTAACAAAATGCAAATGAATTCGAGGGAAATAGGCATAAAATCCTTTACTTTGTTATCTGCCGACGCATTTTTAAATGGTTGCTTTCCAACAAATAATGGCATCATAATTTGCTCGTATGCTTGTGTTTATTCTAATATTGCTTTCCGATATCTTTACTCTTCAATGTTAGTCATTTTATGAGTCATGTTATTTGATTTTCATTTGAAGAGTGTAGTAGTATTGTAACTGTGTTACCCTTAGTGACTTGCCATTCAGCAGGGGCGGAAAGAGCACAAGTAAAACTGCAATACTCAATGAAGTGGGCGAATTCTTAATGTTGTGTATTAAACTATGAAAATTAGGATCCAGTCTCTCCCTAAATCCGTCACTGGAATACCCTCCTGGAGAAGGAAGTCATTCTTTTCTTTTAATAGAGTTGTTTTTTTATTTTTTTATTTGTCGTCAATTTGATATGTTTTTTAAAAGTGTTTTTGTCTTTATATTTGGCAGGCGGTCTGATTGTGATAGTAATGCGAGAAGCATACTTATTTGATTCACCAGAGTTTAACCAGCTCGACTCGGCCGTAGTAAAGTTGAGTAAGAACGGAACATGGAGGTATCTCAAAAGAGAATGGGTCCCCAACTACATTGGTGATTTGCCTGGGATAATTTTCGTTTTACAAACTCCTGAAATTTAAGGTCCGGTATAGGCCTACATCGATATCACCTCCTTTAAATCACAAGAACTCCACGACTCTCCATAAATCAACGGAGGGGAAATTCAGTGATGTACTGTAACTATAACATCATAAAACACATTCATTATTATCATTCTCTTCCACCGTTGACAAATTATTTTATTTCGCAATAATGGTTTGGTCTCATCACAGAGACTCCATGCCGTACTCTAAAGAGATAGTAATGTCGCCCTCTACACTGTTAGAACAAGTATTAACATTCAAGTTGGTTAAAATTTTAATCAACCACGGATTACCATTATGAATCACACAGCCTGTTGATTAATGTTTAAACTGTAGTTGATTAAAAAAATAATCGTTTATTGGTTTAAAAAATGTGCTCAATGTTGGTTAAAATGGTGTTGATTAAACTGTAACCCTTTGTTGATTAAAACTTTAACCTTTTGTTGGTTAATTATGCTTTGTTCGGGGCTGATTGGTTAAACTTACATGGGTCGTTGGTTAAAATTGTAACCATTGTAGGTTAATTCTGCTTTGATTCCCACGTTGTTGGTTAAACTTTAGTGGGTTGTTGGTTACAGTTTTAACCACTGTTGGTTAAACTTACGGGGGTTTGGAGGTCTTATCCTCGTGTTCGCAGGTAATAAATTGTTTTAATATGATTATCATCAATGCTAAGATTGTAAGGAAGAAGTGAAATAAGGTTCTTGCTCAAATTAAAAACGTTTTGTGTCCCGGGCCCGTAGGTTGTAGCCCAACCAGTATTCAGTAAGTATAACGGACGACCTACCCAAATTGCATGCATATTAAAGACGCTTCACTTCATGATGACATTTTATTTTGTATTTAATTGTTTTAAACAATTAGATACAATTAGATTTAAAAAAACAATATAGTCATTATTCATGCATGCAATTTGGGTAGGTGATCCGTAATACACTTCTCCTTCTTTGGGTCTGCCTCCTTCACAGTGTTGACGATTCTTGCAGACTGATGAGTGTGTATGTGCTTACGAGAGCCAGGTGCATGGTGCAATGCTCACATAATGGTGCAAGTAAAAAGTTACTTACTGGTTGAGCTACGTACAGCCTAACGGGACACAAATCGTTTTTGATTTGAGCAAGAACCTTATTTCACTTCTTCCTTACAATCTTAGAATTGATGATGATAATATCAAAATAATTTCTTACCTGTAAACACGGAGATAAGACCATCCAAACCCCCATTCCCTCAGCGTCCTCGCGACAACCTCCATTGTATTTGTTGATTTTGTTGCACGCGTACAGCGTATACTTTGCATGTACTTGTATGAAGTGTCGAGCGATCGCTAGCTACGCGCTTCGATATCGTTCCGTTGGGTCACCTGACCAGTACTTTAATCAACATTGATTAAACTTTAACCGGAAGGAGGCTATCATTACTGTCGGAATTTTGTTTTAATCCATGCTGGGTTACAATGTTTGCCAACAACTTAGACTTAACCAACATAGTTTAAAAGGTATAGTTTTGATCAGGGACGTGATAGAGAAGGACTGGAATCAAGCCGCTCTCCTTTGACCCCATGCTCCAAGCCGCCGAAAAGTTGTGCGCTAATCTGCAACTGCTGACCAGGTGGTGAGATAAAAGAGCGCATAAATTTTAGGATTTAGAATTCCTACATCAGAAAATGGTATCACAGCAACTGTTCGCTGTCCCTTTCAATGATTTCTCATCCATTGTTGAATGTGTAGAGAGTAGAATAAGCGAACACAAACTTGTGTAATTTCATCCTTTTTTTTTTTAACTTCAAAAATACAAAAAACACGCAAAAACACGCATTAGCAAACTTAATGTTATTGAAGATTGTGAATCATGGATCAAATAACGGGACTTTAAAGCATGCACAAATTAGCGCATTATCCTAAACTATTGAGTTTTTGTCAGGATGTAATTTTTCTTTTACCAACTCTGGCACACAAATTATAGGAAGGACGGAGTTCTAAATTTGGAAATGTGTTTGATGCACTATTCCCAATACAATCCCTATATAAAGTTTTTGATTTACACTAAAATTTTGCCAGTAATTTAATATTTTATAATAAATGTAAAACTGGTGCCTGGCTTCCGAAAGTCCCCGCAGTGGAAGCGCGGTTCGGAGCATGGAAGTTCAAAGCCAAGTGGAATGTTACACATCCCATTGTTACGCTTTAGAACTCACGAATGCGTTGAATAAATTACAAAGTTTTCGCCGGCTTGATTCCAGTCCTTCTCTATCACGTCCCTGTTTTGATCAACACTGTTTTTAACCAACGCAAGATTAAAAGTAAATTTTAATCAACACTACATTTTTAACCATGGTTGAGCGTTTTTAATCAACAATTTTTTAACCCGCAGTTTGTTAATACTTGTTTTAACAGTGTATCGGCATCGTTTAGAATAATGACGACCCCCCCCCCTTGCTTTCTTACGTCATATCGAAGAGATCGGCTGACGAGTTCTTGTTTTAAATTCAAGTAACTTTTTAGTAACACGAGAGGCCCCTGGTGACAATAAAGTTGAATAAAGCAAAGTTTGCTGTTTCATAAACTCCCTTCATTTGATCCTTGTTTTCTTGATAAATGATTAAGAACGGAACCTTTACGTATCTGAAAAGACTGTTGGTCCCCAATTACCTAGATATGCCTTGGATATTTTTTTGTTTTTCCAAACTCCTGAAATTTAAGGCCCAGTACAGGCCTCTATCGCCTTTTTAAAATCACAATAACTCAACGGCTCTCGAGAACTCAATGGAGGGGGAATTCAGTAATGTATTGTAATTATGCCTTATGATATCATTCTTTTCCACCTTAAGCAAATTATTTTATTTCGCATTAATGGTTTGGTCTCATCATAGAGACTCCTCGGGGTACTCTAATGAAATAGTAATGTCGCCCTCTATCTACATCGTTTTGTATAATGACGCCCCTTGCTTTCTTACGTATATTAAAGGATTCGTATATGTTTAGGAGCTCTTGTTTGAAATTGAATTAACTTGTTAAATTACACGAGAGCCCCTGATGACAATAAAGTTGAATAAACCACCAAATTTCCTTCATGTCTGCTGTTTCATTATTAAGTGCCTTCATTCGATTCTTGTTTTCTTTATAAATGATTACTATAATGGATGTTGGAAAGCGACTTTGATTTAAAAGTATGCCTAATCAGTGAGGTGACTCACGCCCCGTCCCTGGCCTAATATAAATTCATCCTTTACATCAAACTACTCTCACTGGAGGAAAGCAGAAAAATCAGAGAAGTGTAGTCTAGTGAAAGTATGAATGAAATCGGACAAAAATGAGAAATGTATTAATTCTCGAAAGTCGTAACTACTATAGGTTTTTGGGCTCTCCAAATTGGCTGAATCGGTAATGTCTCTGCGATGTAGTGGTAGACAACTTTCCCATTTGTTCAAACACAAACTAACTGAAATTTCAATTTTTCAAAAATTCATGACTCAGGAGGATCTTTTCTCTTTAGAGGACTTATAATAATAATTATGCTATCGATAATATATTTTGAGTGGTGCCCCAAGGGAGGAGGCATTAAGGAGAAACATAGAAAATACACGACAAACGGGAAATTTATCCAAATATAAAACTGCCAATTTGAGATTCGCATAGACTTAGGGATTTTATATTTCAAACATTCATACTTTTCTTATTATTGGTCCAATTTATGTATATTTCTCTTACATGTCTGCTTATATACAAATTAACCTAATAACCTAGTAATATAAATATCTATTATACATGGAATGATCACGTTAATAACTCGTATGAAATATGATAAATATTAACATAACTCATTAATTATGATAAATATTATCATTATCAGAAATATTTTTGATGCCGCATTTGTGTCACTGGCAGGTCAGGGGGGGGGGGCATTTTTTATTTTATTTTTTTAAGGTAAAATTTACGTTACTATCCTATTTTTTACCGGTTTGGGAGGCTAGGGGGGCGGGCCGATAGAATCGGCCCGTGGATCCGCGCCTGTCCAAAATAGCACACACAAAATCTCGGTGAAGAAAAAAGGTTCCTCCCAATATTGAGGAGGAAATAATGAGCAGAACGGGAAGAAATCGAGAGAATGTCATCACGGGATAAAAGTCAGTAACAGCTATGTAGCTTGTAAATTTGTAAGAGGGAAAATGCTGATTAAAATCATAGGTACCAATTCAATGAATATTTGTATAAAAAAGAGCCCCCGTGAGAAGGCTCCTTACCCCCCCCCCCCCCCCCCCCCCCTGCTTATTTGCCGACTGGCTGATTCGGTGATAAATATTTTCTCACGAATTGGGCCCCCTATTTTTGACCCCCTCTCTTTCCGCCAGCTGAATCCGCCCCCCCCCCCCCCCCACCCCCCTCGCCTGGATCCGACACTCACTATGAACATGACAGACAATGAAAGCGGACAAAATATACAGTTCCTCAGGTAAACAAAGGAACATCCCTTCACTGCTATTATGTAAAAATGTGTAGAACAGGTGTCACATGCATAATCACCTGTTCTACACATTTTTACATAATAGCAGTGAAGGGATGTTCCTTTGTCTACCTGAGGAACTGTATATTTTGTCCGCCTTTATTGTCTGTCATGTTCATAGTGACTGTGAAAGACTTGCACACATGCACTATGCCCTACAATTATACAGAAACCACATACACTCGATTTGAAGCCAGCATTTCATGCATGGCATACAAAACACAAAGAAGGGCTTATCCAAGGCCTCCCTGTGTATTAAAGCGGAACTCATAATGACAAAAGACGAACATTCTATTGAATGTAATTTGGGGTTTGTTATGCTTTTAAATCACGAATATTTCAGTCTCGTGTGTAGTCGTACTACAAGATGTACAGACGAGGACGCAATTGCACTCTTATTGTGGTTTTCTGTTGGTGGTAGCTATACATTTCCGTATATGGACCAAAAGAAAGTGAGTATGAAGATATCTACAAGGGTAAATTTATTGTCTGTTTTACCAGCATTTTCTTCAACATGATATATAGATTGCATTTACCTCGAATTGTCAAAAACGGTAGTGTAAGGAACTTAGCCGATCAAGGACCTCCGAAGTTTCATAGGTCTTCGTCTGGACGATTTGCAGGTTATAGGTGGACGAGTTCCTTTTGTTCGCTACACTCTCTTTTTCAGTATGGCATTACTGCTATTAGATAAATAAAATCTTCACATGTTCGAAATAGTCTTAGGAATCAGCCAAGTCGCATTAGTAAACATTTAAACTGTATTTAAAGTAGCCGCGTGGTTTTGTTTGGGCCGATCCTTAAGTTTTGTAAAATAAATCTTTAGTATATGACTACTGTTTCGAATACCTTTGTTGTTTTTTCGAAAGACTTACAGGCCTGTGTCCCACAAGTTTTCGACCTTAACTTTTGACTTCTTAGAAAAGTATCTTATGACAATGATTTTAGAATTAATATCTGCATGGGAATGGATTTTATGGCCCGTATTCTGAAGTCGTGTCTAACTCCTGTTTAAATAAACACCACTTGTCTAAGTCCTGTCTAAGTCCCGTCTAACTTTAGTCACGAAGTCGTGTCCAACTGTTTACGTATTCTGAAGTCGTGTTTAAATAAAGTTAAACACGAAGTCCTGTCTAAGTCCTGTTTAACTTTAGACAACTGCGAGGGGTTGTTTAAGTCCTGTTAAAGGGCGCGATTCTGCTGCTTTTCAACGTATACTGTACACTCTACTTGCTGACCCCGAACTTGCGGGGGATAACGATGGTACGCATTATGTACCATAACACACAAATATTCTGCACTTCTTTGGGAAACTTCTCGGCCATTTGTGAAAAATAAAACAATTCACTTACTTTTCACTCGTCGCCAAAAATACGTTCGGTGCCTGGGCGGTCGCCGCCCGGGCACCGACCTAATCGAGCGTTCGCCGTCGAGCGATTTAGGTCAAAAATCGAAGCTGCGAGGTCAAAGGCTGCAGATCGATTTTTACCTCGCCGCCCAGTGACCGACTGATCTCCCAGCGACGACAAGCCAGCCACTGGGCGGCAACCGCTCGGCAGCCTTTGACCTAGCGGCTTCGATTTTTGACCTAAATCGCTCGACGGCGAACGCTATATTAGGTCGGTGCCCGGGCGGCGACCGCCCAGGCACCGAACGTATTTTTGGCGACAAGTGAAAAGTGAGCAGGCGCCGCCAAATTTTAACTCCGCCCTAAAACTTCAGCGGCGACCGAGCGATGCCCTAAAAACCAGGCGCGGATCCAGGATTTCTTAGGGGAGGGGGCCCTTTTTTTTTTTTTTTTTGCTCCCGAAAATTTGAAAATCGTGCCGGCCAAAAATTCGCTCAGTGGGGGGGAGGGGGGGGGGGGGGGGGGGGGGGGGTAGTGAGCACATTTTTTTTTTTTTTGATCGTCAAAAAAAATTTCAATTTGCACCCCCCCCCCCCCCCCTTGAGCGCCAGGGGGGGTCCAACCCCCCAAAAGGTAAAAATCATGTGATTTTACATGATTTTTTTTCTTAAGGGGGGGGCCCGGCCCCCGGGCCCCCCCCCCCCCCCCCCCTGGATCCGCCACTGCTAAAAACAAGCGTCGCCCGCTGGCCGCCTCTCGGTGCCCGGGCAAAATTGGCTAAAAACTCACCACCCGACTGCTGAGCAGGCTACTTTTTGGTATGTAACCATAAACCATAGCTTTAAAGCGCGTACACACATAATTTCATAGTATGGCTATCCCGAAATGTTATAGCTATATCGTTTCGTGATAGCTTTACGATGAATTTTGTGTGTGTGGACATGGGGTTAGGCTCAAGCTCCTCGCTTGCCAAGCACGTTGCGCACGAAGCGTCATTTAGGATTGCGTTAGGGTGCTGTTGGACGTGCAAAATGAGATCGAATGACATTTCCTTTTTTTCCATGTCCCCTACTCTCTCTCTCTCATATTATACTTGTCTGTCCGTCTGAGGTCTGTCTATCTTTATAAATGTCGTTCTTCGGCCTTTCCCTCTGAACCCCCCCCCCCCCCAAATCATCTTTCTCTCTCTCTCTCTCTCTCTCACTCTCTTTCTCTCTCTTTTTATACTCCCCCCCCCCCCATCTGTCTCTCTCTCTCCCCTCTCTCTCTCTCTCTCCCTCTTTCAGTCAATATATAACAGTTCAGAATGGATATGACTTCATCAAATCAATTGGATGCAATTACTTCGGGCAAAATCAAGGGTCAGGCTCTCCAAACAACATACGACGACTGGAGTCAGAAATACAATCAGGTAACAGAGAGGCCAGTATTCAAATTATATCAACTTTTATTTCGTTTGAACCAAAAAAAGTAGTCTTTTCATTCATTAAAATTATTATAATACGTGAACAAAATCCATTTCAACGTGAAATTTAAATTTCATGACTGGATTCATTTTGTTCATTTATTTCGGGTGAATTTAATAACTTTTTTTCAGAACAAACTTACATTTGGCGCTCTATTATTAACCACTGGACTAAGCTCAACTTGGCCTAGTCTACTCTAATGAATAAGGAGCCTTATACTGTTATTAGTTATAATTAGAATATGACGGGACTTTCACGAGGAATCCATTTCATGTGGCATGTCTAGTATTATTATTCCAAACTGACATAATACAGGCTAATTATGAGAATGCTCACACATTACGGTCAAACTTGTCTATCAAGGTCTCCAAAGCGAAACATAAAAGTGGCCTTTCTAGACAGGTTTTACACCACAAATTCTCTCTCGATGGAGATGAAATACATGGTCACTATACATAGGTCGTAACTATAGGGAGGGGGGCCACTAATACAGGTTTTACTATAGTTTTAATCTTCACTGAAATTAACCTTTTCTTTAATTCTTTAACAGGACGTTGCCAAATCGGCTTACAATGGACCAGAAATCTTAGCGATGAAGATGGCCGAGATCATCCGGGACAAAGATTGTCGGATCCTGGATGTAGGCTGCGGTACAGGGCAAGTGGGAGAACTGGTAAGAGTAGTATAGGGACTTTTAGATTTGCGTGGACTGATACGGGTGACGTCCATTCACGGCAGTGCATTAAAAGGACGTCGATCGTAGCATAGACCTATTGTCTTGGTGCGAATCTAAAAGTCCCTAATAATACCCAAGCACCACCTATAGGTCGACATCAGACCAAGAAAAACCGAACAGGAAATTACATTGCTCCAAACTTTGCCGAAAAGCCACGATTCTGTCGATCGGTGGTGGTTTGGAGTTGGGTTTTTTCCGGCAACTGTAGAACCCAGTAGCGTACGCAGGATTTTTTCAAGGGGGGGGGGGGGGGTTAACATTTTTTTAAAAGGCCGAAAATTTCGCAACGACTCAGCCAGCCGCTGAATAAGCTGGGGGGGGGGGGGGGGGGGTAAGAGCATTTTTTTTTTTGGGGGGGGACGGATCTCGGAATTTGAAAATATGACCGATCGACATTTCGTTCCGTTGGGGGGCGGAAGTCACCTTTTTTACCGTTAGCATGATTTTTTTTTTTAAACAAAAAAAACACAAAGGGGGGGTTCCTCCAACATAAACACATACAAAAAAGGAAGGGGGTTTAACCCCCCCCCCCCCCCCGCTGCTAACGCGCCTGGTAGAACCGATTACGACTAAGCAAATAGGGAGAAAATGAGTGGGATAGTGAGAAACTAATAGAATAATGAAGGAACAGTCGATATATTGATCAATGAAATAATAGACGGATGAATTGATTAATTAATTTGAATTTAAATATATATGTATAAATCAGTAAATTAATAAATAACTAAATATTTTCGTAATCTGATTTCAGATGGTCAAGCGTGGGTTTACCAACCTCCATGGGATGGACTTTTCCGAAAAGAGCATTGAAGTTGCCAGGACAACCGGCTGTTACAGAAGTGTTCGTTATGCAGATGTATTGAATGGCGGCATAACAGACAAAGACAGTCAGTGTTGTTTGTTTATTTGAAGAGTGTCTATTGTCGTACTACTACTGCTGCTACTGCTACTACTATACTATTACTACTACAATAACTACTACTACTACTACTACTACTACTACTACTACTACTACTACTACTAAGTACTATACTACTACTATTGCTACTACTACTGCTACTAATAGTAATGATAATAACCTATGTATGGCGCATTTCATCTTCAGAGAAAATATCAATGCACTTTACAATAATAAAACAACAAAATGACAGATAACTTCTAATTCATGAACTAGAGAAATATCAAATTGAGAACAAAAATTAATCATAACACTTATCAAAATCAATTACAGAGAAATAAAATCAAATTTGACATAGACAGTAATTATGTAGCTTTAATTATAATGAAATACAATAATGCAGTTTAAATGACATCAGAAAGGATATTTGAATAAGTACTACTGCTACTACCTTTGCTACTAATACTACTACCGTAATACTGCTACTACTACTGCTACTAATACTACTACTTCTGTGCTACTACTATTGCTGCTGCTACTACTACTGCTGCTAATACTACTACCGTAATACTGCTACTACTACTCCTACTAATACTACCACTGCTGCTACTATACTACTATTAATGCTAATGCTGCTACTGCTACTATAGGATTTCCCGTTATTTTAACATGTTTCAATTCAAATTCATCTCTGTGCACTTCAGTTTTGTCCTAGGAATCCGGGATCGTGCTAATTTCAAACTTAATTTAGTCATTTTTCATTCAAATTAGTCATTGGTCGATCAATATAAACACTTGTCCATTCATTTTCGTCTGATTTCATTTGAATTTGTCTCACTTGGCTGTCCGCGGTAGAATTTGAATATAAAATCCGTCTTTATGCCATTATTTTCAAGAGAGATCCATTCAAATTCTTTGCATAGACCTTATAATAAACGAGGGACGGATGTGAATGACGCTTTGATGAAATCGACCGCAAGATGACGAAATTTATTCATGCAATTGTACATTGGTAGCCGAGGTTGACGAACCTGAATTGACTTTGACGAGATTAGATGCAAAATGATGAAAGTGCCGGATGGACGGCATCGTTCAAAAATGAATGACCAAAGACGAAATTTACTATAAATGTGCAAAATAAGAAAGTTTCGGGACGGTATTGAATTAAAAAGACTTATGAAATTGAATGAAAATGTGTTAAAATGGACGGGAAATCCTATACTACTACCACTACTACCACTGATCATGATAATGACGATGATGCTGATGATGCTGATAGCAATACTACTTATAACCGTAGTAAAGTTGATACAAAATTATGATAAGAATAGTAATGAAAATAATCCCAATAATAATGATAATCATAATACTATACACTGTCCTGAGAGGTTCTGGTTGAAACTATGGGCAAGAGGTGACTCCAATAGTGCCCCAAAGCAAATGGTACTATTAGAGCCACCGAGGCCTTTGGTTTTAACCAATACCTCGAAAAGAAGACAGGGTTTATTTGTTTTATATCCTGCTTTTTATAAAATCGAACTTTTTTTTTTTTTTTTTTAACATTTTAAACATTTTATGTTTTAGTGAAATGTATTAAATTAAAAAGAAAATTCGAAAAAATGTAGACAGAAAATGAAACATTTTAAATTTGTACAAGTTAAAAGAAAAATAAAGTTAACTCCAAAATTGTTGGCATATTTCTGGTCACGTGAAGAGCTATCAACCATTCAGTATTTCCAACCATTCAAAAACCAATACAGGATATAATAATATTTATAATAATGATAATAATTTCATGAACATTTACCTTAGGTATATGAGTAACTAGTTTGTTCTATATTGATATATGGTTTCCTTCTGTCACAAGTTATGTCAGTCGTCAGTTTTGTTCTATTCATTGATATACAATCTCTTAGATGCGGAAATGTTTATCCAAACTTTAGTTGGGTTACATAAGAGAACGATTTATTATTGAAGTATACAACTTGTTTTCAGATGAATATGATGCGTTGGTAACAGTGGGAACATTCGTACCGGGTCATCTGAATACATCATGCTTTCAAGAGTTCGCCCGAGTCGTTAAACCAGGTAAACCATTTAATCAACTTAAACATGATGCTAATTAATTGCGTAGATGTGAAGGGGTAGGAGCACGTACCCTAATCGAATGCCAAAAAAGTGATAAGATGACAGGAGTAAATAAAAAAAATGTTTAAAAAAACAACAACAAGGAGATAGAAAGTGAAGAAAGGGAGAGGGACCAAAAAGAAAGCAAGGATAGGCCCCTAGCTAGCCTTTCCCGAATAGACCTGTTTGCTAATTTTAATCATACTTTGTGAACAAAATTTGGAAACCGAGTGTTTGGGAGAGAAACATGCATCAATTTAAATTCATAAGTAAACATGGCTATTGGTGTCTCTGTTTACTCACATGTAATTTAAGAAGAGACCAGCGCCCCGCCTAATGCAAGTGCCCTTTCAAAAGTTGACCCCCGCTTCTAGTACGTCACTAGATATTACTTTGAAAGGATGGTGAATCATGATTTCGTCTTATTGCACCGGTACCTCGTTTCATATTAGGCTTGCGGTGCACACGTCTGTTCTTTCAACTTGTCCTCATTTATGTTACATTACCGAAAAGACGGTCTAACAAAATAAAAATGGATTGGAGGGAAATAGGCATAAAATCTTTTACTTTGTTATCTGTCGATGCATTTTTAAATGGTTCCTTTCCTACAATTTATTGGCATCACATATTGCTTGTGTGTTTGTTTCTATGTATTTTGATATTGCTTTCCGATGTCTTTCCTCTTCAATGTTAGTCATTTTTATTTAATTTAAATTTGAATAGTGTAGTAGTATTGTAACTGTGTTACCCTTAGTGACTTGCCATTCAGCAGGGGCAGAAAGAGCACAAGAACAAATATAATATGTGTATAGCGCCATGAGTGTCAGAGCCTGGCGGATACCGGCGCTATATAAATAGCCATATTTGTTTTATTATTATTATTATTAATACACAATAAAGAGGGAGAATTCTCAATGTTGTGTATTAAACTATGCAAATTGGCACCCAGGTTCTCCCTAAATCCGTCAATGGAATGCCTTCCTGGAGGGGAAAGTCATTCTTTTCTTTTAATAGAGTTTTTTTTTATTTGTTTATTTGTCGTCAATTTGATTTTTTTTTTAAAGTGTTTTTGTGTTTTTGTTTTATTTGTCTTTATATTTGACAGGCGGTCTGATTGTGATAGTAATGCGAGAATCATACTTATTTGATTTCCCGGAGTTTAACCAGCTCGACTCGGCCGTAGTAAAGTTGAGTAAGAACGGAACATGGAGGTATCTGAAAAGAGAATGGGTCCCCAACTACATTGGTGATTTGCCTGGGATAATTTTCGTTTTACAAACTCCTGAAATTTAAGGTCCGGTATAGGCCTACATCGATATCGCCTCCTTCAAATCACAAGAACTCCACGACTCTCGATAAATCAACGGAGGGGAAATTCAGTGCTGTACTGTAACTATAACATCATGAAACGCATTCATTGTTATCATTCTTTCCCACCGTTGACAAATTATTTTATTTCGCATTAATGGTTTGGTCTCATCATAGAGACTCCTTGAGTTACTCTAATGAAATAGTAATGTCGCCCTCTAAATATCGGTATCGTTTAGAATAATGACGACCCCCCCCCCCCCCCCTTGCTTTCTTACGTCATATCGAAGAGATCGGCTGACGAGTTCTTGTTTTAAATTCAAGTAACTTTTTTAGTTACACGAGAGGCCCCTGGTGACAATAAAGTTGAATAAGCCACCCATATGACGTTTAGGTTTGCTGCTTCATAATTAACTCCCTCCATTTGATTCTTGTTTTCTTGATAAATGATTAAGAACGAAACCTTCACGTATCTGAAAAGCTTGTTGGTCCCCAATTACCTAGATATGCCTTGGATAATTCTTGTTTTCCAAACTCCTGAAATGTAAGGTCCGGTACAGGCCTATATCCCCTCTTTAAAATCACAAGAACTCAACGGCTCTCGAAAACTCAACGGAGGGGAAATTCAGAACTGTATTGTAATTATACCCACATTCATAATATCATTCTTTTCCACCTGTACTGTGACAAATTTTTCTATTTCGCATTAATTAATGGTTTGGTCTCATCATAGAGACTCCATGGGATACTCTAATGAAATAGTAATGTCGCCCTCTATCTACATCGCTTTGTATAATGACGCCCCCTTGCTTTCTTATGTATATTGAAGATATCGTGTTTAGGAGCTCTTGTTTGAAATTCAATCAACTTGTTTAGTTACACGAGAGCCCCTGATGACAATAAAGTTGAATAAACCACCACATTTCCTTCTTGTCTGCTGTTTCATTATTAAGTGCCTTCATTCGATTCTTGTTTTCTTTATAAATGATTACTATAATGGATGTTGGAGAGCGACTTTGATTTAAAAGTACGCCTAATCAGTGAGGTGACTCATGTTCCGTCCCTGGCCTAATATAAATCCATCCTTTACATCAAACTACTCTGGAGGAAAGCAGAAAAATCAGAGAAGTGTAGTCCCCCCCCCCCCCCCCCCCCCCCCCCCCCAAGGTTATACCATGCGTGTTACCAAAATTTCCGGTAAAGGGGTACTTTTCACGCACCAAAGTCCGGCTCGTAGTACACAAAAATCTGGCCCGTATTGGTATGGTATGGTATGGTATGGTATTTATTTCATTCTTCATAAAAAAACATATAATACAGAGTATTAAAAAAAAATATATATATATACATGTAGAAGGGTAACATTACAGATAATATGAATACAATAAAATTAACAACTAGTTAAGAAAAAAAAAATTATGTATTGACTTTACACACCGTACTTATGGGGTGTTTTCAAAAGGAGGAAACATGCATATGCGTACCCTAAATAACACTCAGTGGGGGGGGGGGGGGGGCGGGGGGGCGGCAGTGTAGTCTGGTGAAAGTGTAAATGAAATCGGACAAAACTGAGAAATTTATGAATTCTCGAAAGTCGTAACTACTATAGGTTTTTGGGCTCTCCAAATTGGCTGAATCGGTAATGTCTCTGCGATGTAGTGGTGGACAACTTTCCCATTTGTTCAAACACACAAACTGACTGAAATTTCAATTTTTCAAAAATTCATGACTCAGGAGGATCTTTTCTCTTTAGAGGACTTATAATAATAATTATGTTATCGATAATATATTTTTAGTGGTGCCCCAAGGGAGGAGGCATTAATGAGAAACATAAAAAATACACGACAAACGGAAAATGTATCCAAATATATCAAACTGCCAATTTGAGATTCGCATAGACTTAGGGATTTTATATTTCAAACATTCATACTTTTCTTATTATTGGTCCAATTTATGTATATTTCTCTACATGTCTGCTTATATACAAATTAACCTATTACAAGGGTTGGATTGCCCTTGGCCGTGAAAGTAGTAGGATTGTTGAACTATCAGTCTCAGAAAATTAAAAAAGGAGAACATAATAAGGTTTCTGTTTGCACCGCGATACAGATAGGCTTGCTGTTTGGCCGTGGTCATTAATGAAGGATATTTTTTTTAAGAAAAAAACTTCTCAACAAATTATGCAGTTGTCCAATCCAATAGATTGCATACATATCTTTTGCTTCGTGCCTGGATTCCTTCTTGAGGCTTACATGACAAACTTGGTTCTCTCCCTCTCTCTCTCTCTCTCTCTCTCTCTCCCTCCCTCTCCCCCTCTCTCTCTCTCCCTCTCTCTCTCTTCCTCCCTCTTTCAATTCCACTGATCCAAAGACAGGCACTCAAAGTACATTAATAATATTCTAGAACACCTTCAATTATTTTTTTCATTTCGACATTTTATTCCAGCTCTTACATTCTGCGACTTACGCATATTCATAACATTCATTATTCATTCGTATAAATACATAACATATTTCATAGATACAGATACACAGTGAGACAAAAGTTCCAAATTTTTGTACTTTGTGCAGATAAAGAAAAATGGTATTATAGAATAAAATGATACATCAAGATGAGGAAAAAGGATGTATAATTATTTCTTAAATCCAGTAAATCACATTATCTTATTATACTGAGACTACCATTATTTTACATGCCACCCCCCCCCCCCCCCCCACTTAGTTAATAAGAATTCGTGATTTTTTGATATTCATTATTTGTTTCCCTTTTGTTGGCATTAGATATCTATTGCAAGATTTTGTTCTTGCCTTCAACCCCCCCCCCCCCCCCCAAATAAGCTTTGAAATGTCTAGGATTTCTGGTAATGCATTTTGATTATATGATTTGATTATCGACTGGTTACGTCATGAGTTGCATTTCCAAAGTATTCAATTTTAAAACTATCTATATTATGATGGTTAATTTGATAGAAGCGTCCTAAAGCATTAAGCACCATGCTAAATTAATGTCCAGAAGAAAAGCAAAAAGCAAAAGCAACGATTCACATACAACAGGGAAAAGGGTCATCATGTTGAAGCATGTATTTCTTCTTTTCCTTTTTATGAAATCGCAATTTTTGCATTCCGTTTTTTGGCATAGTAATATAAATGTCTATTATACATGGAATGATCACGTTAATAACTCGTATGAAATATGATAAATATTATCATAACTCATATTAATTATGATAAATATTATCATTAGAAATGCGACGAACATATGATTAAACATTGGGGTCACACACGTGTTTGCTTTGCAGACTTACATGTACAATACTCAAATGCATTACACCCGCAAGCGAATGACATATTCATAAGTGATGACTCAGTTGTTTATTTCAAAAAGTAAATAAATATCATTTATGTAATGTACATATCAACATTTATATAACAGCTGCAACCAAGCAGTATATACACTTAATTGCTTTTCAAGAGTATTTCATCTTGGTTTAAAGGCAAGTAGTTCTTAAATAATTTCATACATCACATACACATATACACTTTAACACTGCTTTCCGGTTGTTGTTATTACGGAAAAGTAAAAAGTTATGACTGTACTGTCAGTTGATTCCAATAGCACACTTCTTGATAAAGTGACAGCACTTCATCGTCAGGACTTTAGGAGCTTGGCGACGACATATTCTCAACAAACTATCCTCAGTACAATATTTAAATCAAAGTATTGGTTGTTATAATTGCAATGATGGCCGTCCGTTTCTTGTTTAACCAAGACTGGGCAGTAACTTTTAAGGCTTCCATGTTAAAACGTAGACATCACAAATTCAATTCACTCTGCAGTAAAATCATAACCAAAGAAGTACAACAAACAAATGTACAACCAAATAGAAAACTTGAAATTTACATCTCTTTGTGCTTGCTGGAAGATAAAATAACTTTAAATATACAAGAATATGTACAAGGTATTGCTACATGTATGTGAATGGTTGTTCTCTCTTACAGTCACCATGCAATCGTTATGTATAGTTGGGAGATGGTAGATTTTAGTTGGAAGGCTTCAATACAAATAATGATAGAGGGGTGTCTCTAAAATATAGTAAGACGAATTATTTTCATTGACACATTTCCGACTGAGTAAATGGTTACGTCATGAATAAATATGATTACATTTGCTAGCACGTCATGAGTCGACCTGAAGATGGAATTGCACATTACTGTTTACAGAACATTTTATTCCACTTAATTGATTTCACTGGCTATCATTCATTCATGTGAAATCCACCTTCTCAGATTCTATAAATAATCATGATAAATGAGAGTTTAATCGATGTTTACAGGTTAGAGTGATGATAATCAAATGATGGTTATCTTTGATAGCACCTATTATCAGCTTACCAAGAAATGTTTTCTATTTGTATGGATACTGAGGAAGTTAGGTAGCTACATGTATTTTAGCTCCAAAAATGAAATTTAGGGTACGCTTAATTTGATCAGCTCTTCCTATCCTCAACCAGTCCCGTATTCAATGAGTTGTGAACTTGTGAAGTATTCCTTGTGATGATTGTGATAATTCGTTTGGTAGTAATAAATAACATCTTTGCATATTTAAATACAGTTTACAATTGCAATGAATAAGCATCTTCTCCCCAAAAGTTGTCAGTTTCGAGGAGAATATTCATGTATGGGAGGTGGCACTATATATGAAGACTTCTTACGTCACAATGGATAGAAACTATTTTCGAATCTTAGCTCTGTACTGAGAGGCGATCGTGATTTTCTTGATTTCTTCCATTTACCAAAACCCTGTAACAAGGAGGACGGCACATCTTGTTTTTCTCCATCTAACCATGGAGTTAACTCCATGATCTAACATAACCCTTTTACAAGGCGGACGGCAGATCTCGGATGCTAGCGGCATCGAGTTAGTCTTTAAGCCATTGGGGAGGACGGATTCCCAGTTTCAGATCCTGCTTTGTAGCCTTGCCTTCAGATCTTCAAAAAGGCTGTTCAACTGTTCATCAAGGTATTGTTGACAGAAGAACTTACTAAACAGTTTCAACAGGCGAAAGCATCTCCATCTCACCCTCATCTCCCTACCCATGGACTGCAGCATCGGCGCAAAGCCCGCAGCCATGGTAACAAACAGTCTCTACGTCAAAGGCACAAGGACCCTTATACCGTGCTTCCAACTCCTCCGACAGCACCTTGTAAGTGGAAGGCATTAGCATCAATGGTCTGCATGGGGACGACTCCGTTCGGGTGAAGGGGGTAGCCTACACCACCCTCTAAGTTCTTCTCATTCTTCTCGGGGATGCTTGGGTCTAGAACACCTCCCATGGTGGTACCGAACTGCCTGTGAACCTCAATGGCCTCACGCCTGTCAGCAAGATGGAGGGGTCCCCATTCTGGTCGAGGAGTCACCATGTATTTTATCCTCTGTAAGAAAGGGAGGAAATAAAACCATCATTAGTTTATAAGTAATATCTAGAAAATAACTAACGAATTTTACGACATATTTTGTCTTTTAGGTAAAGTTAAAATGAATAGATAAGGGGCCATTTTGGGGGTGAGGGGGTAAACATCTTAAAGGAAAATGGATTCTAAGTGATCATAATTAGTATGCAGGTAAATCTTGGCTAGAGCCCAGATATTTCAACTTTATTTTATTCCCTGAACCTCAAGAGACAGAAATGGTACTTACATCGGCAAAACTTCCACCAGCCCTGATGAACTCGAAGGCCCAGACAGCTGGGATGCAGACGAGAGATGAAGAGATCATAAGCCAGCCAATGACGTGGGCCCAGGTTGGGAACTCGTAATCGCCAGCAGTGGGGAATTCCCAGGTTGCCCAGTTGAAGCCAAGAACAAACAGGAGTACACCGGGAGTGATACAGCACCAGGTAAGAGGCCAGAAGTTGAAGAGTGGATGATCGACGATCCTGTCACCGAGCATGGTCCTGATGTCGTTGAGGAACCTCCTGGCTCCGTAGATCCATCCGATACCGATGCACTCACAGAGACCGAAGATCAGCAGGGCAAAGTCAGCGGCGTACTTGTCCATGAGGATAACCCAGTATCCACCAGCCTGGGTGACGCAACTCAGACCAAAGATGAACCCGAGGAAACAGTAGACGAAGACGACGAGATGCTTCTTCTTACGGAGGGAGGGGAACTCGTCAATGATGGCAGTGGTGACAGTCTCGATGATGCAGAACTGGCTGTCCATACCGAGGGTTATGAGCATGAAGAAGAAGAGGATAGCCCAGAGAGGAGAGATGGGCAGGAGGGTTACAGCCTCCGGGTAGGCAATGAAGGCAAGACCAAATTCTGTATTGGAAAATGGAGAGTGAAGAAATCATTAGAGTCTGAATGCGCATCTTGTAACATTGAATGGAGAGTAAATTTTACACCATGAAAGTTGAGTACTGAAGTCAGAGTTTTGTTAAGTTAGTTTTTTCTTTTTAACAATATTCCTAAGAACATTTGAATGACTTGACAATAACCCTTTTTATTGATTCCATAATTTGAATCTCTAACAAAATCTCCAAATACATATAATTGATAATGAAATATAGTCAATGGCTTTGAAAGTATCTGGCAAATTATAATTCCTTGACTGATCTACAAACTTACGTTCATCAATGACGCTCTCAACGGGTTTGTTCAGGACATGAGCCATGTGACCCAAGATGGAGAAGATGACAAAACCAGCAAAGATGGAAGTAGCACAGTTGGCGATGGGGACGATCATGGCATCGCGGAAGCAGTTGTTCTTGAACTTGTTGTAGGATGAGAGGGTGATGAGCCCGCCCCAGGATGCACTCAAGGAGTAGAAGATCTGCACGGCAGCATCCTTCCATACCTTGGCGTCCTTGAGGAGGTGCCACTGGGGGGTGATGAAGAACTTGATGCCATCGATCTGTCCCTCCAGGGTGATGCCCCTGATGAAGAGGATGAAGAGGACGACATAGGGGAAGGTGGCGGTGAAGTAGACAACCTTGCCTGAGGACTTGACACCCTTCACCAGGCAGAGGAACATGAGGGACCAAGCGAATAGAAGGCACAGGGTCAACTGCCAGCTGATCATGCCAGGGTCGCCAATGTCACCAGATTCGTTCAACATGGCATACCTGCGAGAGACCAAACAAAAGGGAGAGAACATTGATTAGTTTTCATTAAAAGGCAAGTAATGAAGTGAAAATTACTAGGATACAGTTTATAAGCTCCATTTATTCTGCATCCAATCGTAAGCATTGAATGTCTTGAAGATAAGAAGAAAAAAATTCTTCATGGAGATTGGTTAGTTTGATGCTCAAGCATGTGTATTTCTTAGCCTGTAATAGCGCCATCTGTTGATACAATCTGCTCAATCCAAACTTTCCTCCATGAAGGACAACAAATTCACTCGGACACCTCTTCACATCCGGCCTCAACGGTTGGTCAATAATGCATGGATGATTAATTTTAAATGGAGGAAAACTAATTACTAGAAATAATCATAGCACAGAGTTCAACAATCCCTACGTCACCAAGTCACGTTTATAAATGTTAATTGTTTAATCAAGCAGCTTCCGCATAGCGCGTGTGATAAGAACAAAAACGAAAGGGGCGTCTGCTATTTCGTGTCAACTTTGTTCCACTTTTGGCCATATTACTATCAACGTTCTAAGTTTGCACGGTCGAAAAAAATTAACATCTATTCAGGGCTAACTTTTTGTTTTGTTTGTGTGGTTTTTTTATATATACAACATCTGCAAATAATTTGATTTACAGAACCGATCAAATCAAGATAAAGAGATTGATCAAATTCATTATTTGGATTCCTTACTTGTAAAATTCGGCTGAGGCGCTCTGTCGGCTAGCCTGCAGGGGGTCCAGGTAACTGGTGATGTTGCCGTCGTCGGAGTAGGTCACGTTATAGCTCTCCATCTCCGCGTCCGTCAGGTTGCCGATGGGGACACAAGTGTTGTTCTCGGTGACGATGCCGTCAGCCTCGATACACTCCTTAACGAGCTGGGAGCAGAACTTGGTGTTCCAGGCATGGTGACAACCCTCCCATGGAAGGACCCTGGCGAACGATTTGAAGAAGTAGAAGAGCGAGTAGGTGATGATCACGTTGTAGTAGATACCGACGATTGCCGATACGACCACCATACCATAGCCGACACCTGAGGGAGGAGGAAAACAGGATAATTCTTAAATGTGGGCTCTTAGTTTCGAAGCCTTTTGATATATATATCATAATGTTATATGGTTTCCTCGAAATAAAGTTAAGCTTTTTCGAAGTATCCATGATCAGACTTCACCTTAATATATTATTATAATATTTTGCACTCAATCCCTAATATCTTGTATAACTTAAAAACTTACAAGATAGATGGATACTAGAGATCGCCGGGTTTAATTATACAGAACCAAATATTTTTTTCTTCACCTTCTCCTCCTTATATGGCTTCTAAATAATGGCAAGTTTTCTTCTTATAACGAGTTATTAGACTGAGATCACTTTCATAACAGTTCTTCATATTATGTCATGACAAATGAAGATTAAACAGTGGAAAAGCTATTATAGTACAGTAGTACACCCCAATCCTTTTTTTTCCTCTGATTCCGACTTCCGCTATAATTTTGCAAAGAAACCACACTCTGCGGTCACAAAACCACTCGCGCGGTCTGCAGCAAACGCCTAAAAGCACTAAGCACACTGATTCTGATTGGTCAATGGGTACTTACCTCGCATAAGAGGCACTGCGTTCCATGCCCTGATTGGTCCTTTGCTGCAGTACTGCCCGAAAGCCAACTCGAGGAAAAAGAGAGGCACACCGGCCAGACACAGCATCACAAGGTAGGGGATCAAAAACGCTCCTGAAAAATACAATAAAAACTAAAGTCAAATATTACTCAGGATGAAGATTTGGGGAAAACTGACTCATCAGTTTGCATGCGCATGAGACCGAATAATGGTAAAAAGCAGTGACGGAAATAAAGCTTGTGGAATTATACATGTATAATAATGATGATTACAAATAGTATCGTCTGGTATTTGCGGGAAAAAAACATATTATAAAATGTTACGTTTTCTTTGTTGTATTGTTTTGGGGTTATTAAATCTTTAAATTGAAAAGAAGAGCGATAATAATACTCATAACCCTTATACGCAATGCGAGGAGAAATCAAGAGTAAAGTGTAAAATGAACTCATTTTTTTTCTTTAAATCAAATCTTTTATTAAGTGTATTTCTATTTTTTTTATATAGGCCTATTCAATAAATGTAAATACAGAAATATAGGAAATATTAGGAATTTAATCAGGGTTTAGAAAATTATATCTCGGATATGGAACATCTTATCCTGATTTTCATTTCCCCGTACAAGAATACGTCGTACTTCTAATATTTCGGGAATGTTCCACGTCCGCTTTTTTCCGCAAGGGTAATTAGCGGCTGCCTGGGCGACTACGTCATGGAATTTTCCCCACGCTCTTCTTTGCCAACAAAGCTCAGTCACCCAGTGATGACGATTACTCATGAATATTAATCATAATAGCCGAGCCCTCGGAATCCGAGGCATTCATTGGCTCGCTGTTCTATTGACGTCACAATGGTTAAATATTGATGATGTGTGTCATTGACGTAGTGCCCACGCTCTCTATGGAAAGTTTTTCAGAGAAGGCGGGTGAATATGTAAATGTGGAATTGGCGCGCAGCCAAAGGGCTGGGCAACCGGCATTTTCTTGTTGTGAATTTCTACCGGCGTTTTGACCAACATCAACAAAGCATGCAGCATGGGCTTTCGTACCGGCTTTTTCGGTACGCATTTGTTTCTTGTAAAAAATGTATAATATCATCTTGAGTAGAAATATTAGAGTACAGTATTCAACTTCAATCTTATTCCGATGAAGATATTCCTCTTGTTTATTTACAAACGATGCTCCTCATGAATATATCAATGAAAGAATTAAATATTGTATTGCAGACAAGGCAATATGATATCTTTTCAGGTCTAAAATATGTTCGCATTCTTTCACGAGTTATATTAAACAGACATTCCCGTACTTGCATTTTGATACAATTTCTTGCTGTTCAATAGTCGGGATACTTCATAATTATAATATTTTACAGCAGAACTGGTGTATGATGATGATTTTAACTAGACTAGTAGACAATTCAACAACAATAACATTCCTCGTAGAAAAATCTTCTATGTCTCGACACTTTCTTTCCGTTTGGCCTTTTCTTGCACGGTGCACCCATCTCAACATCAACATCAACATCAACATAACAAATAAAGATCCATTATCCATCATTAAAAAAAGTAATTCTAACTCACCTCCACCGTTAGAGTAGCAAAGATAAGGAAATCGCCAGACATTCCCGAGACCGACGGCGTATCCGATGCAGGAGAGTAGAAAATCGAGATGATTCGTCCAGTTTCCGCGCTCATCGACTTCTTCCGATTCGATCGTTTCTTTCTGGGGAGTGTCGGGAATATTGCTAAGTTTCATCGTTAGCGGCTGCTGTTGCGGCTACAAGAAAGCAAGAAGAAAAAATAAAATGTTAGAATTAGTATAGTTTCGCAACAAGCAAATATTCGGTTGTAATATCGTAGAGTTGAAATTCAAACATTATCTGTTTATGTTTCGACCATCACCGATCATTGACTCTTGATCTCTTTGCATGTTGAGTTGAAGTGTTTGAGGAGCATATTTTTTATTGTAAGGGTGTTACAATTTGAATGAATGATTATGTTCTATCTTGCGAGGATGGTTTTCTTTTCTAAGTTTCTAAGTTATCTTGACCACTATTAGTAGCAGAGCATGGTAAATATGGTAAGTAAGCAGGACATTCTTGGCTGGAGGAAACACTTACAAAACGTTTAGGTTATTCATTATAATTATTTGATATCATCTTCTTCAAATTTAATAAATCATTATAAGGACACTTTAAATAAACAAATAAATGAGAATGAATAACTATAATGAAAATGAACTCAACTTACCATTTCGGTATATGCCGTTTTCTCTGACTTCGTCTTCTCAGACATGTTGTCTTGATGATGATTCCGATTTGATCAAAACACTGAAGATGTAAACATGAAAATCACAACAAAACAAGCGACCAACACGTTTTCAACCAATTCAGTCTTTTCAGTTTCAAAACGAATAATAATCAGGCAAGGAACAAATTATGATAAATATCCAATGTTGTTGCTCTCTTAGAGCGAGTAGACTTATGAAAGTGTAAATCCGGAGTAAAGTTGCAAGCGAGATGTTACTCCGATGAATTCTTGATTGTTTCTGGTGATTTTCCGTGTGAGCCGTTACTATATACCCGTATACCGGCGCGGAAAGTATACTATTAGTAAACACGAGCATGTGCTCAAGAAGGGTAATGAATATTCATGACTACAAATACACGTTGTTGATTCGGCACAATCACATCACATGACATGCTTTGCGCGCGTGATCAACCAAATAAGGACGTCTGGGAGTGGCCTACCGCTATGAATGACCTTACTCGGAATAATACTCAACGTCGTGCACGAGAATAGCTATGTGCTATGCGGGTCTCGTGATTTGGTTTCCCTGGAAAAGTGAATGTATGTGTCGATGACCGAAACATTAGTCATGAAGCAATTATCATAATTGTAGCAGTATATTTCTCTCAAAAATGTAAGATATGTGTATACATGTAAATAACTACTAATTATTGTATAATAATGTGAGTCTGTCATACAGTAAGACTTTTCGTATACGAAAACTATTGTGCGTATATATAGCTCCAGTCAGTCCAATACTATAGGTGCTGTAACTACAACTACTAAATACGAAGTGGTATATTGTATGTGTTTACATGCAACGTTGATGGAAACTTATGAAAAAATCACTTAAAAGCATTATTCAGCAATCATTATACAAAATAATGTAAATATTTCCTTGTTGTGGTGGGGGCCCTCGGTGAACGCCCTCGTGTGCAAACAAACATTGCCATGCGGGCGGAAGTATGTGGTCCGGTTTTTTTTTTGGAGCTATCTCTGCATGCTTGTTACTTGCATGCTGTTGTTTTGGTACAGGTATAGGCCTATCTGTTTATTATTATTTGTACCATCACCATTATTATCATTTTCATTATTATCATCGTTGTTATCATCATTATTATTTCCATTATTATTTCCATTATTATCAATATCATTATTGTTATTATTTTCATTACTATTTGTATTTGTATTATATTTTCATCATCATTATTATCCTTGTTATTGTCGTTATTTTATTAGTAGTATTATTATCCTTGTTATTGTCATATTTTATTATTATTATTAGTAGTAGTAGTAGAAGAACTGTAGTAGAATTATTGTTATTATTGTTATCATCATTAGCAGTAGTAGAAGTAGTAGTAGAAGTAGTAGTAGTAGTATTGTTATTGTTGTTGTTTACAATAAGTGTCTTGTTTTAAATATAATGTTTTCACATTTCTAGTGAGATGCAACCAATTTGGTGATAGAAATAATAGTAGTAAACTTAATAAAGTTAATTATGATTAATACTTTTTTTTAATATTTTAGAACTTTGAGGAACTTGAGTGCATCGTATAGGCAATGTGGTCCTTGCGGTTTTACCACGCATGCACTTCTTTTCCTCGTTTAGACTAATTTTTGAGGGTCATATAATCATCATGACCATCAAACATTGGTTTCATTCAAAGTATCGTTTTAGTTACTTGGAAAATGGAAATGCAGGGATAATATCACCAAATATGCTATAAAGTTGGAGGAGTGAACGACCGGGTGGAAGTTGTGGAGGCGGATATGCCTGTACCGCATCCAGGATGAGCGTAAAATTCTGTCGGATCGAGGAAGTTGAAATACAGTAATGGTTGCATGATCTTTTTGGTAAGCTGCAGAACCTCTAACTTGATTTAAGAAGTCTAATCTTAAATGAAAAATTAAGATTAGTTTTTTTTATTATTCGCAGTAAATGCATACAGTCACAAACATGTCTGTGTAAAGAGAGATGGGGATGTATAACAACTCAGTGCGTGTAGTTGATATACCTTCAATAATTATGCGTGCAAGTTGGAAGTGAACATTTCTGTTTCATTTCAGATTGTCACGAATGGAAATATAATTTATGTCATCTCTTCAATAAGGACCCCTGTCTGCCTCATGAATTTATAAAAATATAGTTTTTTGTAATGTCTCTGTTTTCATCAACGCATATCCATTCCAAACAAAAAGGCTTTATGCAATATAAAAAAAACCATGACACATTTTTCTTGACAAAACGCATTTTTATTTATGTTCACTTTTTTGCTATGTCACGGAAAAGACATAATATTAGTTCAGGTCAGGCGAAAATCAACGAAAAAAATCCAGGATGGGAAAGCATGTGCATAATTATATACCGGTACTACCGGCTTTTTTTATGGGCGGAATCTTCCCTTTAGAATTTGACCCCTTTGTGTTTTCTTCTACTACAGTACTAGTACAATAGAACGGATGGAAAAGAGCGTTCATTCATAAAACCGCATTGACAGACATTCCAAAGACCCAATCATAGTCACAGGACTTTTGTTTACTGATAGTTTTGAAATTAAGACGTTTTTGGTTTCTTGGCTTGCGTGCAGATCAAAGTTCAGTGGGGTTTTTTTTTCAGTCTTTGGATCATGCAAGACTCACCTCCCTGGATCATGGAACTCGGGATGACTTGCAAGTGAGTTCTCCATGCGACGAGATTTAAATAGTGACTGCCACATAATTTGCTCATGCATCATCCTTACACCCCCCCCCCCCCCCCCCATTTGTGGGGATTTATAAGGGGGAAAATATATAATATAGACTGGGTATCAGAGATAACAAAAAAGTCTCTTATAATTTAAGAGGACCGACTTTTAGTTTTCTTCACCATTCAAAATAAACGTGGCGACTCAGAAGTCAACCCAGTACCGTGTAATGCGGAGCAGTCTATACCACTATTATACTTATAGAAGTCGACAGAAAACAAAATGACTTAGGAGAAGAGTATGATCCTATAATTGCTTTATTTATTGGCATCCAACGTAATAAAAGCATCGTGCATTTTTTTTTTTTTTTTTTTTTTTTTTTTTTGCACCGTTTTCCGGTTTGCATGGGCCAATTTGAACAAAATGTTTTATAAACACTAACATCTTCTTTTTCCCCCTTTTTATCGGCAGGCATAGGTAAATAAAAAAAATCGTAAGTTCACCGACCGATGCGTAAATCTGTAAGACAAAACGTCTGTAAGGCCAAGTCTATTCAAGAGCGCGGGAACCCAACAACGTGGTAGTGTTTACCAACAAAAGATAGCGGGCCGGTGTATGACGTAATAATACCCACGCCGGATTCCAACCCCATTCATAAACAAAAATTACCACTTCTTCGACCTACATGGGAGAAGTATTCAGAGAAAAGAGGATAGGATTATACTGTAAAATACACAGGTGATGTTGATAATGGTGTTGAAAAGAACAAGGCGTTGGAATGTACCCGTAATTGGTATATAGCCTAGGAACAAAACTTGTTACCGCTATTGACAGTATTGATTGGTGGCACTCAGTGCAACGATCAGACATTGACCCGAGCGCCAAAATGTGTGGTCTAACTGGTATTGTTGTGGGAGGGGGAAGGGGGAAGCGTTAGAAAGTTGTTCTCATGCCAAGTTATGGCCATCATGCATGTATAAAACAACGCGGGGGTCTTTTCATGTATTGGCAGTATTTTGTTCTCTTGCCAAGTTATGGCCATCATGCATGTATAAAACAACGTGGGGGTAATTGTATGTATTGGCGGTATTTTGTTCTCTTGCCAAGTTATGGCCATCATGCATGTATACTACAAAGTGGGGGTCTTATTATGTATGGGCAGTAGTTTGTTTCTTTCTACAATTTTCACGTGATAGTGTTTACAAACAAAGATAGCGGCCGGTGTGTTACGTAATTGACTTTGAAAGTTGTTCTCTTGCCAAGTTATGGCCATTATGAATGCAAAATATACAACGTGGGGTCTTTGTTTGTATTGGCAGTAGTTTGATTATTTCTATATATTTTGTAATTAGTGTCATATCGTCATAATTATTCACAAAGGTCCTTTTTGTTTTCTTCTTTCCTTTTGTTTTGTTTTATTTGTCTGTTTGGATTATTAAAAAGGAAACATATTATATTATGTAGGACATTGTTATTGTAAATGTTTTGACTGATTTTAGGAGAATAATTTTATGCGAATGATTTTTTGTTTTACTCTTATTTATGCATTTTTACACATACTGTATATTGTTAATCAAGCTTGATTATACTGATTGAAATTCACAGTGACGTTAGAAATACTTCAGCGTTTCATTCGTGAGCAAAGTATACCCGACGAAAAGCAAAGCACCATCATGATTATTATGTGAGAAGAAAAAAATCGACAAAATAATGTTCTGTCATGATATTTATTTTAAAGAATATTGATAAGAGACTCATATTATCAAAATATTATGATTCGTTTGTTGGGGGGGGGGGGGATAAAAAAAATCCTTCTTCACCGTGATCATGAAATGGTATTTGATGGACGTCGTTAATTCGCCTTTAGTTTACTTTTGGTAATGAAGAGTATAATCCCTGTGCTTGAGGTTAGGGGATGCACTTCACTTCAACGTTTTGGTGTACCTTTTCAGTATATAGGCTTACCCTCTGTTTTTTTTCTCCAAACAATTGTTCAAAATGACATCAATTTAAAGATTGTACACATCACATGCTATAGTGCTCTGTCTCTAAAAATAATTCTTACAAGGCTCTTTTTAAAATGAGAGCTTATAAGATTAGACAATATTGTAGTGCCGTGCTCGAGTACCCTTGAGGAATTCACAATGACACACTAACTAAATTCTGTAACCTATTATGTTCGACAGTAACAATAAAAAATCTTCCATTATTATCACTGAATTGTCAAGAGGGCCCAGAGAGGAGCTTACTCATAGGTTATAAGGTTTTCAGTCCATCTTGTTTCAAGTACCTCTTTTTATGAATGGGGCGGAATTCTACAGTGAACTGGGATGACCGCAATGCAATCTACACACTATAGACCTGTTGTATGATGACATTCCATACATACCGATAAGATCGATAAGTATACATGCAGTGTAGTCTATATTTCTAGTTGCATTCTTAAAAAATATTATTTATAAACAATTTACTAATGTAGGCTATGATTTATATTATAAAGATTTGGTAATTCAGTCGATATATAAATGCATATGGCGATTCCTGTTGAAGAAGAGAAATACAAATATAATGGAAATGACAATAAATAATTAAACATAGGGAATAAACAAAGCATGAAAAACAGGATATAAATTGTAATCAGATATACTATACATCCCTAATGTTGAAGTTATCATAATGCTCAATTATTAAAGCAAAAATGAGAAAGATAATCAAACTCTTACTGGCTTTAACTTTACATCTAAACAAAGTTGCAATAATCACATTGTTATGATCAGTTGTTTCAAAGGGGCTAAATCAGAGAACTAATTTTGTGTTTAATTAAGGTTTTGACCGTTTTGTTTAATAACAAACGAGAAAGGCGCCATGTAAGCCAATAGCCTACTTCGGAAGATTGAGTAGTCAAGAGTTACACACATTTTACCTCAATTATATAGGGGGAGGAACAACGCATGCTTAATTATATTATATTATAGGGCTAAAGACATTTACTGTTTTGGGTGGGGTTAACGTTGTGGGCTTGAGGTTTGAATACCTAATGAAAAAAATAACGAAAGAAGAGAATAAGGGAAAGAGAAAGAGAGGGGTGAGATAGAGGGCGTCATTGTAAAGACAACTGATGATACTAGTAACTCCATGCTATGAGGAAGGTTTTAATGATGATTAATGTTTTGAGTGTAATTAATTTTTTACATGCTTGTAAGTAAATAGCCATCTGCAGGAGACCGACGGCTTTAAGTCCTCTCCGAGGTTTTCGCAAGAAGAAGCATAAATTACTGTCATGGCATGACATATTTAATTGTCATGGCATGACGTGATTATTTGACACGGTCTTATAACAATAACCATGATCAATAGAAGAAAAACAGAGCACGAGAAAAACCATGAATTTGTTTTTATTTCTCCTCTGAGAATACAGTCAACTTTAATATAATTTGTGACCTTCCTGTAAATTGTAACTACCCACCGGAAAGCGAAATAATATTGCCCATACGTCATCAAGGTCATTGTGGTGTCTCTCATTTACGGATGCAATTAAGCTAGTCTTGGAAGGCAGGCATTTTTCTCAATTTAAAACCAAAAAAAATCAGTTTGTAATTATTTGGTGACGACGTTTTTATGTTATATGGGCTTTATTTCGTCAAAAGTAGAATTGGGGTAGGACTTGTATGAAGGTTAGCGTTAGAGTTGGGGTATGTATGTGGTTGAAGATTAATCTAATATTGAAGGCTGACAAAGCGAATCACTCACCTATAAACTGTCGCCTATTCAAGATCAAATTCCCTTTCGATGTACGTTTTTGTTGCAAGAATTATGGATTGTTTCTTCAACATGAAATCATGTAAACATTGTTACATTTTGCGCCATATAGTCGTGTAAAATAATGGTGTTTTACTTTGAAGTGCATGTTATCATATGAATAATGAGCGTCTGGATTGTAGAATAATACTTCTGTTGGCATGCTAAATATTTGTTCACGCCTGATCACGCATGCTTGACCAACGGAATATTACTCTATACATATTGTAATATCTATGAATAGCCAGCAGTCACTTGATATCGTAATATATGTGTGCAGTGTGATGAAAATTTGGTGTAGCCTTCTTTCAAGATGTATTTAGACTGTAGAGATGGTTCAGTTCACATTCATTTCAAAACAAAAACAGTGATTATTCCATTCGTAGAACATTGTCAATATGTGTGTAACTAAGGATGACGATTCAAGCAGGAATATCAATTTAATTTTCAAATTTGAAATGCTGTAAAGGAACAAACACAGAGACTAACAACAAAATATAGAGGTCAAACACACAGACAGGCACAACAAGTTATAAATAACAAAACAACAGCAGAAAAATACTATTATACATGGTTACATTAATTACCGGTCCTACGCTATTGGAATAATCTATCTGTAGGGGAGAGAGCATCAGTGTCTTGCTTTCGTAGAACTCTAATATCACAAATGTTAATAGAATAATTGTTTTTAACTTTGAACCAAGGTTCTTGCCTTTTTGTAAATATTATGTTATATAATTCTTTATCTTTTATTTAGTGTAAAATACCAAAGCTTTGTTTTTAATCACATAACATATTTACCCTAGATGTAGAATAGCTTGTAGCTTAAGTATGTATCCAATATTTATTCATATTACATTCTCATTCATTGCTGTGATACGTTATTTTGTGTGTTAGCTGTACCAGACACGATTAGCATTAATTGCTATTTCTGGTCCCATTTATCCTTTCAATGTTAACCATTCACATTTGATTGATTGTTATATTGATGTACTTTTGTTAGGATAATAAACTTCAATTCAACTCAACTCAACTCAACTCAACTCAACTCAACACTATTTCCCTCATTATTTTGAGAACTGTTTTTGGAATGTTTAACAGATTTGTATAATACTTCTTGACAAATAATCGTTTGTGCATTTCACTATAACAAATTTATAAAACTTTGTTTTTCTCGGCACAAGTCATTATTTAATTTTAGATGCATTCAAATAGTATTGGTCGCATTTCTAGAATATTCGGCATTTTTGTTGGCAAAATAATCAAGGCTCTGAAGTTTTACAAGGAAAACATTTAGTCCAGGAATAGCGATTTTGTACTCGTGACGGAAAAGTACCAGAATTTGCCATCAAGTACCGAAGCCGAAGGGTTGGTTATTCTAAGTTTCTTCTAATTAGTTGAAACTGAAAGACCTGGTTGTCTTCTTACCGCAAAGAATCTGAAACTAGATCTCTTATATCAGCTAAGTGTTAGATGATCAACCAGAAATATCCCCAAACGTTATGTACTATTACCTTTTTCATTAATAAACTATACGAGAGGAAGACCTAATACGAAGTAGGGACACTGTGTTATCTGGGAAATGTACAAAGAATATTTATGTTTAAAGGAATGACATCTAATGTCCAGGACTAAATGGCAATCACTCTGGATTTGTGGTAATTATATTACCGCCATTTCATACTCTATAAGCAATATAAGCAATATGCAATATTTTGTCTTATTTTCCGACTTAAATGTACTCTGTAAGCTTATTTTATTACGTATAAATACCTATCAGTGTTTCGTTTCTTGTATAATTAATTTGTTCTACTGTATGGTTTATATATATGTCTTTTAAACTTGTGGATATTTAAGTGGAAAAAATAAATCAAATCAAATCAAATCAAATCAAGTCTAGGAAGAATACTGATAAAAGAAAATATAATAATGGACATGGGTTTTCAACTAAATGGCTCGAGAAAAAAGGTGGATATTGATTATATGAGTGTTTGAAGTTCTTTCCAAATAATTATTACGTCTTCAAATTCAAATTCAAAGTTTATTCAACACTTTTCATAAAAACATATAAAACATACAAATACAGAATGGAGTTATAAAAAAAGCGATAACAAATACAATGGCAATTTATAAGAGCATTTGGGATAGGCAGAAAGGAGGGATTCCTTATATAAAAGCCTACCCCTAAAAACACACATACAGGAAAACGAGAACAAAAAAACAGAACAAAAAACAAAGAACATATACTAAAACATACTAAAACTCTTCATTCCATTCCTCAATTAAAAAACGATGAAAATTATGATTATCTACATATTTCAATTCCCCCCCCCCTCTCTCTCTCTCTCTCTCTCCGACTTTTCTGTCTGTCTTTTCTTTCTTTATTAATTCATCGACGCCACCTGCTACCCGTATCTCCTAACACTACAAAGTACAAATAATGATAATCATATTAGATTCTTGTTTGATATGCACTCATGTGCACACATGGTGCTTGCTCAATGTGCATCATACTGGCTCTATATCATCGTGAACCTAAATAAAATGCTCTATGCTTTCCAACCTAGTACTCATTTAACACCTGGCTGAAGAGTGATTTCATTATTGTCTTTAGTATAGGTGTTACGCTGCTAATACTTAACCAAACTCTTTTTTTTTTTACTGTATGTTATGCAACATAATCAATCTGTGACTCTCTCATCTGAAACTTCTCAATTTGTGTCTTTGTGTCCATGCAAGCAGGAAAAAACACTGTCGTCTCTCTCCCCCCCCCCCCTACATTTTGTTAAAAAGCATATACTTAAGATAGGGAAACCATCCAAGACGCAGCATCGTTGAAGAGGAATGTTATTCAATTAAGACGAGGAAATATAGCAGTGTGTAATGAGATGGTATAGGTATGCTGAATACAAACGAGTAGTGCCATTGGATATTATTATAGATGGCGGCCGAATCTCAAGTGATGGAAAATTACAACTACTAACATCAACAAAATTAAAAATTAAAAAAAAAAGACATCCGCCACATTTCCAGATGTATATGAATAATTTTATTTAGTTGCTGGTATTATATCTGCGATGTAAACGTTATATCATGAGATATTAATTAAAAAGCAGTTATAATTATATCCAAAAGTTACCTCATCCTTGCATAACACATGCAGGTAGGTACATCAATGATCATTATACCAGTGGAATTATGCACTTATAATAGTGCGCACTTCTGACTAGTGCAATTTCTTAGAATAGAATAATCAGTATTACCCCGGTCGTATACTTGATATGATTTTGATTTTATTTATTTTTTATATTTACGTATCATTATCAAATAGAACAAAGGCGGATGCATGGTACATAAAATGCTCAACTTGAAATCATCCAACATGAGACATTATAATTAGTACTAAGTGTTAATACCACATTATGGTATGGTATAAAGACGGGGATTTTTTTTTGTAAAATGACAAATTACGGCCTGTGTTTAAAAAATATATATATCATACTGTCACAGTCCGGTCTGACGATTCTTGAATGATTAGTTATTTCATGGGGATACCAATTGATTTGTATTTTATCTGTTTATATGCTTGTGTATTTATCTATTTTGTTTTTTTATGCTGTTATTTGTTTTATTCTTACCAAACAGGGCCTCATGGAAGACCACCAAATTGGTGATATGTGCCACCCTGTATAAATATCAGAAATATATAAATAAAATTAATATAAGCCTGGGAGAAGGAGGGATAGAAGATAGAAATCATACATTTCAAGAAAGGCACATTATTTCAATATATTAAACAAAATAGTTACATGTAAAGAAACAAATCAGTTATATCTACAAAACATTAACAACGTAAACAAACATCAGGCGACAGCTTGTAAAACGATGAAATCTGTAAAAAAAAAACCTTCGTCACTGTTCATGTCCGGATCGCGCATTGTGACGTAGGTGGCTCGACGAAGAAAGGGGTCAATAAAGGGTGGGGAAATAATGGAATCCTTCCTCTGTTCATCACACTGTCTCGTGACGTCACAATGACAAGGATTTTGAAGCGAGCTCGTATCCTGCTCTGAAGATGTAACCGAAGATGACCATAATAAAAACAATTTGTTTGGCTAATCACGAGTATCAGAGTAATCACGCTAATAGTCATGTGAGGCTTTTAAGAGGATCTAAACTTGAGCACTGATGAATTTATGAATACAATTATTATTGGAAGACCCCTTAACTTAAGTATTGTGGAAATTGATTCATGTGATTTTACGTACAAAGGAATGTATGCCATTACTTTCAATGGAATATTTCAAAGATTTGGAGGTAAACGGCCATGTTCTGTACCTGTGATTATAATTTCTTTTTAATACCCCTACCACTCTCTCTCTCTCTCTCTCTCTCTCTCTCTCTCACGCACTCTTACTCACACCCTCTCTCTACCCCCCCCCCCCCCCTACGTTCTAGTTACAAAGAATAAGATGTACCACATAATATTATTGTGCCCCAGATATTTTTTTATTGCATGAAGCTTCGCCACATCTGAATGAACACTTTTCTTTGTATCGGTTTCAGTTTCATCCTGGAGTTCATCCTGCATTGCAATAAGCTGTAACTTTAACGATCATTACCGAGGGATTAGTAATTAAGACCCTTTACGAGACGGCCATCGGACACGATGACTTATTATTATTATTATCATGATTATTAGCAAGAAAATGATGGCCATGACCCGTCTAGGGAGAAGGAAATCAGTCCCACCGGGGACGTTTAAAAGTGTTGCATTGAAAATCAACAGAATATTACTCATCGGGTTTCCTTTGGAGGAGACTCAGAAAACTCTTTATTTTAGAGGTTAGGCAGATGACTTTATTATGATAATTATTTTTAAAAAGACATTAAAAGTTAAATAAATTCACTGCCAATCATAGTCAAAATGGAATCACGCGCTATACATTTATGTTTGATTTTGCATAATTTTTTTTTAAGTCATTAAGTAGTGTCTGTGCCAACAACTTTTATATCTTGTTCGAGTTAACTTCTTGTTTGTAAAACGATAACATAGCTCCAGCCCAGGTATTATATTTACACAAGGGCTTTGGTAAATAATATGACTGTGCACAAGACATCAATGTATACTTTACTAGGGTTTAACAAAAGGAAAACAATGGATAGGGAAGGGAGACAATGGAGACCAATACAATCTAACCTATAAATAGAGGAAACAAATTAACATTTTCTTCTTCTGTTGTTTGTATGACTCATGGTCAGTCTGTTTGTTTTGTTTTGTTTTTGTTATGTTTTGTTTTGTTTTGTTTTGTTGTTGGCACTATTTTGTCAACGTGGTCATTGCTCGAACTCTGTTACCATAAAAGCATCTTACGTATTGATTGTGACGTCATTGAGGAGTGGGTTCGCCAACTCTCAAGTATGTAACGCAGCTCTACATGTTCCTGGTACCAGCAATCAGATACAGCCCTGTACGGTGAATCTGTATGACGTCACTGTCCTGTGATGAGTCCCGTGCCAAGCAAGCAAAATGACAGGGGTGTGACCTCAAGGTCAAAAGTGTGCGAAAAGCGTCCGTCTCAAGTTCAGCACTCCCTAATTGTACATAACTAGTTTGTATGCACAGACCCTTGTCAGACGTAACTCTTTGATAAAGGGTCTGAACTGTCAGACCATATAGATTATTGCCTCTGTATGTTCTCTGCTCTTTTCAAGAGTTTCGTGCATCAAGCTCCATACACAACCAGATTAACAAACTTAGTATAAGATCAAGGCATTTGTGGACTTTAGTATTTGGTGTAAACATAGAGTCTGTTTCTGCAGACTAGACAACATCGGCAGCAACACTCGACAATTTCAATTTACTAGTAGTTGGAAGGCAATGGCAATGATCCTGAGCTCATGACACTGAATCGTTTCCCAACTTCAGGGAAAACAACAACATTATCTTGTAAACATAAAAATAAATCCCAGATGGAAAGAGAAAATGAAGGAGAATAGAGGATGGAGGGGGTGTAGAGGGTTTATTTCTTTTGTATATCGTTCCGAATTCACACGCACAGAATGCAATCATTTCCATGTAAATTAAAACAAATTATGGAGATTGTTTCTAGTATAGATGAGAGTTATTGTTTCTTTGTGTACCGCCTTTTCTTTAATAATTGTCATCATTACATTAATACTGTTGTTTTGTAATAAACTTCCACTATTTCTTTTTTGGTTAAACCATTTAAACTGTGAAATGTAGATGTTTCATTACAACATAATATGAAGAGAGTATTGGCGACGTAAAATATAAAATGATATGATACTTATGTTGTATTCGTTATTTATTTTAGGATAAGCTTCACATTAAAGGCAAAGACCAGTTATGGTCATGCGATTGCATTGTGAAAGAAACGTTGTGGAATCGATCAGAAAAGGTTGATCATCTAGCATCTAGCATCTGCAAGGTTCTGGAATCATCAAAATGATAAGAAATTTGGCCCATTCTTCGTAAAGTTACAAGCACTATACACAGAAAGATGTATATGGGACTACCCTATATCTCTCACAGACCATGAGAGAAACAAATTTACCAAATATATGAATTAGTAGGCGGTTTCCCGGCAAATTTTTTATCATCATGTATTAGTCAAAACATATTCTTTCACATGATTGGTAATGAGAGCTTCCATTTCATTTTTTAAAATTGGGGCGTTTCCAATACTGGTCTTTACCTTTAAATAATATAGAATCAGTTTTCCCATTTTCAAAAAATTGTCAAGTCCAATAGCCCCTGCAGGGGACGCAAAAGGTTTAGCCGAGCAATGAATAAAGGAAATGATATTTCAACTTAAATCGTAAGGAGTATAAAGAGAGATTGATATTCAGGGATACATGCCCGTATGCAGTAAGTTCTCTTTCCCCCTAAGAGGAATTCAGATTTCGTGAAACTCTCTCGGGTGTGACGATCTTTATCCTCACTCTTTTGATCATGCTGATTATTGCAAAAGAATCGGCGTTAATTTGAGAAGGATTTTCGCCTTTCCAAGAAAAATTGAGAAGGGGGAAAGCGGGGGCATACTTACTTCATGAATTGTCATGTTGTTGGATAGAAAAAAAATGTTTGTCGCGCCTCATTTTTTTCTTTGACTTTACATCGTTTCGTATAATTATGGATAGATTCAATAACTCAACTCGCTTCATTATATCCATAGCCTTATTTTTGTTACAATCAAGTTTCCCCATATTTCAAAAAGCTACATCCCCCCCTTTTTCCCCTCTCTCTCTCTCTCCCTCTCTCTCTATCTCTCCGTAACTCTATCTCAACCCATCTGTCTCCCATCCTTATACCTCTCATAATCACAGCTGCCGAAGAGCGGGTCATACCACCATTCTCCTTACAGTAATTACAACTTCTTATTGACATGATAAATATTGATACGGGTGCGGGTATACAATTCCTATCACTAAACAAATATGACGTAACACAATACTTCCGATGTAGTATTAAACATAGAAAGAAAAAATATCGTGTGTGTTTATTGGTTACAGGCATGACCAGAGACCAATCTAAATTCCAGGATTTTATCCCATTTGATGTACAGTATAGATAGATAGAAAGATAGGCCTAGGTCATGTACCTTTCCAACTTTGATATTCTTTACTTGAAGCTCGCTTGGTGCATGGGTCTCGCTCGCTCGGTGCTTGATCCCAAATTTGTTTATAATTATGTTGCTGGTCATGAGCTTGCTGTGTTTCTATGAAGCACCTATGTATTTGCCTACTATTATGTACCCCGTCAATGATTTAGTTTAGTTTTGACACCAACAGTGGTAGATCCAGGATGCTGAAGAGGGGAATCTCGCACAAAAGGTGATGCGATAACATGACGCTCATTATCAACGTTATCAATTGTCAATTATTGAATCTATAGGAGCAAAGGTTAAAATGAAACATGTACTAATGTACACATCACATGAATCGCATGAGTGTTTACACGGATGCGAAGAGACCACAGCAAAGTTTTATTAACCCCTATTTTCTGGGAATGGTAGCATGCTTTGATGCCGCGTTCTCAGGTATAGAGTCAAATAGGGTCAAATCATGCGGGATAACCATGAGATTTCATTGTAGAGGGGTAGGGGTAGTAAACACATTGACTGGTTTGTAATGCCCAATAACCCAACGATCGATGTACTTTAAACTACGTCATAATCAAATATAGATATATAAGGAGGGAAAAGATTATGAAAAACGGTCATTAACCCCAGTCTGTTAGGAGCAAGAAGGGCACTATGTCTTTGTTCAACTATAGCTAGGAGTTTAAACGCTCTTCTGGCTCCGAACACCGATGTGGAAAGAACATCGTGAAGTTGATGAACCCCCTTTTAAATCGGAAATGGAACAGGTTTTCACGAATTGTTCTCGGTTAGCCTATATGGTATAATGTCAAACTATATTGCAAGAAAATATAATGGGCATTCATAGAATTTGGAGAGGGGGTTGCAAATGCCCAATGAACTTAAGATTGATGCACTATAGCCATCGTCATACTAGTAGTTACGATTGCTTGATACAAAAGGACAATGCTAATATTGAAACAAGTCGTTGTTTATTAACGACATACCAGAATCACAGTCTATTGGAAGCCATAAGGACGTTAAGGTCTGTGTAAAAGTAAATGAGCTAACGCCCTTCTGGCTCTCAGCAGGCGACCGATACCAACTACAACATGATCGCAAATATGGCAAAAAATGTGGAATAATCAACTTGAAACGATTTCATAATAATAATAATAATAATAATAATAATAATAATAATAATACGAAATATTTATATAGCGCTTGTGACATAAAAGTTTCAAAGCGCTGTACACAAATCAAAATTACTTCAAGAAAAATCAATATTACTAATGGAATTAACATTACTCCAATTACCAAGAAAACGAAATATTACTAACATTACTTAATAAATTAACATTTCATCCATTGAATATTGTGCTATAAAAAAGCATGATAATGACGTATATTACGTAATCCGAATATTCTATTCCTATGGTCTCCTGTTCCTGGTAAAGAGGGCATTTTACCACGACAAATTATAATCAAGGTGGCAAAACATTAAAAAACTATAAACTTGATACCGGATCAAATATGTTCCGTTTTCTTGGGATAGTATAGGCGTAGGTCGATCTTGACTCACTCAGTGTTCAATGCTGTTATTAATGATGAGCTGGAAGCGGGCGAAACATTTATCGCATGATATTTTGAAGAACAGAGGAAGGGGGGCTAATGGCGAAGGCCTGCCAAACGTCATTTTGGTTTTGTGCCGAATAAAGGATGTTGGCAACCAAACTTCAATCATGCGGTCATTAAAAAAAAGGTCATACGAAATGAAAGTATTCATTTATTAGTAAATTATAGAAAAACTTAACTGTTTTGGTTAATGATTAAGTCATCATTTATTGTCCAGAAATTTACAACGTTTATTTTGATTTCCTTTGATGTTTTTTGTTTTGTATTGAGAGTTATAATTTGACAAACAAACGGTACAGAAGTCTAAACTTTCTTATCGTTTATGTAAAATATGCAATTTATTTAACATTCATTAGAGTAGAAAATCGTAAATCAGTATTTCATGAACTTTCTATATTAACTTTGTTTAAAAGATTTATTTGTAATTTTGTTTTCTAGTTGACGCAAACCGACGGAATGTTATTCATACAATCGTTTCGCAATAAATTAAAGATAAAGGTAAGTTCTGGTCATCCGATTGCATTGTGAAAGAAAGGTGTGGAATGGATCAGAAAAAGTTGATCATGTAGCATGTTAGTCTTGGTAAAGTAACGAGCACTGTACACAGAAAGATATATACGGGACTACACAAATAGTGTCGGGGCTACTAACCTTGATTTCCTAATCTTTCTATGCTCATTACTCAGCCAGTATACATTTTCTACCAAAATTGTTTGGCAAATGACATTTATTTGTAATCTTGAACATTCAGTGTAAGTTTTGTTTGAACTCACCAGTATAATTAAACTGAATCACTCGAGAAACCTAATTAAAGTACTGCAAAGAACAACGAGGTGCGATATATCAGGATATCATTTAATATTATACCCCCCCCCCCAAAAGGGAAGAAATATATATATATATAGGCCTACTCGTATTCAAGAATTTGTTGATAATCTTCCTTTGTCAAGTACAGCTACTTTATTCAGGTTGAATAAAATACATCATCATGACCATATCTAAATTAAATCAACGATACAGAAACTTACCGATGACGTTATACTTAACCATGTGTGTTTTGTTTTCCGTGACAAATGCTGGCCGTTTCGATACAAATAACTTTATTTATCTACACCTTGACCTAAACCAATATTTCTAATTTTAACCCAAATATCGGTCATTCCAGCATGAGATTGTTATTCTTCGGTCAAATTGTGTCACGATATCGGAAACTGACATACTGTTTAAAGGACAAGTCCACCTTGATAATAAGTGGGTTTGAATAAAAGCAGAAAAAATAAGAGAAACCTGCAGATCAGTGAAATTTTGAGCAATATCCAATGAAAAATAAGAAAGTTATGATTTGTTTTGAGGTTGCGATCAATCACAAAAAACTACTCGAAATTGGCTACTCTGTGATGTATCTAGCGAGCTCCTCTCCAATTTGCTTTGTACAAGAAATTTCATAAATCTTTATTGTATGAATTTGAAGGTTTTGATAGTACAGGGCAAATGGGAAAGGAGCTCGCAAGATACGTCAAATAGTTGCCAATTTGTGTTAGATTGTCGCACCTTCAAATATTCACAACTTTCTTATTTTCAATCGGTTTTTGCTTAAACTTTCACTGACTTGTTTCTCTCTACTTTCTGCTTCTATTGAAACCAGTTTAATATCAGGTAGACTTCCCCTTGAAATTATGCCTTACCAAACAATATTTCCTCAATAAACCGAATGGTCATGTAACCAAAACCGAGATCCTCAACACTTAATGAAGCCCTTCTACTCACCGCCAAGGCCTCTTCAGCTTAACGGAAACCCTAAAAACAGGAAACTTTTTTACCATCTCAAAATAACTACGACAACCTTGTGTCTTGTTTTTAATCAACATACATCTAACTGGTGTAGTATCTAATTAGTAATGATATGCTAATTTGATGTTGAAGTTATTGAGGCTTGCTTCGTGCGTGATGGAATAGTACAGAATATTTCCCAGTTACTATTATTTGCTTTCATGCATGGCCTCTGCTCGAGTATTTTACGATCGTTAGTGCCTGTTCCTGTTTCGATATTGGTACTAAATGACATACCATTCATCCATTCATATCGATAAGAATGAAATGATATTTGTGAGGGAGGGGGTGTGTGAAAGAGAGAGGAAGCGAGGGAGGGAGAGAGAGGGGGAAGAAAGAGAGAGAGAGAGAGGGGGGGAAGAAGAAGAAAGAGAGAGGGGGAGAAAGAGAGAGAGGGGGAGAGAGAGAGAGACTGGATAAATGCAAGTTAAGGGAGAGGGAGACAGAACCCTATTAAAGGAGTACCTATGATTATAGAACATTTATTTATATATATTTCTTAATATAGATAAACAGATAAATATTTATTTTAATAAAAAAAAACATAAAACGCAGATCCGAATGATAATCAATAACAGTATGCATTCGGGATTTTATCAAGATGTGGCTTGAAAGCATAATCAAGGGCATTATGATCCCAATTATAATGCTCGCTTATAAGTTACAATACAAATGTGGATGCAGGGGCCCTTCTCTCTCTCATTACCATGCAGGATCAGTATAATATTCAACCCCCGTATGATTGTAAACAGAAATATCTGCCCACTGCTTCAGTTAGCCAGTATTGGGCGTAAGCATGTGGTGAGCTTTTTGCCCTGAAATGTAAACAAAAACAAATCATATTTTTGTTTTTATTTAGAAGAGTACAAGCATGTCTTGAGAGTTGATGTTATTGGTATAGATATCTGAGATCTCATTTTGAATTTCCACGAGCTTATTATAAACATTCTAAAATAACTTCCTTGATGTGAGAAGGATGAGCAAATGTTTTTGTGTGGGGGGGGGGGGAGGGGGTTCCCCTTTTAAGAGAAATGTGCCTATGTGGGGAGCTCCAGATTTCTATTCTCTTATGAAAGGTACAAACTACATTTATATATTTAGATGAAGCGTGACCTTAAACAAATTGATGCCAATCGCCCCATGCACAGTTGAGCAGGTAGGTGTTGGGCGTGGCTGCAGTAATGACCCTTTCACCCTTTAAAGTGTAAACAAAAACAAAAATAATACTCTGCGTGACAATACTTGGAAGACCCGGAACACGTGAGTTGACACTATTTTCGGAATGCCAAGTATCTCATTTCAAGTGATAAAAATAGTGCATTCTTAACATCACTTCCTTATCATTTAGAAGGGGAATGCGTGTGTGGGTGTGGGTAAAGGGGGAGGGGTGGTAGATGAGGGTCCATGTCTTGTCTTATTCAGCACCTAGATGAAATTATACTAGACAGTGACAACATTCATTCAGCTGGACCTTATCTATGTATTTAACATTGTTAATTTTTTTCCGGCATAGGCAAGCACAGTATTTTAGGAAATCATCGCCCCCCCCCCCACCCCATCGACCAATTCTACACATAATGTCTATGCCTATGCCATCATACCCTGAAATTGTATACAAAGACATAACCTGCATTAATCCGAAGCTAGAAATTGTGGCAATCTCAATTTGTGAACTTTAGATAGGGAAGTCCAAATACTATTTTCAGTAACCACTTCTGAACCCTAAAACTGAAATTGTAAACCAAAATAAACACATAATCTTCATCATAACATAATTGAAGAGGTATTTCAGTTTCTCAATAGTCCATCCAATACATCCTGGAAAAGTACTTCCTTGTTTCATATAAGGAGCTGAATGCGAGGGAAACAAAAGGGGGATGTCCCTGCTTGTAGTGAAGATGTAAATGGCTTCCTCTTACACTGGTGTCGGTTGAAAGAGGGAGATGCTGGCACCGGGACAGGCTGAACAATCCGAAGAAAAGGAGGAGTTCTGGGCCGGGGTTCTGGGCCCATCTTTTTATGTTGACGTTAAAGGTCGGTCCCCAGACGTAAATAATCATATCTGATTGATACACGTCTGTAAAAACCCAATTACGCACACACACGCCTGTAAATAATCATATCTGATTGATACACGTCTGTAAAAAACCCAATTACAAAACTTGGTATCAATAACAATTTGTTATGACTGTTATAACTTATAAGGTACTGAAATCATTAAATTTGATATAGCTGCATGTAAGACGACTTAATATATAAATATGATTTATAATGTAGATCAAAATCATGGCTGTACATGTCAATTCATATTTTCTTAATAACAATAATTATGTTTAATAGTCCTCTTTATGACAACATACAAATGTGCAGCGTGAAGTGTAATTAATCAACTAAATCATTACGCTACTGTATATACATACGTGAATATTGAACATATTTTCATTACCATGATTTAGAAGAAGATCCTGAATCGACTTGGACTGTACCATGCTCGCTAGCACTCAAAACATATCGAAACCAGGAACCCCTTCATGATAAATGAGCACCTTTCTCAGAATGCCCGAGCCAATGTTGAAATATATTACTTCGTAGAAGATCTATTCTGAGACGCAATAAATTTTACTTTCAAGTATGTATTACATGATGGTAATTATAATAAAGCTGCGTGGCAATATCGCGCTACTATAAACATGATAAATCAATTGTGCATCTATAGCCGTAAAAATAGAATAACTGAAAGCAAAACCGGTTGGATTACATTCATGAAATTAATGTAAAAATGGGGACGGATTTCAATATATTTGAAATAAGAATTCATATGAAAATAACCGTTTTATAATTATGATTGAACGAAATGATCAATGATGTTATTAATCATACACTCATGTACCTGGCTCCCGAACAGCAGACTATATAGCCCCCCACAATATCATACATCCTGCATTTGGGTAATACATTGCCTCCTCCTCGTCAATGTCCATGGGCGTCACCGGGGATGTGACCCCCCCCCCCCCCCCCCTCCTCCCAGAAAAGTAAATAACATTGGTCACAAAATATAAAAATTGTCCCTCTGTCGTCAAATCGCGCAGAATAATGACATTTTCATTGCATGTTATAGAATGTTTTTAAAAGGCTAACCTTTAGTTTATATTTTGGTCCGATACCCTACCTCCTTCGCCCCCCTCCCCCTCCCCAGTTCAATCTTATCCCAATGCCTCTCCCTGTCATAAACTTTATGCATTTCGCTGTAGCATTCAAGCTACTCTGCTGCATAGGGTAAGTCATTATTATTATTTCGTCAAATTTTCTGATGTCTTGAAATGTAGGTCTATCGTTAATTGACGTAGGCCTATAACCCCGACCTGTAAAATATCGACCTGAAACAATATAAATGCGTGTTTAACTACAAAAGCAACTTCTTCTTTGAAACAATCAACCCCTAAAATGACTAAAAAATTAATGATGCGGGTCTGGTCAAACGGTACCTCTATTCAAATAAAGATTAAAGGCCTACGCAAGGAAATTATTTGTGTAAAATATCACACATGTTGTTTAGAATTGCACTTCAACGGATGACTTTATAATAACCATTGAAATAATAAAATAATCGTCTGTGGCCAGGTCCGATAAAGGATTCTGAAAAGAGGGGGGGGGGGCATAATTCCGAAATAATCTCAGACAAAGCTTTAAAAAGGAGGGTTATTGTATCTTTCAGGTACATCATGGATTCTGAAATTTGAAAGGAGGCACACAATAAGAGGAGCCTCTAAATTCTAGGTATGCTAGATTGGGGTTTAAAGGGGCCCCTCCCCTCGTTCCGCTACTTGTCTATGATTCTACACACACACACAACGGTCTCGCGGGATACAGTCGAAAGGAGATGCGTTACAGATACAAAGGAGTTAACCTAAAGAATGTCATGCTTTTATAAAGAATTTCTTTAAATGAATGCGTCTGCATGGCGACGGCCTTAATATGCTCTATATATTTGATGAGTGTACTGTTTAGTTCCGAAAATGGTTGTAATAAGCTGCAGCTTTAAGAAGGTGATTTTGTGATTAACGACTGTCTAGTCTGAGAATTTAAGGAAACGCCTTTGTTGACATGAGAGGATTAACACGGATTTAGAAATTAGAAAGACGTCAAACCTAATCCAATACAATCACAAAGCTCGAAAAAAAGGCGAAATAAAAAAATGATCAAGTTCCCCGAACTATAAATACCTCGTAGTAGGGTCCATGGTAGTAGGGTCCATGCTCGTAGACAGCGAGAAAGGGGTATTACATAACATTACTACTCCATTTATTTCTAGAACTTTCCTAGAACTTTCAAGATAAAGCTGACTTCTTTTCATGCGATTGAATTGAGGAGGCAATTAACTGTCTGGAAGTTGTGAGAAAAGCTTCACAATGTAGAACATAAGAATTGTGCATCGTGTGAGGTTTTAGTTTCCCTGAACTTTTAGTTTTCATCATAATTTATAGGGCCTATAGAGACCGAAGTGATAACGTCATATTCACTCGTCGTCTAGGCTACTGGTTCTAACAAACAGAGCCTGCGCATGAGGTACACCTCGAAATCATTTTAGCAATGGGCTGAAGAAGGGCAAATTCAGTGTCGGGGCTGGTGTGATCACTTCACTATTAAACAAACATTATCTTGAACCAGCAACCTTGACTATTAAATTTGGCCAGTACGACGTCACAATTCGGTACTCTATACAATATTATGTGATGAAACTGTTGTTTTATATACCATTCGGATTCAATGGAAATGGTATGTTTGAGCGATGATTTTGAATTTGATCAATGCATCTAAATCGTATAATGGGGGATGTGAGTCGGTCTAAGATCGTCTCTGACGGACCTCAGTTCTTTCGGATAGCGGTTTTAAAGTTCGGTCCCCAGACGTAAATATTCAGATCTCAATGATACAAGTCTTTGGAAAGTTAAAATCCTAATTGTACCAATGTTGAATATATGTAATAGTATATTATAATATAATGTATTACATAGTGTTCGGGAAAAGCAAATTTGGAGAATGAACCAAAGCAACCATGCAGCACGTAGATAGGAATGAACACTGTACTTGCAAATTACAAGGCAGTTTCCTTGTCTAATAAAGGAAACCACATAAATGACAGAGGCTGCTGTTTACTATGTCTTATTTTAGTTAACACTGAATCATAAAAATTTGATTAATTGAGAGATGAGTAAGGTTGTGTCGAAGAAGGAGAAGATGATGAATCGATCCCCCGGGAGGTGGAGAGAGCACTTCACCCCAGACGATCCTTGACACACCGCTACGTCATCATGTCCTTCCTCTAGTGGTTGGAGCAAGGGGTCACTTCTTCAAGGGCACCCGTGTGATGATTATCCTGTCTGTTTTTGTTGTATGTATTATATTGTGGCTTAGCTATATAGCAATCGGAAACTTAAATGAATACGGTGGAGGAGGGGGGCACTTGCCCTTGAACTAAATGGAAAGGGTTGTTGTTGTTTTTTAAGGGAGAGAAAGAGAGAGAGAGAGAGAGAGAGGAAAGAGGGTGAGTAGAAAATGAATATGCATAGACCCCCTCCCGAATCCTATCCATAGCAAATGACATGTTAATTTACATTTCTTCCACCGAGTACATGGAAACGGAACAGTGCCCCCCCCCCCCCCCCATTCACATGTCATAACCTCGTAGACAGTGAGAAAAGGGTAGTACATAACATTAATACTCCGTCCATTCATTTCTAGAACTTTAAAGATAGAAGCTGACTTCTTTTTATGGCATGCGATTGAATTGAGAAGGTGTCAGAAAAGTATGACAATGTACATAGAAGAACATAAGAATTGTGTATCGTGTGAGGTTTTGAAATCATCAAGACGATAAGAATTTGATTTAGTATCGGGGAAGCTCACATACACTGCACATTATAAACGTGTATGGGACTATACATAAACATATAGCATGACATTTTGATCCAAACACTTTAACCATTTCGTGTCCTAGTATATGAAGGTATTTGAGGTGCAATCCATTACTGGGGCATTTCTACTCTGATATTCTTCACTCCAATTCAATTCAATTCATTTTAATTCAATTTAATCCAATCAAATTCACTCCAATTCAATTCATATACATTAAATTAAATTGAATCAAATCAAATCAAAATCAAACTCACTGCAATCCAATCCAATTCAATTCAATCTAATCAAATTCAAGTTCAAGTTCAAGTTCAGTTTATTCATTCCATTCTTTCCAATCCTAGTCAATTCAATCCAATCCAGTTCACTCCAATTCAATTCATTTCAATTCAATTTAATCCAATCAAATTCACTCCAATCAAATTCACTCCAATTCAATTCGATTCAATTCAATCAAATCAAATCAAAATCAAACTCACTGCAATCCAATTCACTCCACTACAATTCGGTCAAATCCAATTCGCTCCAATCCAATTCGATCCAATCCAATTCACTCCAATTCAGTCCAATCCAATCCTATTCAATTCAATAAGCATTTGTTTCCTTCACAAAATCAAAATGAACATAATAGGAAATATATATATAATATCATGTAGGAAGGTGGCAAAATTCATTAAAAAAAGTACAGAGCTATAGTGGTGTTCACCATAACAAAACAGACATTAGCAATTATGAAACATGTAAATTACATATTGATCATAATCAAAGTAAAAAGGGGGAAATACTAAAACATGAAATAACTTAATAATATGTGCTACGAATTGTATTTTACAAACAAATTATTCTTTATAGATCACGAGTAAAATACTAACATAAGAAGATTTTAACGAAAGCCCAACAAATCATTTTCATAATTTTACACCTAGGCCTATGTTTTTTTTTTTAATTGACATAACTGTCTATCTTGCCGCATTTCCTTTTTGGCTGTCAGACAACACACGGACGTGTTGACAAGAGGGGCCTCATCCTCCCGGGTGCCGCAGATGGGTTACAGAAAGGAAAAGAACTGGATCGAGGCCGGTCGTGGGTTGTTTTCAATCTTACATGATAGGATAGTTAGTTACGGTGTTTTTCCATAGCAATCGGAAGACGAGTTGGCATAACCAAGGATTTAGAGAGAGATATGATGGTCACTGAATACAAATGTACTTTAATTAATCGTTATCAGCCAGAATTAAAGAGCACCATTCGAAGTGGCATTGCCTGAAAATTCATTAAAAGGGTGTGTTTTAGATCTATATAATTTAGGTCAGTACCTATCAAAGTGTGAATTTACGGAAGAAAACAAAAATTGATGAAGGGAAACAGAATTTAGCGTTCCTTGATAAATGAACTACGGAAGAAGAATTCAACATTGACCCCCGGAAGTTATTAACCAATATAACATGATGATCAGAGGGGAAAAACCATTAGCGGACCTCGGATTATTTTACTTCAGCCTTATTCACTTTCCTCTCACAGATTGAAAATCATTGCTACAACCTTGAATGATAATTATCATAGCCTAGACTATTCGTTATAACTATTTTAATTACTATCGAAAAAAGATTTTTTTTTTTTTTTTTTTTTTTTTTTTTTTTTTTTTTTTTTTTTTTTTTTTTTTAGGGTGGAGATCATTGATCTACTTCGTTCTTTTTAGCTTGCTGGTGAGTAAGGTGAGGGACCTTCATCTGGAAAAAGTAACCGAAACCAAATGTCGGTCAATTTGAAAGAGGAAAATGTTATGAAACTAATAGCATAACACGACTAATAATGAGAACTAATGGCGATGATAAAGTTCAGGTAACATAATGATAATAATGATGTCAATGAAAATATTAATAATAATAAGGGTAATAATAACAATGAAGATGATGATGATAATACTATTAGCAATGATAATAGTAATAATAACATCATCATCAATAACAATAATAGATAATAATAATCATTTCATTTTTAACACATAATAACTATCACGACGTCTCTAAAAGAAGACAGAAAGCAAGGGGAGAATGAGAAAGAATGTGTGAGACAAAGACAGACAGAGAACCAAACAGACAGACAAACAAACTGACTCAAAAGGGAGGTTGACCATCTTCCGACTTGAGACAAATCCGAAAGAAAACATTTCCGAGAATCTCTAATACCCGATTTGCATGAGGCGCAGCAAACATGTTAAATCAAAGGACTTAATTGATTTTTATTTATCCAGACCGGTAATGAATGCTTAGTCCTCAAGAAAAATCATCAATTTATATCTCTCCAAAAACCGCATCTCTTTCTCTCTCTCTCTCTCTCTCTCTCTCTCTCTCTCTCTCTCATCCTCATCCTCTCCGTCCTCCTTCTTCGAATGACGTGCGAGAGGAGGAATTAAAGAGACGGTTGAGCTCTGGAAAAGTTTTTAAAAATGATTTATGAGCTACTCCGTTCCATATGATTATGTTAATGTGGAAAAATATTATACAAAACGTATCTTGAAAAGGATGGCTCTTCAAATGCCCTATTACTCAAAATATGACAAGAACTATAGCTGCAATATTTGGACCACGATTTCATGCCGCATGTTTGTGTAGACCCATATGCACAATTCTGTGTCTTTCAGCAAACCCTGAGTCAATTTTCTATCCATGTGATGATTCCAAAACCTCACAGTATACATACACTAAGTCTCATGTGCTACAGGAACAACGTTTTCCAACTGCTTATGCATACTTTCTTTCAAATTGCAATATATCATGACCAGAACTCAACTTTGTCTTTAAATGCATGCATTCACGTCAACTGCAGTTATTGACGAAAGGAAATTGCAACCCCACTCTCTAATCCATGCTAATATCAAGGTAGGTGAAAGTAAATTGGACGTACATGATCATAATAGCACAGTACGATGTTTACTTAAAACAATGACATGAATTATGCATAAGCTGTGTTTTATGCAACATTCGCACCGAACAGACGTCACAATTTATTATTAAATAATTATGTAGGCTGAATAATACTAGGATAAATTACCATTGCGTATACCGTCGTGAATCAAACTAAAATTTTGAGTGTCGAAATAATCAGACTGTAAATCAAAAAATATATATTTGTTCAATGCTTTCCAATCACAATCACAAAAGTTATGTTTGGTAAATGAATGAAAGCTATTACAAGAACATATTAGTTTTAAAGATTTTTTTTTCACTACGACTGCTTGTCTAGTCTTACTTACGTAATTTCGGTAATGGTCATGCTCGGGTTCATTATTTTTTAGATTCATTTCTCCTCAATAAAGTTTTTGTTTCCTTCTTCTAATTCTTCCCCTTCTTCTTCTACTTCTTATTCTTCTTCATCTTCTTCTTCTTCTTCTTCTTCTTCTTCTTCTTCTTCTTCGTCTTCTCCTTCTTCGTCTTTTTCTTCTTCTTCTTCTTCTTCTTCTTCTTCTTCTTCTTCTTCTTCTTCTTCTTCTTCTTCTTCTTCTTCTTCTTCTTCTTCTTCTTCTTCTTCTTTTCATTTTTACATTCACACCCGATCACACGAAATATTTGATTCAATTGGTCACAGTAAAAATCGACACCCATAATTTCCATGACGAATGTATGATAAAAATGGTGTTCACAAATGTTTATGAATAGAGAACCCTCCTCAAATGGGGGGGGGGGGGGGCGGAGTGTATTATGACATCTCGTCATGCCGTGGGACATATCAGGTTTTTGTATTTGGGGGCTTTCATTCTGGGAGGTCTAACCCCGTGGTACTGGGGATAAGAAACATTCAAGAACATTTTTTTTTTTTTAAAGCAATTTTTTATTTTTTATATATTTATTTAATTTTTTTTTATTTTATTTTTTAAATTTATTTATTTTATTTTTTTTGAGGGGGGGGGGCGAATTTAGCTATAGGCCCATCCTCTTGAAGAGTTAATGCCTATATTTTTTATAATACAATGTAAGAGTAGAACATGTATACTTGATGTGACAGATCCAATCACTGTTCCACTTGGGTAATTGTTCAATTTTCCATCTCGTAAGTTCATGTAATGACTCGAAATTGGATGTGCCCAAAATAAAATGATTTGACACGGAGCATACAGATAAACCCAAATTAGACATGGTCATAGAGAAAGTCACATTAATAATACATACGCCATGTGATGAATTATTCAAGCCCCTCTAAAGTGTTGGGAGCCCCTCAAATTTGATGGCAAAATTTCATTTAAATTGTATCATAATGTGAATGAGGATGCATGTCATTTAAAACATATTTCTGCAAGGACTTTTTTTGTTTAATTGTTTGAAGTCGAATATCGATGAAAGAATACAAAATGCAGGTTTTCTGCGTGCAACAGAAATTCAATATTATGTATTATGTTATCAACATTCGTCTTCAAATACACATTTTTTGAGGGGGGGGGGTCTTTACATAAGTGTGTCATTATGATACGATTTAAGTGAAATGTTTCTATTAGTTTTTTGGTAAATTTGGGGCTCCTAGCACTTTAGAAGGGCTTTAAGTGAACGATCCATTTGTGTGTATATTTCTTTTACAATTTTATATGTTCAGTAATTTTTTTTATTACCATTTCCCCAATCGTATAGGTTCTATAGAAATATCAAGAAAACGGAGGATTTAATTTGAGTGATTTGTAATCAAAATGATGATATAGATACATTCATACACTATGTAGGTATATATAACAGGTTGATTCAAATGGCAAATGAAAACAAAAACGACAAGTGTAAAAGAGGAAGAAGGTGTATAGTCCTCATACATGTCATCAACATAGGCGGACTCAGGAGGGAAGGGGGCGGCCCCTAATTGCACTATTGAGGACTAAAAAGACGACAGCAAATCCTTTTTCTTTTAATGATGTGTCGATAGCACATGCATTGGTCTAAATAATACATTTTGAGATCAGACGTATGGGATTCCGTCATTTTGCCAGACATGAACTTATTGGAGTATTTTCGGAACACTGGATCTTGACAAGTCTTGAGTACATCGATTCAAGTATGACGCAGATTAAAGATAAAGGTGAGTTCTGGTAATGCGATCGCATTTTGAAAAAAAGGTGTGGAATGGATCAGAAACAGTTGATCATGTAGCATGTAAGTATTGGTGTGCACTGGAGTCATCAAATCATAATAGATTTGGCCGAATCTTGGTAAAGTAACAAGCACTGTACACAGAAAGCTATATATGGGACAACACACATGGTGTCGGGGCTAGTACTACCTTGATTTCCTTGTCTTTCTATGCTCATTACTCAGCCATTATACATTTTCTTACAAAATTGTTTGGCACATGTCATTTATTTGTAATCTTGAACATTCAGTGTAAGTTTCGTTTGATTCTGTGAGAATTAATTTTCCTTTTTTTACCAGAACTGGAGTTTATCTTTAAAATGATAACATTAGGTTCTTGTATAACGCTCATATCATGGCGCTCTAGCATTTCAAACAATTTATTCCTGTCAGAAACCCATTTACCTCACCTGGGTGGAGTGTAGCAAATTTAGATTAAGGTCTTGCAAAATGTGACATTATGGTTCGAAACCTCCAAAAATGAAATTGACCGTCACAACAACAAAATGCCAGAAATCCTTTAAACTGCCAAACGCCGTGACACACGGTACCTTGGAGGTCACGTGTATATCTATGCTTTGACTAATTATAGCTGGATTTAATCCGATGACTAGTCCAAAACGGAAGAGTTTTATTGTCTCTCATCTTCTGTTTATGTCACTCAATTGTCATTTCTATTCACCACCGACACCTATGAGATGTCACCCCCGGAAGTTGGCCGTCACTCGGGGTAGCAAATCGGGGTAAAAGAGTCATGTACCGGATGAAATTGAACAGGAATTAAATAAATATTTTGACAGGAACACAAAAATCTGACTCCTCCTTGTGTCCCCGACCCCCGCAACAGTTGGCGTGCCCAGACTATTTGACCAGAGGAGGGAGGGGGTGACACACAAAATCATAGTCCCTCGAAACATTTCCAAACAGCCGGGAAGGAGTTTGGCTATACGGTCTCGACAACTAAACTTCGTGAATGACCATTTTCTTTTTCTTAGCGGATAAACAAGGTATGGCTTGGCCTTCTTGCCCCCCCCCCCCCCCACCCCCGTAACGGCTATTCCTATTGCCCTCCCCTATCAAATGTTACACCTCCAAATGCCACTGCAAAATCACACCTAAAGAGAAGTCCTACCCTTGACATAAGTTCATTTAAATGAAAGCAGAAAAATCGGAGAAGCAGAATGGCAAAGGTTTGAAATAAATCGGACCAGTAATAAGAAATATATGCATGTCTGAAATATGAGATCACTACAGATATTAGGATCTCAAATTGGCAATTTCGTCAGGGGTTTGTGGCGTAGTGACGGATGACTTTCCTGTTTGTTGTGTATACAACATCCCTAATATCTGTCTTTCTCCAAAGTGCCTTCATCCTACTATTCAAATTATATTATTGAGAGAATATATTACTACAGGCCCTGTCAAAAAGAAAAGACCAACCCGAGGGGAAGAGGGAGAAAGGTAAATAGAGAGAGAAGGCGAGAGAGAGGGGGAGAGAGAGGGGAATTGAGATGGGAGTGTGTGTGTGTGTGTGTGTATGTGAGAGAGAGAGAGAGAGAGAGAGAGAGAGAGAGAGATAACGATCATGGAGATAGACAGTGTGAGAGCATTTGTGAAATTAGAAAGAGAGAGAGAGAGAGAGAGCCGTGACTACGTCATCAGTCATCGTCGATCACGTATTATGAATTGAAATCATCCAATTAGAAAAACGCGGGAAGCCGTCACCAATGAGTAAATCCATCACTCAAACAATTCAAAGTAATTGTCTGAACAAATTGCCCTTCACGCACACTGAACATCAATGTTAGAATCACTGGAATAATAGAACACAAGGTGAAAAAAGGCGCCAAAATTATTTCATTGTGGTTCAGAAGAATAAAACCAGACGTTGGTTGCGTAAATGGATGATAAACAGACCATAGATTATTCTTTACATTAATCCAAATGGAACCAAAGCTTAACAATTAATATATTGATCGGTTTTTGAAGTGTATACAGTAACTGTTGTCAATGGCATTGATATTCGTACACATACGAAGGGGGGGGGGGGGGGGGGGGGGGGGGTAGACAGCCGGGTAGAGGGACAACGCGGGCGCGAGAACAACACCAAAAAGGTTGAAAATTGAGCAACGTATCTTAGATAAGCATGTTACTTACTAGTACTCTTCTTCTTCTTCTGATCAAGTCTGCCTCCTTCGATAATTGACTGAAGATTCTTGCAAACTATGTGCGTGTGTGGTTGTTAACCGCAGTTTACGTTCATTCGATTGAAATTTACATTTATGGTATACTCATTTTAAAAAAATACTCAATAATTGGCTAACAATAAAATATGCCACGACCCTAGCATGCAGGTGTGTTTTAATTCAGGTACATGTGAGACCGTCATATCGAATTTGGAATAATTATAGGTAATTTTGTAAAGATTTTGCTCTAAAAAAGTTGTATCGTTATGTTTATTCAGTCAATTTAGAAACCTATAAATGGTATACCCTCACATAAGTATTGAAGACTATAATTTCATATTATATCATATTAATTTGGTTCTCATGCTCATGACACTTAAAAGGCAAAGGCAAATGAACAATGCGTCACAGAACATCAGAATATAATACATTAAGATACACAACACCCAACCATCAAATACAAAGCCCAAAGTGAAAACCATTCCAAATTACAACCAATTAGTCAAAATGACAAAAGGACAAAAGAACAAACAAAAGGGAGGAAGGCGGGAATTTTTTTAAAAATGTGTTGTGAGAAAAATAATGCTTGACAAATTATCAAATATTGACGAAGCTCCAGGAATATTTTTCCCTTTTATATAATGAAAGCAGTGGCTTGCAAGAATGATTCCAATGTCACATGGAAACAATGAACTCTATGGAAAAAAAAGGATAAAATTGGTGAGAAATTTCCTTTTTGCTCCGGAGTATAGTCTAATTACATAGACCTGACCCACTTGCGAATAATTCTGAAAATAAGCGCGAAATGTTTTATTGTTACCATTGTGACGATGTACAGTATCTGTTATTTATAAATACATGCGAAAAGAATGTTCTTATCCTTGTTACCATCGTACTGATGTACAACTGTGTGTTGTTTACACAAAGATATTAACAGGCAGGCAGTGGGCAGTTTTGCTCACTCAATTTTAGAATTGAATATGTTAATTCATTTATTTATTTTCAGTTTTATTTGAACATGGTTGCCCTTCTGTTAAAAAAAGTTGCTTTCCTTTAGGGCCCTGGATATAGCATATCAACAGTATGTAAAATAATAATACAGAATAATCAAATCTCAGAGCAAAGGTGCATGGTAAAAAAAACAGCAGAACAAAAACAAAACAAAAACAAAAGCAAATACAAAAATTATAAAAGAATTGCAACAGGCTACATCAAGACTCTAATGCTATACCATACAAGGGCTATACCCCCACAAAGATAGATACACAAACATATTAAATAATATACACCACATCGTTGACGCATAAATCAGCAAAGATACATGTACATTGACTAGCATAGATGGTTTTCAGAGAGAGCTCATTAGTAATTAATCATATCTGATTGATACACGACTGTAAAATCAAAAAAAGTAAACAATACAGATGCCGTTTTAGATCAAAATTTTGAGGTTCACCTCAACAAAAGTGCATCGACAAGGCCATATTTTTCCGTGTAATATAAAACCATTTGTTGAGAGCGTGCTCATCTGTAGTATCAGTGGTACTTAGAAAGAGAGAGAGAGAGATACGGGTAGAGAGGCAGAGACAAACAAATAGTAAATGACTTCCGCCCCAGTATTATTTTTTTCTCCATTTTCTTTGTTTTCATCCTTTCAATAGAGCGATGTCCAGGTGATACGATCACGCCGTGTGAGCCCTTGTACCCAAGGTTGATGTAAGCGTCAAAGTTAATTACTGATTAGTATTCAATGCAAAAATTAATAAAAATGAATTGAAATAATTATGACAACACCAGCCTCAGTTCCAGGCATATATCATTGTGAGAAATGACAACAATTGAATAATTGTGCGTAGCTCTAATCAAGTTCCACATTCTTCTTCCTTTTGCTTGATTAGTGCAGTCCATCATCATCTGGTATATTGTATAGCTTTATCTCATTTCTATCTTATTGCTGCCATCCCTTACGATTTGTTAATTTCAAAATGTGTCTCCCGGAAATCGAACCCGGATTCCTTGGCTTGGAACACGTATGGCTTAACCACGAGACCACGGAGACGCGTCAGTAGTTTCGGCGAGTAATGAGCGGCAGTTTCATTATCGATTCTTTGTCCATGGCATAATATATTCACCTTTTATTTTAAAAAATAATTTAAATTTGTCTGAAGTATGTGGCTACTATTGCCCTACTGCTTTCATCGCCACCTCCTCTCTTATTGTGAGAATGGTGCTCAAAACAAATAACACAAGCTGAGAATGATGGTCTCTATAGCTATACATACAAAATTCAAGTAATTTCATCAAGAAAAAGAAAGTTTTATTACGCCTATACACAAGGATACATAAGGTATCTGGTTAATATTACGTCATTATCAAGTCTGCTATAAACATTGATATAATATATACCAATTCGACCTTATCTTTTATAACCATTACATCATATAGAAGAAAATAGGGATAGGGGTCAAATTTAACAGTTAGTTGAATGCACTTTTTCTAGATATCTTCGTGACCCTCATATTGTTAAATATAAAATGAAAATGCAATGGCTCTTTTTTTTTTTAATTTGATGGCCCTTGTTTCTATGCTGTAAAACGCAGTTCAAGGCTATAGACATTGGAAAGAAGGGCGGTCTTGCAGGGTTGTTTTCTGTAGCCATTTCCAAGGAATATGAAAAAGGTTTGAATAATCGACAATTATATAAATACCAGCATAATGGTTATATTGAATTTATCTTTGAGCGCACATAAGGTGGTCTAGAGGTTGATTCCACGGGAAATTTAGACCGGAGTTCGAATCGGAGACGCACCTTTCAAGGATAACATTTAAAGTTCTTAGTTAGATGATGGTGATCATATCTGATAAATATTCAAAAAGCGTATGAACACCAAAGTGCAGATGCTTAAAGCGCCTTAAAGGAAATACTCCAATATGCTAGGAAAAGAAGGAGGGGGAAGAAACAAAGTAGTGCCAAATAAAACAAAAATAGGACCAAATGAAATAAAATGAGAATGAAATTGAGTAAGATATAATGTTTCCTACCTCTATATTGAGGAAGGGAGAGAGAGAGAGGGGGGGGGGGGGGGAGAGAGAGAGAGGGGGGTAAGAGAGGGAGATAAACAGACATGGAGATACACGGGAAGAAACGGAAGACATGAGGATAAAATATTTTTGAGAGGTTGAAGAATTCAAATTCTGTCCTGCATCTATAGGCCCCTATACAGTAACATTGATTCATTAATCAATGCAGTGGTCGATAATTATGTGTTCTGATACACATCTGCCTCGAACATGTAAACACACACACAATAAAAATAGATGAGACACCCCTAGTCAGTGGCTACCAACAAATGGTTGTCGTGGCTGGGCTACTAGAGATGAATCAGAATCTGAATCATCCTTTAGCTATAGTCACGTGATCTACAAGATGACAACGCACACCGCATCTGAAGGTCATCGAAACGGCAAATTTCATTAAAGGTTTGACATGCGTTTTGTATTTTCACGAACACTAAAAGGTTATATCTACATGAATATATGGGACTACCAATATAACGTGGCTCACAATCTTTGGTTGCAGTCATAAACGATGCATTTATTTGGAGAGCAATCCATCTCATTTCACATTGCTACCATAAAGGGATTAAATAATAATAACGTATAACAAATAGATAAATAAGTACACTCTTAAAACTGAAATGTTAAATCACCATTTAAAAGGGCCGAGGAGTGACAACTCTTTCAAAGTGTTAATCTACCATTTTGAAAGAGTTGTCACTCCTCGGCCCTTTTAAATGGTGATTTAACATTTCAGTTTTAAGAGTGTAAATAAATAGATAAATAGATAGAACACCAATGCAACTTTTTTCGAAAAGTCAACTCGGGGGCAATTTCAATACCATATTGTATATCCCTTAGAAATTATGTTCAGATTATGTAATATAATGTTTTGTTTTAAATGCTATTGAAACTGCCTGTTGATTTTTCGAAAATAGTTGCGATCGTGTAAGAGATAGGCAGATAAATCAATGAATAAAAAACGTCATTATTTAATCACTTAATTGATTAATTGATTAATATTTTAATTACTTTACTAGTACCCAATTTTGCAATGAACATACTTGATAAATTTGGACTAACAAGCTTGGACTGATCTTTCATATCCATGATAATTATACACTTTCATGTGTACACTATGCAGCTCTTGTAATTTTACAGCTTTTTTCTTCTCATTATTATCATTCCACCGTCCACCACACAGAATACATGGTATAAGTACTACATAATCAACCTCCTGTAATTATCTAATTTATGTTATAATGTGTAATAATTCGATTGTAGCACACTATTATGCATAGTATGTTTCAGACAGTTTCTTTGACTGTGTGTACTTAATTTCTACCTTTGTTATCTATTTGGTTTGTATGTCTATTTGTATTTGAAAACCAATCTCAAGTTTTGGTCGCATCAAAGAATTTAAACAAATATAATAATCATTGCTTCCTAGCATTTTCTTTCACGATGTAATCGCGTGACGAAGCAGAATTCAACTTAATCCTTAACAGCATCATACATCAGAGCTTTTTTTAGCCAGGTCTTCTTGTCCTTCTTCTTCTTTTTCTTTTTTTTTCCCCGTTTTTCAAAGGCGCATGTGTGTCCCTGAAACATAATTCCACGGATGACGTACAACAGAGCGGACATAATGAACATAACCATATAATACATATAGTAATGGAAAATTTTGTGAAAAGAACATGTGACGAGTGGTCACGTGTTTGGAAAGAACTTGAGTGGTGGGAGAAAATCCCCTTAAGACAGTTAATATCGCCATAAATTGATTATGATATGATACTGGATTCAAAATATCTTTAGAAATGAGAAATGTATAGTATAATAAGTCTAATTTAGTTATCAGTGGTCTCTACAAGGATTGCTTTTTTTAATATTTTTTTAAAGGGATTCTCTCGGGGCCGTGGGTGGGAGGGAGGGGAGGGAGGAGGGAGGGGGTACTATAATTATCAGGAGTATTCAGGACATCAGCGACTCATTGCTAGCTATGATTGATGTTTGTTTCTGGGTGCCAAAACGCGAAATGGTGCGTAGGGAACGGGGGGGGGGGGGGGGAGTACGCCGTCTGTATACAATAAGGGACCTCTGACATCCCGATTATGTAGGCCTACGAAATTAAGGCAATGTCATATGTTCGTCTGAAAGTATTTCTTTACTTTTTATAAGAATAAAATGGATAAATGAATTACAAAAACAATTTATTCTTGTAAATATTCCTTTTACATTCTTTCCAAAATGACAATGACTTCCTTGCATTCCGTATCAACACAAATCAAAGTACAGGCTAGGTTATATATAAAATAGAGCATCAAATCGATACATCAATGTAAATTCATTTTATACGACAGGAACAGAACATCAGTATTGACAACACACAAATAAAATGTATTTTAGTCTTCCAACAAAATGACTGCAAAATCATCCATGCTGGTATTTGGGGAAGATGTCAGGTGTATTTTCATTGTGCTGCAGTATAACGTATGACTCAATATGACTGGTGGACTGGCCAAGGGTTGTTATCACATGCTTGTGATACCTTATTTTTTACTCATCTATCATGACTTTGCCATTTTCTCATTATGAACATATCGTCCTTGGTAATTCTTACCTTTCTCGCTTTACAATTCTGGAGGGGTGATAAGGAGAAGGTGGATTATAGTGATTTTACACCATTTTTCGTCTTCCTCTTCTTCTTCTCCCATCCCTTCTTTACCTTCCTCCTACTGATCATTATTATATTATTTTATTTACTCTTTATTCTAATTTTTCTTTTTCTTTTCTTCTCAAATTCACTCTCCTTGTACGTCTCTAGAATCTCATACTATACTACTCCGTTCTCGCCTCCTATAATACCTTTTGAATTCAGACCTACTTTATTGTGTTACTCAGTACGGGAGCCTATTCACATACAAGCTATGCTTTTTATTTAGGCTTCCCACATTTTACATTGTTTTTTACCTTGCCTGTTATATCTACATATTTCGAAATTTCGTACTTATTTCCCTACATTATACCTGATTTGAAATTTTTTATTTTTTTATTTGTTTTCTTTGTGTGAAATCTACTCTTATATAATATACGCCTGTATAAAAAAAGTTATTAAAACAACAAAATTAATGTAAAATGTGGAATGAATAAAACTTCAAACTTCAAACTTCACACTTCATGATTTATTTGTTTGTAATGTTTAATAAGATTTGTTTATTCCTGTAATTGCTCACTATTCAGAAATAGCAGTTGATAAATACCTGACTAAATAGAAATTGATTAGAAAAATGTTATATGTGGCGAGACTCTAACAAAATGTGGAGCAAAAATGTTAATGACCATCGAAATAAGTAATCACACTTATAGGTTATTACGCTATAGTATTTTTAAAATGTTTTGATTTTGTGCTATTATTATAGACAGGTATGATGGATGTTTTGCGCATATTCCTTTCTTTTCTTTTTTAATTTAATTAATATTACTTTTTTCCCATATTTTCCCCTCCACAGGGATTTTATTGATTTTCAGTTGCAACAAATTAACAAACATAAGAATATAATATTCAAGGTAATTAACATTTATGACATAATTAACATCGACTACTCAAGATACAAATATTTGTTGAACTGTTGAGTTAACAGAAAACAAACATATTTTCAATAATGTATTTCTGATGTTCATGGAAAAAATGGAAAAATATTATTATGAACGCATGAAGGCCTCCCGTATGACATACATGGTTTGTTTTTTCATAATGCTTTGTAACCATGGTAACAATGGATATGTGCAATTTAAACACAGTCATGAAACCGTACAAGTTGCTTTCTATATGTCAAGGTAGAAAATACAACTGTTCAAAGAATGATCGTATAAAAACCCATGATAGTGTGTTGTGTGTGCCCTATGGGAAACATTGAATTGTAATTCCCCCCTAATACTTTAAGCTCACATGTATGAAATGCATTAGATTTGGGCAATGCTCTGACCAATCTTAGATTGTTTTGGTGATATGAATGGCCTTTTTTTACAAGCATGATCGGAATAATCCCTAGAAATCAAATCAGGGGTAATTTAAATACCCTAATGAATCGCCATGGAAATCATATTAGTATATTGTACTATACCATTTTGATGTTCGCACATAGGTTATCGACAAGACTATTGAAATTGGCGAAAGTTGATTGCCTTTGCCGAAAGCCTTTGCGATCGAGTTAACAATATATCGTGCTAAAGTTGGCAACTTTCCTGATGGCTGCTTTATACTTCATATTATTTTGTCGAATACCCGAGTTAGATTATAAGACTCAGGAAATGCCTGATTTATAAACATGATAAAAGGAACAATTGCCACATCATGTCACTCCCGATATACGACCCCCCCCCCCCCCCCCCCCAACGCCCTGTTATTATGTCGTGGAAAATTTAGCTGAGTTGTCAGTGATGGGCCTGTCTGTTTGGCGGGGAGCCGTCAAGGTGAAAATAATGTAAGGATGTAGTGATTTAGCCTTGAACTTGATTACACATGCTTGTGTGTGCATATAATTATGATGAGGTGATGGCAGAGATAGGACCCTTTCTAATCCAATCTTATCATTCATGCTCATGGGTTTGTGAATGAGGTGTCTCTTCACCATGTTCAGGGAGGGAGGGAGGGAGGGTTAGGGGTGACTCATAAAATGAATTCACACACCACCGGCTTCATAATGTGACTTTCCTTTCCCTTAAAAGGTGTACCGGTCGTTGCTTTTTTCACTTAAAATAAACACGGTTAAATCTTGCATACAAACCAAACAATAATGTTGTCTCCATTTTGTATCACAAATCCATATGTACACTGCAGACAGAATTTAGATTTAAATTATTTTAGGAAATCTGACAATACATATAATTACCTAATGCTGAAATGAAATAGCTTATTTCAATGTACCTGAAACAGAAACCTCATGGTTTCATGTGATGTATAACAAATTATACAGAAAGCAAATTTCTTATTGGATATTTTTCACATTCTGTTTCCTCATCGAAAATACATTCCATTAATTATGCATTTTGTATACAAATAAATAATTCTGAATGTGATCGTGAAAGAAATGATATTATATCATTTGACGAAGGAAATGAGCCAGAAAAAGAGGGAAACGATTCGGTATACTCAGGGGAGCCATGGCTGGTGGCTTGGATGTTGTAGGCCTACTCCATATTTTGAAGTGGTTCGTGTTTACATGATTTTATGCTGCATCGTGACTCACAGAATAATTTTACACACCATTGGCCTCACAATGTTTACCATTCAAACTAAATAATTATGATATAGGAGGAAATTGGTGTTTTATTATCAAGCGAGTTGGCTACTTGCCAAATTTACCATTAACCTAATTTTATTTAAAGTAACATAACTCGATCAGTTGATTAACTTATTTCCGCTATACGTCTTTTATGTATATTATGTCTTTTATGTTCTATGTCCTTTATCTCATCTTGTATTACAATGTCTCATTATATTACTGCACAATATTGTTACTTGTATAATAGCCATATCGACATGCATTTAGTGGTGAATGAAATATAATATTGGTTTAATTAGTAGTAATAGTAGTTTTAGAATTAGTTGTTGTAGTAGTAGTAGTAGGAGTATTATTATTATTAGTAGTAGTAGTAGTAGTAGTAGTAGTAATAGTAGCAGTAGTAGTAGTAGTAATAGTAGTAGTAGTAGTAGTAGTAGTAGTAGTAGTAGTAGTAGTAGTAGAAATAGAAGTAGTAGTAGTAGCAGTAGTAGCAGTAGTAGTAGTAGTAGTAATAGTAGTAGTAGTAGTAGTAGTAGTAGTAGTAGTAGTAGTAGTAGTAGTAGTAGTAATAGTAGTAGTATTAGTCGTATTAGTAGTAGTAGTAGTAGTAGTAGTAGTAGTAGTAGTAGTAGTAGCAGCAGCAGCAGCAGCAGCACTACTAGTAGTAGTCGAACATATCTTTATTATATTATTGAATATTTTCATAATGCTGTATATTGTGTAGGCTTATTGTATGCCAAAGGACCACCATTTCGCTAGAAATTGCGAGAGAGATATTTATGTCGAATATGACAATGCTGTGTATCTCCGAGGGGCATAAAAATGAATGACGTTCGTTGCCCAGAACAATAATAACCATAATTCGATAATAATTGGCAAGATAGGAATGTCTGGAAAAAAAAGAGTTATTGAAATTACCTCGTAATCATAAATTCTATTGAATTCATTGTTAATTTCCATGACAATGTCGCGTCTCTAAGCAACAGCAAACACGTACAAGAAGTCGATTTATAATGTTCGTTTGGAGGGAAAAGAATTGTTCTTTGTGTTGTGTTCTCGCCACTCATTTATTGTGTTTGAATGCATCATATAATAGTTATTTTTAGTTTTTATAGCTAAACATTATTGCTCTCATTGGTTGAATTTATATGAAGGTTGACAAAGCGACTGTCAGTGTTTGTGCGAAATCAACAGAACGCATTTTTGTGTGTTTTCATCGATGTTTCGTTTAAAAAAAAAACCTTCGATACTATGTTATTTTGCGAAGAGTAACACGTCATTTTTCTTGTTTATAAAAATATGATTCAAGAACAGCTCTTTTTCAAAAACATTTAACCCTTTCTTGTTATCACATGTCTCACTATTAAATGTACTCGAAATATGAATTATCACTTTCTCTCACTTCTGTGATAGATTTATAGAAAAAAACATAATTTTGTTTATCTTAGAATAAAAAAAGACGAAAACACACAGACGTTTACAAAAATAAACCAGATGAATATTTATTTTTTGTTTAGTTATTAAAATAATTTTGATTATCAATCTGACTTATAAGCCTAAGAAAATAATTATGTTATCTCTTATTATTGTCTTCAAGTTCCAGTTATTTTAAAGGCATGAATCAAGACCAAATATATATGTATTTTGAAATGGAACAACAAAGTCCCTCTGAAGAGGTAAAGAGAGAGAAAAAAAAATCAAGACCAAAATGTAAGTGAAACATTGAATACTGAGTAACAACATTGAACAGGTAACATGAATATCATGATTATCGTTGACATATAAATACACTACTATCAGTACATGAAACGAGCATGAAAGTGGGTAATTAATTCCAATTGGTTCGTTTTAATTTTACTAACGTTAAATCATCATTACCCTGATTACATATATGCTTTTTTAGAACGATTCACTTGTGTAAATCCCATAAAGTGAAATTAAAATCACATAAATCGTATCAAATCCAAATCTGTTAAAATACTCACATTCGCAACAGCGCTTAATACTATACGTTTCTAAGCTCTTTATAAAGTAAATATTATTAAATATTAAAAAACATCTGCGAAACCTCTAATGAATTCGTGTCAAACAAAAGAAGTTGGCATTTGATTGACAGTAGGGGTTTGTGAGTAACAGATGACCGCTTGTGTCATGCACTGTTTATTACTTTGGGATTTGTCCTGTCCTACTTCTATACATGGGGTAGTATGAGACACACAAGCAGTCGAAAATCGTGACGATTCTGGGTCGTGTAAACACAGCGACGTGTAGTGACGTGTGGTGGGAATTAGTATGGAATGTAGTTAATGGGTGATGATGGGAGAAGGAGGGGGAGGGGCTTACGGGGAACGCCCCTGCACCCTTAATCGACTCCACTTAAAATAAGCATGGGCCTCTTTCATTCCCGGGCATGCCGACCAAAAAAACAAAAAAAAATCAACAAAAACAAAATCAAAATCAAAATTGTAGCCTTCCAGAGATTTTCACGGACGTGAGGAAGATACGCCTCTAAATATTGTACTCCCTTTCAAAGACATGTGACAAAATATCAGTTGTGGAAAAAAAATGCAAACTCGTATTTTAAAACTGGCTATATATACAGGTTATAGTCCTTACATGAAGTATTAGGTTCGTGGTCCTTAGTATGCAGGCTAATACATAAAACAATTTTACAGTGACTTTAAGCGGCAAGGCCAATGCATACCTGGTATTCTTCATTTGACGAAATGTATTAAAGATAAGAAGAGAGATTGTGCGTATAGAAAGAGAGGTGGACAGATAGAGAGATGGGAGTGGGGTGAGATAGAGAGAAGTAGAGAGAGCAGAGAGAGAGAGAGAGATAGATAGAGAGATAGAGGGGGTGGGAGGAGAGAAAGAGAGGGGGTTGAGAAATTGGAAAGTAGATCCAGAAATACGAAAAATGTGAAAGGAGACAGAAGAAGAAATAGAAGGAGCAGAGCGGGGAGCAGAAAATAAATAGGAGAAGAGAGAGAGAGAGAGAGAGAGAGAGATAGAGAGAGAGAGACTTTTTTTTATCATGCTTAGTACAAAGATAACACATTTAAATTGTCATGTGTTTGTTATATTTGTAAAAATGCAAAAGAAAAAGAAAATCAAACAGAAATAATTAAATAAAATCCAATAAAATCAAAATCAAATGTCAAAGCTTTGCTTCTCTCTCTCTCTCTCTCTCTCTCTCTCTCTCTCTCTCTCTCTCTCTCCCTCCCCCTCTCTCTCTCTCTCCCTCTCTCTCCCTCTCTCTCTATCTCTATCTCTATCTCTCTCTCCATCTCCCTCGTCCTCTCTATTCATCCCAGAGAAAGGTACTGGTACATTTTGGCACGTCACGTGGCGGTTTCTTCCATCACATGACCGATCGCAGGCGCCACGCTGTTGTGAAGGTCACTTTGTAATACGGCTCCAGAAAAATGGTCAGTATAGAAGAACAATATTGACTGCCTTTACTCACGGAGTACTTACAGTACTTGAAGGAAGATCCACCCTTAATAGCTGAAAAATCAGAATAGTAGACCTCCCAAAAAAGTTACGAATTTTTTAAAGTTGTCATCACTTGGAATTTAAAATTGGCTGAATTGGTAATGTTACTGTGATTATATTATAAACATAATATATTATATATAAATATAAATATTTTGAGCTGTGCTTCAAGGGAGAAGGCGCTTAGGAGGAAAATATAAATTAGATGATACTTTTGTACACGGCAAACGGGAGAGGGATCCGTAACTACGTCACAATCCACTTGCCAATTTGAGATTTACATAGGTTTAGTAATCTCTTATTTCAAGAATTCATAACTTCCGTATTATATGTCCGATTTATTTCAAACTTTCGCCATTCTGTTTCTCATATTTTAATGAACTCATTACAAAGGTTTGATCGCACTTGAACCTAATAAGGCTAGCTCGTGGATTACTACATCTTTTTAATTTTCTCATCGGTTGAAAAAAAAGGACAAATATTGGCCTAAGAATGTCATAAAATTAATGTTTGAAAAGTGAGATCAATATATGCAACATAATAATAATAATAGTTCGTTCTTATATAGCACTTTTCAGGACCGCAGGCCCTCTCAAAGCGCTTTAAAGACATACCTCTTAATTTACAAACGGCACATATCCCTACGACCTCAACTCTAACCGAATGGTTTTTTTTTCTTTGACATTATGTACTTTTGTAAGTGCTATAATGATACTTTTTTCAGCGCTCCTAATTCTTTTAATCAATATCATAATTATGGTTCGGGACAACTTTCCTCATTTTGTTGCACACTAAACTGCAATGAATATCCATGCATTTGCCTTCCATGAATTATGGACCTGTGCATGAATCATTATACAGTATATTGATTAATTTACTCTATACACATGCATGCATACACAAATAAACCGAATTCTGTGTATTACGTGAATAATGGCATGATTTCCATTCTAGCCCTATTAATTATGACATTTTTAAAAGTAAAATGAGTTTTGTTGTTGTTGTATTGATTCTGTTTTTTTTTGTTGTTTTTTTCCTTCTACATGTCAATGTAAGCCCAATCTGTAAGTGCCATCCGCACAGGAAATACACCGTTATAGAAAATATTTTTTCTTCTTAAAAGCATTAATGAAATGGGTTACAATAAATATTAACGTTCCAACATGATTAGTCAATAATAAGAATCTTAATTTTAAGTTGAGATCGCGATTATTTGGAAACTTAAATTACCGTATGTTACTAATTGAAATGTAATATATGACTTGGGATATTTGTGATTTATGATTTGGTCGTTCGCATGTCTACAATAGTAAATTTAAACATTGTTGATTCAAGCTGTTTGTAGCTCTTTTCTGAGAAAGATAAATATGTAAACGATATTTAAGGGCTAACTATAATTATTATGTACGTAGGCCTATACAAGGCGGGCATCTTTGAATTGGCGCATGGCCAGGTTAAGCACTTTAATATCATTACATGCGCGTTTGTCTCTCCCCCATTCCATTTAGAAGGCATTAGAACACCCATTCAGCTATTTAGGTGAGGAATTTGACACCGGAGTTGGTGTAATACCCATAATTATGCTCAGACTGGTCATAATTAAATAACCGAAATACCATGCAGGCGATGAGAGAGCGTTATTTGACATGTGTGTGTACTATACACAGCTCCACCGTTGTATTACAGCGATGCACTACGTAATCGTCTACTGAAGATAACGCGTGGAATAGCTGCCCGTGGCGGGTCTCTGACGTCATTAACTGGCCATACACTTCCACTGGGCATCACAGCTTGGACATCGTCCGCAAAGCTAGCTATAAATGGTCTGTGAAAGTATAGTCTCAATAAAGAGACTCTTTTGCGACACTCTTATGAGCTGGGATGGTACGGGGTGTGTGTGTCGATCATGACAGGATTGGAGGGGGTGATATAATGAGCCATTCACATACAAAATGCAGTTTAAAGCCCAATTGGCAACGAAACCGATCAGGATTGCATTTGGCGTAAATGACACTTATTGGTATTTACAGAATGGAAGATGGAGGTGTGCTTTTGGAGACTAGCCTTTCATAATAGTCAAAACATCCGGCCCTCCGGAATGTATACACCCTTTTCCATCTTGTGATATCGCAGCTGAAGCATTAGTGGTGGATTTCTGTTCTTGATTAAAATTTGACGCTAGCCTATAACTTGCAGACCTTTAGAATAAGTAATAACGAACGAAAATGAATATTTATTAAATCAATATCTCATGAACTTCTTGACTATTATATCAAATCCGATCGATATTGCTATTAAAGTCCGATTCCTAATAGCAAATCCACCACCACCCAAGGGAAATACTTAACTGTATCATTATCCGTCTACAGTACAGGCTAGACTATCATACCAGTATATTAATAAGCCAGTTCACGGTTGCAGTCTGAGCATGAGCAGATAAAGGTCATTGCAGAACAAATTTTGAAATACACGGAGACGAAATACTGGATACGTGCTCATGAATGTTATGTAACATTATTCATTCATGCACATTTAGTGCACTCCATGGTACACAGGTGAAAGTATTCTTTGAAAAGGGGGAACAAAGGCTATTTATAAAAGCACCCCCATCGCTATAGGAGTGATTATTTCAAAATGTATAAAGTGGGACCTCTTCATGTTTTTGAAGATCTGTGGATATTCGGGGTCATTGCAGTAAGGTGCTAACCGTGAACTGGTCTATTACCTACGGTGTTATGACGTCACAATGCCGTATATTCGATTGGTACAGACGTAAAAAAGATCCATGGACTCCAAATCTGTGATTTGCTTGAGACACCAAATATTCCGATCCTGCTCACTGTCGAACTTATTGAAAAACATATTTTGCGAGGTGTAGCGGTATAGTAGTCATGTAGTTTACGAAGGCGTATATAATTATAGTGTTGTGACTTTAGATATTACATAAAAGTATGATCCATTGAATCATGGCCTTAGATCCAGTTCTATTACTTGAATTATATCGATTTACCAAAAAAACTATTTTTCAAAGAATAATATTCGTGGAAGAGTAGGTACTTGTCTTTACTAATAATAATACAAATATTGAGATCTTGTATAGTGCTGATATCTGTCAGACTTGACACTCCTGGCGCTCCCGATTAGTACCCTGGCTTCATCATTCTTTTTTATTCTATATACTTTTAAATCTTTTATTTCCTACCCCCCCCCTATTTTTCTCTCCTTTCTATTCTTTCTTTGATGCCTTCTTTATGAATGTGTGTGTTGGTCTTTATGTGCGTGCTTGTATTATACAAGTCTTTTGTTTTTGATCATTTATATTCATTGACTTTGTTCTTTCTGTCAGGGAGAATTACAAGCAGAATTCTGTTTTCTGGAGGTCCTAACCATTATCTTTAATTGTCACTGTAAATTGTCTTATAAATGTTTTAAAAAGATTTCGATTGATTTCTATTTAATGGCAAACTTTTTTTGCATTTCATTGAGATCTTTAGATTTTAGATGAATGTATGTTACGATTTAAATTTCATGGGAATTTTTTCATTAAGTATTAATTTTTCGTTTAATTTTTTAATGAAAAATGATACGTTTACATGTTGATGTCGCTGCCTATTTCATTATGATGAGCAGAAGGAGGGGAAGGGGGCCTTCTAGAAGAGGGATGGTGTGACTTTATCCCGATATTTGGGAATTAAAATGTAGGAGCAATTTGTAAATTTGTTTCCCGCGGTATGTGGAATCTCCCCAAAATATAGAATATCAGCACTAAACAAAAAAAAAACACGCCTTTCTCAAAAGATACAGACCCTTCGTTTCCCTAATCCGTTCTGGAAATGTAATTTTACAGACATCGATTTTCCACTCTTAACAATTTCTTTGTACTTTATACAAGAAACATGGAATAAAAGCTTTAAGATAACGAATTTCCGAGGAAAACACATTCCAGAATTATGTGATGAAACGACGGGTAGATTGGTATAAACAATGCATGCCAAACAAAGTCATTTGCATTACGACGCCGTTTTTTCCCCCTTTCTTTTTCGAAGACAAAGATGAATATTTTATTTCTATGCCCTAGAAAGTATTTACAAAGCCATTTGCAATTGCTCGTCTCTGACGTAAATCGAAATTAAGCTGCAAGGATAGAGAGAAAGAGAGAGGGAGGGTTTCATCGCGTTAATAAAACAGAAAACACCAACGAGCCTCCCAGGATCTACATCATGCATTGTGTATATACGTCACTCTGGTTAAACACTAATACGAGAACGCTCGAAATAGACTTCAGTAGATTGGCCACCTCCATAATCTTCGCTGGGGGCACATCTGTGGCCGACTGGATGCGATGCATAATAAATGCGGTCTGAGAGGCGATGAGAGAGGGAGACAATGTTGTGTCTGGGCCGCTAGGACCCCGCCAAAACACGCCAGCTTCCCACGGGGAGTGTGTAGGCTTGGGTGCGCAAGTGTGATATTTTCTAGGGCATGGCAAGAAACTTTTGGAATTTTCGAGAGCGGTGAGAGGGGAGTTGTCTAAAAATGTTGTCCTCATCCGCCAAAAAAATATACATAACAAAGTCACTAAACGTATTAAAAGGGACCGTCACCTCTGTAAAATTGTGGGGAAGGTAAGTGATGGTTCGAAAACTTGAGGAAATTTTGTTACCAATCTGCTTCTCTTAGGTATATCTTCATTTTTGTTTTGTTTTTTATAATTTTTTGTAACGGTAATGTTACATACTCTGTAGAATCTGAACATCTTTTACAATACCTTGGTGTCTTTTTTTTGGTATCCCTATTTATTTATCTATTTCTGCATGGCTCAATAGTTTACATAGTATGATAATGACCATCACGGTAGTATTATACACTAGGTTATTTGCAATTCATGTATAATAATACATGAATTGCAAATAATCACGATATTTCTAAATGTATCGGAAAGAACAAGGAAGTGAAGTATAAGGAAAAAAACAAGAAAGAGAGACACACCAAAAAAATAGAAGTAAAAGATAAATAAACAAAGACAAAATCAAAAACAAAACACACGAATATAGATGATAAGAGGATAAGCATGCAGAGAGAAAGGTGAGATGACAACGGAGCTTGATGATCAGACGTATGCAAGAAACTTAAATAAAAGGTAAGCGGAATGAGGCCATGAGGATAGGAATTCAAAATGAAGTACGGTAATCTTCATTCCAACGGGGAATGGGTATTAAATGCGTAATAGATGCGATGTCTGAGAATGTTTTCCGCTTTCCGGTATCAGAGGCCCATACGGGATGGGGTGTACCGTAATATGTAGGGGCGTATAGAAATAGGGAGGCACGCCTCCCTCATCGAACGAAGGAAGAAAAAATAGGAGAGAAAAAACCTGGGGGGGGGGGGGTGTTTCACAAAGACTAAGATCAACTTTAAGTTGGACTTAACTATAGCAGGCCATTCATGCCACTGGTTGCTCTCACCATTGGTCTCTAAATTATGATATCTTTAGATAATATTTTTGTCCTCCATATCAATAATGAACTATCTAAAAAGGTAAATTCTGTAGATTTGTGACCACGATTCGTACGTCCCTTGATAAAGAAATGCCAGGAAAGGTTAGAGGAACTAGGGGCATGAACGGCCTGCCATATAAGACCAACTTAAGGTCGATCTTAGTCTTTGTGAAACACCCCCAGAGAGGATGAAACGGATCGTTAAACATATTTTTTAAAATCATGTTTCCCTGCCAATCCCTCCCTTGACAGCATTCCTTGAAACGAGTGAGGTCAGAGCCGCCCCTACAACTCTGGTGCCCCACCCCCCTTCAATCACTGGATCCTTGCTACGCCATTCTGTAATAAACCACACAACTCAAAACACAGAACAGAGCAGGTGCAGACAGCCGTACGCAGATTTCCGGTGATCCGACGTTGAGTTTTGTTTCATCTTTACGTCCACTCTCCAGATATAAGTTGAATACAGGTGCGGCTGTTTAGAATGTCGTGATACATGTATAATTTAAATCGATTAAAAGGGAGAATGAGAGTTAGAAAGAGAGAGTGACAGACAGACAGACAGACGAAAGAGAGAGAGAGAGAGAGAGAGAGCCAGTGAGGAGAGGAAAGAGTTTGGGATTTGGAGGGAGAAGTTTCTGTAATCTAAATTAGATGTGAAGCTGTTAGCCCATCGTAAAATAAAATTCGAGATAGTCAATATTACTTCAGATGAATTTTCGTGCATTACATTTTTTTTTCTGGGTAAAAGCATGATCTCTTTATTTCTTTGAAAATCACAAAGGAAAATACTGTCTTTGCTTTACATTACTGATAACAACTTGTTCATTGGGGAAAATTAGCTTCTTGTATAAAGAAGTGGTTGTCTTGCCCCTCTTCCTTTGATTCTTCCAATTAACTCTCTATATTTTCGCTCTTTGTTTTTAAGGGCACTTTCCCCATCCCCCAAAGAATACTTCCAACACTGGTTCTATGACCTGCACTGTAATTGCCCTGGACGATTGCCAAGTCCGGCGTTTTACTCAAACGGCCACCAATTCACTTTCGTTAACGCCTGATTGCTAAAACGCCTGATCGCTGAAAAGCGATCGACCTGAATACGTGCATGACTGTATGCATGAATCTAAGGGAGGTATTTGTACTGGAATGCATTACGTGAACCAAGCCCCCTTCTTACGTGTTTCATTTTGACCCATATGCATAGTTCGTAATGGATGTATATCGGTAAGGGGTGTCTTCACAGCTGTGAAATAAGTCCTTGGTCCCATCTCCGTGGCGTATCCACCAATCGGGCGGCACCAGATAGCGGCTCCTTTCTCCTCTTAACCGTTTGAAGACCCCCCCCCCCCCCCCCCCAGCTAAGAATTAAAAAAACTAGTTTCTATTTGTTGTTTACTATTATAGGCTAAAGGGTGTATATTGATGCGATATTAATCCAGGGACCCATTTCCCTCAGTTAACAGTGGCGTATAGAGCATCACGCCCAAAAGAAGTCGATATAGCTCATCAGATTGGATATTGGGTAGGGGTGTCCTCACTGCTGTTAAAGGTAAAGACCAGTTATGGTCATGCGATTGCATTGTGAAAGAAACGTTGTGGAATCGATCAGAAAAAGGTTGATCATCTAGCATCTAGCATCTGCAAGGTTCTGGAATCATCAAAATGATAAGAAATTTGGCCCATTCTTCGTAAAGTTACAAGCACTATACACAGAAAGATGTATATGGGACTACCCTATATCTCTCACAGACCATGAGAGAAACAAATCTACCAAATATATGAATTAGTAGGCGGTTTCCCGGCAAATTTTTTATCATCATGTATTAGTCAAAACATATTCTTTCACATGATTGGTAATGAGAGCTTCCATTTCATTTTTTGAAATTGGGGCGTTTCCAATACTGGTCTTTACCTTTAAACTTAGTCTCGGGTCCCATTTACGTCAGGTAAACAGTCCTGAACAGTGGTGTATCCAGAATAGGGCGCCGCAGATTAGGTCTCGACCCTGTATTGAGACCCGATCCCATTTGAAGACCCAACGAAGAAACAATAATGGGTCTCTGTCATGGTCCTTTGGAGCTGACTTTTGCCCAGTCCAGATATCCCCCGTCTTGGAGAAGTTACGCCACTGCTTGTCGAATTAGGTCCCCTTATAGGATGTATCGTCGTATAGTGGTTCATTCACTTGACCCTCAATCCAAGGGATGGGGGTTCGAACCCCAACCCGGCATTAGCGTCTTTTGGCAAGACCTTACTCCACTGTTGCCAAATTCCAATCATTGCAAATGTACATGGGTACCAGGTAATGCTAGGGAAATAACTGCAGGGCCCACAGGAAGAGCAGTATTAATACTGACGTGGTTACCCTGGGTATAATGATAAGACCCAATAATACATTATTAGAGACAGCCATCTCGTCCCTATTTTCACGAAGTGACGGCAGTGAGGAAAATCGTCAAATTGTATGTGATTTTCCTCATTACCGTCACTTCGTATAGATGAGAAACATAATCTTTAGGTCTTTTGATGGGTTACTGCATGGGGACTTTTTTTGACGGCTTCCTGACGTGCTTGTCATGCAGGGAATGTTCAGACTGTTGCACCTTCTGCCCCAAAATCCTAGATCTGCCGCTGAACTCCAGTATTATGAGTTGAAATACAGTAAAACCTGTCCATTAAGGTCAACCAAGGAAAAAGTGGCCACTGTGGACAGGTGGCCTTTCTAGAGAGGCTTTACAACACATCTTTCCTTCCTAAGGGAGACAAAATACATGGCCACTATAGACAGGTGGCCTCTCTAGAGGGATGGCCACTGAGACAGGTTTGACTTTATTACAATCAAGTATGAGGTGAAAATGTCGGTGGCAATGTGAACGGGACAGGCAATCTAATAAACGTCGAGGTATAGGCATGTGATTGAGGCGGCGATGTCACATTCCTCGAGCAGAATCACGTGTTCTTCTCCACCCACCTCGATTAAAAGACCTCCCTTGGATGTTCAGATTAAATGAGACGCGATTATCTGTTCATGAATGTAATATCCTTCTTTGCACAAATGGGTTTCGAGGACCGTGAATGTTAGAATTCAAGACAGTTCAATGAGATCTAGTTAGATGGGAATGAACTCACGGAAAAATTAGTAGAATCTGAAATAAAACATAGGTCAACATACATAACCTTGTCAAATGAGAATAAGCATGAGTTAAACATTCGTTTAAACCCCTACCAGGGATCTACAAGCCATCAAAACTTTTCTCAAAATCAAAATTTAGCAGGAAATTGAGTTTATGAAAGTATATGCAAATTTCAGATCAAAAGAGTCTGTGGTTTTTTCTCAATGACTGAAATTTTAGACCTCATTTTGTACACAACAAATGGGGTGAATAAAACACCGCCACTTGCAAAATCAAATTTGAAAAGAAAAATGACTGTGATATAGCTAATAATGAATATTTTACCACCATACTTATAGAAAAGTTTCCATGCATTTTCTTAACCAAATCTTTCAAAAGTAGTTACTATCGTGTCATAATTGCAACCCGAACCCTAAACCTACATCTTTGAAGTTCTAACTAAACACAAATATAAATAAAATGATGAAATGATAAAATGATAAAACTACATAAAAATGGAGAAAATGTCGCTGTAGCACTGAATGAACGGTTGATCTTTTTCCTGAGCAGGTGAGAGTTTGAAAACAATTTGACAAAAGCTGTTTTCTGTGTGCGTAAATATGTTAAATTGATTTGAATTGAATTGAATTGACATTTATTTCCATCATCTTAACAATATATACAAAGGTTAAGATATAGAATATCATAACTGATAACAATATCGAAATTGCATATAAATTGACATAATAACATTCAAAATATAAAGAGAACATGAAATGTATAAACAGTACAAATGGAAAAGGGTGCATCCATAAAAGCCAATAAGACTTTACAATTGAATGCACCAGGCGCACAAGAAATAATATGCTTTTAAAATAAAGGGGGAGGGGCGATGACATGCATGAAATACCAGTATACATTATACATTGTTATATAATAAAAGATAAAGATCTGAATATGACGCATGTATTTGAAAGAGGATTACAAAAAAATTCTCCCGCTGGCTGGTTGAGAATGCGAGAGATATAACGTATACATGTTCATGTAAAACCTTTTTATTTCATTGTAAGATAAATATACATATCCCTTTTCTACCATTGTAATATACATGTATATCCCTTTACTGACATTGTAATATATATATGTATATCTCTTTTCTATCATTGTAATATACGTGTACTTCCATTTTCTACCATTATAAGATACAATGTAATCCACTGTCCAGCATTGTATACAGTCTTCGTAATAAACACTATTCTGCATTCTGTGAAGACGTTCTCCTGTATTTTCCAGGGCAGTTTCAGACAGATACGTCATCTGTGGAATCGAATTACCTGTGCTTGGCACAGAGCCAAAATGAGGAATGCATCACATGTTCTGCTGCAGTGCCAAAACAGGAGAAAATTACATTGTCTCGAGTTGTAAAAGTTAGTGACGTACGACGTGTATAAAGCAGGAAACGTTATGTAAATGCATGTAGCCAGGTTGATGAGAAAACAACAGTTAACGGGTTATTTCTGTTCTTGTAAGGGTGTCTTATTTATTATCAACATCGTAATTAATCATCATCATCACCACCATCATCATCATCAATACAGTCGCCATCATCATCATCATTATCAACATCATCATCATCATCGTCGTCACAATTCACCATCATCATCATCATCATCATCATTATTGTCACCATTATCATCATCTCCAATCTATATCATCATCATTATCATTACCACTAATTATCATCAACATCATCACCATTATTATTATTATTGTCATCATCATCAAAATTCACCATCATCAATTTTAGCATTATCGTCATCATCATCAATAAACAATATCATCATATCATTATTTTCATCATCAACATCATCATTATTTTCATCATCAACATCACCATTAATTCTCCTCTTAAATGTAGGACTCCAAATATGCTTAATCATGACGAAGGCTACACACCGGTAATGATCTAAGACGTCCACATCTACGGAAGACGAAACATCCCCCCTCCCTCCCCCTTAAAAAAAACACACAACAACAACAACACAAATAATATATATATATATATATATATATATATATATATATATATATATATAATATATCACGCATCCTAAAGGTGTCTGAAGTCTTATTTCTCTTCTTGTATGCGTGTCTTATTTACCATAATAATTGTCATCTTCAGTCATCATCGTCGTCATTATCATCATTATCATCATTATTGTCATCATCATCACCATTCACCATCATTATCACAATTCACCATCATCATATAAATTCATTATCATTATCATCATAATCATCATCATTATCATTATCATCATCACCATCATCATCACTACCACCATCATCATCAAAACCATCAATTCTCCTCTTAAAAGTAGGATTCCAAATAGGCTTAATCATGACGAAGGCTGCGCACCGGTAATGATCTAAGACGTCCACATCTACGGAAGACGAAACATTCCCTAGAAAATACCACGCACTCAAATTTAGGCCCAAAGACTTGCTATTCCTTATTTCAAAAAGCCCATTTCTATGAATATATAGGAACTGTATTCCTAAGACTCACTAAAATGTATCAAGTAAACAGAAAATGTCGAGTCGACAGAACGTTTTGTTCATGAACAAACCCTTAACTCTGACTTTAATTTATGGATGCTACGTAAACGATGAGGGAGGATAAAGATATAAATCATCCCCCATGCATATAGCCTACAACAATTACTGCTTACACCCTACGCCACGCAGTCTAGAAATAGCAGGATAGATTTCACCGAAGAGATTTCCATTTACGTGCGTCCATTTTACGGTTGAATGTTAATTACTTCTCGCAACATTAGGAGGGTGTTGGCTAACTTGCTTTTCAATATATCATATTACTATAACATTCGCATGATCACTGTGAATTTATTCAGGAAATGTTAACGATGCATTAGATTTTTGAAAAAAGAGAGAGAACTCGATTTTGAAAAAAATAAAAAATGCCCATCAAGTAAATGCAAACACGTGAAATAGAAAATACATTTCAATCCAAAATACATTCATGCATTATAACGTACTCAAAAGATTTTCATCCAATAGCATGCTTTAAAAAAATGCTCTCTTCTCAAGGGAAATGCCGGTTTAAAATAATGTTCATCATAGTGAAGACTTTCGAACTCGTTTCGATGCGTATATAAAGACAGAATTAAAAGCGGACTTTGTTTGTGTATTATTAAAACACTGAGAATTATTGCCACGTGGTGTTATCCGTATCCGGACACCTACCCCCTGGACAACCATCCCCGGATAACCACTCCTAGGATAAACACTCTCTAGGACAACTACCCCTAGGGCAATCACCCTCCAGGACAACTACCCCCGGACAACTACCCCCGGACAACTACCCCCAGCCAATTACTATCCCCTAGGAAAACTACCCTCCAGGACAACTGCCCCCGGACAACTATCCCCTAGGAAAACCACCCTCCAGGACAACTACCCCCGGACAACTACCACCCGGATAACCACTCCTTGGATAACTACCCCCTAGGGCAACCATCCTCTAGGACAGCTATCCCCAGGACAAATACCCAAAGACAACTACCCCCTATGAAAACCACCCTCCAGAAAATCTACCCCCCGGACAACTACCCCCAGGACAACCAACCCCGAATAACCACTCCTAGGATAACCACTCTCTATAGGACAACTACCCCTTAGGGAATCACCCTCCAGAACAACAGTACCACCCCGGACAACTACCCCCAGACAACTACCCCCAGACAACTACCCCCTAGGAAAACCACCCACTAGGACAGCTACCCCCAGGACAACTACCCCCAGGACAACCAACCCCGGATAAACACTCCTCGGATAACCACTCTCTAGGACAACTACCCCTTAGGGAACCACCCTCCAGAACAACAGTACTACCCCCGGACAACTACCCCCAGACAACTACCCACTAGAACAAATACCCCCCCCGGACAATTACCCCCTAGGATATATTGTCCAGAGGGTAGGTATCCTAGAACAGGTTTTATCACTTACTGTATAACATTGTCACGTGATGGTTTGATAACACCGCAATGCCGCCACTTTTCCAGGGCATGTTTTTAAAATGCACACACACACACAGACACCGACGGATCAATAGCATTTTATAAGCCGTTGTATAAGCCGCTACTCTCTGTTATATTATTGTCCTCCATTAAAGGCTCTCCCATCGCCGATATTTTGATTTATAAAAAAAAGTAATGGGAAATTCTAAGATGTAAATATCGAATTATAAAGGGGTTATTGCTTTCTCTTACATTGGCGTAGAGTGGCGTTAGTTCATGGACCGGGGAAGGGGAAGGGGAGGGGTATCTTGGAGAGTCATGTCGTCCTCTTCTCTCGTTTTTGACCCCGCCCTTTTTTTCTCTCTCTTCCCTCCCCCCTCCCCCTCTCTCTCTCTCTCTCTCTATCTCTCTCTCTTACAATTTCCTTTTCTCACCCCCCTCTCTCTCTCCAATATTCTTACAATTTCTTTCTCTATACCCTCTCCATTAAAAGTTGTTTTCTCTTTGTCATACGATGGGTGTATGTAGGGGCGGGGTTAGGGGGTCCCGGCCATCCTTCGAATTACATGAATATCAATCTGATCCAGTGCCACGTATGTAAATATAGAAATACGACGAACAGAAGTCGAACGGAGTTTTAGGGCTTTCTTCAAAACATGCAGAAAGTTAGATCTTTTAGATGTTCAAAATGGTTTACTCACTTCAGTAGGGTCCCCATCTAATATAGCACTCACTTGTTTGTTGCTGCTGTTGTTGCTGTTTTTTTTATATTTTCTTCTCATAATTAGATGCACTTTTTTAGTGTTTACTAAAAAATAATGAACACAAACGCGCTATGTTTAAACCGTCCCTATAGTAGAAAGCCCTCAAGGCCCATCCTGTTTGGTATTTTGCCAAACAGGGTTGATGTATTTTTGGAAGCTTGTTGGATTGCCACGATTTCATAGATTGATCGATTGGAACAAAAGGGATCCTGGGGCCCGGTCTTCGGTATATGGAAGGTGGGAAGTAATTTGAAGTAAATTCTTAAATATTTGGAAGAACAATACTGCATATACGCTGCAGATTAAAAACTAGCCCTAATATGAAAATAGCACGAAGAGGTCAAAGAGAGGTTGATCAGTAAATAATAAGAGTTAGAGATAGCTAGAGAGACTGACAAAAGGAGGCCTGAGAGAGAAAGAGAGAGGGGAAGGAGATAGCAAGAGAGAGATAGGTAGAGGTAGAAATAGAGAGAGAGAGGGAGAGAGAGAGAGAGGGGGAGAGAGAGAGAGGGGGGAGAGAGACAGAGAGAGAGAGAGAGAGAGAGAAAGGAAGGTAGAGGGGCATGAGGGATGGGCGATGTAGATACAGGCATCAAAGAGATGTTAAAAAAGGAGGCAAATGCTGTTTTTTTTAAACAATCACAAAAGAAGACTTTAAAGGGAAAGTCCACCCCCAAAATAAGTTTGTTTCGATAGAGGCAGAATAATAAGAAAATCAGGTGAGTGAAAGTTTGAGCAAATTCTGAATGAAAATAAGAAAGTTATGAATTATTGAAGTTGTGATCAATCAAATACAAATTGGCAACTCTGTGACTTATTATACAAGCTCTCCTTCATTTGCTTTGTGCATAATATTCCATAAAATCATGTTTTCTTCGTTATTGATGACGGAATATATATTTGTTCCTTGCAGGGGGAGTATAGAAACATATTTGCAATTATTATATTTAGGGTGCATGTATGGTTGAAATTTTTCTTGAGGGAAAATAAAAAATTTAGATTTTTTTAGTATGAGCAAATGGAAGTTGAGCTCGCATGATACGTCATAGAGTTGCCAATTTGTGTTTGATTGATCACAACTTCAAAAATCCTAACTTCCTTATTTTTAATCGGAATTTGCTCAAACTTTCACTGACTTGTTTCTCTCATTTTTCTACTCCTATTAAAACTGACTTAATTTCAGGGTGGACTTCCCCTTTAAGGGAAATGGTATAGTGACAGACATTCTATGCTGTATATCAGATACGGGTAATTAGATATAAAAATCGACTGGAAAACAAGAGAGTGAACGAGAGAAAGAAAGAGACGAGTTGTTGTCCGGTTTCATTTTGGCAAAGCTCCAGCACATCGTCACAGGTTCAAGAGAAATAAATGATAAACAACGCAACTACACCTCATTTTACGAACCTAGTGAAAATATGTATTACAACAGTCTTTGAAGGGATTTAGAGTAAAAGAAAGAAAAGAATGGAAGAGGTGACTGATTAATAGATCTAAAGTGATTAACTATTAAGGTCTCATCCACTCAGTCATTCTTGAATTAACGAATCCAGATTTAAAGACTGATGAAATTTAAAGCCGTGCACTGAACGAGACGGTTCGCTCTGTAACTGTGCCGGAAGGATTTTAAATTCAGTCTGGGATTTAGAGGTACATAGATAATCCATCGATTAAGCTCAAGAATCAAACTTAGCCATTGTCTGATTTGAATAACAGCAAAGCGATAACATGACAACTTTGTTTTCTTTTATTCTTCAAACCTCTGTCTCCAATCTTCTCACCTAGCTCAACGAGACGAGAGGCAGTAGGCTCGATTACATCTCCAAATACTGCCTCATCTTCATCCTCCGAGCGTTCCCATAGCAACCATGTTATTCTCGGAGTCAGATGAGAACGATTTTCGAGGCACCTGTGACGTCAGATGACGTAGATACTACCCGCTTGTGTGCATAGTAATGTGTCCTTCCAGACAGTGGCTAGCTAGGTGAGTTGCATGCAAGTTATCTACGGCATGGATTGTTGGACGCAAAAAACAAAAGAGAGTCATTAATCATTCTTCTCCCAAAGTTCAAAACATCATAAATCAGTGCAAATTGACTGCAAACGGAATAACTGTGTAACTAAAGTAGCTTAACCTTTTCGAAAATGCGACATCGCACTAAAATTATTAATACAGGCTTTGAAATAAAGTATTCCAAAGGTTTTTAAAAATTGGTCAATTTTAGTCGGTTATTTGTTGATGATTGTGAAGAGGTATCAATCTTTCCTTTCCACTCTCGTAAGTTCAATCAAAGTGTATAGTGAGCTAGGAAGAAATTCATTAATTATGAATAAAGCAGCTTCCGACTCTCACATGCTTCGATTTATCACCCCCCCCCCCCCCCCAACAAAATCTCTCTCTCTCTCTCTCTCTCTCTCTCTCTCTCTCTCTCTCTCTCTCTCTTTATCTCTCTCTCTCTCTCTCTCTCTCTCTCTCTCTCTCCATATTTTACTATGTGTTGTAGGCTGATTCACGTTTCTAACAAACAAGAAGAGCTTGGAATTAATTCATGTATTAACGATACATTAATGTGGTATGGTTTCTCAATAAATACATTTTTAATATAAACTTAGTTGGCACTTTGAACATCCCTTTAATAATGGATGAAGTTCGCATTGTCCGATTAGAAACCACAGTGTGTAACATAGGCCTACCTGTTTATTAAAATCACAAACTGAAATTAACATTGATTATTAAACAATGAGGTTCAATGTATAACTTTGATAATTTTCATGACATTTATGAATCATAATTTTATGGTCTAAACCGTGATCTGAAAGTGAATGTACTGTTCATTATGCAAGAATGCATGTTACATTTACAGTATTAGTATGTTGATGAAAAATTCAGGACTTGTTTACAGACATCTCCCCCACCCCGTTTCCCTTCCTCTGGCCCTCCACCACCCCCCCCCCCCCCCCCCTCCAATTCAGGACTTGTTTACAGACATCTCCCCCACCCCGTTTCCCTTCCTCTGGCCCTCCACCACCCCCCCCCCCCCAATTCAGGACTTGTTTACAGACATCTCCCCCACCCCGTTTCCCTTCCTCTGGCCCTCCACCACCACCCCCCCCCCCCCCCCCCCATTCCACACCACAATAATACATTCTTTATCACCCGTTTGCCTCTGACGTAGATGGCGCAAAACGTCCTATTTCACAGCTAGTGGTGCGGGATGCGGAACGTGAGTGGATACACAAATTCGATGCGTTATCTATTATGCCAGGGAGGTGAGACTTTAAATTATGCTACTCATTATTCACACCCAGTATTAATCCATTTATGAAGTGCGCTGTCTATCTCCATAATTACCCTCATCATAGTCCGGAAACGTGAATATTTCATAAAGGTCAATCAGACCCAAAGTGTAAGTTTTCTCTGAAAGTAGTTCAGTCCTTGCCCGTATCGTAAAACTTAACCTTGCAGCCCCCCCCCCCCCCTCACTCAACCTTAGCCGACTCCCCTCCCCCTCTTTTTGTGTATTCTTTTGAGATCATTAAATCTGGATAGGCCTAGTAATTCCAATTTATCTTGGAATGATTCGATACATTTCATGAGGAGTGCAGTGCTGATTAAAGGTACTATGTTCCTTTTGCAGCCAACTTCAAATTCTGTAGAACTTTGCAGGTATTATAAATAAATTGTCATGTATGTCCTATCTGTGAAATTTAAACGTTAGCAGTGTCCTCATATTCAAATAATGCATGGAAACCCGTTTACTTGCTAGACTTCCCTGCCAGACACTATTGAGCGACTGACTGGCTTTTTTCTTCTTTGGTAATAACATACATGAAAAGAGTTGTAAAGGGTTCATGAGCATTTGTCTACATTAATAACTTCTTGTGATGGCCAAGATTAAACTGATTGAATCTTTGCGCAGCATAAAACGTATGACCATTCGGTACAATTGTCTGAAAACCAAGACTATTACTTTTGGGCTCTATAGCCCTAAAGTCGATTGGACAACTAATAGTCGTTATTTTCCCACTTGAAGACATTTTCAAGCCCCACCTTTTTTAGGGAAGTTCTAAATTAGTATTATCTTTCAAATGCAGTTGGAATTTAACTTTTTCTTTTTTGGGGCCTGCAAATGGGACATAGTACCTTTAAGGGGAGAAAATAATTTGAACTAATCTCAATAACTTTTATTCCGTTACTTTTTGTTGCCCGGTATGAAAAATACATTCAAAAGAAAATATACAATTTCTGTATTTTTTCATTATAGTTAGGCTTGAACATTCTGAGTCAATGGAAAATTAAAGACAATATTATCCCACCCCCTAAAACTACCTACAATAACCTATACACAAGATAAAGCGGCATATTATAATGTATTCATTGTTGATGCTGAAAGACGGATGCATGAATTATGATGATGATTTGAGAGTCTATCGAATGCGAAAGCGGAAACATTAAGCTGGTATTTATGTGTCTTAAATGCCATTCGTTTGCAGTATGAATGAGATGGCGAAACCAACTGGTACTACCGGATAGTAGTTCAAAGCACTTTGTGTGTAGAATGCAGAGAGACGGGGAGAAACCGAGGGAGATCGAGAGAAAGAGAGCGAGGGGGAGGGGAGAGGGGGAGTGGGAGAAAGAGGGAGAGAATGAGAGAGAGAGAGAGAGAGAGAGAGAGAGAGAGGGGGGGGAGAGAGAGAGAGAGAGAGAGAGAGGACGGGAACGAGAAACAACAAGGGGGGAAATCGACAGCAAGATTAGAGGCAAAAAGAAAAATCATAGAGGGGAGGGAGAAGGAGGGAGGGAGAGAGAGAGAGAGAGAGAGAGAGAGTTCTGGAAAGAATGATTGAAAGGTACCGAAAGAATTATCAAAAGAGGGCGAGTGATAAAGACTCAGTGGGCAAGGAAACCGGAAATGGGATAAGATAAAAAGAATGAAAACCGAAAGAGAAAATAGAAGAGATGAATTGGTGATATAGGTAGGGCGATGTATTGAACACGTTTAGGATGCAATGGAAAAGTACCGGCCAAGTCCCTCCACGTTATTCACATAAGAATTACATTAATGACAAAATGACAGCGTCGAAAGGCGCATGCGTGGAGGAGGGGCATGAATATATCTTATCAACAGTGTGTACTGCACAGTACTGCAGCACTATCACATTCGTTTAATGTTATTCTCCGAAAGTCACGATGTATGATTTTTCTCTCTCTCGAAACGAACAGGTCGGGGCAGTGGCTAGCTATAGAGGTGTAAACGGGGGCACTTTCCCCCTCCCTCTACCCCTAATTTTGGCGTGTCATTTGGAAATGGCTTCGAAGAGGGGGGGGGGGGGCACGAATAGAATCTCCCCCCCCCCCCCCCACGATTAAAGATCTCTACTAAATCTGGTAAATGATTCGTTAATTTCAAACAGAAATCAAAAGGTAGTCTGCTACTGTAATCAAAATCCTGCAGACAACACGCACATGGGGAGGCATGTGCTGGAGCTTCCTCCCCACAATAGTCAACTCGTATTGGGCAGTCAATTGTTTGTATTTTTCGTTATTATCATTATTTCGTGTTTATATATTTTGATGATTAAAGGTACATTGTAACTAATAATAAGTGTTGAATCTTTTGCTCACTGGCAAAATATACAGGCCGAAAATGTGCTATTCGGGCAAACCGCATCAGCCCCCTTTCGAGCATAATATCATGTTATGCCTCTGTGCAAATGAACGTATTTGGAAGTTGTATACGTTATAATACACTTCGGACTTTATGTGAGGTAGATATAGGCCTAGTTGAATCTTAGATTAATTACTTTTCCTCTTTAATAAATTGATGTCTTCATAACATCTTTCATAAAATAACTAAAAATCATTATATCCCGACCAATCGTGATAATCTCACAAGGCCAACATGAGGTTTTAGGAGATTGAAATGGTGTTTGTTTGGTATACCTTTCTGAAGAAAAAAATATTATTAAAGATGATGTGCCAAGCCACGCCCATCCTGTGGTGACTGTCAATAAGGGCGGATTTGGATTGAAAGATTAACCTACAAAAAAAAACAAAAAAAAAACAGGAAACTATGAAATTAATATAATAACAGGGGGAAGTGGAAAACATGCCAATGTGTGAGGAACCGCCACAGCCGCTGACAAAAATTATAATTAATCAAATTAAATCAAATTAACCATTTCGTTAACACAAACATGATAAAAGGCGAAAGAGTGTTAAAAAAACATGTACTATATAATACCATTTTCCAATGTGAATTTGAGGAATACAATAGTTAATCAAGATATTGTGGACAACGCTTATTAAAAAACACGAACAATATAAGTGAAATTTTTCTTCTAAAATTAATAATTATCACCATATTTGCTTCTTTCTTTGAAAAGTGGACGTAGAAAACGAAGGATAATTGATTAGTAACCTTGTGTTTAAAAAAAAAAACTAGTCTAGTAATTATTGAAACAAATACCAGTTTGGTCAATCTTGCTTGAAACATTTTGAGAATGTCTGTTTCACTTAAAATTCTTAATTTTGTATTAACTAAAAGTCTGCACTGCAGTAGTGAATATTTTATTCAGTCAGTTATTATTGATTCTGTTCGCAAAGCTATATTTGCCGCTCATTAGAATATCAAATTGCAATAATCGCCCGCAGAACCTTAGACTCGAGATACACGCACTTTTTATAAAATTCGGGGTCATCTCATGATATTATTGATGAGTTCCAAGAATGGAAAACTCCATCATGCTATCGGTGTAGTCTACATTCGCAAACCTTACAATTATGATCTAGAGGTACCTTTATCATTTTTTGTTATCTTTGTAATAGTTCGTTGTTGTTGTTGTTGTTGTCATGTTTTACTCTTATTTTTTCGTTGTTATTAATGTCATTTTTGTTATTTCATATTGCTCCGGTTGTCTCATTTTCGCCAGCACAAACGTTTTAATTGTTCGCTGTTGTTTTTCTTCTTTTAATATCATTTTGTCAGTAGCATTTAATTTACAAATGGAATCATTAGAGGAGGTGTGACGCAAATCACAGTACCTTTTTTTTTGGGGGGGGGGGGGTGACATGTCTACTTCCTCATCGAATGCCCCCTCCCCTTTTCTTCCAAACAAAAAGCGGGAGAAAGAAGTGAACATATTAGATGACACGACCGTTCGCACCCTCGCACCCAACCCCCATATCTCCTCAACCTATAGAATCGCCACAATGGCTGTAGACCCAACCTAAGTAATCTTTTATCATTGTTAGCGCCTCAGCGTCCTTTCGGTTTTGATAGGACCTTGCTTTATATCAATTCTAGGAAACATCCAGGTCTGGCTTTCATACTTTTTAATTCCTTTAAGAAAAAAATGTGTATTTCCTTCTTCCTTTTTTTTAAATTTGGTCGGGTTGTTTCTTTTCATAAACATCTTGATGATGATGTTGATACGAAATAATTTCCATATCATTTGTATAATGTATTACCAGAGGGTGGGGGCGACGTGCAAAATCTCTCGAAAATTACCGGACAAGCGAAAAGGAGGTTTTACTTTTTCGGGCGCTTTTTGGAGTGAGCACAAGAATAGAATGGGGGAGAGGGGCATATTTTGTGTGTATAGCTAATTAAAGTTTGCGTTATAGAAAGAGGTGCAAACCGGTTCTGGCCCTTTAAATCCTCCACTGATAATGTTTTCAGTGCTTTATAATGCATTCTCTTTTTTCAAGTTCTTGTACTATAGACCTTGTCAATTCCTAACTTCAACCCTGGAACCTACAACAAACGTGATAGAGGGCTTGACTCCGGATCAGCCCCCCACCCCCCCCCCCCCGACGGTGGCGTAGCGTATATTCAACCATTGAGAAGGCACTGGAACAACGGGGGGGGGGCACGAAAATGAAATGAATATTAACAAGGCTATTTATCATGCTGATTACGTTGAGGGTACGGGAGGTGATCCAGGCGTTTTCTTCTGTCGCCCCCCCCCCCCCCCCCTTCTCACGTTCCCTTTCTCTCTTTTATATATCTCGGCTTTTCTTTCTTTTTTCATGCTTCACCACTCGATGTGCCCTCTGCCTCCTGGTAGCTACGCCATGGCGCGCCAGTACGCCACTACTCCAGTACGACACACAATTCAAGTATATCTGTAAAATTCCACCATGCTCTCAATGCGTTTGTTCTATACCTAGATGTAGACTTCCCGGAATTCTGAATCTACGACACAATAACACAGTTTCATCGCTATGTCTGTCCTTGTTCATCAGCTCAATAACGTCTGGAAGAAGAAGGTCATTCTAATTGGTACAAAATGTATCTCTATCCCTTTATCTCCCTCTCTGTTTCCTATGAATGAATGCAAATGTCATATGTACCATTCTCTCTCTCTCTCTCTCTCTCTCTCTCTCACTCTCTTATCTTATATCCTCTCCTAATCTCATCGGAATTAGAAAAAAGAAGGAAAGAAGATATAGGATTAAGACTAAGAGGAAGGAAAAGAAGAAACATATTTAGACGAGGAAAAGTTGGAAAACATCATCAGAAGGGGAAGGACATACCATGCCTCAGAACTCGGGGAATGCTTATCTAAAGAGATTAGGACGGTTCCTCGTTTTAAATCATCTTGCAAGAAAATATTATATCGTCCATCATTTTCTTGAAAACTAAACTTATGGTGGACTCTTTCCGCTCATTAATACTTCATAGAATGAGCTTATTATCTCCGGAAGAACCAGACAGACTTGGCTTTAATTACGGCATCATTTACGCGGGTAGCTCGTATGTTTACTGATAAACTTCCGTGGATCAAGCAGTTCAGGACGGGATAATTATGTTTCTTAGATTGAATGCCCACTATTTTTTCGTCAATATATAAATTATGTTACGCATAATTTTTTCTCGGTATTTATAAGCTTTACGGAAGGAAGATTTAAGGAAATTTATAAAGGATAATAACTTCTTATAGCATTATATATTCCACGTACGAATTATACAGCCTTGGATTTGCATTTTTAATTCTTTCAATTTTATTTTTCTTTCTAGAATAATTCTTTCTATTATAGTTGACTCTGAATTTAAAATAGTAGCCCCCGCCAGGCGAAGCTCGTTTTTGCTTATTATGTGCTGTCTTCTATTTTTGTTGTTGCTGTTTCGATTTTGTCTTGCCGTAGATGGCGCTATACCTGGCAATGATTGTAATTGAATAGTGTTCAGTGGGTAATACGGGGGTCAAAATTCACAGCTCTTTTTTATAATACATTTTAGGACAAACTACGACACACAAGAAATGTACACGACTGTTTACTTAAATCTTAAAGAAAGTTAGGAACAACCAGCTCTAAAAAGTAACAGTAGGCAGTGGTAAAATCTGCCCCTATAAATATAATTAAAAAAATAGTAATTGAAATTAAAACAACATCAGTACAGACAGACTTAGCCACGCCATAAATGAAATATTTCTGGAAAACAAAATTTGTAGTGAAAATATAAATTGAAATTAAATCAATGCATTCTAAGGCATATACCATTCACATTATCATTATGGTTACTATTCTTAGTTGGACTCTTCAGTGGCTATTCGTAAACCGGACTCTGCAACTTCATTAAATTTATGCTAAATAAATTATATTCAACCTTTTGAATTTATGTTTGATGAAAAACTTGCATTCTAAACAATTGAACATTGGTTAAACTACACCATTTTGTTTTTGATGCTTTACATTTTCCTTTCATGTTTAGCACCTCAATTTCTGAGGAAAAGAATAAAACAAAAAAACAACCAACAAACAGATAGACAAAAAAACAACAACAAACAAACAACATCCAACAGAAATACAAATACATGTAATAATACTAAGCCTTTAAGGTGCGTGCCGTCTGTCTCGTATTTCCGCTGAAGCACACATCGATTGAACATTTTGCTCTAAAGATATCGTCTGGAAAAGTGATCAATAGTTTGGACATCGATCGGCTAGCGACGAGAATGGAAAACGGATACGGATACGAATAGTCCGTTATGATGTCATATTGATTCAGGTACTAAACAATATAAATATAGCATAATGAATATTCATGAGTGACTTAGATGTGGTATTACAAAGGTGAACGCAAGATTTTAAGAAAGAATGAATTAGGGGCGGTTGGAGGGTAGAGGGGGGGGGGGGCAGATTAATGTTTTAAAAATAAACAATACAAGCAAAGAAACACAAAGAAAAGAAACAAAAGAAAACATATCAAAACAAACACTGAGCATACACAATGTTCATAATGTCAACTAGCAGCAATGTTTTGCTTCACAGTAATGTTAATATTGATTCACTTGAACAGACCGAGCCATTTCAACACAATGCACTAATCAGGGTGCCTATGTGTCGCCAGTGATGAACTTAGTGATTAATTTTGTGTAAAACAGACCTTAATAAACTTTGGGGTGTTATAGGCATATCGAATCAATAATAAATCCGAGCTTCATATTGATTGATTTACATCAATAGAACATGATTCAAATAAACAATATAATTATAGGGGGAGAGAGAGAGGCAGGCAGACAGACAGACAGAGAGAGAGAGAGAGAAAGGGAGAGGGAAAAGAGAGAGAGAGAGAGAGAGAGAGAGGGAGAAAGAGAGAGAGAGAGAGAGAGAGAGAGAGAGAGAAAGAAAGGAGTGGGGGAAAGAGAAACTGGGAGATGAGGGGAGAAAGAGACTTAGAGAAGGGGAGGGAAGAGAGATAAAAAAAAAGTGTATGACTTGTGTCTGTGAGAGAGTGAAAGGTAGAGTGAGTGAGAGAGAGAGAAAAAATGAGAGAGAGAGAGAGAGAGAGAGAGAGAGAGAGAGAGGAAGAGATTCTCGATCTGTTTAGCGTTCTAATATTAACAGATATTAAATAATTCAAGAAAAAAAAACACTATTGTATATGTATCTCTAGTTTTTGTTTATTTATTATGTCTGTCCATTCATTGAATTAGGGCCATGAAATCGGGTGCGGGGTGGGAGTCGGCACTGATCTTACTCGGATAATAAAATGTGAATTAACAACGGCCTTGTTTAGAGTTAGACGAGGATGCGGGAGGGGTCCTACCATCTCATTATCTTATCCTCTCCCCTCTTCCTTTCGTTCTCCCGATTGCTCTTTTCGTGTTTTCTTTTCTTTTCTTTTCGACATTTTCGTGACGGGTTTGACAGTAGTCAATGTGGGAATTTGGGAGTAAGTAGTATAGCGCCATCTCTTTTCACTCTACTCTCTCGGTAGACAGATGAGTGCTCTTGAATATTGATTTTATTTTTTTCTTTTCTTCTAAAGATCTCCCCAAGATTCCCCAAGAAACGAAACCTATGTGTACTGCATGCCTACCTAGCCTCGTCTATGGTCTAACACAGTTACAGCAAAGTATAGCGACAGCAGCGCAGGTGTGTCTGGAAATCCTGGGCTTGATCTAGGCTGCGTATTCTCCGTTATTTTTAAATACATCGAAAGCCTGACCAGCTAGTGACCTCATATAAATAGACGAATATGGCTAGTGGACATGAAACATTTTCATGTCTAAGATCTAAGGTATGTCATTTCTTTGTGTCTTGTTATTATTGAACTGTAAATAAATGTACCCACCTGCACACGTCTTCATTCTTCGTCAGCGGACGGCGCCAATGTCTTGGCCCGGAACGTAGGGCGGCGCGCGGGTACGTGGTTCGTAATTAGGCACCTTGACTTGATCAGGGACGAATATATTACGTCACTTCGGTGTTGTTGTTCTTGTTAATTGGCTTGCTTTGTTTTTGTGTCAGTGATAAGCCTATATCTTCCGAGCCTCGCAAACACCCATTCTCGAGCTCTGCCTACACATTGTTTGAGCCTTTGAGGGTGTTTGCAGCTTTACCAGTTGGAGCAGATTTTCAGACTTTGGGAATATATAGGCCCAAGTATAATGCTTTCTGTGGATATGTCATATGATGATGATGAAGATGAAGATTAAGATGAAGATTAAGATGATGATGATGATGATGATGGTAATGATGATGATAATATATGATAATTATAATGATAATAATAATAAAATAACAATATTGATAATATAATAACAATGATGATGAAAATGAAGACGATGATGATTGTGATGATAATTATAATGATAATAATAGTAACAATAATAATGATAAGTATAAGCCTATCATCATATTCAAACATATTTATTTGATATTATTGGTGCTATTATCATTGATCATCATCATCTGCATTCCAAAAGCAAAGGTTGCTTATACCATGATTACTAAAATTATATTATTATTAGTTGTATTATCTTTTATCTATACTTGCTCTATTGCCTGTTTTCTAATTCTCTAAGTATTTTTCTTTCTTGCCAAATACAAATTAAATAATAATATTAATGAAAGGGGTTCAAATTTGATTAAAAGGGGAATTTTCCCTTTTGTTAGGGGGGGGGGGGGATTGACAGTATTACCCTTATTAATTCTGATGAATAAAAATAAATGAAAGGAAGATAATAAAGATGTACAAGCACTCTGGCCCATTTTATCAATCAATAGTTTCTCTTCTTGTATATTTGAAGAGTTTATACTTTAATTCCAAATGGAGCTAAATCCACTTCTGATGAAAATTGAGTTATTGATATCAGAACATTGTTCACCTAAGTACCCATCTTTCAAGAACATTATTTACCTAAATTTTGGGAGCAATTATGAATAAATGCACCTTTCAATATCACTTTTCCATAGATGCGTGTACAAAATCTGGTAAACGATTTCGATTTTCTCTGAAGTTTCAAAAATGGATTCAGCTCCTTTGGGAACTCAACTCTTCAAATGGGAACATCATTGTATGAAATGTATTACTGTTGCCTGCTGGTAAATAAATCAAATCAAACTTTAAAGGGGGGGTCCAAATAAAATGCAGCAGAGCTCTGACACAAAGGGCAGGGGGTGGACCCTTATGACCTTCAGAGATCAGCCCTCGCTGTTGACCTTCTCCCTCCACTGAGACTGACACTAATTCAAGGCCTCTATTTCTAAAGCTCAATTAGATATGATTTTAATCAGCGGACGACACACACACGCACACCCTTTATGGTATATAGATGTTTTGAAACGCTCACAGTTCAAGGTTTAGATATTGCAGCTCTGCCAAACTCAATAATGCCCCCAGTGACCTAATTAATTTTTGACTTGGAAATGGATAAATTGGTGAAATGCTGATAAATTTCAGGGCAGAAGGTAGAGAAAAGTGTAATGTTGTTTGATCACAGTTTATAAGCAGGTACTGATTACACTAGTTTAAGTAGAGTGACATTTAAACTGAACACTATCCTAGGGGTGGTTATAGGGAGGACGAAAGCATTTTGTTTTTTTTTCATTTTGAAAAACAGTATATGCTTCTATTACCCTTGTCAGTCAATAGCATTTCTAGAGGGGAGGGGGGAGGCTAGGGGGCTCAACCCCTACCCCCCCCCAAAAAAAATAATAATAATAATAATAATAATAAAAATAAATAAATAAATAAATAAATAAATAAATAAATAAATAATAATAATAATACTAAAAAGAATAAACAAATTTAAAAATTAAATAAATAAATAAATTAAAAATTAAAAAATCTAACCTTCGGTATATTTGTAAATTTAAGCAAGGTATGTGAGAAAATGAATCCCAAGAAGCCCCCCCACCCCCCCCCCCCCCCCCATTGTAATTCTAGAACTGCGGCTGTTGTGTACAGTAGAATTATCATAGAATTTTTGTACAATCCTGTATGCTTGTTACTGTCACCAACAAAGCACTGGCCTCTGATGATTCTTTTTGCACGTTTAGTCCTCTGATTACTGGCAATATCATGATAACTTTTTTTTCTTCAAATTTCCAATTTATCTTGAGTCAGAGATCCAATGATTTCTTTTCATAACGTGTGTTTGAATCACCAATACATGTAGTTTGTGTACGCTCTGAAGCATGGGTCTACAAGGTAGAAGTAGGGGGGGGGGAGGGTTGGCTGCAGCCCTACAGAGAATTCTGAAAATAACCAATATTCAGACAACTGTAATTTCACCCATCAAATATTTGTTTAGCTAGATGGACTACATGTGATTTTATTTCTTATCAAGTATATTTTTATTACGATTTTATGTTTTCACTACATTTACGGTGTCAAGATTAGAAACCAGAAAGTTGATACTAGTGCAAGAATCCTCAGCACCCTAGCAAATTTGCCTATAGTCTGATGGGTGCGTTTATGGGATATACACGCTACTCACTCATATTTCACTTTTCTGGTTCGATAAGTTCAATGGGTCAAAATTAATGATGCATGCATTGCTCAACATCATTTACATGTTCAGCAAATACCATTGAGTTCTCCCTCGATCGTTTTGCATTCTGCATGTGCCGTATGAGTAATTAGAGGATGAGAGAGTCTTGAAGAATTGATTGTTCATTCAATGATGAGTTACATACATTCATGTAGGTTGGAGGCTGGGGTGGTTATGACATGACTAGGAAATAAATTAGGTAATGTCACCTCTGCATACACCACCTTCAGCTTCACAATCTCTTAAACAGCTCTGCAGATAGCAGCTTTAAATATAGTGAGTTTTTCTGGAATTTATCAAATTAAAATTCAATTTTAAATCAACAAAATATGATAGGGATATGGACAAAAATGTGCTTTACACCAGTGAAGGGAAAACTGCCAGATGATGTACGAGTATATTTATTTGGGCATTGGCTTAAGGATGTTGAAGGCAAATTTAGAAGATTGATGTTGGTCTTGTAATGAAGTGACAGTAAAAAGTCCAATGCCTGTTAACCATGGCATAGCTGTGTGCAGCCATTGAGGGGGTGGGGGGGGGGGGGGAGGAGGAGGTATCATCTTCTTCTCATGTTGCCTTACCCTCTCCCTTTCTTTCCCTCTCCTATCTTTATTCAATTTTTGTTTGCCATTCGAGGGGGGGGGGGCTGTCATTTGTGGAGCCCCCCCCCCCCCCCCCCCCCCCCGCCAGCATAGGCATGCAACTGCTTTTTATTGGGTTAAGGTACTCAATTTAGACATTTGTACATGTATATATATTGCCCCAACCTTCATTTTCAATCATAGTTTCACCTTGCTCTCCTAATTTCATCACAAAATGTTTCATTCAATTAACAATCAGAAAAGCACTTAGCATTGAGTTCAAGGTTTCAAATGAAATTGATTTATTGAGATGGAAAGCTTTTATTAGGAGGGTTTTATGCAGGGTCGGAGGATCAGTTATCTGTAATTCTTAGGCAGATACAATTAAAATTTTAAATGGTGGATTGAGCCATTAACTCAGGTTAGGAAGACAGATATCCCTTTAAAGGGATCATTTAACAATGTTTAATCTGAGATGCACGGCCCCACGTGTTGTCAGTGTCTGTCATATGGTGTTGGTGTCATATACTGAAGCCCTAAAAAAATTGCTCTTCAAAATGATCAAGAAGTGCCTCAAAAAAGTAAAAACCTTTGAGTGATCGGTTTTACCATACTTGTTTTCCGCAATAGACTGTAGTGTTATGAAAACTGTTTGGCAAACGCAAAATTTGATTTTGATTTTCAATCATAAATATTTTGATAATCAGACAGGCGATCGGCTTGTAAAAGTCATGGGGTTCCTGACTGACCTAAAGGTTTATAACTATCTTTGCAGCATGAGCTAAATCAAGGATTTTTTAAAAGGATCTAAGACAAAGTTACCGGTTCCCTTTAAACCCTTTCAGAATCAGTTTGATGATTTGAATGAGATGCAGGAGTAACTTGATCCAACACACACGTTATCTTCTGAAAAAATCTCATACCATAAATATTCCCATGACACATCCTTCTATGAAGGCGCATTCTAAGCATTGCGAGGGACCTCTAGCCGAAAAAATGATTTAATGATCATATGCATTTCACCAGCATAGTTTACGAACCTTGTAATCTTTAGCTATTCATTTGCTGTAGACTGAAACTCTAGAATAGCTGTCACAGCATTATTTAGGAAAGTATATTATATTCCAAACATATCTGATTACTTCATGAATCTATCAAAGAGATCAAATAGTTAATGATGATAAGGATCCTTTATCTGATGCTATTGCAAAGGTAGAAAATCAAAGAGAAAGGGGGTCGTTTTTAATTACAGTAGATGACTGTTTCAATGCATGCTCAACTTGGATGCTCCTTACAGAGTCAGTGTGCCATACAGCGCTTACGGTTCACTGCATTCCTTCGACTTCACAAATGCCTTTTTCCTGAGAAAAATCAATTTCAGCTTTAGTTATGGAATCAATATTTATTGGTTTCATTCAATTCTAGATTTAGTTTCCAATATCATATTGTCAAACCATTGTCTGTTTTATTGCAAACAAATTGGTAAAATTCTATTTCTAGAGTGGGAACAGGATTACATAGCATACTGCACTGCCATTGATTCAACCTCTTTATTTTTTAACAGCTCAGCGATGGTTTTTTGTTGTTGTTCATTTTAATATTTCATTCACTAAAATGTTGCTGCATCATTCCTTTGTTTTCTAAATATATAATTTCGCCATAGAATTACAAGTTGTTTTCTGGTTGTAAAACAAATGATTTTTGTTATGCCACCTATTCGAGGTATTACCCTATGGTACATGTATATCATTCAAGAGAGAGAGGAGGGGTGGGGGAAAGAGAGAGAGAAAAGAGAGAGGGGAAAAAGGGGGATGGGAGAGAGAGAAGGAGATGATTATGTATATGGGAACAAAAAAGGAGACAGCAAGAGGAGGAGAGAGAGGGAGAGAAAAGGGGGGATGAAAGCATTTTGTGAGAGAAATGTCTATCCTGCTTGCTCAGTAGTATTTTTGAATGGATGTATTTTATAAACTTTAAATAAACTTAATTTAATTCCAAAGATTGGGTTATAGCCTAGTCTTTCTGACAGAAAATGTACATAATTGGGGGGGGGGGGGGGGGGGGGGGTTACATCCATTTTAAGGTAGAATTATCCATGTTTTTGATTGAAATGCTTAAAAACCCTTCTTGTAAGTTGATGTAAACATCAATAAATAGATAAATAGAATAATAAAGAATAAATGAATAAAAATAATTTTAAGATAAAATACAATTCAGATAGAATATGATGTATAAATGAAAGATGAAATAAGCGTAAAACTCTGCTACTGGTATAGTCATATTTTCAGTCACTTGCACGTTGCATATCATACCTGTACAAAGAGGGATTATTCGGTGGCAGAGTTTTGTATGCAAATGGATGGCACTTGGGAGAAAGCCATCCATTACTGTAGGCAGATTTAGGATTATGAGTAGTCTGCAGGCACAGACTCTAATTTAACATGTCAGCACAATAATAATAATAATAGTGGGTTCTTACAATGTATATAGCGCTCATGTCTGTCAGACTTGGCACTCTTGGTGCTCCCGATTATTACCCTGGCTTTAGCACGGCTGCCATTACACCACTCTAGCATTTTAAGAAATCAATTCCTGCCAGGTACCCATTTACAACACCTGGGTTGAGTGTGGCAAATGTAGATCAATGCCTTGCTAAAGGACATTAGTGCCGCGGCGGGACTCGAACCACGGACAGTATGATCGACAGTCCGGCGACATATCCACTCGACCACGACACCTCTACTCTAACCCTCTCTACCATTAAGGCTTGAGCTGAGCCTAGCTCTGTCAGTCTTTGGCTGTGTCTCAGCTTATGGAGTATAGGAGAGCAGGCAGTCTGCAGTTCAGACACACTTCTATGCATTATGACTCAAAATATAGGTTATACAGGCTTGTAGTTGGTATAATGCAAGTAGGAAGAGAGAGAAAGAGAGAGAGAGAGAGAGAGAGAGAGAGAGAGAGAGAGAGAGAGAGTCTGCTTTCTGTAAAAAAGGATAAAACCACCATGCATTGTCTATGGCTATGCTGGGTTTTTCTTAACCAATGCGATGACGTGTGTGTGTGTGTTGGGATGGGATGGGGGTGGGGGGGGGGGGGTGGGGGGGGGGGGGGGGAAGGGGCTTGGGGTGTTTGGAGCCCTACGCCCTAAAAAAAAACCTATACAAATTGTTTAAAAAAAAAAAAAATTAGGGGCAATTGGTGTTATGGCAAGTCTAGATTAGCTGAATATAAGGATGGCTGCTGAACCTTCAAGTAGTCCCCCCCCCCCCCCCCCCCTCCCTTGCAGCATAGTCTGGTCTACGACTGAATCCCAGCCAGGCTCTTGTGAGGGTATTATGGTTAATCCTATCACCCTCTAGTAGTATTAGTAGTGATGCTAGGCTTTGAATTAATAAAGGCAGATTAGCCTCTGGAAGCAAAAGAGTTAATCCTATAAATACCAAAGGTTAACTCTGTCAGCACCATAGTACTGTAGTTCAGGCTCACTCTTGTAAGAGCATTAATGGCAGTCTTGAGCATTTACAAACCACCCCAAACATAGATTAAATGTCATACTCAGCTTTACTTTTACCAAGAAGAAGATGAACATTCCTTTTCAGTTCTTAGCAATCAAACTCCAAACTGAAGCTATTTTCGACTGAACAACCCAAACAATTAATTGCTAAAATTTTCATAAATTATCATTGATTAATGTTTAGATTTTCGTCTGCCAGGGCATTAATATCCATTTGCCACTTTACACCCAAGTGTTAATGGCTAGGGATACCTGGTAGGAAGGATGTAATTAATAATATGAGTGCCAAAATCGTTAGCCTAGGTAGAGCCAGGGCTTTAAATTAGAATGCCTTAGGCACTGTGCATGGTGACTATGAGCACTATCGAATAATATTATTCTCTACAAACAGCAGACTCTAAATCTTATCCTCGCAAACAGTATTGTAGTACAGAGGATGAATGAAGAAAGCAGTAGGCAAGCGTAAAATATGATGTTGGGTACAAGTGTATGGAGAGTTCTGTCAGTACATGACACCTTTGGAGAAAATACCAAGTCTATATGAAGAATTAAATAATAAAGGGCAGATTTTCCCGACTAGGATACCAACAAGAGTAATGCAATACATCAATTTTAACCTGCCATTTTGCTAAAAGAGGAAGTTGAGTTCGGATAAAGGTGAAAAATAAATGGTGAGCTTTCCATTCTTATGCCAGTCAGGAAGGATATTATCAGAGTTTATATTCCCTGAAAAGGACTGCTCCTAAGGCTAATATCCAAAATATGAGAAATAGCTGAACAGTTTGGTTCAAACGTTTGTGTTTCCTCCCATAAATTCCTTTTCTGTGGGCAGTACATTTTGATCAACACTGAGTCGAGTTTGTTTTCTTCATTTTGATAATGTCAAAATGTTACAGTCTACCACAATTCTTTTGTACCCTACAATCAACCTTTCCCGGTTGCCTTCAGGCTTTCTTCACATTCTCTTTCAAAATGTTTTAAACTATCTACAGAAGATATGAAGTCATTTATAAAATATGTTTTTTGAAATTCTGATCAATTACAGGCTTACCAACAACCAGATAGCCAGACTGTTCCATGTTACCAAAGTAAATGGGCAACATTAGCTACATTTAAACTGCAACCAAATGTTATTGATTTTTCTCACATTCTGGTGTTTCGCCTGCAAACACAATGAAAAACCTAAACAGAAAAAAACCACATCTGAAGTAATTCTCGACACCTACAACATATATTTATGTATATACATGTGTGTGTTCTGTTGACATGAACACGTACATGTACCGTATAAAGGTTAACCTATCCGTTTCTGCTTAATAAATGTGTTAATCTATTACATGAGTTTTTTTCCTGGGGCTGTCGTATTATCAAGCAATCTGCTTACAATGACAGTCCTTCTTCCACAAATAATTTTACAATGTTTTATAATGTTTGAGGAAATTCAGTATTTATGACAGTTTATTATTTGTTTTTGAAAATATCAATTTATGTATTTGCTTATTCATGATTCATTGTCAGAAAAATACTTATTGTACTTTATATTATTATTGTTATCGAAAAATTGTATGATTACATGAATGCAGAAGAAAATCAAAATCAAAATCAAAATCAAAATCAAACTGGTGCAAAAAAGACAACACATATTTTAAAATGTGTAAAGGAATGACCATAGTGCGCAACAAAGCTCCTGCGCATATTTACTGATCTCTGTGTTATAAGATACACAAATGTGAAACTACTATACACTGTATGTCATCAGACACCCAGAAAAAACCCTGCTGCTGCTTGCAGCTGCATTTCTGATGAGGCTCTAGCTTACATAATATCAGAAAGATGAGAAAAGAAGATGTGTATTCATGTGGAAGAAGAGGTTGAGTAATTAACAGCGAGGGATTTGGAGACGCAGATGATGATGATGATTAGTAGGAGGAAGAAAATGTGAAAAGCGGTTCATCAGCATTGTATAGACGTAGAGGAGTGTATCAGCATTGTAAATAATGGATGTTTCTTTACGAGTCATGTTAAGTTATGTGTGGTGCTTATTGAATTGGATTCTGTTGCAATTTGTTTGTGATCTTTTCCACAACTTAGATTATGCCTAGTTATGTTTGGATATCAACCATCTCAAGTTTTATGATTAAAAAAACATGGTGAATTTAACTTGATTTCACATCAGACCCATGTAAGAGAAATATGTGGAAACATACATGAAATGAATGGAATCTGTGAAGTGAAGCCCGGCCAAGCAAACGTTTTCATGTACATCATGTACATGAAGACATGTACGTTAGCATGTACATGTTATTTTAAGTATTATTCACTATGTGAATCTGTGGAGGATTTTACATTTGAAATTGCATTATAGGCATCCGAAGATGTACGTCAACGCATAATGTAGCGCTACATCAGCTGGCTGCTTTATTACCCCTTTGTAACTCTTGGTACAATCAAATTATCTTGGCATCTCTGCCCACAATGCAGCTTGCAGGATCACGCCTTGGGTGCGTCCGAGGAGTTAATTCCGGGCGCGAGTGAAATAGATGTGATGGAGGGAGTGGAGTAATGTGATTAAGGGTGCGTGTACGGCGGCATTCAGAGGAGGGAGGACCCGGCGAATAATCCCTTTTAGAGGGGTAATATATCTATAGGTCCACAGCGGCGGAATGATCGACTGTAATGCTGCCGGTGGAGATTTCCTGTCTAGGGGGTAGTCAGCTGTGAAACCGGGGGAGAGGGATGCAGGGTCAGGATGGAGGGAGGGAGGGAGGGAGGGAGAGAGAGAGAGAGTGAGAGAGAGAGAGAGAGAGAGAGAGAGAGAGATAAAGATACTAGTGAACTGCCAGCTGTTAAACAAGGAGAGAGGAATGGAGTATCAGGAGTGGTATTGGGAGATGGAGGGGGAGGGAGGGACGGAGGGAGGAGAGAGAGAGAGAGAGAGAGAGAGGGAGAAGATGAGAGATAGAGAGAGAAGGAGAGAAAGGGAGAGATTTGATAATAGAAAGAGACATGCATTTGGAGAGAGAGGGAAAGAGATAGATGGATAGAGACAGAGGAAAAGATGGAGAAAGAGAATGAGAGTTGATGACATTAAAGACAGATTGAGAGGGAAAGAGAGTGAGGGGGATAGAGAGAGAGACAGATATATAAAGAAAAAGGAGATGATGGGTAGAGAGATAGAGGGGAAAAGACCAGAGACTGAAAACAGAAAAGAAGATACAGAAAACACTAACTGTGTGAAATAGTAAATAGATGATAGTTACAGAATAAGAATGAGCATGACGAGGGGGAAGGAGAGATGTATATGGAGATAAGGAGATAGATAGAGAGAGAGAGAGAGAGAGAGAGGGAGAGAGAGAGAGATGAAAGGAGAGAGAGGGGTTGGGGTGAATGGAGGAAAATAAACCAAGAGTTAATATAAAGAGGAATTGTTGCAGATCTGCTTGTGATTCTCATTCCAAAATTGTATACTTATGTTCATGTAGGCAAATTTGTGTATGGAATAATTCCATGCACAAATTTGTTGTTTTAGAAAAAGGCCCTACTTTCCCAGCAAGAATACAAAGCAGTGCCCTTCTCAGTGTAGTCCGTGGTATTTGATTCTGTGTTTGTCAATTGTGGATTGTTGAGAATGCATGCAGTGAATGCAGGCACTGTCATGTCCCCGCTGGGAGGTTGATGGCAAGGATGCAGTTGTCGTGGTTACAGAGCAGGTGTGTATGTAGATCATCTCATTGATGAAGAAGCAAGGATGTTATGTCATCCGATACAGATGTTGAAATGCTGATTACATCGTTATGTATTCCAGAGGTCAAGTGTCATTCCATGCTCAATGATTCTCAATCAAGAATACATGCATTTCCTTTACTCAGAGATTTGTCAATTTAAGATATTATTTAATCAAGATTCAATTCTTCAGGCAAACATTTAACTAGTGGCCAGCGAGAAGGTCGTAAGAGCTGTGTATTGCCAATGGCAGTAATGACCTTCTTGCTGGTAGCCAAGGAACTGTAAAAATAGGAATGGAATTGAATCCAGTAAATGTAGAAAAATAAGAATACATCTCTGTAATTTCATATGTAGCCAAGGCTTCTGAATCCTTTGGTAGTATAGGCCTATATAAGGAGAAGTAATATAACAGCAACCTGGAGCACATTGAATATGTTGCTGTCTATCAGTGAAAAAAAAGCATGCCAAGACAATTTATTTTTACATTCAGGGTGGGGAATGAGGAAGCCATTGAATTCTACATGTAACATGGATTTTTGTTAAATGTGTTGTCGATGTTGTTGTTGTTATTGTTGTTCTTGTTGACAATGTATCCCTTGAGGCTACATGTAGTATACATGTGTTGTGTAGAGAGACGGTTCAAGAGAAAGAGAGAAGAAGATAGGGAGGGACAGAAAGAGAGAGAGAAAGAGAGAAAAATAGAAAGGGAGAGAGAGTGAGAGATATAGAGGGAGAGGGAGCGAGAAGGGGGGGGGGGGGGGCAGACAGACAGACAGACAGACCGACATACAGACAAAAAAAGCAATTGGATGCTACACTTGGAATGATAATTTTAATATATTCTTGGTGAACAAATGGGACAGCAAAATGACAAAATACTGTGGATTTGCCTTTACGTGTGGTGTGTGTGAGAGCTTCAAGATAGAGTCTAGACATGCAGACTAATGGAAAAAGCAAATCTACGTGTGCTTGAAATTGAGCATACACGCACACTCTACCTAGTAAACACAGTGTAATAATTGGATGCCCATGGCGAGCAGATAGCTTGGCATTTATGCGACCATCCTTCCTGCACATCAAGTAATAAATCAGTGTTATTATACTGGCATCAATTGCAGGTATTCATATTACGAAGACATCACGTCCCCAGATGGCTGTAATCAGCAACACGAATCTAGACATTTATTATCCACCTCTTGTAAAGAGGTTGTTAGAAGAGCAATTTCCTCTTATTCTTATCTAATGAGAGGTTCGTTATCATACCACCTGCCTGCAATGATTTGCTGTTTACTTTTATTACTGAACTCAAATTCTTTAAATTGGTGTAACTGTAGTACTGTGGCATAAACTGCATATATTTGTATTAATAACTGATGAGTGATGACAATGCTGTACTAGTTGGCAAAAATCCTTCTCAACATCTACATCACGTTAACTCTTGTAAACAGCGGTTTCTTTGTTTTATTTTATTAATTTTTTTGAGGGGGGGGGGGTTAATCCTCTAATGGAGACAGTTTAACATTTTTAGTTCTCCTATACACAAAGGAATAGCTATAAATAAGCTATAAACAGAGACGAGCAGAGAGATTTGAAAAAATGGAAAACAAAGTAGTGTGTGACTGTGTGAGAGAGGGAGAGAGAGAGAGAGATGAGTGGAGTGGAGAGAGAAAGCACCATGCATGTCCACTTCAGATAAGGCTGATGGACAGAGAAAAAATAAGTTATAAACGTAGCTCAGGCTTCGCAGTTGCCATGGAAACTCCTCTTATATCTTAGAACTGTTAGTCTTACAAGTGGTGTGTGTGTGTGTGTGTGTTTATCGGTGTGTAATGTGTAGTATCTTATTTAAAATATGTTGTTATTGTTTTTGTAACATGTTCAACCATGTAATCTTATTATTTATTATTTACATTATGTCAGGGGACTATTATACTTACAAGTTTTTTATACTTACGTTTTAGTCTCCGATTTCTTAATTCCAGAATTGTAAAATTATGATTGTTTCATGTTACTTTTGTATATATATTATGTTATGGTTTTATGATTGAAATAAATGAACTGAACTGAAGTAGACACATGTGTCACTGTTCGAAGTCTTCAAGACCATTTTCATGGTGTAAAATTATTTCTGTCGACAGAATCAGTTTTTTAAAGGAATCACAATGATTGTCCATATGTCTTTGATCACTTCAAAATTTAAATATTCAAAACTTATTTATTCTCCGTCAGATTGCCAATTCCTCTGACATGTTTATCTCTTTTAAAAAGCTTGTAGTATTACCAGCTTATTTCCAAGGTGGATTCCCCCTTAAAGCTGCTTTTTTCTTTTTTAGGAGAAAATATCCCAAAGCCATCATTTGTTACCTCTATTTCTTATTTATAATCTTAGTTTTTTAATGGAAGAATGTTTAGTGGTCTTCATACCACAAACTATTTAGTAGCTTGTAGGAACACTCAAGGCTTGTTTACACATGGCATGGGAAACTGCAGCCTTTTTTTTTTCTTTTTTTTGGGGGAGGGGGGGGGGGGTCGCGTTTAAGTCAATAGCGTGTAGGAATAAAAAATGTAATAAAAATAGCGGTGTGCATCGAATGTCCTACTCCAAGTCACTTATCTGTGTGTTGTAAGAGCCAGATATGTTTAAGCGCATTAAAACTCTTACTTTCATTGTTATTGAAAAAACAGGGTTTACTGAGTCATAATGTAAACGTGCCTTCAAGAAGAGGATAATGTTCCTAGGTTATATTATGGCTACTTTTATTCGCCCAGGAAAGTAATATTGACCAAGGAAGACAGATTGCATGAATAAGGTTCATGTCTTGCCGCTGTTCAGTCCACAGAGAAGAAAATGCTGCTTTTCAGGTTCTGTTTACACTTGAGTATATAGACCTGTATTGATATTACTCTCAAATTGGCAATGCTATGTTTTGATATAGTTTAAAGGTTCTGTGTGACACTGACATGATGCAAAATGTGATTGGAATATTATGTAAAGCAATACATACCAGGGAATTTGTGCCAGGGAAGTTTCTTTGTGAAATCCTCTCAGCTTCTCCTAACTTCTTTTTGTTTGTTTTTGTTTTTTCTGAGAAAGTCATTTTATCATACCCTGTAACTTATTTCATTCTAAAAAATTACTGGTAAGTTATTTGAGTACATATATTGTAATTGTTGTGTTTTCCATTCAAATAAAATAATCAAGTCAACATTTTCATATCCAACGGCATACAAGTCTGTGTACCAGTGTACATTTTTATGGAATATAGTGAAAAGATTAACATTCCCAAGTGTCGTGTATTAAGGCTTAAAGCCTTGCTCCCCGGGATCTCTCCAAGATATGTTTGGCATTTATCGTAATCTCTTCGAGATCGCACATTTAACTAACTCTGACAGCTAAGTGATGCTCAGATTGTGCTGGGCTGTTTCCCCATGGCAACACGCTCAAGTACATGTGGGACTATTGCCCACAATTTGGGGTTAAGTTCTAAACCTTTGGATTCAGAGCTAAAAAAGGGTAAATGAGCAGGAGGAGGAACAAACCATGCCATTGTCAATATTGGTTGTATTGACATGAAACTGACACTTCTAAAAATGGAAAGTGAGCATTGAAATCCTTGAATGGACAACAATTTTTTTTTTTTAATCATTGTTTATTTTTTCTATCCAGAGCCTGTTTATGCCCTTTTCTTATATGAATTCAGATTCAAAGTTGTTATGTATGTAGCACCAATGATGATTAATTGTGAGTGTTGCCAATTTGAAGAACAAAGAACCCCTAATAAGTAAGCCCTTAACAATTTCCATCTTAATGAAGGAATGATAATTAACATTTGGAGAAGTGTGTCAGTTATGAAACACTGAATGCCTGGCTTATTTGGTAAGGGAGTTCATATTTAAGTCAGATTTCAGCAGTGGTGTATCCAGTCCCTGGTCTCAGATGGGGGCAAAACCTCTCCAGTTACTGTAGTCAATATAAAGCAATTCACTTTTTAAGGGCCTTGGTTTGCATTGGGGGGGGGGGGAGGGGGTAGAGAGGGGGCACCCAAATTTATTTATTTAGAGAACATGCCATGCATTTCTTGACTTAAAATGATTCCCTATTCCGTTAACCAACTGTTGTAGAAAGACATTTTCTTCTTTTTTTGTAGTTTGGAATATGTCAGGAGGGGCAAACTGTCCCCTTGCCCCTCCTCCAAATATGCTAGTTGATTTTGGACTTCGATACGGATAACCATTTAGTATTTGTAAGAGTACATGCTTGAAGAAATACCATGGCAAAATGGGGGAAACAACATTATTATGGGTGCTGACAATGTTATTAATTTTCAGTCAAAATACTTGTCTACTTCAATATCAATATCAGTAATTAGAGTTATTTGTAGAGCGGTATGAGAAGAATTCCTATTACTCTGAAAATCAATAAAATTAAGATTCCCTTAATGATCATTTATGTAGAAATTATTAGTGGTGGACAATAGCCTGTTTGAGGACAGAAGAGTGTTTATTTGAGGTTGAATTATTTTGTTTCTCATTTCATAGAAGAGGTATTTGTACTGATGTATTATAAATAAAGGAAATATTAAACGCTCCAGAGTTCAATATTACAAAATACAAGAACCAACAAATTTAGAATTTCTCAGAGTGAAGTTATTTATCACCAAGCAGGGGCGGATCTAGCTTTTTGCTAAGGGGGGGGTTGACCAAAATAATGACGATGCGGAGCATCGTCCACGAGCCGCAAAGCGGCGAGCCGATTTTTTTGGGGGGGGTTTATTTGAACCCCGTAAGTGATGTTTTCCTGGCATCTATTAACACAATGGAGACCATAAAAAGCAGTGCATGATAACGTCTTTTTAAATCAAGTAACAGTTAAATACACAGTTATATCCAGAGTTATCATGTGTTTGGTTAAGTTACCAGATGAGTTGAATATCTTCTCACAATATTTGCACTTGAAAGGGTTTCTCTCCAGCGTGCGTTCTTTTTTCTTTCTTTTTTTTTCTTTTTTTTCCCCCTTTTTTTTTGTTTGTTTTTTTTGGGCCGCCCAAGGGGGGGTTTAAACCCCCTTAACCCCCCCGTAGATCCGCGCCTGGCAAGGGACTCTGTGACATTTGTTCGCCCAACCCCCCCCCCCCCCTCCCCCCAAAAAGAAATAATAATAATAATAATAATAATAATAATAATAATAAATGAAATAAATACATAGAAATAGAATAAAATAAAATTACAAGTTTAAAAAAAAAGATAAGATTTTAAAAAATGGTCCCCGGATTTTTTTTTTTGGGGGGGGGGGGTTGCAACCCCCCCAACCCCCCCTCTAGATCCGCTTCTGCCAAGCCCGCAAGAAAAATTCACAAGGGAAATTCTGAACATGGAGATGAATATAATTATGTGATATTGATGGACGATGTGCATTCAAGGGTATTTGCGATCTCATGCCTCATTTTTTCATGAGTCGACATCTTTCTTATTGAGTTTCATGAAGCCTTAAAAATGTGTTTGGCTATTAAAATGCAAACAAGGGCACATGCAGGGAAGTATGGTGTACGGCATAATACTCCTTTGCATGCAATATACCGTGCAAAGAAAGTTTGTTATATAGCACGATCGTGGCATCGTGCAGGTATGACAAATTGTTGTATCTCATTTGAAAGTTTCTCAGCCATTAGATCAATTTATTTATTTATTTATTTATTTATTTCTGATCTTTTGACAGGGTAGCCCATTCACCAGCAAGTAGTGGTCTTCCATGGGGCCCTGAATGAACATATTTACATCGTTTATAACATTTATACAGAACAGTCACAAAAATAATACTCGTTTGCAAAATTAACATATATCATTAACCTAGTAAGCAGTAATGTCAATAGGAAAATATTAATTAAGTCGCAATTATGTGAATAAGACATGTAAATATTACAGAACATGCACGTAGTGTATGTACGGCTGAGCCATTCACAAATTACAACTTTGTTTAAACAATCTCTTAAATGAATTGACAGAGGAAGCCGTTCTCAACGAATTATCTAGCTTATTCCATTCAAATATGGAAGAAACAATTGGGCTACACTTATAACAATCAGTGTGAAATCTAGGCACACGTAAACATCCACTGTCTATTTGCCTTGTATGATGCTCATGTACATCATTAGGATTGATTAAGCCTACCTGAAGGTAAGAGGGTGCTAAGTTATGAACGCATTTATATATCATCATAACGCGACTTAACTCAAACCACAATATATCTATTATCAATATATATTGATAATAGATATATATTACTATTATTGTTATTATTATTATTGTTGTATTTTTCTTTGTTTCCTCGAATGTATTTATATATTGTTTATGTTGTTTGTATATATGTACGTCACTCGCCAGTGGAGGACGAATTTCTGTATTTTTTTAAATCAGACAATAAATTATCTTGAATCTTGAATCTTGAATATATTTTTTCACTTCTGAATGAAATAAAGGGATATCAAAAGTCATTGTGTTTTACGTGAAACGTTTCATTGAATGGCTCTAATGCATGCTACCCTTTTTACACTGTAATCCACACTGCAAGATGTTAGCTCTCATACCGTTCACTCCCAGCATCAGGTCGGTTAACGGCACTCTTTTATTCATTTTGAGCTTGCTTCAGGGTGGGTTATAATTTGCCTTTGGAGTATTAATAACTGGGTCACTGCTCATAAAAGCCTGTGTGCTCTACTAATATAAGTGATCTAAAGGTTTGTTTGCATATTCCACAGTGTAATATGCAGGGAGCTGTGGTTTCAGCTAGCTAAGCTTACTGCACTTCATATTTTAAATACCAGTACAGTACAGTTAACCACTAAATCATTCATACCTTTGAGAATTTGATTTTTTTTTTTGCGCTTTTTGTAACTCAAGAATGATAGGTGAACTGGTTGAATTATTGCGTTGAATACATTTAGATGTAAGCTTTAAAGATGTTTATGCATGGGTATATAGTCGTTCGTGAAGTAGGCAACTTGGCAATCTGAACCAACGGGTATTACGCTCCCGTACGACCATCCTTGTGCTGCCCTCTATATACCCATACATGAGCAACTTTAATATGTCACATTATCAAGAAATATCAATCTGGTTAAATCATTTTCACACACTAAAACAATTGCAAAACTTGGCAAGGGTACGTGCTATGAATCCGTTGTGGATTATGGAGGTGTATGTGAACGAACCTTATTAAAGCATTCAGATGGTTCCTGGCTAAAGAATACATGCATTGTAATGCATGCTAAACATTTTTTGAAGGCACTATTTAGCATTTTCAAAGGGGAAATTCACCCTGATATGAAGTTTGTTTTAATAACGAAAGCAGAGAAGCGAATCAGTGAATTTTTGAGAAAGACCGTATAAAAACTGAGAAAATTCTCAATTTAATAGTTGTAATTAATCAAATGGAAATTGGCAATTCCATGACAAACATTATTAGGGTCTAGCTCTCTGAAGAGGTCCCTTGAATATATGGCTCTTCAACTACCCTCTTTTGTATGTGACAAGGAAAAAGCTGTCTTCCATTTTCATTTGAATGTATTTTGTAAATAGATTTATTAGGTAGTAGATATTTCTTTTTGTTTGTGTTTGTATATCTCCAAAGCAGTACATTAATCTGAAGTAGACCTTCAATAAAATAAACAAATCTTTTTTTTTAAACTTATGTATGCAGATGTAAGAAAAATTGTATGGTGTATACATGTAGGCCCTATTATTTTCTCTCTGGTTATGATCATACACTTCAAGAACCTGAGCAATGTTACACTGTCTTATAGCAGTAGATGGCGCTATTACAGTGCTACTCCATCTCAAGCAGATCATCTTGAGGATTAGGAGGATTGCCTTTCCTGTAAGCAATGTTTTTAACCAACATTGCGCTCGGGTGGATCCAGATTACTCTGGCAGGAAAAAGAGAGGGGGGGGGGGGGGGGGGGGGTGAGGTAGGCCGCTCAATTTTGTATTTATGTGAGAAGCTTAAGGGCCTCCAATTTTCCATTGTTGTTCTAATGGCATTGACTAGGCAAGGTGTACCTTTGATCCACCTTTTTTATTGTAATTTACAACATAATTTCAAAGTATTGCATTTATTTTTAATATTATTATTATTATCATTATAAATATTATTGATAGTAGTAGCAGTAGGAGTAGAAGTAGTAGTATTCTTGTTTGATTAGTAAGTTAATTATTTATATATTTACTTATGTATTCATTCAATCGTTCATTCATTCATTCATTTTCTTTCTGCTTGGGTAGTGATTTTCTTAGAACTTTTCTCCCCATGGTCACATAATATCACATTTGATGTAGATCGATCTGTCTTGGATTTCGTAATTGCCTTTTTAATGATACCTCTACAATACTTTTTGATTTACTATAGCATTCTCTCCTTATTCTCATTTTTCAGCAAGATTTTGACAGTATACTTTCCACGTCTGGGGACAAGCTGGTTGTTATATACTTCAGCGCCACTTGGTGCGGACCATGCCGATCCATCTCGCCGGAGTTTGAAGTAAGAAAAACATGCTGTCCTTTTCTTGTTTTATTTACCTTTCAATAATGGTAATCTAACTCTTATATTTAAAGGGGGAATCAGAAGTTAATTGCATTTCTAAGTATGTGACAAACGGGAGTATTGACCCAGAATACAACACAATCCAGTGACTATATTGCCAATTCGATGTGGGCATAGACTCTTGCTTATTTCAAATATTCATAACTTTCTTAACATTTGCTAAAATTTATTTTCTAACTTTGACAATTCTGTTTCTCCTTTATTTAGCTTTCACACAAATGAAGTTATTCGAAGGTTGCCCTTTTAAAAGGCTTACCCTTTTAATCACATTATGTGAAAGTAGAATAGAAATCAAAACGACCTTATTTTAACTCGGCAATAAAGAAGATACAATTTTCATCATCAGCATCAACACACATGTAGCAAAGGGATTTATACAAATTATATAATTTTGTATGGCATAAGTATGATGTAGCAAACATGGCTAACTGATTTCATTATACATTGCAATATTAAGATAATGGTGAATACTTGGAAAGAAAGGTATACCCTTTTTTATGCACTCTGTAAAGTATAGATCCCACCACCTCTGATCCAATCATTCTTTAATATCTTTCATTACAATGAGTGTATGTTTTTATCAAAAGTTGAGTAGTAATGTCATTGTGATTTTTATTTATAGTCTGCATTGATAAGTAAATACATTGTTTTTATTGACTTTCTATAGATTACATTTTTTGAAGGTGTCCAGGTATAGTGGTTTATTCACTTGACTCTCAATCCAAGGTTTGAGGGTTCAAATCTCAGCCCGGCACTGACGTCATTTGGCAGGAGATTAATCCTCATTTGCCACTCTCCACCCAGGTGTTAAATAGGTACCTGGTAGAATGTGGAAGTCATCGTATTTTACCCAGCATTTTACAGATGCTAGCTCTGTAAAACGGCGCCTGGCTGGAATGCTCCCCCAGAAAGTGGAGATTGTGCATATATTGTGTTTAACATTAAGCAAGCTTCAATCAGATGACCAGGGTGTTTACTTGGAAACGTTGTCAATGTATAAATGTGCTTTATACATACCAAAGATATTATCATTATTAGTTTGCTTTTATATTGATTGTTTATTTTTGTAGACTCTTTCAAAAGATCCTGAAATAGCCTCCAACGTAGTTTTCTGTAAAGCTGATGTAGACGAAGCGTCAGTAAGTATATATATATATCTGCTCTTGGCTCTATTTTGTCAAAGAAATACAAATAAAGTTAGGATTAGGGAAATAATTGGCTTTTGTGTTTGTTTCAAGGACAGGGTAACATACCTGCCAACCCTTCCGAATAAAAAAATGATTTTAGGACCCCAAAATCTGGAATATTCTGTTTTTTCAAAATTTATTTTTTATTCTTATTTTATTTTATTTTAATTTTTTTTATTTTTTGTTGTTGTTGCTTAAGCCAAATTAAGCTTGTTTTATCATATGCCGCGATGTGAGAGTTCACGTATTGCGTGCATTGAAGGGCTGCATGATTGAGCAGCGAATTTGTATTCACTTTTTTGCACAGATTTACCGCGTATTGCCAGTTACACTGCCGCTGCATGTGCAAATGCCTGTTAAGGGTACCGATTTCTTATTTTCGAAGACATACCGTGCTAAAAATTCTCAATTCTCATTTTCAAATGTTGGCAGGTATGGGGTAAGGGTGAGGATTAGAGTTCGGGTTCGTCATAATACTTTGATTTATTTCCTACATTTGCCTTACAATTTTGTTTTAAATATTTTGTGTTTTTTCGAAATGTTCAGGTGTTTGCCCCCCAAATGGCCCCTAATAATAGGTAGGGGTTTTGAGGCTTGAGCGGCGCACATCCGTCCAAACCAAATCTGAGTCCCCCCCTCCAGGATATTGACAATAAAATATGCTTCTCAAAATTATCTATAGGTAGGATATTTACAAATCAAAGTAAAGAACATCTGAAGATATTGAAACTAAAGGTTCTTTTAATGCAAAAACCACTCGAGAACTGCTTGAAACGCCAGTGATACTTTAGCAAAACGGCGTTTGTTTGATGCGAACTTTTATACTTCACTGTTTGATCATCCTTTTTAGGATTGTGTCCAAATAAAATTGGTTTCCATCATTTGTTATTTTGAGGCAAATCGGCTTAATATTGGGATCACTTTGAATACACGTCTGAATCTTGTAGAGTTCAAACCCTGTCTATAGCGACCGCCCAAGGGAAACAAAAAAAAAGTTGTCTTTGAAGACAAGTGGTCTTTGTAGACATGTGGTTTTTGTTAACAGGTTGTCACTAAAGCTGGTTTGTTTGTATTTTGGAATGGTTTGTGATATTAAAATGTTTTTAAATTTGTTCAAATTCAATTTTACAGGAAATAGCAGAAGAATGTGAAGTCCAATGTATGCCGACATTCTGCTTCTTCAGAGGGGAATCAAAGGTAAAGTATGATTATGGGCATGTCCAGAATTTTGTAAAAGAGGGGGCACCGGCAATCTTCCCAAAGTTCTTTGACAAGCAGAAAAAGAAAGTTCTCAAACGTTGTGGGTGTCTCTTTACTCTAATGTTCTGTGAAAAGAAAAGAAAATGAATTTATACAAATTAAAAAATTGAAAAAAGAGAAAATCCCCCCCGTACTGTTCTGTAGAGTTTTCACAACCCAGATTCTAATAATATATCTGAGACTGCAGTAGGCTAATGCCTGTAATCCTTATTTTAATAAATTAAATACGTTATTACAATTGCTATAAAGCGAGCCTATGAAGGCAATTAACCTTTACTCCAGTTATTGAAAGCAGAATTGTATAGAACTATTAATTTCACAATCACTTTTTCTACATCACTCTTACATAGTGTGCAAAGACCCTACCAGTTAATGACACTGTCCAACAACACACAAATAACGCCTCGTATCAAAAAAGCTTATAAAGAAAGATTTGTCTTTGGTCTTCAGATTATGAAAATGCCCACTGATTTAGAAGGTTAGTATTATGTACAAAGAACCACCTTTTTTATCCAGATGAGTAATACAAAAGTGAACCATGAAAATACTTGCCTGATCATAATTCATTGTCATTCTGTTATCTAGTTTGCACCTGATTATATTTCATTTATATCTCATTTATTGAATATCACTGTTTATTGCTTTTTATTGATTTTAACTCATTGTTTTTGCTTTTCCTTGTTTCTCGTTTGGCTCTCTCTCTCTTAGATATACCAGTTCTCTGGAGGAAATAAAGGAAGACTGAGAGAATACATCGCAAAATACAAGTGAAATTGATGCTTTACAGCTGATTATTAGTTCTAGATATTGTATGTGAGACGTGAAGGTTATGTAAGTGAACTTATTTTTCTAGTCTGCAGTCAGAGATCAAGGGTTGTTATTGGAGGACAGTTGATGTCCTCCGTTAGAGGGATAGTACAGTAGTTCTGCACCAGTGAATTTGCACAATGTTTGTGCCACCCTGCCTGCCGCAGCACGCATGTAGAAACCCTACGGCAGTGACTAGTTCGATATGACTCATTTTCTTTTTCTTTTTTAGTCATATGAAATAATCCCTTAGAAATATGTACTATATTTTGCTGTTTGTTTGTATGTGGGTCAATGTTTTGGTCACAGGTTTTCATTGTTGATATACCATGAGGATTTTTAGTATCAATATGTGATAAAGATGGAAGTTATATGCGTCACACTTCTGCACAGAGTGCAACAGCAGAGTGATCGGCATGTCTCAAATGTCACACATGTTCAATCATACAGAAGATGTCTTGTTATCAGAGGACTTGTATTGTCCTCCAAAAGTGGCTGTCTCTCCTGACTGGTATTGTAAGTCAATATTGTTTGCACCAATCTACATTGTAGTGGATATTTTCTGCTTTTTTTTTCTTTGTAAACGCCAATACGGTATCCTTTTATTTCACACCAATTTATGGATGATAGAAATGATTGCTTGGACTTTAGTGATGTACATAGTTTTAGGAGCTATGTATAAGGGTGCGTTCAATCGAATTTTCAAAGCTAGAATCACAAACATGAATCACAAATCAAAACGCTGTTACAAAAAACAAGGTCACTGCGGTTTGCGTTCAAGCGATTTTTCATCAACGCTGATTCTAGCTCATTTCGAGCCCAGTCACTGCCATCACACTCCGCAGTTTGACCCACAGGAAGTATAGGTCAATCTTGGCACGCGCTTTCTGGAATTGTTTACGGCCGACTGTCGACTGCTGTTTTGAGCATAGATCGCAATAATAAAACAAAGAATGAGAAGGTGATAGAAGGAAGAAACAAAGAATAACATAAGGAAAGACAGAAAGAAAAAGTGATAGAATGATTAAAACAAAGAATAACATAAAAGAAAGTGATAGAATGATTAAAACAAAGAATAACATAAGAGAAGGTGATAGAAGGAAAAAAAAAAGAATAACATAAGAATAGAAGGAAAAAACAAAGAATAACATAAGGAAAGACAGAAAGAGATAGTCGATAGAATGCTTAAAACAAAGAATAACATAAGAGAAGGTGATAGAAGGAAAAAACAAAGAATAACATAAGAATAGAAGGAAGAAACAAAGAATAACATAAGGAAAGACAGAAAGAGAAAGTCAATAGAATGCTTAAAACAAAAGATAACATAATAAAAGGTGATAGAAGGAAAAAACAAAGAATAACATAAGAATAGAAGGAAGAAACAAAGAATAACAAAAGAGAAAGTGATAGAATTATAAAAAACAAAGAATAACATAAAAGAAGGTGATAGAAGGAAAAAAACAAAGAATAAGATAAGAATAGAAGGAAGAAACAAAGAATAACATAAGGAAAGACAGGAAGAGAAAGTCGATAAAATGCTTAAAACAAAGAATAACATAACGGAACAAGCCTCGATAAAGAGCATGGTATGGTGAACACAAATTGCATGAAAAGCAGGCGCGCGGTTTTTGCCCAAACCGGAACAGGCCACGATAGAATCATGATTGAGACTACGTTCGTTCAATCGAATTTTAGCGACCGTGATTCTGCAGAATCATGATACAAAACGCATCTTTTTCAGCGTTTCATGTTTGTGTTTTCAAACACGTTTATTTTTACGACCGACGAAAAAATCGCTTGAACGAATTGCGTTTTAAACTAAATGTCTTTGAAAACCGTGATTCTAGGGTGAAAAAGTGTCGATTAAACGCACCCTTAGATTCATGATCATGCTGTACTAGTGACGGAATTTATTTATCAGAACTTATACCAATTTTTAAAATGTAAAGTAAAAGATGCTTTAAAGCATATTTCCTTTGTTTGAATAGTTAATAACATAATGGCAAATAGGCGGGAGAATGACAAGTTCACTTTGCAGTCGCATTTCTAGAAAAAAGTACCTCTAGAACTGTTCCTTTTAGAGCAAGTAATGTTCAAGGTCTACAGATGTATAATATGTTGGTCCTAGACCTAATACTGCAAAGGGTCTTGGACTATGTATCTCAGTTGTACAATCTCTTTTCCAAGTTGGTGCTGTTTACTTCTGAGGAAGGATAAAGGAAAGGGACCTAACTATTATTATTTTTTTTTTTTTTAATTTATTCACAATTTAACGTTTATTCATGAATTTTCAAAAGCATATCAGATGATACTTAGGGTATGCTGTTTCTGTTTGTATTAATTGCATTAATCACAATTGTCTTGAGTAGAATCCTCTTTTTTTAATAACAATTTTGGACAGAATAGTTGTGTACTTGTGTGATAATATAAAAGCAGAAACTTTTGAGAATTGTTAATGAATGCCAGCGTCAATTGTGTGGATTGAAAAGTTCAGGCATGATCAGAATTGTTAATTCATTTATTTGGTGGCATCATCATTTCCTTAGTCTGAACCACTCGTGAAAGGTTCAATGAAGTGAAAATTCTGGTTTTACAGCAGTGTTTTGATGAAAAAATATTGTTGTACCAGTGTATATATATGTCAGCCTTCTCTTGCACAGTTTTGAATATGTAGACTAGTGCTTCATTGGTGTATGTGCAATCAATTGTAAACTCTTCATTTTTTAAAGGAAAACCTTGAAACAGAACCTTGATGTTATTCATTTGAAATATTTGTTGATTTTTAAAAGTTTAATTGAGGAAACGTGAAATATAATTCAAATTGGAGTATTTAAAATGAGCTTGCAATACTGCTTTCAGCTGTATGGTATTTCACCTTCAGAGGGCAGTAGACTACTACAAGTCTACACTGTAGTGATGTATTTCTAAATGGCACTGAGGTTCTGAGGTAGCTACAAGTTCAGTGAAAAGTAGAATGAAACGGGTCAAGGACCACCTGCCTCAAGTCTCTCCCCCTCCCCCTCCCCCTCCCCCTCCCCCTCCCTTAGCATATTTTATAGAGGGGCAAGCTAGGGGGCATTTTGTCCCTCCTTAGAGATTTCCAACAAAATTAGGGGGGGGGGAATTGCAGCTACATTTTGTACTTTAATTTTATATAGCAGTCTAGGGAATCACAGTCATAAATCAATGCATGTATAAATGCACAAAATATTGAAAACAATTCAAAAGGCTTGGTTGACTTTAGACAATTCCACCCAGCCATAGCTGTAATATCCAAAACAGGGTTCTATATAAGCATGTCATATTGTTTCCTCAACCTATATTTGATCACAGTTAGCTGAAATGTTTTGCCCCTCTTGAGGCCAAAGTCTGAATATCCCCCCCATTTGGAATATATTGCTTGAACAATGATATTTTTACATTGATATTTTACAATGTAATTATGATGAAATTTATAACGACAACAGGTATTCTTTATTTAAAATGACAAAAACAAATTTGTGTGGTATTGGATCCACTAGTCTGCATGAAGTATTGATCCAAGTGCAAGTTACATGTAGCCATATTTTAGCGCTTTTTTTTTAATTAGTGCTAGGGAGACCTTCAATACCGGTATATCATTCTGGATAGTGCAATATTCATCAGCCCTGTAGTATGGCATATATTATAGTGGATGGGATTTTGTAATCAGTAAAAAGTAATTCATCTTATGAATGAGCTAGGCCTCCCCCCCCCCCCCCCACCTCTCTCTCTCTCTCTCTCTCTCTTTCTCTCCTCTCTCTTTCTCTTTCTTTCTCTCTCTTCCTCTTCTCTTCTCTCTCTCTCTCTCTCTCTCTTGCTTTTTTTCTTTCTTTCTCTCCTCTCTCTCTCTCCTCTCTCTCTCTTTCTCTCTCTCTTTCTCTCCTCTCTCTTTCTCTCTCTTTCTTCTCTCTCTCTCTCTCTCTCTCTCTTGCTCTTATTTTTCTCTCTTTCTCTTTTTCTCTCTCGCTCTTTTTTTCCCTCTCTTTCTCTCTCTCTCTCTTTCTCTCTTGCTCTTTCTCTTCTCTCTCTCTCTCTCTTTCTCTCTCTCTCTCTCTCTTTCTCTCCTCTCTTTCTCTCTCTTCTCTTCTCTCTTTCTCTCTTTTTCTCTCTCTCTTTTTTCTCTTTCTCTCTCTCTCTTTCTCTCAACTCGCTCTTTTTTTTCTTTCTCTCTCTCTCTCTCTCTCTTTTTCTCTTGCTCTTTTTTTTTCTTTCTCTCTCTCTCTTTCGCTCTCTTTTTTTCTCTCTCTCTCTTGCTGTATATATATATATATATATATATATATATTTATCTGTATCTCTCACAATATATCTTACATGCACGCACACACACACACACTCACACACCAACGTACAAAACACACAAGAATAGACCTTTGCACTTTGAAATTGCTATTTGGAGGTGGGGTAGCTAGGCAGCTAAATAAACTGTATCTAATGGCTTTTCACCTCGTCTGCTACTGCAAGGTATAATTGATTGGTTTTTTTAGTAGAAGATGAATGCAATCAGATATTAGAAATTTATTTTATCATCGACCTTGATGAATTGGAACAGTGAAATCTAGCATGTAATACAATACTGCAGTACTGAGTGACCATATGCAGTTTGTCATTGGTGTATATGAGTGCAATCCAAATGATATGCGCATCTCTAGGCTAATTGTATTTGCTTAGGATCACTTAATGCGCTGTGCTTTATTGCTGTATATGATATAAATGCGTAGATCTTAATTGCTTTTGCACGCTCGACAGTCAATGCCATGTCAGTACTTGACCATTATGAATATACAATGAATATGATCAATGTTAAATAAATGTAAACCCACTTTTATAAGAAGAAGAAATTAAAAAATCATCCTACGATGGTACAAATCACAATGAAGTGATATATTATCATAACTAGACAGCTGATTTAACATAAATCCTCTAACGTTTTCCAATGCTTGACACGAGTATGTGGCACTTATTTTTACCCTCATTTATTATCTCTGTTTTTCCTTGTGTGCCTCAGAATAGAAATTCTAGATAACTGGTGCAATAAAAATGCCTATTATTATTTTTACTATTATGCCACAATCTCACAAACCCCACATCCTAGCTTCCAAGAACTTGTGGATAGATTTTTTCAAGAGGTATTTAAAAACCCTGAAATGGACCTTTAAACAGGATGTTTGTAGCTTAATGTGCTTTTGGCAGTGAAATAAAGAACACCGATACAATTTTACTTTCATTTCCTTTATATTGATTAAAAAGGAAAACGTATCCTCAGTGCCAACTGTGTGGTTTAAAAGACAAGTCGAGTCATCGCACCTTTTTCCCCTTTTTCGCTTCTTTTTTAAAATAGCTTTTCAGTGATTTCTTTGAATGCCTCGATCCTCTCAACAGAATCCTGAGCTGTCCTTTAAGATGACCCCCTCCTCTTTTATTTTGGTGTGCTCTGGTACATGCAAGCGAGTAAAATGCCACAGAGCTAGCACCTCATATACATGTGTTTATGTGCCAAGCGAATAAAATGCCAAAGTGCTTTATAGCAACCCTCCTCCCCCCCCCCCCCCATACATGTGTAGTCACACTTAATTTTATTTACCAAGTTGATAAAAACCAAACCAAGCCATTAGCTGTGCCCTTTAAACAAAATCTCCATACCAGAGAAGAATTACCAATGAGGAAATCAAAACCAATTACTCAACAATTTCCTGTAGGATACAGGTATATGCATAGTACGCCGACTTCAATTCAGTTGATTCTTTGAGCTATGTGTGTTATGCAATATTTCCTGATTATTTTGCCTCGTCACCGGGCTAGCTACATTGTATGTACATGTAGAGTTGTATTCACAGCTAGGGTAATAAACCATGTACATGTACGTGGGTGTAGAGAGATTTAATTGCAGATTGTGCCATTTTTAGTGTTCACATTGAATGATGCATAGTTGAAGTGCACATGCAGGCTTTATTTATCAAAATGTACATTTGCTGGATCTCAATGTCAGGACTTTAAAAATTTCAAATGAACTGTTTTTTGTATTTTTGTGGGCAGTATAATGAACAATTAGCTCACAAAGTTGAAGGTATATCACATTATTCAGGGGGTATTGAATGCACAAAGCCACTCTCGGGGGAGGGGGTACCAATGACAAACACAAAATTAGTGATAATAAAGCCAATTGTAAAAGTTTGGATGAAAACTATGAACCTTCTATGGCACTTTGTTTATGATGGAAAATTATATTAAGAGGTACTTCATTGTTTGAAGTGTCCATTGAAACCTGTATGCAAAGATCGCTCAAAGGAAACAAGAAAGTGGTCTTTATAAACAGGTGGTCTTTTTCAGGGTTTTTTATGTCTGATTTAATTATAAATTTGATTAATGGGAATCAGATATTTGAATGGTGGTCTTTATAGACAGGTGGTCTTTTTCAGGTTCTTTTGATGTATGATTTAATTGAAAATTTTATTAGATTGGAATCAGATATTGTGGTCTTTATAGACAGGTGGTCTATTTCAGCTAGGGTTGTTAATGTCTGATTTAATTATAAATTTGATTAATGGGAATCAGATATTTGAATGGTGGTCTTTTATAAACAGGTGGTCTTTTTTCAGGTTCTTTTGATGTATGATTTAATTGAAAATTTGATTAGATGGGAATCAGATATTGTGGTCTTTATAGACAGGTGGTCTATTTCAGCTAGGGTTGTTTATGTCTGATTTAATTATAAATTTGATTAATGAGAATCAGATATTTGTATGGTGGTCTTTATAGACAGGTGGTCTTTTTTCAGGTTCTTTTGATGTATGATTTAATTGAGAATTTGATAAGATGGGAATCAGATATTGTGGTCTTTATAGACAGGTTGTGTTTCATACACCTTCTAAGAGCTAGAAAGCTGTCCTACTTTAACTCTTCATCTCCAACAACCTCGATCTGTCTCTGAACAGACAATTCACTGTATATTGGGTTCACAAAGAACTTAAAGGTAAAGACCGGTTATGGTCATGCGATTGCAATGTGAAAGAAACGTTGTGGAATCGATCAGAAAAGGTTGATCATCTAGCATCTAGCATCTGCAAGGTTCTGGAATCATCAAAATGATAAGAAATTTGGCCCATTCTTCGTAAAGTTACAAGCACTATACACAGAAAGATGTATATGGGACTACCCGATATCTCTCACAGACCATGAGAGAAACAAATTTACCAAATATATGAATTAGTAGGCGGTTCCCGGCAAATTTTTTATCATCATGTATTAGTCAAAACATATTCTTTCACATGATTGGTAATGAGAGCTTCCATTTCATTTTTTGAAATTGGAGCGTTTCCAATACTGGTCTTTACCTTTAAAAAGTGTATACCGGTATATAATATATAGTAGTAGTAGTCCATGTGCATTGTATGTTATTATATATCATTATTGAATTGTTGTGCCAAAGGGTGGTTCTTCTTTACGGTGCACAAGTTGTAGGCCCTGTAGCCTTTAACAGTTTGATTGAGGTTTATGAAATAGATCCCTGGTCATGCCATTGCAATGTGAAAGAAACAATTAGAATAGGTTGATTATGCAATACAAATTAGGTGTACATTGCAGGGCTTTGGAATCAAAATGATAGGAGATTGGCTCGCTATCAGTCTTGCTGTATTTAAGTCAAATGAGCTGTACACAAAAATGTGTTCATGAGACTATACAAACAATGTGACATGAAAGTTTAGTCCAAACATTTCTGCAGTTTATTGTAACGTTTCAAATATGAAGTATTTGAAGAGCAATCCTTTTCACACCGACACAAGACAAATAGGAAATCTCACAAATAAATTTTCCTCTTTTCCAGATAAAAAACTCATAATCATATCTTTAATGTACATCATTCATGATGAGGTATCAAGTTATGGACCACCTTAATCCAATAGTATTATGTTTCATCATTATGATCAAAGGTGCATACACAGTACATGTAGAAGCAGTAGATTGATATTTTTGTGGTAATTTTTGAAAAAAAATTGTACGTCTGATCCACTTGAACACCAGTATCCATAGAACAATAATGTTTTGCACTTGTAAATGGAATAAAAGATTTATAGTGAAATATATGTCAAACTACAATTTTCTAGATTCTGTTTGTTATTATTGGAGAGTGCAAAATATTTATTATTACAATTATCTGCATTGTAAGTTACATACCAGGGGGAAAGGGGGGGGGGGCAGTCAAATAAATTGCTGTACACATGTATGCGTGACCACAGTTGTTCCCCAAAAACCTAAACAATCAATTGGTCAAAGTCACATACTTTGCTAGTTTTTTCACGCTTTTTCTTGACCTATTTGACGACAATTAACCATCATTTTGGGGGTTGCGCATGTATGTGTACAGCAATAATTTGACAGCCCCCCCCCCCCCCCACCTGAAATATTCCTTTCTCTCTCTCCCTCTCTCTCTCTCTCTTCCTTCCTCTCTCTCTCCCTCCCTCTCTCTCTCTCTCTCTCTCCCCCCTCTCTTCCCCCTATCTCTCTCTCCCCCTTCCCCTCTCTCTTCCTTTTTTGTTTGTTTTTGTTCTGTTATATTTCAAATTTTGCATTATCTGAAGAAAACTACTTGTATTCATTAGTTTGGTCTTGCACCATCTAGATGGCACAAGTTATCTTAATCAATGATGAAGTTACATGTACATGAAACAACACCGAGATACATAAAGAGTATGTTAGAAATAATCTAATTTATTACATTCACATCAAAATCAATTTATCTAGATGATTAGTGAAATACACACAAATCATTTACAAAAGAAAATTCAAAAAGACAAAATATTTTTTTCCCCAAAAAGTATAAAAAAAGGAATATAGAATTTGGCCGATGATTTGAAATTGCAATTTGACTTTCGATTCGCAAAGAAGGTATTGATTAGGTATGAAAAACAAATCATGATTCCTGAAAAAAACACATTAGAACACAAAGGCCTCTTTATCAATTGCGTTTTATGCATACGTCAGCTGTATGTCAGCTTGTTCTTTTTCTTGCGATTTCACACAGCATACATGTATATACATGTATGCACATGACATGTATGCAATTGATACATATTCGAATAGATACCTCTTTCATGAAAAAAATCAAACATTCATCATGTAAAAGAGATAGGACCTACATGTACTTAGAGAGAATTGGATAATTGACTATGAGCATAAATGATTATATAATGCTGTTTTTCTTCCCCTGTAGATTTTTTTAGTGCTGCTTTCCACTTCTACATGAGAGTGGCATTAGAAAGTGGGGATTTGATTCACATTAAAAAAGTCAGAAATGCTGTATAATTCACATAGAAATCGACATGCATGACAGAAACAAGTCAAAAATAGAAAGGAGTATTAATGTGTATTCAATGAACTGGATTCAAGGTCATTTCCTTATTTAATCATGAACAGAACACACCGCGAGGTAATTCACTTTAACTTGCTCGATCATTTACAGCGGCACTTATCATTGAAATGGCTGCACACCCAATCGGTACGGAACATAATAATAATCCCTTTCATGCTTATCTTTTGAAATCATTGCAAGCCAAATATGTGACTTGATTCATAGGTGACATCGTCCTACTCTTATCAAAAACTGATCTCAAATCTCAACTTTGTCTTCATCATGAGCCAGGCATGGAGTCGTCTTTGTTATGTGTCGGTAGAATTCATAAACATCGAACCATTTTGGCAATCAAAACATAAAAGGCACTTTAATCTTGTTCTTTATTTGCAAAATCATGTTTGTTCGTATTTGTGCGCGTGTGTGTGTACAATGAAGAAGACAAAATGCTAGTCAATAAAAGCATGTCCAAGATATGAGGGGGAAATATCAAATATGATACAGAATTTGGAGGAAAATAAATGAAAGTACAAAGTAACGTAACGATTGGATCACAGACCTTTCAGAAGTTGTTCAATCGCGTTAACCATAATGATAGTTGACAAAGTGCACGTACATGTACTACATCTCAGTCGATGAGTGATGGCAAATAAGGAAACTGCTGTTATGTTTATTAGTTGTGTACCGTAGTCATGCAATGACAATGGTTTACGTGTATGCTGCTTCAGTAGTCATGGTGGGGCACTGCCACACGTATCAAAGTGGTTTTACACGGCCGGCCGTCGGGTGACTGAGGGTCGACCCAGTCGATGAGAATAGTGGAGAATTGTGGTGTATGGGTACAGGTGAGAGGCGGGAAGAGGGAACCTTGCAGCACAGTCTACAGCCGAGAATTCAGCTATTTTATTAATTCCTTGAGGGCATCCACCAGTGCTTTTTCACTTGCTCCTTTCACTTCTGCTACCTGTAAAGTCGGTACAAAAGTGACAAACAAAGGAAATCATGATCAGTATTGAAGATCATGCGATGGTTTTCCTTATTTTTTAATGTACATGACATTTGGTTTACTACTAAACTCTGTGGCAATTTTGAAAATGAAATAACAGTTAAAAATTTGAGGAAAAAAACGGAAAATGCCCTTGGCTGTCTCGCTTTGATTATGCGATAATCATTGGACCATTCTGATTTCGTAGGTTGGGCTTTTACATACCGGTATACAGTATATATATATGTAAAGGGTGCTGCCCCTGAGCCCCTTCTGGGCAAAATACCCCTTTTGATCCTATTAAACCCCCTTGCCTAAGATTCATTGGACAATCAATATCAGATAAAGGGGAAGTCCATCATGTTACCAAGTAGGTTTTAATAGAAGCAGAAAAATGAGAGAAGCAGGTCAGTAATAGTGTGACCAAAAACCAATCAAAAATAAGAAATAAATGTATTGGCAACTCTGTGACGTATCTTGCGAGCTCCCCTCCCACTTGCCTTGTACTAACAAAAAATGTTCAGTCATACATTTACCCTCAATATAATTATTGCAAATATGTATGAAACAAATCTATTTTGTCATCAGTAGCAAAGGAATTGAAAGTTCATGAAATTTTCTGTACAGATACATATGTGCTTTGAACATAACGTCTGTACACTGTACGACGTCAGTGCTATTGGGGCACTTTGGAGTGCTGCCTTTCAGTACACTTGGGGTCAATGTACTATAGTTGAACACCTTGAGGTCTCCTATCCCTATAAATGATTTGGATTAAATTTGCTTTCAAAAATAACGTGAAAATAACAAATTTTTGCTTTAAAAACAAAAATTCTTATAAGAAACCATTTTGTTTGTTTTTTCATTTTGAAATATTCATAACTCCCTACCACACTTTCTCTCAAACTTTCAGTGATCTGGTTCTCTCATTTTCTGCTTCTTTGACCCCTGTTACAGTGAGCAAAAGGCCGGGCCAGGCTGTGGCCTGGGCCGGACGCGGCCTGGCCTTGCCTCGCACTGTAAACGCGTTAAAGGCCAAATGCAAGGCCAAACTGGCTGCGCATTTAGCCCTGCTCTGGAGGTAGTCTCGGCCGCGGCCTGGCCCGGCTTTTTCTCACTGTAAACGCACCAAATGCGCGGCCAATTGCGCGGCCTGCCCCGGCTCCCAATTTTCTCACTGTAAACGGGGTCTAACTGACTGTCCAGGTGAACTTGCCCTTCAATGGGTAACAAGATGTAATGTACTCACTTTCTCCCCATTCTTAAAGAACTGGAATGTAGGCATCGCACTGATGCCACACTCTTCTGATACTTCCTGCAAAAGGATTAAAAGAGAAAAATAAGCATTAATTATTATGATCATTATGATTATTATCATTATTATTATCATTATTTGCTAGGTTGGGGAGGAAAACCGTTGTTTTCTATCCTTTTTTTTCTTCTTCTCTTCTGTACATTGCATACGAATATATATATAGTTTTATATTGATGTATGTTGCCAAATTAATAATAATAAATGATAGACTTTCCCTTCCCACAAACGCGCACCATGACTCAAAGGGAAGCTTAGGGATTGCAATTTCCTGTAAGTGTAAGGCCGTCAAACTAGCAGTGGCACGCAAGATTGTACACACACTACACTGTTTGTGGTGATTCCCCTAAGTCCAAATCCAAAGTACTAATAACCCTCAGTTAAAGTAACCGTTCGTCGGTGGGGTGACAAAACCTCGTATCTCAAAAATCATGAATTTTCAGGAGAGCGAAAAAACTTTCCTGTCTCAACAAATTTAGTGCTGTGACACTGTCCTTTCTTTTTAAAACTGGAATATTTATACAATTTTTAATGACATTGTTGAAATACAGTAAAATAATTGTTTTTATATTTGAAAGTGAGTTATGAGGTTTTTGCGTTTATCTACATTGAGATACGAGTTTTAAGTTTTTATTCAAATTGAGATAAGAGTTCTTACTATCAACTCTGAATGAGTTACGAGGATTTGGTTGAATAAGTTACGAGAATTTGTATACACTAACTTCGGTACTGTTAGGCCTTGTGTGAGTAACGAGGAAAAGGAATTACATATCTTTATGTTACGAGGTTTTGTCAATGCAGCTTTAAAGGGGGTTAAAGTCACGAGGTTTAGTTTAAGGGTGTTTGTGTGGAATTTGTGAAAAAAACGAGAAGGAGGCGTTCCATGGATTTATCAGGTGGTGTCGTACAAAATTATGCAAAAAAATCAAATTCTCAAAAAATTGAGATACAAGGTTTTGTCACCCCACCCACGTGTTGCAACACTGCCTGAAGTAGGTTTCCTTATACCGGGTAAGTTTCATTTGCAAAACTGCTAATTACAGTAAAAACCTGTCTATAGCAAATGCCCAAGGGAAACAGGTTCCTTGTATAGTACATGTTCTAATGAGAAACAATTTTCAAGGGAAACAAAAAAATGTAGTCTTTGTAGAGGTAGGTGGTTTGACTGTATAATACATATCAGGCCCACATGCAATGCAATAACCCCAAATCTACATTCAATCCTGTATTGTTTACATATGTACTTACCGATGCGTCGTCAACATCCACTTTACCAAATTTCACAGCCGGGTATTCTGTTGCGAGTCCCTGTGAGGTAAAACAAAGAAGAAGTCATGTCAGGTCCATGTATTTTGGAGCTCAAAACTGGGCGACTGGAAAAAGATTCTGTGGTTGAATTGAATAATTGAGTCTTGACCCAGTCAAAATCAGGGAAAAAAAATTAATATTTATTTTTCGGGGGCTACTTTTCAAACTTGCCTGCATATAAATAACACTCTAAAATTTGTTTTGCATTGAACTCTATGCAAATTTACGGGGGCTCTTTTGGGCATTTTGGGGGCAAATCGCCCTGAGCCCCCGTGTATTTTTTACACTGGTCAAAATGGCTAGAAATGTTGGGTCCATATAGTTTTGGACCTCAAAACAATCTCATGAAACTGGGTGATTGTTAAATTATGAAGTCTTAGAATTACTTTTGACCATGTTAGTATGTACAGTACATGTACAAACTTTTGGGCTTTGCTAGAAATGCAATTTGGAACTCCCAAATTCAGTCATCACAGAGTTTTCACAGAGTTTTCCCCACACATGGAGACATCACACATTGTGGATTTTGGAATAATCACTGTCAAAGAGATAGAGGTGCTTCATGAAGACCTTTTGTTTGCCCTCTACAGAATAATACTTCCACCTGTGTTAAATTCAATTCCATTCAATTCAAGGTTTATTTCAACATTCAATGACAAAAAATATACATGGTAGGCAGCTCAAGGGCTGAGATGAACATGTTTACATTTATTGTAAAAGTATTAATAAAAAGTGCATGTGACATAAGTGCATGTATACATTTAAGTACATTAAATAGAAAATGAACACAATACAAAATGGTGCTTATAAATAAATGGTTTTCATGTATTTTCATAAGCAATATAATTAAAATGACTGGCAATTAAAGAGGCCAATGAACTTGACGTATACAGTGATTACAATGACTGCACCTACATGTAGTAAAAGTTGTCCCTAATGTACTGTACATGAACATGTGGCTCAGTGGCTCACTAGAAGTTTCTTGATTCACTCAGATTTCTTTTTTTGGTTTTTATTAGAAAACTTCATTCACCTGGTTGATGAATATTTTGTTTTACAATTACACATGTATGTACATGTAGGCATAATACTATAGTTAAAGGGATCCGGTAACTTTGTCTCCGATTCTGAAACAAAATTCTTGATTTAGCTCATGCTGCAATGATAATTATAAACCTTTAGGTCAGTCAGGAACCCCATGACTTTTACAAGCCGATCGCCTGTTTGATTATCAAGATATTTATCATTGGAATTACAAAGTTTGAAAACCGTTTGCCAAACGGTTTTCATAACACTAAAGTCTTTTGGGGAAAACGAGTATGGTAAAACTGGTCACTCAAAGATTTTTTACTTTTTTGAGGCACTTCTTGATCATTTTGATGCGCGATTTTTATAGGGCTTCAATATTACACCATTTCACAGACACTGATAACAGGTAGGGCGGTGTACAGTATCTCAGATTTAACATTGTTAAACGTTCCCTTTAAAATGCTATTGCTTCATGTAATCAGGGAGATGAGATTCAAAATGTTGTTTTTTCTAGGTTTTGTTGGTATGAAAGTAGTGAAAGTTATTATAAATGCTTCCTTGAATTTGAAGTGTTGTTCTTCTGGGTTTTGTTTGTATGGAAGTAGTGAAAGTTAAAATGCTTCATGTAATTCAAAATGTTGTTTCTAATATGGGTTTTGTTCGTATGGAAGTAGTGAAAGTTAAAATGCTTCATGTTATTTGAAGTGGTGTTTCTTCTGGGGTTTCGTTTGTGGGCAGGTCCAAGCTATTTGGATTGTGATGTACGAAATTATTTATATGGCTATCTTTTGGTATGAGTCTGTGGCTATTTTTGTTTTGTAAAGCGCTTGCATGCTCTGCTCTAAAGATGACCTAAATGTATTCATCTATTGATAACACTCTATTCAGTGATTAAACACTTAACCACCAAGCCACACAATGGCTTTGGAAAGGATTTACTTCCTTCAACTACTAACTCTCAAATTACTCAATGAATGGGAGCCTTACAATGCACACAGTAGTGATACAACAATACTGTACATGTTTTGGTCTACATCCACCAGCCACTATCAAAAGGAAGAATAAAATACCGGTATGTGAAATATCTGGGCGTACACATCCAACCTTATGATAACTCTTCAGCCACTTTTCAGATATCTCTAACCATTTGGGGAGATATCGAACCTACCGGTAACCCACACTATGAATATGACTGACAAAGAAAGCGGACAAAATATACAGTTCCTCAGGTAGACAAAGAAACATCCCTTCATTGCTATTATGTAAAAATGTGTAAAACAGGTGTCACATGCATATTCACCTGTTCTACACATTTTTACGTAATAGCAGTGAAGGGATGTTCCTTTGTTTACCTGAAGAACTGTATATTTTGTCCGCTTTCTTTGTCAGTCATGTTCATAGTGCCAGGACCCCACCCCAACTGCATTGATAATGACAGGGGGTGGTATTCCAGTAGCGCGTGCTAAGTTAGTCCACACTTTTATGGAGTGTCAGTTGCCAACTCATTTACTGTGTACAGATTATTTTAATCCTTCAATAAAAAGTGTCCAAAAAATTAATTTTGCGATGAATTGGGAAGAAAAAGATAATATAAGTATGAACTGAATTTTAACAAAGTCTTTGGTAGATTATCTTTGTCATGAATATTGAAGGAGGAAGATGAAAGCTAGCATTCCATAGAAGTGTGAACTAAAATTCTTGTTTAGTCTGGACTTAGTCCCGGCTTAACTTATGAGAATACCACCCAGGGACTCTATAAATACTGGCATCTATCCACACAGACTTCATTACAATAGGCCATTTTCGTAATGCAATCAAAATGAATGCACAAATCTTTGTTAAGTGCCTCTTACCATTATTTAATTAACCTGTTCGGCCTACATGTACATGACCTTGTAACACCATTTACATGTACGTCCTACCAAGGTACAATTAATGATGCAATCTTCATTCAGACCATTGAAATACAAATATATATGTAACAAGTGATTTAAATCATGTATAACAAGACACTTAACAAAGATTTATGCATTCAATTTGATTACATTAAGAAAATGGTCTATTGATGATCGATGCACTCATGCAGCACCCTGATGTTGGCGTTTTTGTGGTGGGAGATATATCAGAATATTAAACCAACCTTAAAACAACTACCTTTTTTAACCAGTTGTAAAATACCAACAAGGAAGAATAATATTCTTGATGAGATTATTATAACAAACTGTAGCATATTTTATTCACCCGTTTTAGTACCAGTAATGTCACCCTTAGGTATGAGTGACTGTAGCTGTGTATTTTATCTCAATTTAAATCAGTTTCTCTTCACAAAAGGAAAATCAGAAAATGTATCATTCGTCCTCTTCCTGTTGGCAATTTGCAATCATAACTCATAACTCATGAATTTATGATTACATAATATTCGAGAGCAAGTTTCCTGTGTACGTTTTGGTGGGTTTTACCATTTTGGTACAAATTAAATTTATATGCCAAGGCACAGACTGTACATACAACATGTCATGTATCTACAAAAGTGTATATATGAAAGGACTATGCGACAGGTTTCATATCTTCATACATGTAGAAGCGTAGACTTTCCATTTCCGTAGAACCTATTGATTACAAGGCACAAGGCAACGTCTACAGTCAATAATACAAAACAAACACTGTAAAAGCGTAAGGCTGCATGTGCACTGTACGCAGGAATTGCAAAATGATGATTGAATTGAGATGACATTGCTCTTAATCAATTTTGTTCACGTCGTCTCCTCTATCTAGAAGGGAGAATGGCAGCTTAATGACTCTGAGAGGAGAGTGGCGGTTTGGTGATAGTCAACAGCAGTCATCAATGGTTCTCTATCTCTTTCTCCCACCACCCTTTCCAATTCTAATTTTATCTCTACCCAATTCAATAGACTGATTTATTAACATATTCACATTTGTTGATATTTCTTTCCAGGAGACTTTAAGTGAAGAGGTATTCCATTAACCCATTATTAAAGAATGAACTACAATCCTTGAAATCAAGTCTGCATATTACATATTGCTATGTTGGGCGAGTCTCTGGCAAGCTTTCAAGTTGTCGTCAAGAACAAGTTTCGTAAAAAAAATGTATTACATGTACTGTCTATGTTAAAATCATTTATATTTATGTGTTGTTCTTTTATTTCTATTTTTGCCTCATTAGAGGATTTATTTCATATTCAAATCTGACAAATCAATAAAACATTAATCATACTTATGTAACTAATTTCCTACATGTAGTAACCTATATCAGTCAAAGTTCATCAAATCCTTTGGCAAAATTTTAAAGTGCATAATTCGGAGTCTGGAATCAATTGTAACATTTGCTGGTAGAGTGAATAGGTTTGACACTTGTTGCTCATTCATATTATACAGCTCATTGAAGCGAGTAAATACTTTAGAAATTTCTGTGTTATTAAGTCTTAGAAAAGTACGATAAAGTTGCTTCGTCAATGGATTTGTTTGAATTCGGAATCACAGAAAATAGTAGGAAAATCTCTTAGATCTTAAACGAGATGGTGATAGTTTTGCTGCAAAAAGGAATGCTTCCATGCTCCTGGTATTTTTTTATAACAATCCAGCAATACAAAATACTCAGTGAATTTTAAATCCTTTTCTTTACAGTCTTTCCATCGAAGTGGACGTCCAAAAAACTTATCAAGATAAAAAAAAAAAAAAATCCTTTGGCAAGCCATCTTTTTTAAATTTGGTATGCTTTCCTTTCTGCTTCATTGTATATCTATTCTTTTTCAAACATGTTTCAATACAGAATCTATTGACTTGAATTGAATACCGGTAGGCCATTTTCGTAATATAACCAAATTTAATGCATAAGTCTTTGTGAAGTGCCTCAATACATATTATTTCATTCACCTGATCAGAATAATAGTATTTCAATAGACAGAATCCGAACTGCAACATAAGTTGTTGCCAAGTTGGACAAACATAAATGGCTTGACCTACTTAGCAACACTTAATATATGCAGTTGCATTTTGAATATTGAAATACTATTATTCCTAACAGGAGAACGAAATAATTTGTATTGAGGCACTTCACAAACACTTATGCATTACATTTGGTAACATTATGAAAATGGCCTATTGGAAGGGAAAAGGGAAACTTACAGAGAAGATTCATTGATTTAAAAAACTAACTTTAATGTCATTATTGCAAAGGTGGCACTTTGATTGGCCAAGGTTATCAAAAGCCAATGCTTGGAAACATTTGAAGTAATGATTATTAACAATTACAAAACACTTAGATACAGCCCCGACATAGCACCTGAAAAGCTCTCCGGTCGCTGCTGAGATATGTATGACATCAAATGTTGAACATGATGTGCCTGATTTATCATCTTTTCTTCAGTTATTTCTCTTACTTCAAGATCCTCGGGCGAAATGTTTAATCTATTGCCTCACTCTAAACCCAATGCATGGTATTATTTTGATGAAAAATGCACGGGAAACGAAAGAAAAAGGAATCCGTCGCTTGTAAACAAAATACATGTAAGACGCCATTGTATTTTCAGCTGCATACACCGTGGAATGTTCGGCGTTTCAAGAGGGAACAAATGACGTCCATGCTATCATTCCGGAGGTTTTTTAATTTGAAAGTGTGGTTTCTTTGATAGTTCACTAACCCTTATCCTGTGTATTTACAAACAAAAGAATTTAGTTACCAGAATGGGGGTCACATCCCTTTTTGAAAGGTGTAAAATTCCATCACATTTATTTACACTAAACTCATTATAAATTGAAAATAAAAGCATTGCAATTTTGTTCATTCTTTATGGGATGTCGTCTGCTTTGGGCAGGGTTGGTTCATATTGTGACGGCATAAAAACATCGTTATTTTTCTGGCGTATCTTTTGCATATCCCAGATGCTATGGAGGTTGTATTATTTGTATTTTTTTTAATCACCCGATATGTAGTTGACCTAAAACTTGCACTATTTTACTTCGAGTTGCAGTTAAAGGCACTGATTTAATAATAATAATAATACTGTACTAAACAATGCTGTTTTAAAAACCAAAGATGACTTTACCTACGAGTCCAAACAGAAATCCGGACATTTGGTCCCAGTTTCTGAGTGGTGAGTTTGACAGTGCTTGAGCTGGAAACATTTTTACCCACGATACCATGCTGCCTGCCGGCGCTCTCCCTGGCACGGGTAAGCGTCGACTTGGACAGTGCCAGGTGACCGGGATTTTTTTATTTTTTTATTTTTTGCGGCCAAATATTCGAGTACAAGAAATCATACTCTAGTAGATGTCAACAGTGCGGGTACTCTAGCATTCGACTTACACGTCGCAGCCCTAAAGCCTACTGTGTAAATATATATCTAATTTGCATTACAAACAGTGGCGTACGCAGGATTTTTTCAAGGGGAGGGTTTTCAAATCGGCCCAAAATTTCGCAACGACTCAGCCAGCCGCTGAATAAGCGGGGGGGGGGGGGGGGGGGGGGGGGGGGGTCTCGAAATTTGAAAATTTGACATTTTGTCCAGTGGGGGGGGGGGGGGGGGGTAAGGTCAACTTTTTAAGGGTCTCGAAATTTGAAAATTTGACATTTTGTCCAGTAGGGGGGGGGGGGGTAAGGTCAACTTTTTAAGGTCAACTTTTTAATTGTTTTTATTTAAAAAAAAAATCAAAATAACATACAAAAAACATACACATTAAAAAAACTCGAGGGGGGGGGGTTTACCCCAAAACCACCCCCCCCCCCCCTGCGTACGCGCCTGATTACAAATGAACATGAACATGAACATGCCTCATGCAGTTTTCTTTGAAATGAAATAAAATTTACCTGTCTTGGATATGTTCACTTTGGATGTGATAATTAATACGGATACCGGTACACAAACTGGTGACTTCACACCAACAAGAAAGTTGAGGTTTTCATGTATACCAATTTCTATTCCCTTGTTTAGTAGAAATCCGAGTTATCAATCATAGCTTTATTTTGACACACAAGTGTAATCTTCCGTATGAGCATTACTGTATTTGTGCTTTTTAATACCTTTACACATGTTACACTCAAATGACCATTTCCTAAATTTGAGATTTACAGAGAGGAATAAGCTCAGCTTTCAAACATTAATAATAATCTCGATATACAGTATGTCCCCTTTCTTCCAAACATTCACAAAACTTAATTCTCATTTTTTCTACTTTCAGACGATTCAATTTCTTGCACGGGTTGGATTTTACACAATGTGGTCAATGAGTTTAAGAAGTTGTAGTTCCGCTGAAAATTCAAAAATAAATCAAAATAACATTTCTAATTGTGTACATACTACCTAAGTGTCAGACTGTCAAGAACAACCTATGTTTAAAAGTTATGCATAACATATGAATATATTAGTGAACCGGTATTGCTAGTTCCAGACAGAAACACAATGACATGTTCAGTACTACTAAACTTTCACATAACTCAACTTGATTTTGAAGCCCAGTGATACAGAACACTGGAAGTCAACTTACCACAAACTTTGGGGAGATCACCTTGCATGGTCCACACCATGTTGCGTAGAAGTCGATTACAGCGGGAGAATCCTTGATGAAATCTTTATATTCCCCCTGCAAAAAAAGCAATATCGAGCACAATAATTACATTGCAGCTTCTCTTTACCAATATTTCTACATTTAGTAGGTAAAAAATGTTGTTTTTCTTCTGAAGGTTCATAAATTTTCATGTTCGTTACTCCAAATGTTTGGAAAGATCAGAAAATCTTTCAGAATGTAGAAATAGGGTTCACAATTCAGAAAATGAATAGGGTTCTTAAAGGTAATACAAAGTTTTGGGAAATTTTAAAAATTAGGTGGATTGTGATTCTTTACAATTTTGATATATTTGGATAAACACTAATAAATTTAGCTGCTAAAACACTAAAATGCTTTCGAGAAAATTTTAATATAAAAATTTACCGGTGCTCCCGGTAAATTTTGATAAATTTCAAATAGCTCCTACGGCCGTCCAATGGTAGCTGCGACCATGAAAATATCAGAATATGTTGTTGTGATATATATTTCCAAACGTGAATACGGTAGCTAATCGGTCGATTTTAGTCAAGAAACATTGTTTTATAGCTTAATTAATATCTTGTCCTTGAGAGTGAGCTATACAACATAAAGAGTTTATTATTTACAATTTCATAACTTTAGACTCGATTTCAACCGCGCCAACGATCACTGAATATTGTAGGATCGCGTATGCTTCTAATATGTTCATTTGAACCAAATTCATGACCCCCATACCAAAACTTTGTATTACCTTTAATTCTGAAAAAAAAAGAATAAAGATCAGCCGCATAAACGGGGATCGTCTTTGTAAACACGGACAGATATGTCCACAAATATAAGGATTTTTTGCATTTTTGCGGATGATTCTTATTTCCGATCCGTGCGTTGGTGATGCAAAAAACATATTCCTCACTGATTTTCTTGATGTATTTCACATTGACTTTGTACAGAGACTTTCACGTTATTATGAGCGATGAATCCTCAGAGACGGGACTTCCCTTGATTCCCTTCTAGTCTACGCGCAAGGCAAAATGATCGTGAAGGAAAAACTGTGCACGAGCTATGAGTTTGTAATGACGTACACAGTTTTTCCTTCACTATCATTTTGCCTTGCGCGTAGACTGGAAGGGATGGGATTTAGATGACGTCATGTGCAGCGAGAGTTTAAAATAAGGCTGCAAGATTTTCAACATGGATGTCGATTTTGGGACCATTAAACGGATTATTTCAGTCAACTTGGTAAGTGGAACCGAAGTAGTTAAGCCTAAATCATGATTGATGTTGAGTAAAAAGCTAAGGAAAGACACAGCCTGGCCTGGCCTGGCCCCTAGATTCGTGCACTGGTCACTGCACCGACACTGTACTACTACTGGCATTGGCAATGCCATCATCATCTGACCTCAGTTCAGGAGACACACAGAAATGAGAAGGTTAATTATAATATCAATATCAAAAATTGCTAGGCTTGAAAAATAAGAGTGCCAAAATGCCTTTTGCCTGGCTTTGGTGTGCAAATGATGGCTACCTCATATTTCTAGGTAAGATAGTTTGATTTTGTCAATTTCAAGTCATGGCCTACAAAGCTAGAGGACATTCTAGAGAGGACTCCCAGATCCCAGTCAGCTCAGAGAAGAAGAGCACCGTTCACCATCGCACTGCGACCGGCCATGCGGGGAACTTACGGGGCGCTGCGAGCGAGGTCAATTCGTCGCCGGTTACCAGGCAATCCACACGTGTCGACTGACTGCCGATATAGCGATACACATAGACCCTAGACTAGATCTAGACTAAATACGGATGAAAAATTTAACCCAGATACTAATAAAACAGGTTCAGTCGACTACATACCAAATTTGCAATTTGGACAACGGATCCAGCCATGATGACAGAAGAATTAAATATAATTCTACGTATTTAATGGTCAAATTAATTACAGCAGCGTGAAGTTACGGAGCCGATATGTTGCACGGCACGTCAAGCTGAGAGTAAAAAGAGCACCAAAATTAATTACGCGCGCACACGCGCGCGCCGCTTTACAAAGCTTGGTATCGCAAAGAAGGAAAATAAGGAGCAGAACTTGAAAGATAAAATTATAATTTTGTTTCCCTCTATTTGATAATCTAGACCTAGTTGAGTTTTGGCAGCCTATAGAAGGCGCTACAATTTTATTTTTTTGGGTGAGATAATGAAAAACTGAGTGTCAAATTTGGAAGATCATACATTCATGAATGACAAAATCGGTTCAGAGACGGCTGACTATTCTAATATTTGTGGGCTTGCATGGCTCCGCCCCGCAAATATTCGATAATTTTGAAACAAAAATACGCTTACACATTTCTACTTTCCTCCGAGAACGGAATGACCGCATGCGTGTTACCAAAATGTCCGGTAAAGGGGTACTAAATTTTCGTGCGACAAAAAAAGGGGTTTACTTATTTGACTTTTCACCCGGAGATTTCTTCATAAAAAGGGGGTGTTTTTTCCTTTTTCAGGCTCTCATCTCTTTGGACTCCTGAGAAATTATTCCAAGTATAGGGGGTACATTGAGCATTTTTCCGGATTGCATACAGAATATTTTTATTCTGAACATTTACAGTGAAAATGTTTTACAACACATGTTCAAACATGCATGTCCATATTCCATGCACATAAAAGTTGTGTATAGACGTACACACCATCTTATATATGCAACATAAGGCCCATTTACACAACCAACACACCATTTTGAAGGAAAAAAAAATCATTGATTTGGGGGCTGCCATATGTTTTGATGACTAGTGCAATTGCAATTGCATGGAAGCGAGTAGATCAGCGTGAACAAAAAACTGGAATCACTCATCCATGTTTCGAGAGTGGGCATTTACACGGCAAAAAGCAGTTAACCCTAATAGGGCCGGGCTATTTGAAGTCTTAGTAGGGCCGGGGGGGGCCATTATGGGCCCCCCTTAAGATCTCGGCCGCGAAGCGGCCGATCGCCGCGAAAATTTGCACGCATGTCAAGTGAGGTGTAAAAAATAATATGATAATTTCAATTTTTTGAAAAATTCACTCATTTGCATATTTATGGTAATTTATGCAAATAAAGTCATAAAAATCACATTTTTACCCATAAATCATATATTATTCATATTTAAGCATTTTTTTTCACTAGATATATTCATTAGACCATTCTGAATAATAATACGACAAAAAATTTGGAAGAGCCAGCTTATTTCTTATGTTATCCCTTGTTTTGATAATTTCTTATGTATTTCATTGTTTTTTTAACTTATGTATTTCATTGTTTTTGTTGTTTTATTTCATCTTTTACTACAATTCAACTATTTTGACTCCCAAAACAACCACCTAAACTTTAATCAAGACCCAATAACCCATGTTTGATCTGTTTTTAGGAAAAATGACTTTGCCATACGTTTTGTACACAAATCACGAAAATGAGCGATTTTCAGGCTGACATGCAAGGACAAAAGGTCACGTGACCTTGTAACCGTAGGTCCGATTTTCAAAAAAATTATTTCAAAAGTTGCGCAAGACTCGAAAGAAAAAAGTCAGCGAGCGGCGGCGCGCAATCCATATGCGTTCCCGAGCAATCAGAAAAATTGTGGAGGGGGGGGGGGCATTATGGCCCCCCCCCCCCCGGCCTTATTAGGGTTAAGTTTCTGACAACTTTTTTTTTTAACGCATCAAATTGATTCTTAAATTTTAGCTTTTGGTTGTGTATGCCTGTAACAACTTCAGACGAAACACTGGAATTGGAGAAAAATCAATGAATTTTACTTGCAGTATAAATGCAGCTATAGTGATTTTAATACTATGTGTATTGACATACAAGGTATACAATTTGATAATCTAGACCTAGTTGAGTTTTGGTAGCCTATAGATCGAAGGCGCTACAATTTTATTTTTTTTGGGTGAGATAATGAAAAACTGAGTGTCAAATTTGGAAGATCATACAATCATATTCATGAATGACAAAATCGGTTCAGAGACGGCTGACTATTCTAATATTTGTGGGCTTGCATGGCTCCGCCCCGCAAATATTCGATAATTTTGAAACAAAAATACGCTTACACATTTCTACTTTCGTCCGAGAACGGAATGACCGCATGTCCGCATGCAAAATGTCCGGTAAAGGGGTACTAAATTTTCGTGCGACAAAAAAAGGGGTTTACTTATTTGACTTTTCACCCGGAGATTTCTTAAAAAGGGGGTGTTTTTTCCTTTTTCTCTCATCTCTTTGGACTCCTGAGAAATTATTCCGAGTATAGGGGGTACATTGAGCATTTTTCCGGATTTAGGGGGGGGGGGGGGTTCCAAGGTAGGAAAAGCCCGCGAAAGGGGGGTTCGAAAATGTTGGCAGTCCTCAGATAGGGGGTGCTTTCAAAAGGGGGAACAAGCATATGCGTACCCTAAATAACACTGAGTTGGGGGCCGCCCCCCCCCCAAAAAAAAAAAAAAAAAATCCTGTGATATAGATCTACATTTTTTGTAAATAGCTTCTAAAGTGATACAAATTAATCCTTTTTCTTGTTTTTTCATACATTGCATCAGTATATTCACATACCGTAGGCTTGGCCAGTTTTTAATCAGCATATATTATAGGAGTCATCCTGGAAAAAATTGCAAAAAATTGCAAAAAAGTAAATAGTAATGCCCTGCCTCCTCCTCTCTTTTTTTAAAGTCCGGACGAAAACCACGTTATTTTTGTTATTTGGCGGTAAACGTGACTCTGTAAAATTGTTGAAGGTGATGAAAAAACTGGGTAATTTTTGTATGAAATGTTTCATATATATTTCAAGGGCGGCGCCACAGGGGGGGGGGGCAGGGGCGACTGCCTCCCCCCCCCCCCCACTATGATTTTGAAAAAAGGGAAGAGTAAGGGAAGGAGAAAGAGGAAAAGGAGAAGGAAAAGGAAATGAAAAGGAGAAGAAAGGAAAAGAAGGAGAAGGAAAAAAAGGAAGGGGACGAGAAGGAGGAAGGCCAGGAGAAAGAGAACTATAAAATCTAAATTATGACGTAAGGGAGGGCGGGGATAGGGGAAAAAATAAAGATAGAGAAAATAAAGAAAAAAAAGAGAAAAAGAAAGCGAAATCAGGTGATCAGATTTAGACGCGTCATTATTACATTCACATTACCGGAAGTTCAAACATTGGTTTACAATGAAAAAACTTTCACCAACTGAAAGAAATCAAATTAATCCTAGCTTGTATCTACTAAACCTTATGGCTGATTGTTCAATGGAAACAATTACTAATTCATCTATAACAACTCTTCTGAAAAATATGGTGACAACCCTCCCCCCTGAACTTAAGACTTTTCTTTTTAAGTTAGCAAAAAGTATGCACCAAATCGAGCCATTTATGCATCAACTAAAAAAAAATCTTCAACTTCAGAGGGGGGCACATCCCCCTCAGACATCCCCCCCCCCTGCGTTCTTGTTCCTGTTAGTTGAACTGAAGACTGTTTTCTTTTTAATTTGGCAAAAAGTATCCATCAAATCGAGCTATTTATGCATCAATTTAAAAAAAAACTTCAAGTTCAGAGGGGGGCACACCGCCTCCCCCCCCCCCCAGATACCCCCTGCGTTCCTGTTAGCGGAACTTAAGGCACAAAGTATGCACCTAAGAGAGCCATTTCATCAATTTAAAAAAAGATCTTCAACTTCGGAGGGGGCACATGCCCCTTTAGATACCCCCAATGCGTGGCATGCTCATTCGACCGCCCCCCTAACAAAATAACCTGGCGCCGCCCCTGCCTACAACTGCATGTACTAACTCTCTAAAATGCAAAAACATCCTGAAAAATTCTCAAACCACAAAGATATTTATAGTTTCTTTAAAGGCGTCACTGTGCGACACCTTCCAACAGTAAATTCTCCCAACCATTTTTAAATTTTCACCAATCCTTTTTCCATGAAAATAAGATATTAGGACAGGCTTCAGGCGCGGATCCAGGATTTCTTAGGGGAGGGGGCCCAACTTTTTTTTTTTTGCTCCCGAAAATTTGAGAAAATTTGAAAATCGCTCCGACAGAGCACAATTTTTTTTTTTTTTTTTTTGCTCCCGAAAATTTGAAAAACGCGCCGGCCAAAATTCGCTCAGTGGAGAGGGGGGGGGGGGGGGGGGGGGGGGGGGGGGGGGTGGTAGTGAGCACATTTTTTTTTTTTGATCCTCAAAAAAAAATTCAATTTGCCCCCCCCCCCCCCCCTTGAGCGCCAGGGGGGGGGGGGGGCCCAACCCCCAAAAAAGGTAAAAATCACGTGATTTTACATGATTTTTTTCTCAAGGGGGGGGGGCCGGGCCCCCCCCCCCTGGATCCGCCACTGCCAGGCTTTAACAAATCTTTCAACACTTAAATATCTGGAATGGTATATACAGAGCCAGCCAATTTATTGCTTTATGACGATGTCGATCAGATCAGTTTTTCCCAATTTTTATCATTAATAATGGTCTGTTTTCACTCAAACTTTCAGATTATCTTTAATTTACACCTAGCATTGAAGTTAATACCTTAGCACGAATTTCTATCATCTGAACAACGTTGATTATTTTAACAAAACATAACATGCGTGCACAATTTTATCATTAAAGATGGTTGGAACCAATGACTTTTTAGAGAATGCCCTCATGGGGTTTAAAGGCTCTTTTCAATTGTTAACGGTCTTCTAACTATTAAAGTCGTTCATAATTTGTGCATACCTTTTGAGCATGGTGCAGTTAATTCTGTTGGTTTGTAATGTAATGGTGCAGGTTTTGGTTACTAAAATTCAGTTTGACCAAAACTGTACTTTCTATACCAAAACTTGACTATCCCTTTGAGTGCCTATTGCTAGTCGCCCTTGATCAGACCACCCCCCCCCCCCCAGCGAAAATACAATATCTTTGTCTCTCTGTGCACACCCACAAACAAGACTTGCAACAAATATAATCTATTCAGCATTTGATGTATTTTAATCATCATGCATTCTTCACAAGTTACATTGAAATAACATTTTTGAAATTACATTTTTGAAATTATAGTACAGCGTTAACATCAGTATACAGTCACCATTATCATGATTTATTATATTTATCACATTTATAACAATCTCTCATTATAACTCTCAGGATGACTTTGTAGATCATGTTCAAATATACAATTTGCAAAAACATGATCGATTGCAACTTGTAAACCTATATCTTGGTCCAAGTTTGGGCATGTTGTGAATAATAATCAAAAATTAATAGAAAAATGATGAAACTCTATAATTGATTTCTTTGCATACAGAATATTTTTATTCTGAACATTTACAGTGAAAATGTTTTACAACACACGTTCAGCCATGCATGTCCATATTCCATGCACATAACAGTTGTGTATAGACGTACACACCATCTTGTATATGCAACATAAGGCCCATTTACACAACCAACACACCATTTTGAAGAAAAAAAATCATTGATTTGGGGGCTGCCATATGTTTTGATGACTAGTGCAATTGCAATTGCATGGAAGCGAGTAGATCAGTGTGAACAAAAAACTGGAATCACTCATCCATGTTTCGAGAGTGGGCATTTACACGGCAAAAAGCAGTTAAGTTTCTGACAACTTTTTTTTTTTAACGCATCAAAGGTGGATTCTTAAATTTTAGCTTTTGGTTGTGTATGCCTGTAACAACTTAAGACAAAACACTGGAATTGGAGAAAAATCAATGAATTTTACTTGCAGTATAAATGCAGCTATAGTGATTTTAATACTATGCATTTTGACATACAAGGTATACAACATAATAAAGCCTCACTCAGACATTAGGTGGTTATCTATCGCCCTCCCACCAAAAAAAAATTAAAAAAATAAAAATAAATAAATAAATAAAAAAAAAATAAATAAATAAAAAATAAAAAAATAAAAAAAAAAAATAAATATTTTTTTTTTTAAATCTACTAATAATAATGATAACGGCAGCAGAAAAAAAATTGACATTGCATAGCACACGTCAATATACCTGTTTGACAGACAGAGCAAAGAATACGGATAGGGACTTAACCTTCTGTTGCATGCAGTGTCTATATTTTGCTTCCACTTGTTGTTTGAACGTGGCCGTCACTTTTGTTGCTGGTGTTGTTGCTGCAACAGGTTTTTTCTAGGCGATTACCATGGCATACGTGAACACAGTTTGAGGCAACATCAACAAGAAAATTACACAAAACACATGGCCCTGAGATGAAGAGGTCATTTTCAACCGTTTGCATAATTGTAAGTAGGCCCCCTATGTTGTTCTCTGTTTAAAGTAATAACAGGCTAATAATAATGATAATAATAATAATAATATGGGTTCATGAAACCCCTAATGCTTTCAGAATGTCGCTCAGCACTTCAAAGGTGTATTATTATTACTCTGGGACCTGTTTCACAAAGCCTTTCTTCAATGACCAATGACAAAAATCAGTGACAAATCTGTTTATAACCAATCAGAAGCAAGGATTTTAGTCGCTTATAACAAAAACTGTCATTTGTCACTGATGACAAGTTTTGTGAAACGCCCCCCTCCCCCCTGGAAATTGGATGCAGGCTTGCTTGCACACAATCTCACACTCTCTCGGGTGCATTCAGACCAGGCTCCTTTTTTGGCGTGCACATGGCTGAACATACCACAATGACACTTGCATCATAACACCTGGATAGAGAGAAGCAATACAGAAAAAATGCCTCGGGTATAAGGACATGATTTAAGATCCAACCCATGACCTTTACATCACTCGTTAAATGTTTAAACCATTCAACAGTGACATCATTGTATTTACATTCATCAGTCATATTCTGTGATCATTTCCCCAACTAATCTCATGGTGGAAGGAAAATGGAACATAAAACAGGAAACTAAAATACAACATAAAAAAGCCTCTTGTGGGTATCTCAATGAAATTACATATTTCATGACAATAATAAATATTTCTCATTAAATAATGTCAGGAAAAAAAGATGAAAATACTGGAAAGAAAATGTAGGCTTTTCTGTCTGAGAGTTGACATAACCATATAAAAAAAATAATGAAATATCAGATATATAATGAGAAAGATATAGTGAGAAAGAAAGAGAAAGAGAGAAAAAGAGAGTGAAGAGAAAGAGAGTGAAGAGAGAGAGAGAGGGAGAGGAAGAGGAGAGAGATAGAAAGATAAAGAGAGACATAAGGGCAAACAGATATATGTGACTATTTTTGGCAAATATTGACAAAGGGTATATTTGCATAAAATAATATTGGCATGGCAAAAAAATGAATAGACATCAGTTATTCTTTCTCAATCATTCTCTCTTCAATGCGGAGACTTGATAAGTCAACCCGGAAATGATTTCAATTTTTTCGACCATTATGATGACATATGACATGATCTAAACATGATTTCTAACGGCAAAACAATAGCGTTTTCACATTTCCCAGATTACATTGTTATGAAAATCTTTGTGAGCGTGTCGTTTGTACAGTAGGAAAGTGGTTTTATAAATAGCTTGCCACAAGCAAGTATTTCAAGTTCTGTGCAAGCTTGGCTAAGTGCTATTCTTTCTTTATTTCCACCGACGACTAGAGGAATAAAATGAAGGTATCGAGGAGTGTTTTAAACACTAAATCTATCACTACAATAAATGATTGCAAATTATCTACCTTAAAAGAAACCAAGAATGTAACAAGAATATTTCCCATTATCTTTCTTTTAAAGAATCAATGACAACATCTTCAATTAAAAATTGTACACCCTACAGGCATAATTTCATTATCATCCAACTAATGATTTGCTCTAATCACCAAACTTAACCCATGTCTTCCTAAATTGCACATGAATCCATTAACTGAACAATCTACAGAAAGCAAATGATTAGATCACGAAATGAAGGAATATCATTAAAACATAGATATCTCCATTCAGTCTTCATATAAAATTTCTGTCTTATTTACAAATATACAGGCTTCACGTCTCATTTTTCTATTTACAAAGTTACACTTAACAATTTAACATTCATAAGTAATAGATATAGACATTCAATTAGATTACAAGTTTGAATGGATTGGGTTAGAATATTTTTCGTTATTACCAGAACACGATATCATCTGTAATTTAACAATTTTACATAAATTATTGTCGGTGAGACTACATGTGGAATGATGACACTTTCAAGAAGCTAGCCCCTGTTTGTTTTTTTTTACTGACAAAAGTATGTGAAATGTGTATTTCTGAAGACAAAAAATGCAGCCTCTCAGTTTTAAAGCGATACTGAACTGATGAACTTTCTGCTGTAGCATCCTGTTTATTACACAGCACCATCTTATGGTCAACTTACCAACAGTGCGTTACCCAATTCCTAATTGCCACTTCGAAGACAGAGGACTCGATGCATGAACCAACACCGCAGCTACGGAAGCAGCGAGTTACGTACTGGACCATACAGCTCAAGCTGACCTGAGATGGCACTAGAAGGGATTTTGTGATATAGTGCTCTCATGACAGAATGCCATGGCCTTAAAGCCCTACTGTACTACTTGTAGCTACTTGCGCCCTCTATATAGAAAACAATGCCTAAGCGGTACCTGTTGGTCCCCCATGATCCTCTTTTTCTTAGGTTAATTGAGAGCTGAGTTGATGAGGTAACCACCTTTCAGTGACCAAGCTGGATGGTATAATCCCCCCTGGCCAAACTAGTGCAGATGGGCTTTAAAAAACAATGATTTGCATCACAACCTTATTTCTTGTTAATGAATGCCCTAGTTCAATCTTGTTTGCAGATGAAAGAAATACTGATATAGAATTTCCACGAAATATCCCACAATGGAACAAAAAACATATTTTAAAAAAAATACTGAGAAATGAATACATATTGGAACATAGGTATATAAATGATGATGTTAATTTGGTAATGCTATCACTTCATAACACATAACAATATTAATTTTCTGAATGTTATGAGAGAAAGAAATAGCAGCATTTGGTCAAGGAGAGAAGACTTTTAAAAAATTGCACAATAATAACATCAATAACACAGAACTCTTATACGAAATCCAGACATCTTTTGTGCTTGCAAAAAGAATGCATTTGTCATTGAATTCCTACATTTAACAGAATAAAAGAATACACCATCATTCACTACTTTTATAAAAACCACATTGCTATTTGAGTAAAAAAAAATGATAAAAATGACTTTAACAAAATGGGAAGACAAGCAATATTGAACAAAACTTTGATACAAATAAATATGTAAGTACACAAATATTTCTTGTTCTTTAGAGTTGCATTCATAGGGGCAAGAAAACAATGCAAGGGAAAATGCTGCATAAACACTGGTAAAACTCATAAGTGAGTGAGTGACCCTGTGATGTTCAGGTGTTTTCAAAACACAAACAACAAATTAAAAATTGGAAAAAAATACATGTCTATTATCTAATCAGGTTCACCTGTTTTTATAGGAAAACTGTCATCAAATTACTCAATTTGGAAACATACAAAAGAGTTCAACATAACTGTAATACAAATATATTAGTTATTTTGAAATTAAAAAACAACACTTTTTAGCATTGTTTTTTTTCTTCATTTCATTCATCACAGAAACACAATTTATTTCTAACATAACGCATCCGGCTACTTTGTAGCGGAGGCATAAAAATGAAGCAATGAATAAAAGTTTTGTTAATGCTTATTTAGAGAAGAAATGCTGATCAGATTAGCCTTTTCAAATCTCATTTTAAAGTGGGATAATGCAGGTTGAGAAATCTGTAAGCGGTTTGATCTACAAATACATGTAAATACTACCCAAACACCCTGTCAGTTTTACCCTCATTTTATTCATTCATTTATACAGCCATTGCAACTTTGAGCAAGTTTGAATGTTGAACAGGCAAGTCTTAGCACCCAATTACTATTAGCTATTCATCAATCACGTTTTCATGATCACTTGCTGATGGATGAAATATGTAGCACCATAATATTGAATTTAAATCTTAAAGGGAAAATCCATCGTTAACATCAAAATACCATTTGTAAATCATCAGAATCATCAGAACATCAACAGAATAATCAGAGAAAAATGTGTCAGTGAACATTTCAGAGATATCTGACAAAAAGTAATAACAGTTTTAGAGTTATGAAGTTTTGAAAAACACTGCACAAAATGACAACTCTACGACTTCCAATGCAAGCAACTCTCCACAGATCTGTTTTAGGAAAAAGCATCTAAAATACCAAATATTCTCAAGTTTCTTATTCCTTTAATAAGGGAGGACATGTAAGACCATGGCTTCAATTATATATACAAGTATGAGGAAATATTTTAGGGGAGGAAATGGAAATTCATGAAATCTTTTTTGTGAGTGGTGAGTAATTTGCATATGATAAGGTTGTCAAGTTTGCTTGTTCTTCTAATTTCCAAATCATTAAAACTTCATAACTCTGCTAATATTTGACAAATTTCTATCAAATGTTCACTGATCCATTTTTTAAAAAAGTCTGTATTTGTTCAATGATGGTACTTTGAGGAAGGATGGATTTCTTCTTTAAATGGAAATTATCATAACAAAATGCTGTTCAAAGCTCACACCGAAACACATAAACTTAATGATGAAAGTTTCAGAATGTATGTTATTCATTAAAACCAACGTTAAAAGACATAGCATTATTACTATTCAGAAGTCTTAAAAGGAAGATTGCACATTAAGAACCTCTGTTTTGATGTATCATGAGTTTGCAAACTTACGCACAATATAATTCATATGTTGTGCTACACGTGCTCCTTCGATAATTGCTCCTTGATAATTTCCTACACTAACCAATCTCCTATTAAACTTAAACCCTGGTTCCAACACTATACCCGATTCTAAACTGACCCCTAAACCTAAAACCTAATTGCAACCCAATCCTAGCTCGAAACGTTTGACGAGATAATCTTGGAGCAGTTGTCGCCAGAGGGAATGTCAGGTGTCCGTTTCATCTTGAGCAAATCTCACCGTACTTTGTCATCACTGTACACCACACACTAGCAGAGCATAGATACATGTACAGTTTGACATACAGTGGGGTTAGAAACCCTTTAGCATTTGATTGGTAAGCTCCCGGGATCGACACGCATACATGCATACGCACACAAATCAAAAGTGTATGCAAAAGTGGATAGGCCTTTGATGGGGGAAACGTCTTCAGCCCATCAGCTTTCAAGATTGAGTGCATGAAAGGAATATTCCGATTGGTCGCCAGAAAAGCATGTTTAAGCTTCAATGTTCTATGAACACCATGGTGGTCATCATCTCCTCCAAAGAGACATCACTATCTTACACAAGGTTCATGACCTCTGACCCCCGACCCCAATCCATCGGGGTCATAGTTTTTCGTTGTCTTCCTCGCCTTTACCCATCATGCTGTAGAGAACGTGTCTTGCGTAGGAGAGTCGGGTGTGAAGCGCCTTCGTGCAGCCGTGATGGGTGATGTGAAGCACGCGATACGTGGTCGGGGTTCGGGATTCGTTGATGTAGGTCACTAGATGGTCGTTGTTGTTGTGGCTGAGAATGACCTTGGTGTGATCTTCAAAGAAGTTGACCTGCAATGTAAAGAGAAACCGTAAAGAGTTGAAGCTTAAATCTTTAAACATGGACAATATCATGAGAATCAAGGGTTTTTTTTTTTTTCCTTCTCATTTCAAGAAATGCAAGTCCACTTTTTGATGGTAATTAACACTAACAGAAATCACACATGTTGAAAAATCTTAAGCAGACTCCAAACATTTACACATTAAAACTACTCTGTACATATATTCATGGTAGCTCTTCAACATGTTTCAGAGACGAATCATCCTGAGCGACAACATTCTGTTCACAGAGACTAAAGCTCAACACAGCTATGAAAATCAATTCTTACTTCTTGCTATTAAATGTACCATTACTAAGGTACTTAAAGATAGCAATATTCCCTTTCCTATGCCAGTTCTCTAGGTAGGCAAGATCAAATTAGCTGGATACCCAACCCCCCCCCCCCCCTCCCGTTGCACAAAATAATGCATTACAATCTTAGTGTTATTGCCTAAGGTGCCTTGTAAGCACCATAATGAAATGAATAGTTACTTTATTTATACCTGTAATGTTCTGTTACTGAGGTAGATAAAGATAACTTTCCCTGTTCTGCTCCATTTCTCCATAAAATCCCCCCCCCCAAGACCCCCACCTAGCTCAAAGGTACTGTGACAGAAAGTGAATACTGGTAGTTATTTCATACCTGCAATGTACCGTTACTGAGATACATCGTGATGGCTTTCCCCGTTCTGTTCCACTTCTCTAGATAAGGCTGGGCGGAGTTGACGGGGCCGGGTTTATCCACTCCTTTCCTCTTGGGCGAGGGCGATCTGATCCCGTCCTTCTTGTCCGAGTCGATGCCCTGTCATGACAAAGAGAAATATCATCACTATTAATTTTATCCATGTAGCCTTAATTGTAGGATCAGGGGGTGTCTCACAAAGACTAGGATCGACTTTAAGTGGACTTAACTATGGCAGGCTTTCATGCCACGGTTTGCTCTCACCATTTACTGGCATTGGTTCTCTCAAGGGACGTACAAACCATTGTCACAAATCTACAGAATTTACATTTTCTTGATAGTTCATTATTGAATGGAAAGACATTATCCAAATATCATAATTAAGAGACTAATGGCGAGAGCAACCAGTGGCAAGAATGGCCCGTCATAGTTAAGTCCAATTTAAAGTCGATCTTAGTCTTTGTGAAACACTCCCCAGAACAGATGCCCCAGTCCTTAACAAATAACAGACTTATAACACAAATAGAAATAGAGTTACATCAATATAATGTTAACAGCAAAACTTATTGAGACAAGCAAGAAACAACTAAAACTTAACTGCAAAGTAGTAGGAATTACCTGTTTGAGGTTTAAAACATAAGAAAAGAGGGAAAGAATGAAAGAAGAAAACGAAACTCAGATTCATACAAATAGTTGAATAAAACACCTACATGTCAGTCACATGATCATGAATGCTGCAAAAAACACCAAATAACCAATTCAAGACACAACAACAAGGGGAAACACAGCAATATCATATAACTACCTGTCTAAGGTAAATTTTTGAGCAGGAAAAAACTGCAAATATTCTTTGGTCCATATTCTACTCAAATGTAAACCCGACAGTGAATTCAAGCTTGGTCAGAATTTCAAGTTTACCAAAGGAAAATAGACCTAGGCTCATCTAGTCTAAAGGCCTTCTTGTTTTTTTTAGTCCTCGTATCAGGTTTAACTGAATTAGTACAATACAGGCTATGGGGACAAGCAACAACTATTGAAAACAGAAAGCAATAATGAGATAGTACAAATACCAGGAAACACAGGAGTAAAACATGACCCAAACAATCAGCAATAACAAAAGAAAGACCAGAACATCAAAAACCCTCAGATAAAATGAAATCAGAAAATTGGCAATTCTATGCAATGTGACATATGACAATTATCCATATATTTTATCCATGACTAACAAATCTATCAATCTGGTAGAGTCGCTGCCCGGCAAGCAGTAGATGGCAGGTTCAAATCCCGCTGGTTCCAAGATTTTTTCCGACTTGTGTTTTTCAATACAGGTCGATCAATCGACCTTATTGATACAGATCGATCAATCGATCTTATTTACTGGGTGGAAGCCACAAATATATTTAATAATTGAAATTTCTCCCAGGAAGCATTACATTTATAAAAGTTACTGTCCTATGGCGGACTAATGAATATTAATGAGTCAGAATTAATCAGGAGAGCTTAGGTATTTGTTTCTAGTTCATCGTGACTGTGCCATGGACCAGTGATGGCCTGGTGGTAGAGTTGCTGCCCGGCAAGCAGGAGATGGCAGGTTCAAATCCCGCTGGTTCCAAGATTTTTTTCTGACTTGTGTTTTTCAATACAGGTCGATCAATGGACCTTATTGATACAGATCGATCAATCGATCTTATTTACTGGGTGGAAGCCACAAATATATTTAATAAATCTATCAATGTTATGACTAATGGTAGTGATAGCAGAAAGCACCAACTTTAAATTAATAATGGTTATATTGTCACTTTTTGGATGCAATATGTACAAGAAAAAGAGACACACATGCAAGTCATACGGAGCACATTGCAAGGAATCACCGCAATAATCATTGTACAGTCAAACCTGATTTAGTGACCACCTGTATAGAAAGACCACCTGTTTACAAAGACTACATTTGTTGTTTCCCTTTAAGAATTGTTTCTCATTGAAACATGTGCTAAAGGAATCTGTACATGAAGACCACCTGCCTACATGTATAAAGCCACTTTTCTTGTCTCCCTTGAGTGGTCATTATAAACAGGTTTCATTGTATATCCAGGGGGGTGTTTCACAAAGATCCTAAGTTGAACTTATCTCTAAGGCCATTAGCATCCTGGAAAATATTTTAAAGGCATCAAATATTGATTCAAATTATTCATATTTTCTATTATCATGGGAAATTTCATGTTCTTGATGTGGAATTTATGAAATGTCTAAAGTACTTGGATTTTTGCTTTTGAATATATTTTATTAATGGTACAAATGGCTCTCCATAATATTTAAGTCCAACTTACAGTTAAGTTTGACTTAGAATCTTTGTGAAACACCCCCCAGGTGCTTCAGGGAGGTAGAGAAAGGCACACAGATTCTAATTCTTTCCACAACAACCACTATTCTAATTCATAAAACACTGGAACAGCATGGGTTAGAGAGAGCTACCTGCGGAGTGTTAGTGATGGGTGAAGTGCCGCTGTACCCTAGGTCAGCCGCAGGACCCTGGGGTCAAGGGGTCAAAGGTGAATGATGCATGATGGGATGAAGAAAGGAGATCATGTGATCAGAATGATGATGATGATGATGAGAACAAGCACCAAGCATGGATAAAGTAGACAATATGAATATTCTTGTTTCATCTTATGAAGAAGATAGGTCACTACTTTTTCATGTAATGACAATAAACAGTGCATCCCAGAAAATACGAAACTGAGAATTATCAATGTTTTATCATAACTTAATCACAATTATAATTGATAATTGACACATATTTGGAAAGCTTAGATCCTCGTCTTTCCTTTGATGCAACTCATATAGTGCATATTTTACGCATGAGTGATTAAAATGAATTTGAAGAGAAGAAACCAAAAAGTCATTTGGCGGACAGTATCTGAATTTCAAGGAGAAAATCACATTTCTAGAAAATTGAGTTTCTGCCTTTCATATGACACCTCAATCAGGAAACATCAGCAAGGAATGACAAAGTTTTGTTTGTTTAAAGTAGTGCTTGCATTTCCATAATTTTATCAAACAAATTCGTTTTCACCGGCTGCCTGCCGTAGCAACTAGCAGAATCGACAACAGACTTAACTCCGTTTCGTTGACAATCAGCCACGCATGAAGTCTTTCACAAATATGTGTCATTTATCATTTATAATTGTGATTAAGTTATGATAAAACATCAATAATTCTCGGTTTCGTTTTTTTCTGGGACGCACTGTGTAGTACATGCACCAAATCTACGGGTCAGAAAGGTGCTTGTAGTAGCTCCACAAACATTGCATGTAGCGTAGCTTGTTCTTTTTAGGAGTAATTTGGGATATTTTGTATTTCAATACGGAGCAATGGAATGAGATCATGTGATATGATAATGAGTACAAAGCAGTAATGCTCTTATTTCATCCTAAACGGTAGTTGCTTTTAAATAATGAACCGTTCGATTCATTAAGTTATAGAATTCTAGCCTGAAAAGGAGATAAAGCAAGCCACAGAAGATGAAGAGCATCCAGAAGCCCAAATTAGCATTTGATAATTATTCCAGATCATTACATCAGTTGTTCGCAAGAAAACCATATGAGCAACGTGTAAGCCAGTTTGTAGATCTTTGTATTCAATCTGCGCATGGGCACACAAAGTCGTTGGTACAAAATTGTAAAAACCCATCTAGCGCTTAGAGACTTCTGTGGAAATCGCTTTATAAGCATTATAAGCACCGTTTTATTATTATTATTATCAATATCAAGTCAATTTGAATACATACTCATTGTTCAGTTATGCACTGACGGTACACTCTATGATACACAGGCGGAAGTATTCTTCTCAAGAGAACAAACAAAAGGTATTCATAAAGAACCTCCCTGACTGTGGCAGTGATTATTCTAACATGCACAAAGTGAGACCTCTTCATGTGTAAAAGATGTGTGCATATATGTGAGGTCATTTGTACCAACCGGGCCCCGTCTTATAACAAGTTGATATCAATCGCAACCGTGTACATAAGAGATAGGGGTCTGCAAACTTGCGATTGATTGGAGGACCTACGATTGATTTGGATCAATTGCAACTCTTTATAAGACAGGGCCCTGGGGCCCCGTTTCACAAAGATTTTTTTAATGACAAATGACAAAAATCAGTGACAAATCTGCTGATAACCAATCAGAAGGAAGGATTTCAGTAGCTTATAACAAAAACTGTCACTTGTCACTGATGACAAGTTTTGTGAAATGGGGCCCTGGTCTACCCGTCAGTGGCATTAACGGCTTTCTTGCTGGCAGCCGATGGTTTAGAGGCAGAAGGCCAACCCAACTCACCTTGATGAGGTGTTCGTCCATGTATGTAGCAAAGTAATCCAGGAGAGTCACCTTCTTGGAGAGTCTACTGGGGACGGAGCTGAGAGGGAACGAGTGTACCTTGCTGTCCGTTGATAAATATTGCACTGAACTGGAGAGGGCAGAGGGAGAGAATATATATTGTTACTTACGCTGATTCAAGGCTCAAAGTAGAACCTCATTTTAAAAAATCCTTTTTTCACCCAATTTTTATCACATAATTAAAATGAATTGTTGTACATTTTAGGCTCACTAAATTTTTTTAAAAGGCATGAAATTGCTGAAAAATTAAAGTCTAAAAATTATTGTCAGTGCAAGTAACCCCATATTATTAAAGTCTACATCATCACTTAAAACGCTTCATTATAAATGAATCAAATTACAAATATACTGTACAAGAATTGCTTTTGATGATTAAAGGGAGTCATGCGTCAGTTTCTATGTGCAGAAGGTCATAATTCGCTGACACCAGACTTGGTGGAAATACCACTAATGGGAGTACAAATCTGCACACAGCGAACCCGTTGGATAGTCAAGAATTCACCCCTAATCTCTCGGAGAATACTCGAGAGCGACTCGGTGAGGGAAAAGCAAGCATTACATAAGGTCTAATGGTCACAAAACTCAAGGCTAACCCTTGTGATTGACAACACCTCATTGGGTAAACACCCGAACAGTGTCGAATTCCCCATGAGAGCCGACTGCTGAGTGTCTTTAACTTACTCTGTTCACATTGATGTGTATTTCATATGTATTGTAATTTGTAGGTTTATTTGCACTCTTTTGTTTGTTATAGCGCTTAGAGACTTCGGTGGTAAGCGCTTTATAAGCAACGTTTTTATTATTATTATCGTTACTTGATGACAGGACAAATCATTTTTTATTAGCTATATTTTCATTTTATTACCTTCTATCAGGTGTAAAGCTAATTCTTGATTTGTCGTTGAACATGACCCCAACGACCTTGTTTGAGAGCTGGTATCCGAAGCCATACTTGTTGGAGTAGTCGACCCATTTGATGACCCAGACGACCTCGCTCGGGTTGGGCTTGTATTTGGGTGTGGTTCTGTGGTCTTCTAGACAATGAAGGACAAAAAGGGAACAATATGAATAAAGGTTTAATAAAGCCTAAGGGGAAAGCCTTTCAAACTTCTTTAATTTCAGTTGACTTCATGCAGCATGAAATACTCAATTAAAAAACGAGGGAAACGCTCTCGGCGGTCTCGCCTGCATAACGCAATTCAATATGATAAACCAGAACGTCAATGACGTAGCGCTCATCCACATCTCGCTACAACAATTAATGGAGAACAAAATTCTGTGTAGAACTTTAGTGTACCAAAGTTAGCTCTACCAGATAAAGCAAACCAAATAAAAATTGGTCGAGAAATGAAGGAGAAGAAGCATTTTTGTGATTTCGAATAAATTTGCATAAATTAGCATAGATAATGAATTTCACGATTCTGTGTAAAAGTTTTAAGTCCCCTTCCTAGCCCTATCATATGAAACAATCAGAATCAAAATCGGTTGAAAAATAACGAAGAAGAAACATTTTGAAATCTTGATGTTGATGCCACAACAAAGTCTAAGTTTTTTTTACCTTAAAATGACCTTTGACCTTAACTTAGTGACCTGAAATTCTACTCACATGATTGGAGAGACTTGATAATCCTATAGTCCAAGTTTCATTGACAAAGAACTTATATTTTCAAAATTATATCAAAAATTCAAAAACTTAACCTTAGGTTAAGTTTTCGATGATGATTCTACAACATAGTCCAAGTCTGTTGACCTGAAATGACCTTTGACCTTGACTTTGTGATCTGAAATTCTACTCACATGATTGGGGATACTTGATTATCCTATAGTCCAAGTTTCATTGACTTAGAACTTATACTTTAAAAATTATATCAAAATTCAAAGTTTTTGATGTTGACACCGTCGCCGCCGTCGCCGTCACCGGAAAAGCGGCGCCTATGTCTCGCTTTTTGCTACGCAGGCGAGACAAGGCAGGCGAGACAAAAATGATACATGTGGAAAGCACATTTTTTTAAATTACCGGTACAAATGAGTACCCTAATTGGCAATTGCAACACATAATATTTGGCCACCTTCTGACTATTATCGATAGCTACTTTTTTTTTTAATCTCCTGGGGAAAAAAAGAGATGTGACAAAACTTAGTGTGTAATTGAATAACGAGAAGCAATATTTTGGGGTAAAGACAATAGCAGGCCAGGGCAACGATCACTATACGACTTATTGATCTGTATGTAATAAGATGCAAATATTTGAAGTGCATCTGTCATGTCTTTATAAATTTGTCACGAAACTCCTTTTCAAAGCAGAATAACTTCACCATGTCTGAAATGGCCCTGAACTTTGTAACTACAGTCAAACCTGTCTACAGCGACCGCCCAAGGGAAACACAAAAAGTAGTCTTTGTAGACAGGTTCCTTTAGCACATGTTTCAATGAGAAACCATTTTCAAGGGAAACAAAAAATGTGGTCCTTGTAGACAGGTGGTCTTTGCAAACATGTGGTCACTAAAGCAGGTTTGACTGTACCAACGAATCTTTCAGATACACATGTTGCAATTTCCACAGAAAACTGCCACAAATACGTTATGACATTTAGTGCTTTTTGAAATGTGTAGTTCCAATTTATCTCAAATGCATTCGGTTTAATACAGAATTTATAGAAAAAATTCAAAATTTGTTATCTGTTGAATAGAGAGACAGAGACATTTATTTATTGAAAAAGGAATAAAATTGTCAAACTACATTACCTTTTGGCATATGTTCTAAGCATGTATTGAGCATCTCATAGACCTTGTCCATAGAACAGATTGATGCACTCTTAACCATGGTCACTGCTGTTAGAGGAAAAAGAAACAGTTTGATATGAAATCGCCATTGAGTGAAGGTGCTGTGGTCTATGAGATAAGTCACCCTTATTGACCAGTTACAGGGTTCAAATCCCTGCAACAGCCCTGACGTCTTTGGTAAGACATTAATTTACATTTGCCAAACTGGACCAAGGTGAGATAAATGGGTTCCTCACAGGAATTAATTCACATTTGTATCTGAATTACCATGTTACATTCAATTTTATATTTTATTCCAAAATTCCAGTTGTAGTCATTAAGTGAAGAGCATGGTCTGTCAATTCCTATCAAATTACCTGCACTTCTCTTCTCTATGACATTCACCATGGCTGTCTTGATAGCTGAGGTCACTGGGGTCATGGGTCGTGACCCTGTTATCCTCGTTCTCAGCTTAGGTTGACTGGAAGGTTTGCCTGAGTTTTGCTGATGCACATAGAAAAGAAAAGTAATTCAAAAATAATTTCTATCATTGCATATACAGGGGTGAGAGCGAGCACTAAAAAGAAAAAGGTTTTTTTTTCTTCCCCTCAACCACGCCCCCCTTGAGTAAAAAAAAAAGAAGAGGATTCGTGTAGAAAATGGCTTCTAACAACATTCCCCCCCCCCCTTTTGAGTAAGAAAAATTGGGAAATAATAGGGAAAAATAGAGGGAAAATCAGGATAAAATCGGGAGAAAAAAAAAACAAACGGGAAACCGATTTAAATCGGGTTTTTTATCAGGCCTGCATATAACAGAAAAGAAAGGGACGAACAAAGCAGTAATTGATTTCATCATGAAAAGATTATTATGCAATTATATTCAGTAACTATGATCCATTGATTTTAAGTTAAAGGTAACAACAGCCATTTGCGATCTATAATCTCGAAAGTGAGTCTCAAGCTATTTGGGTAGGAACATAAGGGCAAACGCACAGTGAAATATTTCTCATTTAAATATGAAATCTGGAGAGAACCAGAGAGCAAATTGTCACTCAACAGGAGAACGATGTAACTGCCTCGTCATATATGTGCTTCAAACTCAGGTTTTTTTCTTTCTTCGATACCTACTTCTAAAAAAAGCTTCAAAAATTCACACATGGACTTTAAAGTTTCATGTATGAAGCAAAGATTCATGTGTACATGTCCATGTATGTTCTTTTGTTTAGATTGGTGATACAAATGCAGCAATTGTCTGGAATTTGTTAAATTTGGTGATTCCATTACAAAAATGATGAACTCACTGAAGTGGTTCCTGATCCTTGCTTGCTGCTATCATTGTTAATCAGTTCAGACAGCGGAGCCGTCACGTCTCTCCTCTGTAACGTGCTCTCCCGTTTTAACCGACAGAATTCATTTGTGACGAGGTCTCCCTTGCGATCGCTGATCAGGACCTTCGTGATCGGGAAGTCTGGCGCGGTCACGCACGCCGTCGGCGATAACGTCTCCGGAACAAAACCCTGAGTGAAGAATTCATGGTCAATGACCACCTCTAATGGAGGTCGTTCCTCTGGGTCTGAGGATAGTAAGTCTGAGATGATTTCCTTAGCAACAGGGGAAAGGGTTTCCGGGAAGTGATATTTGTTGTGCTTGATGCGTGCATAGGTTTCCTTGAGGGAACTGGTTTCAAACGGAGGCCTCCCGACTAACATTGTGTACCTTAAATGAAAGAGATAAAAAAAAATTGTGATTAAAATCCTGTTTTGAACAGCATACCTGTTCAAAAGTCTTTATATTTTGAAGGAAAAAAGGGGGAAACTGTATAGATTCATAAACATTTAATACTAATTAAAGAAGATGAAAACAGAATATATCATGTTAAGTTTCAGCTTAGCCTACCTACAATGTGAAGCTCGTTTCAAATAATAGAGGGTTAATTCCCCTCTTTACCACAAATAAGGTGCATTTTTTCAACATCTGTCTATACATGGAGCCACAAACATTATGTATCATAACAGATTCACGTGTCTTTATTCAATTTCTCTTTCAATATCTGTAATATATTTAAATTTTGATGTAATGTTTGAGTTTTATTTTGTTTAATTATACATGATTTATGGTTGTACGTTTTAGTCATTCATATTTTGATCGTTATTGTGTTGTATACTGACTTTGTAAATTGAGCAATTTCAGCCTTCCAGCTGCATGTTCTTTTATTGCAATAAAACCAATTAATTCAATTTAATTCAATGACCTTTTCTATGTTTGATTCTCTCAAATTGAAAAAAAAAACACATCATGAAATGGTATCATGAAATGGTATCATTCATGGTATCATTTCTTAATTACATATCCATCTGATCAGGGTGTGATTAACGATCCCATCCCCACATGTGCATTCCTGATGAGCAGCTGACATTGGGCTAAATCTCAGCCACAACAATAACACCATCAACAGACCGCAAACACAACCAAACAAACAAATTACAATGCCTCCAATGGCCACAAGTCGTTCAGTTTGGAGTGAGCATGGAGTCGATTTGGCACATTTTGAAAAGTAAAAACAGCCACAAAATGTAGAATATGTATAGCAAAAAATAACAATTCAGATGTAGGGCATTTGAAGTGCTATAACATGCAACAGATATCGCGAATAGCTGCACAGATTTTTGTTTTGTTTTTTGTAAGGTACTGTATGTATATACATGTAGGTGGTATATGTAATGAATGTCTTTTGCAACTGGTACAGATATCTGTGAACTCACTTTTTAGTAACTGTTTCCTACAAAATTAAGGAATGTTAAACTCATTATAATTTCATCCTCCCACAGAAAGTATATGTACCATGTGCTAAATTTTCTACAGACCATTACAAAAGGATAGAAGGTTTTGTCACTAAGTCTTAAATCATATTTCAGTCAATAATGGGAATTGTGTACAGGGTGATTTAGAAAGTAGATTTGTCTTTCGCAGCATTTATCTCTGAGGAACGATCTGATTAAACTTGTATGGTACTACATGAAGGTGCAATTTGATTGAACCATTCCTTGCTAATAATATCTACTGTGGATATGTCTATATTATTATTATATCTTTAGCATCACCTGTGCCTGGTCGGGGAAAAGCAAAACTGAATAACTGTAACCCTCAGGTTTCTTCTCCCGGTATAACTGATAGGGGTGTGCAGGTGGACCACTACACCAAGTTCCCCCCCCCCCCCGGCACCCTCTTATACAAATAGTGCAGAGGGTTCTTAACCTGCAAAGGTTGAGACTCTCCTGTACACGGGGCCTATATTTAACATCCTATCTGAGGGACGGTTGAATACTCACATTATACAGCCCAAGGCCCAGACGTCTGCTTCAAAGCTGTGTCCTATCTTGCCCAGCACCTCTGGGGCGATGTAGTTTGGTGTGCCACACATTGTTCTGTAGAGAGAATAAAAACGAGAAAGGATATTAATGATCTCTAATATAATTCTCTACTTAAAGATAAACTCCAGTACTGGTAAAAAAAAAATAATAATTCTCACAGAATCAAACGAAACTTACACTGAATGTTCAAGATTACAAATAAATGACATGTGCCAAACAATTTTGGAAGAAAATGTATACTGGCTGAGTAATGAGCATAGAAAGACAAGGAAATCAAGGTAGTACTAGCCCCGACACCATGTGTGTTGTCCAATATATAGCTTTCTATGTGAGTGCTTGTTACTTTACCAAGACTCGGTCAAATTTATTATGATTTTGATGACTCCAGAACCTTGCAGTGCACACCAATACTTACATGCTACATGATCAACTGTTTCTGATCCTTTCCACACCTTTTCTTTCACAATGCAATCGCATTACCAGTACTAAAGTTTATCTTTAATTAACATGACGACATAGAGAGATGAGAGAAAGGGAGAAAGGGAGAGAGAGAGGAGGGGTGGAGAGTGAGTGAGAGAGAGAGAGAGAGAGCAAGAGAGAGGGAGAAAGGGAGAAAGAGAGAGAGAGAGAGAGAGAGAGAGAGAGAGATGGAGACATAGAGATAGGGAGGGAGAGAGAGAGAGAGAAGCTAAAAAGTGTATACAACTTCAGGTGTACTGATCATGATCTCTGTACTCAACCTTCTGTCTCTCAATAGATGATTTTACAAAGAAAGAAACAGAGAGGGGAAGAATAGAACATTATGAAATAGATCAAAAGAGTGATCTCCAAAGAAACATAATAGGGACAGATAGACTGAAAGGTAATGTTTTTAATGGGGATGCTACATTAAATACAAAGGAAACTAATATTAAACTGAATTAAAACAATCTCCATTTGTTCTTAAACATACTGGCAGAGGTTGAAAATAAAATAAGACAAAATATGAGTGAGTTTGCCAACTTGAAGGGTAAAACTGGGTTTTCTCAGCCCTTTATAAAAATTATTTACCTTGATGACGTACATGTAATGTTACAAAACTGCTACTCAACAAACCAGGTCACAAGTCATTCTGTTTTCAAACTTTCTTTCCAATTTATGATAACCCTTCGCCAGCACCAGGAAATGCTCATTAGACAGGAAAAAATATTACTTGGCTTGCACAATACCTTATCTTTCTCCAATTTGGACAGGATTAGCATTGTTATCGACATCAATAACCTTTATAAAAAGTAATATAGTGTTTTGCAAAGACGATTGATATAGTGGAAAATGTTTTTCTTTGCACTTATGCATTTAGTTCTTTCAAGAGTAAATAGATAGTTTTTGATTTTTCTTTGAATTAGATTTGAAAGCTCAAAGCTAATAGGAGGGTAACATGGGTCAGCACTCTAGACAAATCTGTCTCTGTCTCTGTCTCTGTCTTGTGTATATGTATAATGCAGCGATGTAAATTTTGAAACAATTTTAAGTAGTAATTTCATTTCTGGTAATTTATACTTTAGCAAACGTATACACTGTATTACTACATACCGGTATGGTACATTTATCAAGGACAGATTTGTCCAGTAAAATGAGTTTGAGTGAATTGATTTTCAATTGGAAATGAAAGTAATAATACTTGACAAAATAAAGTGATGGTAGCTTAAAAAATAACAAGGAAAATGGAATTAAACAAATTGAGAAGGGACAATCATAAAATGAAGAATATTCATCTTTGACATTTTCTAATTTTGTTCATAAATGTATAGCCAAAGACACAATCTTCCGCTAATGGTAAATTCGTAAATGCTGTAATAGACCGATTCCTGATTGCTTAAAGGGATCCGGTAACTTTGTCTAATATCCTTTAAAAAGATCCTTGATTTAGCTCATGCTGCAATCATAATTATAAACCTTTAGGTCAGTCAGGAACCCCATGACTTTTACAAGCCGATCGCCTGTCTGATTATCAAGATATTTATGATTGAAAATCAAAATCAAAATCAAATTTTGCATTTGACAAATGGTTTTCATAACACTACAGTCTATTGGGGAAAAACGAGTACGGTATGGTAAAACCGGTCACTCAAAGGATTTTACTTTTTGAGGCACTTCTTGATCATTTTGGAGCGCAATTTTTTTAGAGCTTCATTATTCATATCACAGACACTGATAACACGTAGGGCCGTGCATCTCAGATTTAACATTGTAAAACGATCCTTTTAAAAAGGAAACAAGGTGGGAAGTGATGCACCTTAGCACAAATACTAAGATGGACTTAAGTTGGACCTAAAGTATGGCAGGCCATTCATGCCACTTGTTGCTCTCACCATTGTTCTATTAATTATGATCTTCAGATAATATTTTTTCCTTCAATAATGAATTATCAAAAAATGTAAATTCTGTAGATTTGTGACTATGATTTGTACGTCCCTTGAGAGACCAATGCCAGCAAATAGTGAGAGCAAAAAATGGCATGAACGGCCTGCCATAGTTAAGTCCAACTTAAGGTCGATCTTAGTCTTTGTGAAACACCCCCCTGGTAATGATGCAGGACATTACCCATACACAATCTCATGATTCATACTAAGTATCGTGTTCCTTGGCATTTTCCATCGTTCTTGATCATCATCAGCGTTTACGGGGCTCTATATTTGGCTCAGACGACGAGGGAAGGAAGCACTGATAAAGGCCATCACAAATAGTTTGTTTCAAAGCAATCGAGTGAGCGAGCGCAGTCGGGGCTAGCCTCTATAGCCCATGGGTGTGACTCATCGCTAGCTTCCGTTTACACTGGATTGTGCAAGATCCAGAAAACAGTCTCATCCAGTGTTTTAATCCACGTTTTTCTTCAACCTAATCATGCAGCTTGTTTTAAATCACTGAAGGTAGTCTGCGGTATTACCTTTACACCTAGCCCATGACTCTGACTCATTACAGGCTTCCGTTTACACTGGCTTGTCCAAGTTTCCCAAAATAGCCTCGTTCAGTGTTTTAGTCAACGTTTTGTGTTCCTAAACACTAAAGCTTATACATCGTCATATAGTTTGCTTATTAGCACTGAAAACAATCACGCTTTAAAGGGATCGTATAACAATGTTAAATCTGAGATACATGGTCCTACAATGTGCATGCTACCAGTGTCTGCGATATGGTGTAATATTGAAGCCCTAAAAAAAATCGCGCTTCAAAATGATCAAGAAGTGCCTCAAAAAAATAAAAATCTTTAAGTGACCGGTTTTACCATACTCGTTTTCTCCAATAGACTATAGTGTTTTCAAAATTTGTATTCCAATCATCAATATCTTGATAATCAGACAGGCGATCGGCTTGTAAAAGTCATGAAGTTCCTGACTGACATAAAGGTTTATAATTATCATTGCAGCATGAGCTAAATCAAGGATTATTTCTAAAGGATCTAAGACAAAGTTACCGGATCCCTTTAACCTGTGACTAGCACAAGCTCCACAAACCATGTTTAACTCAGTGTTAATGTACATTCAGAGTTTATCCTAATCCAAAGCATTTTCACCTGCGGGTACAAGTTCCACAAAACAGTAATTCATTCAGCATTTTATTCATTGTTTATCCGAAATGGTTGATCACATACATGTACATACATCAATAATAACAATACGGTAATTACTATCATAACTAATGTAGTTGATCTACATACATATAGTGTGTAGAAATGAATAATTGGATCCAAGAAAATGGTTTTGAAAGCTAATGAGCATTATAAATGTGTTAGCAACATGAAAATCCAAAACCTGTCCACAGTATTATAAGACCTACATGTATAGGCTAGACTGTAAGTGTAATCATTATTATCAGTGATATGTGAGAAGCATACAATGGGACAGCAGTATGTCACCTGCTATTTAAAGTTGTCTCAATGCCTCTGTTGCTAATACCATCAGCACCTACAGCCAGCCACATGGTACAACGCTTGAAAGTGTGAATTTCCTACATCACGTCCTCATGCTCACACTGCCTGAAAAGTTTTCCTCCCCTTACCCTCCCCCCCCCCCCACCCTCTAAAAATCTCTTCTCTCTCTCCCTCCCTCTCCCACCCCCCCCTCTCTCTCTCTCTCTCTCTCTAACTCTATCTCTCCCCTCTCAATATCTCTCCCCTCTCAATCTCTCTCTCTCTTCCCCCCTCTCTCTCTCCCCCCTCTCTCTCCCCCCCTCTCTCTCTCTCTTTCTCGTTCTCTCTATGTTTCTCTCTCTTTCTCTGAGTGGTCTTTTCATAAACTTTGAAACTGGCAGTATCTTTCCACTTTGGGGTAAAAAAAAAATTCATTGTTGATCACTTGTGTATTCAAGGATATTTTTCTACACTACTCATGAATCTACGAAGGCTTTTGAGTGGTCTTTGTATGCAGTTTGTTTGCAGCTTTAGAATTCTTCATTTTACAGGTCTATATCTAAATCATAAGATGAAAAAGAATGAAGGTAAACCAAACTCTGTTACTTAAATACCCCTCTCTTTTTGAAACGTTGCTCCCATCCCGAGTTCTAATATAGTTCATTACCTTGACTTTTAATAATGACTGAGTCAGAGATTTGCTTGCTTGCTAGGTGCCTTATTTATTCTAGACATTGGCCATTATACATGGCCAATCCATGTATTTTTATCTCTGGTTATTTGTAACTGGCTGGCACTACTGAGCTTACTTTGTTTCATCACTCCTTTGCATTCGGGCCAGGTTGTCAGGTTACACAACCTTTTGTGAAAATCTATATTCATGAAAGGTTAGGGTGTGTCAGGTTGTCAGGTTACAAAAAACTTTTGGGAAAAAATGCCCCCCCCCCCCATATGTACACAATGTCGGGTTAATTGCGTGCAAATAATCAGATTCATTCCAGACATAGTGTGCATAATCTCCACTCCCAGGAGTATTCCTACTATATGGTCACTGTGAAGGCATATGGCACTTTCTATCACAAAGGCTTTCATCATCCTACCAGGGTTTTTGTCATAGAGCTGTGCGTAAATTTACAAATGACTTTACAAATGATTTCAATATGAAGAGCCAAATGGGATACCCAAAGTTTCATAAAGTCATGCATAACTTTAAGCACAGCTTTATGAAATACCCCCCAGGTCCCCATTTCTCTCCTGGGTATGAGGTGGCAAATGTAGATTAATGCCTTGCCAAAGGACATTAGTGCTGTGTTGGGGATAGAACCCACAACCTTTGCATTTCAAGTCAAGTGCTTAAAACCACTCAACTACTAAAATAATCATCACATGACCAATACCCAACTTTACCTTTAACATGCACTTTTTCAATTTAATAAAGTTTTTATTCAAACGTGTCTTCTTGCAGCCAGTGGCTGAATTGCACATGCCAAGGCATTTTCAGAACTAACTGTGGCACAAAATGTAAAAATTATTCAGTACTATGACAACAAAGGTCACTGTTAAATACAAACCTTTTTCTATCTCCCTCAAACTCGAGTTTAGCGGCCAACCCAAAGTCCCCGATCTTAACGCCCATTGTATCTGTAAGGAACATGTTGCCAAGCTTGAGATCTCTATGGATGACGCAGTGACTGTGAAGATACCGTACGCCTTCTATTATCTGTAGCATGAAGTAGCGCACCTCAGGCTCCGTCAGGTGCTTCCTCAGCTTAAGCATGTGAAGGAGAGACTGAACGAGGGAAGAACAAAGAAAAGGCAATGAAGGAGAGCTGGAGGAAAGAAGAAAGATAAATGTATCATAATAGAGCACCGAAGTGTGACGTCATATTAGCCAAGTTGCCACGGTACCTGGTTCCAAACAGTTTTGTGCTAAACAATGGCGTGGTGATCACACCAGCGCCAAACATTGAATTTGCTCTGCTCCAGTCCGTTGCTTGAATGATGGCGCGATGAACCTCATGCACAGGCTCTGTTGCTTGGAACCAGTAACCGAGACGATGAGCCAATATGACGTTAACACTTCGGTACTCTATATCCTACATGTACGAGGAAAAAAAAATATCATTATTTCATCTTTCAAAACAATGAGGGAGAAATTGAAAGAAGAAGAGAGGCAATGCTATAGAATATCTTACTCAGACTGTGAAATAGAGACTGAACGAGGAAAGGATAAAAGATAGAAAGACTGAGAGAAGAAGAAAGAGAAATGTATCATACTATCCTACAGATATCCTACAGATACAAAATCATTTGCCATCATACCAAAAAGGAGAGAGTGAAAGAACAGAAGCAACCTAGTTCATCTGTGTGATTGATTAAAAAGAGCAAAATCTATAATTCTATCTGCAACTTTAGCATGCAAAAGAGGGGCTGTACAAAGGAAGAAAAGAAAGAATTCATCAGTTGAAAGCATGGATATAAAGAGAAACAATTCATCATCATTATATCCTAATTTTGGCATATGGAGTAACATAAAATGGGGGAGTTTATTTAAATAGTTACAAATAACAATTTACATGTATATACACCAGGGTGAATACAAACAAAAATTAGTAAATACTTTGAATTCATTTGTTTTGTCAACGATAAATGGAAACACTTGATTTATGATGTTGTTGTTTTAAATCATACAATGCATATTATATTGGAAAAGGTGGCATAACTGTAATGTGGGTGGAAATATATTGTATCTACACAATAAAAGTTGGTAAATGCTTTGAATTAATTTGTGTTGTCAAGGACAAATTGAAACACATCATTTACGTGTATATTGTTGTTGCTGTTGTTGATTTAATTATCATAGAATGTACATTGTTTTGGAAAGGGTGGCAATTAATGCAATGGTGGAAATATATTGTATCTACACTCACCAACTGTTCATAGAGACCATTCATAAAAATGAAAGATATTACATGCATTCAACATGAATAGACAGAAATAGAACTTACTATCTAAAAACAAAACATTCATGTTCAAGTCTAAATTGTGTTTGGAAAACTATGGTTTTGTATCACTTTCTAGGGATGGTGAACTACTACATATACAAGTATTCAGTTGACAAACTTTTCCTGAAACTATTTACCGGTGAGGTGTGTTTGTTTTAAACTTGAAATCAAATGTAGGACATCCAATATATTTTGTTTGCATAATTCAGTAATGTTGTGGCTTTGGAAGCATTAATTACATTCAATATCCAAATATTTATTTTGTCACTAAAGTATGAGGAAGAGGATATTATCAAATAAGGAATTAAAACATTTAGGTGCATTAGGTTTCACAGCAGCAGTTGCCCTTTGCCAAATGGAAATAGCTAAATGTTGGCATGATGTAGTAAAAGTATTGATAAACAGTACTGATCACATAGTCTGCAGGCACAGACTTTAAATTGACACTAAAACACAATTCCATAAAGTCTAGAGCCTAGCCTAATCCTGTCAGTCTCTGGCTATATCAGGAGCAGCTATAGTACAGGGCCTATGGAGTGCAGTACAATGTAAGGTCTGTATAGCCTTGCAGTTCAGACACTCTGTTGATACACATACAAATGTATAACGACTTAAAAGGGATTTGTGCCTGAGAACTACTGATTGATCGCATGTCATTTTTTTTTTTATACATCTCACTTTCGAACTAAAACAGATATCTAGTCAAGGCTGAATCATGGATTGTTTTCTGCCCTTCTCCTGAAATTTGATATAATTCAGGAACCAAAAATCACCTGTATCTTTATGTTTACAACAATGACCCCCCCCCCCCCCCCAACAAAAAAAGTACAGTGATGGTGCACATAGGAGTCAAAATGATCAGGAAATATCTGCATAGTCCTTAAAAGGCCATTTTATCTGCAGTAAACTGTATGATTTGACAAAATTTATGGAAATACAGTAAAATCAAAACTCATTTATTATGGGATGCACTGTCATTGTATGCTACGACAAGTACATTTGTACTTCCCATTTTTCTATTAAAGACTAATCTCCATTCAAGGTTGGAAAACACATGTAGATTAAAATTCACTGTTTTCCTGAAAGTTCATACACTTTCAGGAACCTTTATCACCTTCATATCATATCGTCTGTTGACAAAAAAGTGGTATAAATATATATAACTTTCTTGTTAAAGGCCTACCGGTACATACATATTAACGGAAAGTGTCGAAATAACAAAAGTTCAGGAAGTTTTCAGTATAACTTCCTCCAAAATGTAGGCCTACCGTACTTGGAATCCAATATTTGATTCAACAACCTTTTAAGAGAGTAAAGGAAAATTAAAGCAAATTTATGATAGAACCAGTTGTAATAAATGTAAATTTATGATAGAATCGGTTGTAATAAATGTATTTTAGGCTTGCCATTTATGTCAGACGTTGGTGTCAGTGTTAATTAACACATTTAACCGTCATTGAAGTTTAACGCCAAAATTTATATTTAAGGAGGGAATATTAATCCTATTCCTAGAACAGATACTGGCCTGTGGATCTCTCCTACAATTTAATAATTTGCATTTTATGCAGAGTAAAACTATTGCCCCTCCCCCCCCCCCAATTATGCCAGTGCCCCTTCAATGAACAAACGCCAATTCAACCAATGAAGGATCATACAGCTTTATCAAGGAAGCCTAACTTAAAAATGAAATACAGGAGAACTGTGCTTTGTAATCATAGAACGTAGTTTAGTCTGATGAAAAATAAATAGAGAAACTTGAGGAGAACCTCTCATGTGACATCATCGCGGTGCCTATTTAAGGAACACAGTTCAGTAGTGATTAACCCTACACGAGTGTATCGAATTGCAACTGACTTGGTCCGTGACACGTAAGACAGGATCTACATAAAGTGTAGCTACATTGTTGAATAATAAAACTTGATTGTAAGCCAAAATAGTAAGTGAGATATGATTAGTCTTCTGAGATATCGTATAGTGTTAGACGAATACTGGCAAGTTGGCTTGAAAGGTTATCAGTTTTAGGGAAGTGGGAAATTAAACTCTACATTAATCACTTCAGTTCAGTACGGCCCTAAAATTTCAAAGTAATGAGAGCTTGTACAGTACAAGTACATACTAGGTCAGGGGTTCTCCAACCTTTTCTTTGAAAAAATGACAATTATTTGCTAAAGCTCTTGTTGGTGTAATTTGGCTTGAAAAAGACAAGGTTTTTTTATAAATAAATAATTTTTCTATTTTGTTTTCCCATTGTTTTTCTTTAGTTTAAAGAGAAGGTTGAGTTCTGGGAAGAGGTGAAAAATAATTTGTGAGCGTTATCATTCTTATTATGCAAGTGTGGAAGAACATCAGATAAGACATGATCCCTGAAAAGCATGGCTCTTCAAATGCCTTCATATTCTAAAAATGTCATGTAACATCATAAAAATTCAGGGTAGGATTTTTACGCCACGTTTTCGTGTAGTCCCATATGCATCTTTCTGTGTACAGTGTTTTTAACTTTACCAAGACTTGGCCAAATTTCTTATCATTTTGATGATTCCAGAACCTTGCAATACACACAAATTCTTATATGCTAGATGATGAACCTTTTCTGGTCGATTCCACACCGTTTCTTTCACAATGCAATCGCATGACCAGAACTCAATTTCATCTTTAAGTAGTTTTAAATGACTAGACTCACCTTATGTCTGCATAGTTCTAGAAGGATATAGATGTTTTCAGCATCTTGGAAGTGTTTATGGAAGCCCACAATGTGTGGATGCCTAAGCTGTGCATGGACTGCTATTTCTCTCTCCATCTAATAAAAAAAGAAGATAATATTTAGTGTAAAATCACATATCAGAGTTGCCAATTTGAGTCTGTCAGCATATTAGAAGTGTGTATGGAAGCTCACATTGTTTTGATGCCTCAGCTGTGCCTGGACTGCTATTTCTGTCTCCATCTAATAAAAAATAAGAATAATATTGATAAATTAGATATCAGTGTTGCCAAATTGAGGAGTGATTTTTCTTTTTTCATCTTGGAAGTATTTATGAAACCAACAATGTTTGGATGCCACAGCTGTGCACAGACTGCTATTTCTCTCTCCATCTAATAAAAATGAAATACTAAAAACAAAGTGTTTAGAGTAAAATTGTTATTCAGTGTTGCCAATTAACAGGTGTTTTCAGCACATTTGGAAGTGTTGTGGAAGCCCACAATGTTAGGATGCCTCAGTTGTTCATGGACATCTTTTCTCTCTCTCTGCCTAATAAAAAAACACACAATAAAGAAGAAGAAAATATAAACTTTGTTGCCAGTTTTATGAATGAAATCTGATTCATTCAGAATGTCGGTCTTAAATTGGTTTAGTAAATATGTTTCTAGGTGTAGGCTGCATAATTGCATATATATATATATATATATATATGTCTCCTAAAAAATCAAGATTGTTTTTTTTTCAATAATCACTAATTTTATTAGTATTTCAAAGTATACAGATATGCTGTAAATTTAAAGAAAGGAACTTATATTTTCAAATTGTTTCTCTCAGGAAATGGTAATCTTGGCAATGTCAATAACCATTCACGTTGTTCCAGGAAAAAAAACAAGATTATAATTGCTCTAACCTCATTACTTTTTATAGCCAATGGGTGATATTTCTCTATCAATGCCCAAAGCTAAAGCCTTTCAAAATGACTCATTATACGAGCAGCATATGAACTACAAGTATTCTAGGTTTCAAATGATCATTATCAGAAGCTTTGTTGTGGTTATATAATTCTACAAATTCAGATTTTGTGTTGCCAAACCATAGAAAGGAAATTGACATCCGGAGTTATTATTGATTTGGCAAGCTGGATTAATATGACATTAGAAAGGTCAAACTACATATGGCAAATCGGTTTCTGCACAATAAGAATCAGTACAGATACTGCACACGACATGCACATGTGTTTAATGAGTCTATCCCTCAACTGTCACTAATGAATCCATGTCCTAAAGACAATTAAAGTGATTAAAGCCATGTTCAGAAGTTTCTACGTCAACAAATGATTTGCAGAAAGTAAATTTGGTGTGATGTTCATATTATTCCACATATTTTGTAAAAGTCCATTTATCGTCAAACATGTATAGAAAGGACGTCTTAAGTTAAGGGAAACAAAACATGGTGGTTATTATGGACATGTTATAGGTTACATATACACTGTTAAATGACCAATGCAAAATTCAAGGGAAACCAAAATTAATTCATTCCAGAAAATTGATCTTTTTCAACACACTATTTATTGTATAAAGGTTATTGCTAAAGTAGTAAAATAATGTTTTGAATCCATATGTGACCCGCTACGGCAAAACCCGACGCTTCTCGGCAAATCCCATTGTGCTGTAGGCCCGTTTGAACATGAAATTTCGAATTTAGGGATCAACTGAGATTTTTGCATGATCAGAAAGTCTATTTTTTATAAATTGATTTAGAGAAAAAATGAACTCAAAAAACGATCTAGAAGTATTTTTAATTATATTTTGTATCTAATCATGTGCTCCATTGTCCAGTGAAATTAGTTGAAACAATGCGGTCAAAAGAAGGGAAAGTTCGCGATTCATCGCTTGTTGTTTTCCCTCTCAGTTGACCACGTTTGAGTCGATCCCTGACGTATTTGGTACGAAAATAACGAGTAAGGATCGGTTATTCCAAATATGGTTATATTGGGCGGTCCTAAATAAAATTGCCCAATGAAAAATGCCATGAAAGATGACATCATTTCGATGAGCTGTCAAGCAGGCCGTAAACAAATGCCTGTTGCCAGCCACGTGATCCAAATCCAGACACTTGATTCGCCAATATTCGCACATGACGTCATTTGCCTTGTTGTTGTGATTGCTCAGCGGTCAAATTCTCGCATCGAAACACCAGCTTTTTTCTTCGAAAACTTGTTCAGAAGTTTGTTTTTAATGAGCTAGAGTTTCATATATCAAGTAAAATACGTGTATTCATCGAGTGGCTAGAACAATGTCGAGGAAAAAGAGGAATTTAACGGATAAAACCGTCGCTTCTTTGTTGAATGATGCATCGGCGTGCGGTATGCCGTGCATGGCTTGACCGAACACCTGGCTGACTACTTCGCGAACCCGACCGGGCCGAGCCCCCGGCCGCGGGCGAGAGAGGAACTCCTTCGTCTCCTAGCTCCGACTCTGATTCTGGTAGGTTTATTAATATTATCATTATTAAAAAGGTATTCAAGTTACTTAGTTAGGTCTACGCCCATATTATTTATTAAAGACTTGTTTCGCCAAAATGTTCGAGCAACAAAAGCTAGATTAGACATTTTAAGTGCACTATTATTTAAATTAAAATTTATTATTAAATTAGATTATGATTTATGAAGCATCTCATACCTATACAAAAATCTCTGCGGAGTCTAGACTACTTGTTGATATTAGTTTTTGAATCTCTATTTTATAATTATACTTAACAGAGTCTGATGAGTTCGAGGAGGCAGGTCCATGACCAGCAGAGCCATGTGAAAGCGGCGATGAAAGCGGCGATGAAAGCGATTGGGTCGATGAGGCAGATGCATGCAGAGGAGCCTATGGATTTGTCAAGTGACAATGAAAGCGTCATACTGGGACCGGGTCCTGTCATTGATGACGAGGAGGAGGCGGCAGCAGCTACAAATCTGGCCCAACAAATACATGTAGATCTTAATCTGGAACCGCTGAAGGACCGCGTGAATAAATGCAACTGCCGTATCTTCAATCGAAGACGCTGTATCAAACAATTCTCTGTAGCCGAACAAGAGTCCATAAGGTATAATTGGATCTGTCACTATTTACTTGTATTTCTTTATAATAATGTCTAAGGACTGGATGTTTATGTACAAGCTGCAGTTTAATGCAAAATATACTTACATTTATTCTTAGCTAATTATATTTTCTCCTATTTTGCAGCATTAATCAATAGACCCTAACGTATGCTTTAAAAAAAATACTTCACCACTAAACTGTACCAAGCATAATAAATATTATAATTGAGATCCTTAGGAAAACGTTGCAAAGCTCTGTCCAAATTTCAAGTGTTTTAATGAAATGAAATTTGCTACAATACATTTACTCTTTTCTTCTTCCAAGTTGTAGCGGCTCTTACATTCGCCCTACTTACATTCGCCCTACTTTTACCGTACGTTCATGTCTCCAGTATTTTTCCATCACGGTACTTATTTATATTCATTATTCGGACCACGTGTGTTTTTCCTTCCAATCGCGCATCGTGGTTCCGCACTGTTCACCCCGCGTATTTTCAGCTCCACAAGGTTTTTCTCCACTCCCGCTTCCACCTTGGTCGAGTCAAGACGTCTCCATAATTTCCTCTCCAGGCTTTATTCTTCTGTGCCTGTCGTTTCTTCTACGGCACGTCTACTCTTTCCCTGCCGTGTTCATCGGGCTGCAGTCTCCCAGTGGAACGTTATAGTCAGCACCGACATGGCGCCTGACTCTCCGCTGGGAGCTGCCAGTGTCTTCGTTCCGGTAGCTCTTTCCACTCACGAGCTCATCATTTCACCGCAGCTCATCTAAACATTTCTTCATCAAAGTCCGGCGCATCAAACGAGCAACTATTACTACTCAGCACCAGTGCCGGCTTTGCATGTCTACGTTTCTACTCTTAATTCGCCTCCGACATCGAACGACCCACTGTTCCGTCGTCGAGCGCCACATCTCGTCTCTTCTCTTCTCGCCTGAGAGCTTCTTCACTAACTTCATCACGGACGTCAGCGTCGAGATTCTTCACGGCTCTTCAGCCACGACAACGAAGTTGCATCTCCGCCTTCAAGCCTCCGCACATCATCGCGTGAGCCCCTTCCTTCGTTCTCAACTCTCTTCTTCTTCATTGGACTTTCGACGCCCTTTTTATTATGTCATTACATTTCATTCAATAATGTCCATTTACCATTTTATGTCATGATGTTGTACACACACCAATATCTCTAAAGTGGTGACCCCTCGTTTACTTTGAAGCTTGGTTGTACGGATTTATTATTCCCAGACTTTTTGGACTTAGCAATGTTTTATAAAATGTCTTCATTCTGGATTATGTATTGAATGTTTTTTATGCTCTTGCATTTATACACGTTTATTCGACGCATACCATGTCAATACTCACTGTTCTATTTATGGCAACTAAACAGCCGTGCATGCTTGTTGTATTACATTCTTTCAACATGCCATGCTTGTACATTTCTTAGGCTGCTGTAAATTGCTGCATACACTATACAATACATGCACTTTTACATTTTTTGTCAGCCATTGATTCTTGTGACATTTTGTACTTTGCTCATTTATATATTATCGCCTTTTATCTGTGTATTGCATACACAGCTTCGATTCTGGCAGGGGAGTAATGTAGCGGCTCTTACATTCGCCCTACTTACATTCGCCCTACTTTTACCGTACGTTCATGTCTCCAGTATTTTTCCATCACGGTACTTATTTATATTCATTATTCGGACCACGTGTGTTTTTCCTTCCAATCGCGCATCGTGGTTCCGCACTGTTCACCCCGCGTATTTTCAGCTCCACGAGGTTTTTCTCCACTCCCGCTTCCACCTTGGTCGAGTCAAGACGTCTCCATAATTTCCTCTCCAGGCTTTATTCTTCTGTGCCTGTCGTTTCTTCTACGGCACGTCTACTCTTTCCCTGCCGTGTTCATCGGGCTGCAGTCTCCCAGTGGAACGTTATAGTCAGCACCGACATGGCGCCTGACTCTCCGCTGGGAGCTGCCAGTGTCTTCGTTCCGGTAGCTCTTTCCACTCACGAGCTCATCATTTCACCGCAGCTCATCTAAACATTTCTTCATCAAAGTCCGGCGCATCAAACGAGCAACTATTACTACTCAGCACCAGTGCCGGCTTTGCATGTCTACGTTTCTACTCTTAATTCGCCTCCGACATCGAACGACCCACTGTTCCGTCGTCGAGCGCCACATCTCGTCTCTTCTCTTCTCGCCTGAGAGCTTCTTCACTAACTTCATCACGGACGTCAGCGTCGAGATTCTTCACGGCTCTTCAGCCACGACAACGAAGTTGCATCTCCGCCTTCAAGCCTCCGCACATCATCGCGTGAGCCCCTTCCTTCGTTCTCAACTCTCTTCTTCTTCATTGGACTTTCGACGCCCTTTCTATTCTGTCGTAAGCTTTCATTCATTATGTACATCGCATTTATTCATGTTCATTCTTATCTTTGATCATTATAATGTAACTACGTGCAATATCTTTTTCTCATTTATGCATTTTCATTCTGATTCTTCGGCTTGTGCTTGGCTACACTTTGCAAGTGTACGGCCAGCCTCATCAGTACCCAATAAACATAACGAAAAGGGAATACTTTCTTTCATGTATTTTATTGTCAGTGCAACCTTGCTTCCTCGTAGCTAAATAAAAAATAAGAGTTATGTTGTGTGACGAGTGAACACGCTTTCAAATATCCATTCACAATACCTCATCACTCATATCTCTAAAAAGTCAACCAACTTTTACTTTATTGTGAGCTGGTGTTTTCCATTTGAGAATGATCTACTATTGTAGTGTAACAAAAAATATTTACTTTGTAAAGAAAAATAGTAGATGCGAAAATTTGACTAATCAGGAGATTTTTGTTTCGTTTTGCTTTTTCCCTCATGTCTGCAGGTCAATGTTCCTAAAGAACAGAAGACAGAGGCACTCAGGAGGCAGGAGGAGCATCTTCTACAGGACAGCCTGTCAAGCCTTACAGGCAGTCGCGATAGAGCTCTCCATCAAGAAGCTAGGGAAGAAGACTGCGAACTCCAAGCCTGTAGTTTTTCATTACAGATTCGACTTTGCACAGCAAGTGCATTATCCAGTTGACCCCCAACAACCTGGCCCTTCGTATTTCCGTACACAAAGAAAGTGCCACATCTTTGGCATGTCTTATCCTATGTACATGTACATACTATTGATCTCTTCGGCTGTGAATTTTGTATGAAACAAGATAACTCAAGAGATTCGAAACTGTTCATCATTAATTCTTGGGCACTAATGCATAATAGTTTATGATTAGTGTAGTCACTAGTCAGATTGCATTTGTTATGGGATTCGTTATTGTTTTTTCTTTACTTTGATAATGAAAGAATATATTTTATATCTGATACTGATTGACTGAAATTAATATTTTTGCATTATTAATCTCTATCTCAAGAAGACAACAGCTCTGTCAAATGGTCTCAACTGTTACTTTATTGTACATTCCTAAATGAACCAGGATATTTTTACAATACATGTATTATAGGTTATCTGTTGTCGAGTGACTTACACGATATCTTTTTTTTTCTCAAATAGTCTTGATTAAGACTAATGCTTTATATCATAGCCTTTATTAAATATGACAAAATATCAATCATTTTGAACTCGCTTTATTTGTTCCAGTAATTATCATTTGAAAAATAGATTCTGACGGGTTTCAAGTTCAACGCAATTCGTTATTTCACTTTATTGCAATCTTATTTTTAATATATTTTTTTAAATCATTTTTATTACATCTGGTTTTGTAATAGGCCTATTATTAAGCATAAATTTTAAGAAAATGCACTATTACATTTTATTATTGCAACATTGATGTTACCTGCTACTATTTTGTGTACAAGAACAAATTCTGTACTGATGAAACATAATAAACAGTGGAATCGTTTTCCCATCAACTTTGCCTAGTATAACAAAAACTTTGAAATTCTTTTGTTTTCTATTGTTTTTAAAAATTATCATAACTTTATTAATATTTTTCCAAATCTAATGGTTTTAACAGAAATGTAAGTTGGGTATGTGTCTAGTATGCCTGTAAAATAACAAGACTTTAGCTTGTTTGGTTGATGCCGTTGCTATGAAGTGAATGTATGCATGTTTTTTGTGTGAAAATTGAACCAAATTCTTAACTTTAAACCTCAATATCTCATAATCAACTTCCGGTGATTGAAATCACAAAAATCACAATAACTTTGTCAAATTTCAATCAATTTTTTTAAATGAGGTATCATCTTAAAGGTCATACTTTACTCTTTCCAATGATACCAAGAACTCAATTTTTATTTTTACCATGAAGTGTTGGGTTTTGCCATAGCAGGTCACATACATGTATATACATGTACATTTGTACTTTATGTATCTTGAAAAAACAACATTAATTACGTGTAACAGAATGAATGTAAGAGAAAACCTGAAAGGAAATGAGAGATAATTCATAAAAATGTGCAGATGTTCTCAAATACTTTTATAATAACTTTTGTAATAATAGGAAATGTACATGCATGTGGATATGTAAACGAATAAACATATGCACATTCCTCAAAACAGGATAATTATTGTATGCATGTGGGTAAACAAGCAGTGTGCTTTCTCAGCTTGCAGCAGATACATACATGTAGTGCACTTAAACTGTCCACCCAATAAAGAAATAAGATTTCATGATTGTTCATGATAGTTCAAAAGTGCAAATGGACATTACGGCAAGGCCTACTAATCTTGCCTCCTATATATTTCCTTCTCTAGTTTCATCAAATTATCAGGAATATATATATCGTAATCAAAGACAAAACCACAAACTAATGGGTAATTTCCTACCAAAGATTCTATTCTCTGCAATTAATAGGAATTATACCTAAACTCATTGAATGACAGGCTTTTGATGTATTTATAGCAAGTTCTCTTGAATCCTTGAGCATTGCCGTAGCTTTGTCAAGCTCTTCATAGAATACAGATTCATATGAATCAAATGTTTTGTCTACAGAAATAGATCATTAGCTTTGGATTTGACTAAAACAAAAACTGTCAGTACTGCATGTATAGAAAACAATTACAACATATCACATACAGATTACCTTGATACAGTGTAGGTCTGTTGGTCTTTGTTACTCCCACAACATTACGAGTAATACATGTTTCTCTTAAATCTTTGATATACATATATACACATGTTGAATGAATTTCTTTGTTTTCAACTAAATGTGGAAATAAACTTGAATTGAATTGAACTTTGACTTGAAGGTTTTTCTCAATACAGTTGGGGAAAATGATAATAGATTTGCTCTATGACAGTACAATACGTTGGCATTAATATGAACCAACAGATCCGTTATATATATATTACTGGACAAATTTTTGTTAATTACAAACTGTATCTTGCACATCAGGGTCTGAAGCAACTTTGAAGATTTTTTTTTCCACGCTCTAGACAATTTCCTTGCTGAAGGTTTGGGGATTCATTTGAAGGGCCATTCCATTTAGCATGTTCCATACGACATACCGGTATATATTTTTTACCACACATTTCATCAAAAAAAAGAAGAATCAGTTGATAGGACTAATGAATAATGGTGCTTCCTACTATCACCACCATAAGTCACGGTCATATCACAAGATTTTTCATTCATGGACAAAATATATGGATAAATGTCATATATTGTACCTGATACATTGCACAGGACTCCCCTAAAACCAGTCTCTCTGTAAAAGTTTTGAAATCCTACCCTTTGTTAAAATCTGTGGTACAACATGTACACGTTTTGTAGCTACTTACAGGACTTATGGCTTTACATCTCATGGAAAGATCTACATCCTGGTTCAGGATCGACAGAGTAAAGCAGAGTTGGCAACATACTGTACCGTATTTCCACAATATTTTCCTTTGTTTTGCAGAAATCACACCGGTCCCCTAAGACCCTCAAAATACTGGACTGCACATTGTTCCCCCCTCCCCCTTCCTTGTTTCCCCCAAGAGGCAGGAAGGGGAGGGTGGTGGGGGGGGGGGCACCTTGGCCCCCAGGGTTCTCTATTGAATACCTGTGCAATGTGCATGCAGGTATTTAAAGATTAATACTAACCTTTTCTCTCTGTGATGGTTTCGATATTCTCTCCTTAGGTACAATCTTGCCTGCGTAGACATAGTGCGTGTCTAGATGTGTCAGCTCATAGCAACGGGCGAAACCACCCTACAAAGAAAAGAGAGAGAAGGGGAAAAGATAAAGAGACAGGGAAACTAAGAACTGAAGGAAATTTTTACAAAAGTCATGGAGATAAGTCAGTAGCAATACTTTATTCAATAACAGTTTTTAATACAATAATATGAAGTTCTTAGTACAGGTATTTGAGTTTGTAAAAAAAACTTTTTATAAGATTTTTATTGTCTTCTGTAAATTGTTTCTTGAATCTAATATTCTCCTTAAACAGTGCGTCAAATTGCTCATAATGACTCATGCGTGAACTATGCATCATATGAATTGCATCAAATGAAAGAGGATCTAAGCATTGCAAATATGTGTCATTTATTAATTATAATTGTGATTAAGTTATATTAAAACATCAATAATTCTTGGTTTCGTTTTTTTCTGGGACACACTGTATACAAAGCTCATGACTCTTTTTCTCTCTATCACTTCTCAGCTTCTCAAACTTTTACACCATCACAACTTAATAATATGCCTCTTCATATCTTCTATAATTTTCCCAGAAGACATGCATCATTTTGCTTATTATGTAACCCCTCTCCTTAATTTCCTCTTCATATCTTCCCACATATCATTCCCTTTCTTCCCTCCAACAGGCAAATTGCTGCTACCTTATGGTTTTGTCATGAGATTGATGATCCTAGTCATCCCCCTCTGTTTCAGCACTCATTAGTACTTAATGACTACCAATCCAGTTGATAATTACCCCCATCGTATCATTAACAAACCTGACCTTGTAAGCATCAAGTTTAGCTATTATAATAGTGGCTCATCTCTCCAGCAAGTACGCCATCCGAATATCATACATGCAGGGAACCATTAGCCGATATGAGTTCTCACAATTTCAAGAAAATGTTTCTAAATGTAATCAAGAATTGCTACCTTGGAATGTTTTTGATGAGATTTGGTTTAGGCCAGTCAAATAATGTAAATAAGAATGGTTCAAATTTGCTAAAAAATTACTTATCGTCTTGTATAAGTCATGGGGTTCCTGACTGACCTAAAGGTTTATAAGTATCATTGCAGCATGAGCTAAATCCAGGATTTTGTTTCAGAATCTGAGACAAAGTTACCGGATCCCTTTAAAATAGAGTCTTCTTTTGCTTGCATCTTACTCTCACAATAATGCCAACGTTATATATTTTGTTTCCTTCTCCTGTTTTTGCACTGGGTCAGTTAAAAAAGGGCATTTGTCTACCCCAAAACCCTGTTACAAAAAAATTTGGCAGAGGAAATGCATGTATATCGATAATATCGCTCGTTGGAGCCATAGGGCATAAATTTGTATATATTTCAACACAACCTTTTGACTCTGAACAGAGCCTACAGAGGATACAAACAGCCTTCAAAAGCATTTTCTCTATGCTTGGTACAGCCATGATACAATTGCCTCTTACATGTACATGTAATTCTTTTGGCAAAATAACAGAGAAAACCAGCAATCATCATAACGAATGGTCGAATACCACATAAAACTTGTTGAAAAATGACAATTGAATAGATACATGTACTGTACATTGTACATGTAAAGTGTAGGTATCAGGAAACAAATTGTTCACTCTCTAGTGTTTGATTCAATATTAACGCAAAATGTTTTATTCATAGAATTACTTCCTACTTAATATATTGCTACTGTACATCCGGTAACTCATTTTTCATCAAGAGAGAGAGATGAAATACAGCAACGGTCAAAAACATGTACCTCATAACAATTGTTTACAAATGAAACTTGAATAGTTAGGTATCAGGAAAGGTATTCACGCTCTATTGTGTGATTCAATAAGCAAATGTTTTATTCATAGAATTACTCCCTTATTGCTACATCCGCTAACTTTTCTTTCATCAATCTAGATGACATACAGTTAACAACTAAATTATTCATACCCCTCGTAAATTTGATGATTTTTGTGTTTTTCATACAATTCGTCACTGTTTTCACAAAGTGACGGTAGTGAATGAAAATTGCATACACTTTGCGTTACGATTTTCCTCACTACCGTCACTTCGTGAAAATAGGGACAAATTATGTATCTCAACAATGAAAGGTGGACTGGTTGAGTTAGGGCCTTGGTTCAATACTTTTGAATACTTTTAAAAGTAAGCTTTAACATGTCACATTCTCAAGAAACATACGGTACATGTAAATCTGGACAAATCAATTATTCACATACACAATCATGTACTTTACATACTATGAAACTTTGTTATTAAACAGAAACAAGGGAAACGCTCTCGGCGGTCTCGCCTGCATCACGCAATTCGATATGATGAAAAATTAAGGTTGGGACATTATATCTGGGCAGGATGGCCCGTTAACAGGCCCCCCAAAATGAAATCCTCTGAATATAATCAGCATTTTGAAGTGAATATTGACTAAGAATCACTAGAAGAATTATTTACTATTATTTGGACCAAGATTGATAACTTTAATGAAATATTGAACAAATAACAAAAATGGATTTATTAATTCTCATATTAAGTTGTGAAAACAGAATCCAAATCTACTGACCTAAAATGACCTTTAACCTTGACTTTGAGACCTGCAATTTGAGTTAAATTGTGATACTTGATAACCCTTGGGTACAAGTTCATGGAATTTGAACAAACACTTTAGAAATTATGCTAAAATTTCAAAATGTTGATGTTGATGACACAACAAAGTCTATTAACGTTTGCAGACCTGAAATGACATTTGACCTTGAGTTTGTCACTCTAAAGACTAATCACATGATCAGTGATATGTGATAACCCTTATGTTCAAGTTTCATGGAAGAGGAATGTATACTTTCAAAATTATGATAAAAATTCGAAATCTTAACCTTAGCCACAACAAAGTCTAAGTTTGTTGACCTGAAATGACATTTGACCTTGACTTTGTGACCTGAAATTCTCACATGATTGGGGATACTTTTATAATCCTTTAGTCCAAGTTTCATTAAATAAGAACTTATACTTTCAAAATTATATTCAAAATTCAAAAACTTAACCTTAGGTTAAGTTTTTGATGTTGAAGCCGCCGCCACCGCCACCGGAAAAGCGGCGCCTACATGTACATGTATGTCTCGCTTTTTGCTACGCAGGCGAGACAAAAATGGTTATAAGCCAAAGAAAATATTCATGACATCCATTGTCTCATTTTCCTTTTTTCTGACAAGGATACTTTTCTAAACAACTTTGATTAACTACAGTTAATAAACGAAAAAATCTAACCCAACAGTAACTAAACAAATCATTCAATCTTGATAGCACCTTGTCTGCACAAAATGGGGCCTCAGTCAGTGAGCACCCAGTCATTGTTGCCATGGTAACAACAGAAATCTAAATATAAGTGAGTGTGTTTTAAGAATGGCAGCTAGAGGATCTTGTGTGATAGAGAATAGATGAATCATCTTCAATCAGCACACTAAACACCTACCATACACATCTACAGTACATGTATTATCACACTCAATGTATTCTGGATAAAATTCTGGACGTACATTTACATGTATATCAGCAAATTCTATTGTCCTACACTTAAAAACAATTCAGTTACATAATAATAATAATAATCTGTTTTTTTTTAAAGCGCTCAATACACCGATCCAAGGATGTGCCTAAGCGCTTTACAGATATATTATTACCCCTGTCATCGGATTCAAGCTTACCCGCACACAATGTGAGCACATTTTCCATTCCCCACATGAACGTTCGCATCCTACCGGGTACCCATTTAATGTAACACCTGGGTGGAGAGTAGCAAGTGCAGGTAAATATCTTGCCAAAGGATATTAGTGCCGTGTCGGGATTCAAACCCTCGACCTTCGCATCTACAGTCAAGCGCCTTAAACCACTCGACCACGACACTCGCAGCTACTTACATATTGCAATACTATAGAGTAACCAAACTTCTGTTCTGAAGTTTGAATTGCATTTATAGTTTTCTAAAAGAGACAAAATCTACTGTTCAACACAGATGTACAATTAATGATACCGTAATCTGAAATTTTAAGTCGTTTTTGTTTTTTACCCTGTCTTGAAAGCTCGAAATCAGCGGAGGAATCTCATCCCTGGCAATAGGACTTTACATACTGCACATGAATTCAGTGAATATGTACATGTATAGCATACACTCTTACTCTTAGATAATATTACCAGAGTTACTGAATGCCTTCAAAACAACAGGAGTTTCACTTTCAAGTTTCAATGAAAATTAATGTCCTGCTTCATTCTTTCATCTAAAACAAATAGCTGTAATTGAAGACAAGGGAGCTGATGGTAATTGATTGCAAACATGAACAAATACATGTACAGTATGTCATGCTTGTCTTTCATAATACCGTAAACATGTATAATACATTTCAGAGATGCCTTGCACATAAATCAGAAAACTACTTGCATGATTTGATAGACAATGTACATTCAAGTTTACGGAGGACGAGTCAATACTAAAGGCCCGGTCACACAGCCCTCCACGGGCGTATCGCGGCCGAATCACGGCCAAAAATTTCTGCCCGTGAAGCAGACGCTGTTGGACGCTTTGAGGTCGCGATAAAGACGCGATACAGCCGTACTTTACCCGTCGTTACACGCGGTTGGCCGCGCGAAAAAGTTTTGGGCTGCCCAAAAATTTAGACCGCCGGTAATCGCGGGCGGTACACGTGGGTACACGTGGTACACACGCGGTAAAGACGCGGTACAGACGCGGAACGAACGTGCTAGGACGTGCTACGGTCGCGGTTAAGACGTGGTTACACGCGGAATTGGACGCGAAATTTTAGCGGGTAATCGCGGGTGGAGCACGGTCATAGCACGTTTGTTCCGCGTCTGTACCGCGTTGTTATCACGTGCATTAGCGTGTGTACCGCGTGTAAGCGTGGTAGGCCGCGGTACCGCCGCGCTTCACCCGCGATAAGGACGCGGAACAGTCGCCGGCGTCTGTTCCGCGGGCATACCACGGGTAAACCGCGGGTAAGCCAATTTTGCACATTTTCCACCACGGGCAACCGCGGGCAAAAAAAAAAAATCGCGAAATTTTACCCGCGATACAGACGCGAAAGGCTGTGTGACCGGGCCTTAACAGGTGCCCACAAATTTGAACAGGTTCCAATTTCCAACTCCAGGGCCCGTATTCAATAAACTTCTTAAGCTTGAAATCTAAGTACTTTTTCTTAAATTTTGGCTAAGAAAAAATCTTAGCCAAAAATCGTATTCTATAACAGCAATGGGGACTTAAGAAATTTGCCTTAAGATTAAGAAGGATTCTTAGATTTTATCTAAGTAAAAGGACTTAAGTAGCATGTCGTATTCTAATACTACTATCTCATACTACGAGGATGCTTAAATGGGGCTTTGGCACCGGCAGCTCAGTGATGCTGCAAGCAACCGCTTCGGGTTTCGATCAAATGGAATAAAAACAATGCATGCAGCGCGCGCAGCGCGAGCGCAGGTTATCAGTTGACCTATATAACAACGTAAGCTTCGCGTAATATACAGCGTCGACGGCGCAGCGCGCAGGAGCGCCATAGGCTCTTTGTACTTGTACTAGTATTTGTTTGTACACAACTAAACGAGTAGTAGCATAAGTATGCATAACACTAAATCATGACATGGCTGTCGTATATAAAGAAACCGTCTCTTACTTTATTAGTCTTTGGCGCTAAAGTATGGAAACAGGGAATAATGTGCAATCGGCATAATATTAGGTGAGACAAAATTTGTTATAGTATGAGTCTGATAAAGGTTACATTTAGCCATTTTGATTAATTTTAGGCCATCATAACAGTAGACGATGTAAAACAATGAAAGGGTAGCTCCAAATCCAATGCTAGCTAGCGCTGGTCGGCCGGCTAGCGACGGCGCTCCCTTCATACTCACAGACCTGCGGCTGCGACATAATAAGTAAGCCCGGTTGGGCTCCTCGGAGTTGTTTGACAGAAAAGTATAAAAAGCCTACAGTGGATGTTAGATCTAGCCTCAGGTGGTCTTGACTAGAATGTTTTAGTGTCAGTTGGTCAATCCCGAAATAATTATGTGAGCATCGTTCCTCCCTTACGCTCTCCCATACATGTTAGTGTATAATTTTCGTGCGGTGCGATTTTTATTTTAACACGCAAATTACATAGGCAAATCGAGTTGCAATTAATTCGCTCGAGTCGACCACATCAACTTTCCCACATGACGTCATCGGGTCTAAGAATTTGTCTTATCTTTCGTCTTGGCTAAGACAAACTGCTTTACGTGTTTAGAATACGGCTAAGGCAACTTTCTTAACCTAGACAAATTCTTAGACATTTTCTTAGACTTAAGAAAAATGTCTTAGAAGTTTATTGAATACGGGCCCAGATCCCCAACTCCAGATCCCCTTATTTATTTTAATTTTAACAGAAGGCTCATGAATACAGACGCTACAACTTTCAGTCCACACTCCCTTTGAAAACACTGACAGCCCTGGTTTATAATATTATTATTTAAAAATTTAAAAAATTTAAAAAATTAAAAAATCCAAAATGGTGAATGGTGAAATTAAACGATGAACACGCTTTTACAGGTTTATGAAAGTAGAAAATTCAAGTTAAAAATGGTGGGTGAACTTCATGTGAATCTCATAAATTAAAAATTGGGCATTTATTAATGAAATAATGTACAGCTCTGCAATGTGAAGAACACTAAAATATAATGCAACCCCATTTCTCTCTCAGTAATGATTCCCTTAAGACATGATTATGGTTACATAATCATAAACATAATCATAATCATAGTGTGTTTACATATACTGATTTTCCAATGAAATAGTTTCTGTTCAGCAATAAAATTTGTATGTATGTATTGATATTTAATTCATTACATACTATATTATAAGGGGCAAAGATGCAACAAAGTGTCAAGTACTCATATCAAGTTGTCCAAGAAACATCACAGTGGTATTACTAATGCACTCAGCTGAAATCCGTGTCAGTATGTATGATCTCCAGTATTTTTTTTAAAAACTTGTTTTCTTACAGTTTATCTGATTCTGGCATTCTGGTTTTCTGATTTCCATCTATAGTGCACCCTACTGGCTCCAGAGACCAAACATACAAATGTACATGTACATGTCCAGACTATTTTGATAAAACAATGTACGTCTGTAATTGCACATTAAGCTTGCATAAGGAATTCGATTGCCCTTACATATCATACATAAACTCTTCTGAAAGAAGGTCCACCTAATAACTAGATGATTCAAACTAGTAGAAGAAAACTAAAATCCCTATAATTGCTCTCCTGCAATACACATCAACAGCAGCACTAATATTTACAGTAATTAGATCTCCAAACCCAAGAGATTTACAAATAATGAGCCTTTAATAGTCACTTTCCAAGCCATCCGCCATAGCGCTACAGTATACTGCTTCCCATTTTCCTGTTTTCAGGGAGCTCCCATTTGGCTACAGCGGCCCGCATTTATTAAAGGGACAGTTGAGTTCTGAAGCAGAGGGCGCTACACAAAATAATTTTTTGTGAGATAATGAAAAACTGAGTGTCAAATTTGAAAGAACATAATATTTAAATGACAAATTCATCTTTGTTTTATCAAAATCGGTTCAGAGACGGCTGAAATATAACGATTGCTAATACAGTGTACTTGTGTACCACCACAAATATTAGATATTTTGAAAAATTTGAGCCGTATTTCAGCCAATGCCGATGTTGGCATTTTCGTATTGCTTATATTACTCACAATAAGCTGGCTCATGTATTGTTATTTTTAATTAAATAATTAATTAACGGTCACCGTGTGTTTTTTTAAGTGGAGCTGAATTGGTATGATCGTATTGGCTAAATTTCACACATTTTGGGGTCTAAAATTACCTTCATAGCAATTTTAGGTTCTAAAAGGGCACTATAAATGTCATACATAAGAATAAGAGTAATAACCATGCACTTTGAAGGCATTTGCGGTCTGAAAACAGAACTCAACTATCCCTTTAATGTATTGCGTACACTTTTAGAGCGCTTTTAGGGAGCTCCCGTTTGGCTCTAGAGGTTGGTGTTGATTCATATTTGTATTTTGATGATATCTTGTCACCTGATGACTCACAGGTGCCGGCTTTGAAGGGGGAAGGAAACTGGGAAATTGAGGCAGCCCCCGGGTTGACTGAGAAACCAGACTTGAATACACTAGTTTGTATCATGAGTGTACTGTGTACGATGTAGATGAAAACAGGGTTTTTAAGATTCGGACAAGCTGGTTGTAATATAGATGCACATGGCAGATATCAATTGCAGTATAAATACATGTAAATCACCAAAGAAATATTAACATTTGTTTGTGAGTGTGAGAGGTTCTTTGCACAGATCTTTTTCAGCACCATATCTTTTCAAAGTAAAAACAAATCTTTACTTGGTTTGCGTCTGAGTAAGTTTTTGTTATACAATTATTTTAGACATAATGTATAGGGTAGTGAAAAATTCATCTAGACTGTTTTTAAAATAAGAATATTTCCTAACAGACATGATTTTTTTTTTTCCCTAAAAAATAATAAACAAAGATTTTGTTTATTTTGTAAAGATAATATCAAATACAAAACTTGAAGAAAATCATTTCTTCCAAATTCAGAAGATACATGTACTTTCACAGACCTGTTTCCTCATTTTCTTTCTTTTACACATACCATAAAGAAAAATACAATTATTTGTTAGTAGTTTGAGAGACTTTCCCTTTAACTGACTGACAATGAGGAAATCATAAGTTTTCATCTCCAGTTCTTGAAATGAATAAGAAAAACAAAAGACACCTGACGTGACCATACTAGATAAGAAGAGAAAATTGGAGATTTCATTGAACAATAAATTATATTTTAAAGATCTGTTCCTATATATTCTTGTGTGTGTGTGTGGGCAACCTCTAATCTGCCAATTTATTTAAAATCCTTGGCTTCAATCATGACAGGACAATGAACTAAAATAATTCAAGCAAATTTACCATTGCCAGGTGTTGTGAATAATGGTCTACGTGTACCTCACATGTTATTGATCAAAATAGACTAGTCTCGGTGTGAGAAAAATGAAAACATGTGAATGTGGGCAGTTTGGCTTTGGACAGCTAAAAAAGCTTTGGAACCTTTGATAATTCTTTCTTCTCTTTTTTTTTTGGGGGGGGGGGGGGAAGGAGAGGGGGCGGTGTTAGTATTTCACATGAGTTTTAAAGGCTTTTAGATGCTTTTATTGCGATACAATTTGAATGAAAACAAAAGAAACAGCATAAGAGACCGATCAATTTGAACGAAAACTCTGGATGAACAACACATGTCAGTAATTTGTGAATTCTGCAAAAGCAATATGCATATATTAATCCATTACTGTAAACGTTTGGCATCTCTTTTTCAATGTCTAGAGTCTTGAGTCTTGAGAAGCGGAGGGGGGAGGTGGAATGAACAAAAATGTTAGACAAAGAGGCTGTTCACACCGGCAGAGATAGCGCGTGCTAGATAGCGCGTGCTAGACCGCGCCAAAAAGGCGTGCCACTGGAGCACTTCTTGGGGGTGGTCCACGAGAGAGAGCGCGGTCTAGCGCGCGCTAGAAAAACGGGGTGCGAACAGCCTCAAAGACTAAAAGAGTGAGGATAATTAAGTCTGTAGTTTCAGCAGTGACATACAGTCACATGAAGCTGAGTTAGAAAACCACATCATGCCCAAAATTGATACCAGCTGCCGATAAATCTCAGAAAAACACATTTTATTATAAAATGCAGACAATTCTTTTCAATGCACGTTACATGTATGTCACGAGTTCAATTAACCATGAAAATCTTTAGATTGCTCCAGACTTATTTTACAAAGGGAACAACATCCAAGGACTGTCTGGGTGTATTTTTCTCCTCCAAACTGTGGAGCTTATACATGTACACCTTTTAGAGCATTGGTACAGTGTTGGCAAGGTCCTATTCTCAGTGCATTATTTATATCAAGGAAAAACCTCTGTTGAATGAACAAGTTGAACAATTAACATCTGATCTATTTCTCTTTCATTGATAATTTTTCTGGAGCAAAGAATTTATCTGAACTTTTAATGAAACTATATAAACCAAAACATCACCTTAAATATATAGTCTAATTGTACTCTTTATTATAAACAAATTTACATGTAATATTTGCATTTTATAATATAAACAGATTTTAAGACTGTCAATACATGCATGTACATGTATGATGATCCCATTATCGATCTGAATTCAAATTAGCTGTGAACTGCAACAAACATGAACTAATAAGATGTATTATAAATATACATGTACCTCCCTTTAGTATGTTGAATAAATCTAGTCATCTGATTGGTCGAAATTGGAGTAGTGATTTTAGCCATGTCCGCAAAGAAACAAACTATGTTTGTTGCCCCAGGTAACAGGCAATAGTTAATGACAAAGATGCCCGTTGCCCCGAGGGCCGCATAGTTAAATTTTATTGAGATCCCCATTGGTTTACGAGTAAAAAGTTTCTTTTTGCAAGCGCGGATACTAAACAGTGTGTGTGCGGTTCCTAAATGTTCATAACATTCAGGCAACTTTCCAGCGAAGATTAACAGACAGTGTCTCAGATTTTCTGGAATGTTTTAACCAATATAAGGCAGGAATTCTTTGTAGATTTTTTGTGAATTTGGTATATACATGTAAAAGGTATGAAATGCTTTAATATTCGAGGCGTGGCTGTTTCTATACTGGCTCTTGGGGATTTTACATCCTGCTATGACCCCTTCAGCCTATAGAAACAGCTATGTCTCTCATAGCAGTCAATATATGTATACTACTAAATGCCTCATCAATGTTGCTTACCAGCATCTACATTCCAATAACAAATTAAAAGACTATTAAAGCAAACTGGCAAATTATGTGCCTGATTGGATGAAACATTCACAGCCTCTCTAAAATGAACTTTACACAGAACAGATACATGTACACAAGCCGAAGCAAGCACATCTCCCTATGACCATGGGCCTAAGCTATGACACATGATGGACACTAATTGATGCCGGCACTCGAAAAGGTGACCCATATTCTGACCAGTTGACCATCATCATCACCTATGGATGTAGAGACTCTTCAAGGTAGCCAGGGGCCCTTTTCAAAAGGTCAAGGAAGACTAAGAGGTCAAGTTAGAATGACATCACATTTCATCTTCAGATTTTTTGTTTATTTATTTATAATCTTCTGTACTAGGGTAAACAAAAATGTGCAATCTAACAACATAAAATATTAATAGTCGTTATAATTATGATTATAATAGCAGCCATGATTATACAGCATTATTTCCATAAAGTGTAGACAAACCAGGATACTGTTTCAAATTATTTTGAAGAGGCCAAGTGATTTCTTTCTCATACTACTGAAGGAAGATTTTTTTTTTCTAGAGAAAAAGCGACATACTGCAGATCAAAATTAGAATCTAAAGCCAGTCTGTTTTTATTACTTGGAAATATCACAATATAAAAAGCAAATGCCAAACTACAAGCCAGCATGGTCTCTTTCTTCCATTATTTCAGTTTCCAAACTTTTTCTTTTGTCATGAAAAATACAAAGGTTTATTAGGCTTTGTTTATGGCTGTTTTGCTGTCAACAACAAACACCTGGCAACAAAACACAAAGAAAGGGCAGTCATAAAACAACCACAATTACACAAATCAGTTCTATTTATTTAAACCGCTTTTGATTGATCATTCCCTGTTCATTCACAAAATGATGTGTCAACCGAACCGAATTACATCATTGTAAATAACCATTCAATCATTTATTGAATGCTCCCCTAGTCTGGAATCCAGCCTGAAACTACAATTTTAATCCTCATAATGAATCAAATTAACTTTAACCAATTGAAGTCTGGAATATACAGACTACAAAATATCTTCTATTACTTTTTGTGTTTTGACTTTTGACCTTCACTAGCGTGTCCATTCTACTTGTACAAGAGAAGAAAACGAGAGAGAGAGAGAGAGTAAAGTCTTGAAATTACATGTATATAACACATTTATATTGAAAATATTGAGAGAAATCAAGTCAGTCTGCAAACCAGGCTAATATGTATTTGTCTTTTATCTTCTTTGTTTACTTTAGAGTGAGCAAGATGAAAACAAATACCCCTAACAAAAATAATGATGTGTACATAGAGTGTTAAGGAATTGTTGACACCTAGATAAAATGTAGAATTTTGACAATTGTATCTGTAGCACTTTGTTAGAATGTCAAACAAATCAATGTGTCATCATAACAATATATATGACAATGCAGAAAGTGTATACATGTGCATATATACAGTACATGTATACTTTGAACAGAAGATTCAGACAAATTGTGCAATATATACTGCATATGAAACAATGGGAGTTAATATTATTCAGCATAACCCTAACCCTAACCTATACATCATCTACATGTAAGGGTACAAAATAAGAAAAAATCAAAAGACAACATTTTCATCTCTATTACCTAAATTTTTGCATGTCTTTGTTTCTTGTTTCTATTTATTTCCAGCTTTTTTTTGTTGCCATAATCTCCGAGGTGAGTGGTTATCGAAACTCAAAAACCCACTTACATGTACAGGTGTGTACATGTATATTTAATACTGTACTGTAAATGTTAACTGACACACAAACCGGAGAAGAAAAATATAATTCTCTTTCACCTATCTGCGTTTACGTTTTACTCTTTCAATAATTATTTTATTTTTATTTTTTCCTACAATGTCTCTTGGGTGAGTGGTCATCTACATGTGTACACACAAAAACTTGCTGCATACAATCCAATAAGCTTTACCCCTCCAGCTCATTCTCAATAGGCCTGTTTTCATCAGCTGGAGATTGCCAAATATCCAGCTATTTGAACTATCCCAATTGCAAATTATCCAGTTAATTTGCGTCTTCATCAGCCCGAAGTTGCAATTAGCGGTATATTTGGTCAAGATAATCATCCCAAGATATCTTGGGCTAGTTTGCAAAATATCCTGCTATTTGTTTGGTGCGTCCTTACCAGCCTGAAGACACGTTCTATGCGCGAACACTGAGCAAAATATCTCGAACTAATTTCACAAGCTCGACTTGAAGTTTCGAGGTGATGAAGACGCGATTTGGAACTTCACAATTATTTCCCAAATCAGAAATAGCCAGCTATTTGGCAATCTCGAGCCGATAATGACAGGCCTTATCAGCCAATGATCTGACATAATCTGATGTATATCCACCATGTTTTGTGACATCACTGATAATACCATTGTTAAGCTGAAAGCTTGGGGGTGACCGCACTGTAGCTGGAAAGGGATAAAGTCTATAAATGTCAGGTTGACAACCAAGTGAGCTTTTTATGAGATTTAATCTTCTTTGATGGGAGTTTATGTGAGCTTACTCATTAAATATAACTGTATGAGATCAATAGAATGGCATTCCTAAACACAGAGTTATAAACCTCTAAACAAATAATACAAACAGGGATACTGCCTCTTGTAATGTTTTCATCACAAAGCTGGAACAGGCTTTATTTGTTCTTCTCTTCCTCCATCCATCTCTAAATCTTTCTCTCTCACAATCGATCAATAAAAATTCCTTTTTAAGCCTAAAATGTATTTTTCTATATGATTTTCACTTTTCTTGCCCTTTTACTTTTCTTTACAAATTTTACTCCCTCTCCCTCTTCCTTCTTCTACATGTTCTTCTTTTCTTTTTCCTCCTCCTCCTCCTCCTTCTTTTCTTCTTCTTCTTGGTTTCTTCTTCTTGGTTTCTTCTTCATCCTCTTCTTTTTCTTCCTCCTCCTCTCCTTCTCTTTTTTCCTTCCTCCTCCCTTTCTTTCTCCTCTTCTCCTCCTTCACCATCTCCCTTTTCTTTTCCCTCTTCCTCTTCTTTTCCTTCATGTAACTGTCTTTCTACATCACCTCTACTCATTCCCCTACCAGGTATACACTCTTCTCTGAAGTTCTCTCCTTTCTATTTCTTTTATTTCAACCTTAATTTCAATAGCTTTCAATTGTATTAAACTGCTTATGGTTGAAATCCATCGCTTCATGAATGGGTTTGAAATACCAGTACACTGCTTATATTTATTAAAAAATAAATGAACGATGGATACCACATTTGATCGAAAATGCGTAACTTTGAAGTAGGATTGCAATCCCCCAGTTTGAAGCCTGATTGTGTCACTCATGTACCAAGCTTGCTATCGTTGTTCAGGAGCTGAAATCGTGACATCGTCGGCGTGCTGACAGCAACATCGACACAAAGCCCCTGATAACATGAAACAGGGACGGGAGCCCTCACTTCAAGTCAAATAACAGGAAATTGACTAATAGCATCGCACCCTAGCTACCGTGACACCCTCATTTACGCCAATTTCTTCAGGGGTGGGGGCAAGGTAGGGGTAGGGGTAATGATTTTCTTCGTTCAGGCTTACCTCACAAGCCCTATCCCCTAAATTATCTCCCCCACTCATCCTTGTCTGCTAACCTGTTACCCCCCCCCCCCCCCCCCCCCACCATTCCTGTATTACATGTATACCTGTCTGCTCTCTGTCTTTGTCTCTTCTCTCTCACACTCTCTTTCTCAATCTCTTTCTTTCTCTGTCTCTGCTTTTTCTGCCTGTCTTTCTGTCTGCTTTCCCATCTATCTGTCCTCTTCTCTCTCTCTCTCTCTCTCTCTCTCTCTCTCTCTATCTATCTCTCTCTGTCTCTCTCTTTCTCTCTCTCTCCCTCCTCCTCCATTCATCACTTCCTCCCTCTCTCCCAATCACTCAAATGAAAAGGGAGACCAAAGGTGTTGTTCATTCCAGTGTTAAACCAATTATGAGGAGATAAATTAACATCGAAAGTATACATTTAACTTCAACTATCCAGGCTTTAGAAAGGTTATTAATATAAGTTTATAGACTGAAGCATTCAATGAAAATTACATACAAGGGTTAATGAGTGATCGTATTTTCAAGACGGCAAATCTGAAACTGTTGACATAGTTGACTCAAGCATTATGCATGTACACTTGTAGTGTTGGCCTGGTGTTCTACCCAGCAATATACAGTAGTCATGACAACAGTTTTGAAAACAGTGTCGCTCACTCTGTGTATATTTTAATGATTTAACAATGGCACTTTAAATTGTAATGTGTGCACAATAAGTGTACACTAAAACCTTCAGTGTTCTCAAGTATTATATAGGGATATTAGTTCTACGGACATGCTTATATCTTCACAGGATCAAGAAACAAACTAAATGAAATTCTTAAAAATGTAAAAGTAGCCAAATTGGCATTTGAGCCAAAGATACACATTACACAATACAACGTCCTGATTAATTGGCACAAAACGGAGAGCAAATGACCATTCAGATATTTTGTCAAGTTACACATACTTCCTGATGGAGGACTAGTCTTTCCTTGTTGAAGTGACACAAAGGAACAGGCATCAATTAATGGGGGCACTCCTCACATGTACATGAACATGGGGAGAATTCCCCTCCTACAGCAAGCATTACAGTATACTGTATTTGCTTCCTTGAACACTTGGCATTCTAGATTGAATCAAGTGTACCATTTTCTTATTGTTGGCCATTGTTTAAAAACATGTACATATATGCTTCAAAATGATTTATTTTTTATTTTTTTAATTCTTGATTTCAATGAATAACGGCATGGAGATGATACAGAAATCAGAAATTGTCAACACATTAAAGCCCAAAATATTGATTTGTCATAATGCTTATTTCTCATCATTTTTTTCTTCAAATCTTAACTCCTGTGAAGATGTCTTGTCAACATTCCTCCTCTTATACCCCCAGCCCCCCCCCCCCCCACCTATCATGCAATGTTTCTTACCTTTCCTAGTAGCCTTCCTCTGCGGTACCTCTCCCCCGACTCTGGGTCCACGATCACAGCGGGTAACTCAGGCAGCTTGGAAACGGCGGGTGTGGCCTTTGGCGCCCTTGCAGGAGGAATGGGGGGTTTCACGTTCTCCTCCCGACCGGCACCATGGGGCTTGGAAGACAATGAAGGTGTGGTCTTTGGCGTATCCTCAGGGCTCAGTGGTGCAGGCTTTTGTAGCTGATCCATTGTGTATCTAACATCCTTGGAAAGACCCACTGGCAGAACAGGCGAGCGGGTAAGAGGCATGGCATGGTTTAAACAAACAAAAGAAACAGAAAGTGAACACTTAAATTCATAAGGATATAACAATTCCTATAATAAGAGCAAGTAATGTCGTTGTCCAGCAACAAAAGATAATCCAAATTGTATCTCCTGAGGAATAGGCAAATAGCAAATTCCTTTCCTTAATTACAGACCAACAGTGTCAAACTCATCCACTACACCAGACAGAACTTGCTCAAAAGCAGTAGCCTACACGTAAGCAACATGTAGTATGCGCAAAGCCACTGTCCTGCTCAAATTAGAACACAGAAATAGTCCAGTGTGGTTCTGCAAACAGGTGGAACTTCAATGAGCCTCTGATCTTAAAACCAATGGAATAGGAGTATAGGCAGAGGATAAGAACTAGGTGTATTCTCACATCGTTAGTCATCTCAGGTCGGCAGTCATTTCACGGTCAGGTTTCCCCCTATGATCATCAACTCCATTTCCTGAGGGCTCTGGGGGCTGTCGTATCCACTCACATCATCAGACAAACTTAGATTATCTGACATGGTCTTGGCCATATTTCGACAGGGAATACGTGGTACAGTCACTACAGTCATTGTGGTATGAAGTACTACTGTACATTGCTGCTATATGAGGGACTGCACTCAGGCACCCCAATAAAAAGAGACCTAAAGCACTGGTCTTGAGGGAAATCATGATCCTCTGACACAACTTAGAAAGACTGTTTAAAACAATTGTCAAACTATCTAATGAAGGCAGTATTATAGTTAGATGTATCTGGCTGGACCCCTTTCTTTTGATATTATGGAAAAGAGACTTTGTGCATCAGCATAATGTTTGGGACATCAAAATAAAAGGCATCATTTTAAAAATGCATATTTTTATAAAAAATAAAAATTATAATACAGTGAAACCTATCTAGAATGACCACCCAAGGGGGACAAGAAAAGTGGTCTTTAAGTACAGGTTCCTTTAGTACATGTTTCAATGAAACCATTTTTCAAGGGGAACAAAAAATGTGGTCTTTGTAGATAGGTGGTCACTAAAGCAGGTTTGACTGTATTACAGTGTGTAGCAACCCTGAAAAACACAAAATCAATGTTTTAAACCCTCAAATTGCCTTAATCCAAGACAACAATAGCCAGAGTATGAAACATAATTCATCAATCAATGAACAGTCATACAAGAAATTCTTGCTTTCTTTTTTTGGGGAGAGGGGGCAATGTCTCAATACCCTCGGAGCCATATTTGCAGAGGGGATGCCAAGGGTTCCAAGTTACTAGCTGTACGCCTGCTTATTGCAAATCCATGATTGCCTGGTAAGATGGTGGAGGAGGGGGGGGGGGGGGGGAAGGACAGTGTCACAAGTTTGAAATTCTCTGATAAACACAAAAGGGGTGTCTTTTTAACCCCAAAATTCAGACAAGCAAATAATCTTTTATTTTTGCAATAATTATTTCACAATTCACTTTTTTGAAAGATTATTACAAGCAGATGATCTAATACATGTAAATGGGTAAGAACAGAAAAGTTATATGGGGGATGCTTTGATAAAAAGGTGCCATATTTTGTGTTTTGGGATCACATTTTAACTCTAAAAAAATATGACAAGGCAAAAAAACTTTTAAAAAGTCAAATAACAAGTATTGTCTCCCCTGAGCCCAACGATATTCAAGTTAGGATGAATAGACTACTATCATCATTGGTTAAACTGTGAAATTACATCATAGCAAACAGCCAAACATACGGTCTAAAAGAGAGGGAATTATGAAATCAGAAAGGAAAATGTCTCTTTCTTTTAGTACAGGATTACAATACTTACGGCACTTGTAAGTTTAATTAAAAGGCTATATAAATATCCATATTATTATTATTATTATTAAAGATAAAGTTGAGTTCTAGTCGTGTGGAATCGATCAAAAAAAGTTGTATCATGTAGAATTTAAGTATTTGGGTGTACTGCAAGTCTGCAAGGTCCTGGAATCATCAAAAAATGATAAGAATTTGACCCAGTCTTGGTAAAAGTAACAAACACTGTTGACAGAAAGATGTACAGTATGGGACCAGCGGCAGATCCAGGATTTTACAATAGGGGGGTCTGAAATTTTAAGATTGCGCAGACCGTTTTTTCAACTCAATATACCAATACAGGGCTGTCAACTTTGGGGAACTGCTTCGAGAGAGATCGTGCCACCAAACTTTGGACTAAAATGTCAATTTAGCAGATTCATATCCGATGCATTTATTCTCAATAATATCGGTTCCACTTTAATACCAGATTGACTGTATGATGCGTTGAAGGATCTTTTTTTCCGCTTTTTCTTCGTCAAATTGAACTCTGAGACAGAAATTTTTGGTCTAGTCTAGCTAGCTAGCCTCTCCACGGCCACGCCGGAGTAACGGGTAAAAAATGGATACAAAAGTACACAAGCGGCTGTTTAACTACTTTGTTATTCCATCGAAATTTACTAACATTTAGAAGTCATCAGGCCTAGACACTAGAGGGTTAATCTCATACACAAATGCTACCCACCCCTGTCCATCAACCTCTGAAATGGACCCGCGTCACGCACCTTTTCTGAAATGACCCTTTTTTTAAGAAAAAGTTGAAACCTGTGAACCTGAAAAGGTACCCTGTATCATGTTTATGGGGGTTTTTGTGCGATCACTGCTTGAAATACACCCCCTTTTTTTAGGAAAACGTTGATGAGGCCGAATCTGTGATTTGTGAATCTAAAAAGGTACACTTTTTTAGTTTTTGTGCGATAAGTGCTTGAAGAATACCCCTTTTTTAGGAAAATGTTGACGCCACTATATAGCTGAAAAACTAAAGACACCCTTTCAACGCTTTTTCTGGATGCGGGTTTGTAGCCAGCCATGTTGGGAGTGTCCCCTCTGGGTCATCATCACTATGAATATGATGGACAAAGAAAGCGGACAAAATATAAAGTTCCTCAGGTAGACAAAGGAACATCCCTTCACTGCTATTATGTAACACGGTGAATATGCAAGTGACACCTGTTCTACACATCTTTACATAATAGCAGTGAAGGGATGTTCCTTTATCTACCTGAGGAACTGGTTATTTTGTCCGCTTTCTTTGTCAGTCATTTAGTGCATGCAGGTCCCCCAGGCGAGGCCATGGCCCGGCCCGCGCGTTTCCGTTTTACACCCTGCCCTAGGCTTTTCGGCAAGAAATTACACGAAACATGCTGTATCCGAAGTCTAAGTTTGTTTATATCGACGTCAAGAATAGCGAAGCCAAAGCTTATGTACAATTTCAATTGGGGATGCGAGGGTCTTCTTGTTCAAGACGGTTTTCCCCGATATATTATTGTTTTGTTATCGCTGGGCTAAATTTTGCGAGCTGATCACGCATCCTCACGCTCTTAGAGTATTGCGTATTAATGGATAAAAATAAATGATACGACTAGGAAGATCAACTAGTATACTATAGAGAGTTAGCTAGCGCTACGTGACGTTTTCAGAGTTCTGGTGGTGTGCAGAGCGCCGAGGCAAGATGTGGACGACTAGACTCCGAATACCAGTCGGTTTGTAAATTTTATTGGAGAAAAGCCTAGGGCAGGGTGTAAAACGGAAACGCGCCGGGCCGCCGCCCCGGCCTAGCCAGCGCCTCTAGTGCGGAGCTCGAGAAGAGGGCGCGGGAGCTTGAGCGTGGGGCGGACGCCATAGGGCCAGCAGCTGCTTCGCTCTCTACTACCGAAAGTGCAGTGCTTTCTGCTGCAGCTGCCATGTCATGATGTATAGCATGTGTATCGAATCAATGAATGAAGAAAGGCGTGTCTAGTAAATTAGGCATTGTTTTAGCCACCTTGCACAGATAATTTTAACCTCATACCTGGTAAATAAATAACTGACAAACATAACATCAATAAAGAGGGCCTAGCTAGCTCATGTGCTATTTAATACTTAAGTTATTCAAAGGTTTTCGAACACTTACCTCAGAAAATAGGCACTATCCCGTCCACGGCCAATGCGCGAATATAGTGTGTGTGGATATAGCGTAAACATAGTACACGCTGTGCATGTGATGTGTTGAACAAAATATGAACGCACTCCGTTTAGCTGCTAACCGTAGTCTCTGCAAGGAGACACGGACAGGAGTAGTCTTTGGTCTAGTCGTTGTTTTTCTCCTTAAATTTAAAGAGATAACAATTTGTTATTTTGAGAATTAAGATGGATAAAATGATTATTTTAAACCATTAAATCAAAACTATTCAAATTATCACAACATCAAAGTGAGAAAAAAGCATAAGAAAGGTCCAAATTAACAAAAATTATAAATATATTACCCTTCTGCTTATTATTATCATTATAATTATGTCTATAATTAAAATTAAAATTCATATTTTATTGGAGGGTCATCCCCCTCCTAAACACACACATACACACACACATATGCACACCTAAGTATGCGCTCTTTGTAAAGGTTTGTTCTCGACATTGGTTGATATCAGTCGCTCAAATTAGACCTTTTTAATGTCGGCTGCTACTATTGTGCACCCCGCATTCGATGAGGTATATAATAATCTACATTTCATGTGAGTTTCAGCTCATTTAAAGCAAATGGGAATTGACGGCGAATGTATAACCCCCCCCCCCCCCCCTCCCCTATATACTGAACACATTATATGCGCTATTCGTTAAGGTTTGTTCTCGACATTGGTTGATATTCGCTCAAATTAGACCTTTTTAATGTCGGCTCCTACAATTTGTGCACCCCGTATTCGATGAGGTATATAATAATCTACATTTCATGTGAGTTTCAGCTCATTTAAAGCAAATGGGAATTGACGGCGAATGTATCCCCCCCCCCCTTCTATATACTCAACACGTTATATGCGCAATTCGTTAAGGTTTGTTCTCGACATTGGTTGATATTCGCTCAAATTAGACCTTTTTAATGTCGGCTCCTACAATTTGTGCACCCCGTATTCGATGAGGTATATAATAATCTACATTTCATGTGAGTTTCAGCTCATTTAAAGCAAATGGGAATTGACGGCGAATGTATCCCCCCCCCCCCCCCCCCCCCCCCCCCCCTCTATATACTCAACACGTTATATGCGCAATTCGTTAAGGTTTGTTCTCGACATTGGTTGATATTCGCTCAAATTAGACCTTTTTAATGTCGGCTGCTACTATTTGTGCACCCCGCATTCGATGAGGTATATAATAATCTACATTTCATGTGAGTTTCAGCTCATTTAAAGCAAATGGGAATTGACGGCGAATGTATTCCCCCCCCCCCCCCCCCCTTCTATATACTCAACACGTTATATGCGCGATTCGTTAAGGTTTGTTCTCGATATTGGTTGATATTCGCTCAAATTAGACCTTTTTAATGTCGGCTGCTACTATTTGTGCACCCCGCATTCGATGAGGTATATAATAATCTACATTTCATGTGAGTTTCAGCTCATTTAAAGCAAATGGGAATTGACGGCGAATGTATTCCCCCCCCCCCCTTCTATATACTCTACACGTTATATGCGCAATTCGTTAAGGTTTGTTCTCGACATTGGTTGATATTCGCCCCCCCCCCCCCCTTCTATATACTCAACACGTTATATATGCGCAATTCGTTAAGGTTTGTTCTCGACATTGGTTGATATTCGCTCAAATTAGACCTTTTTAATGTCGGCTGCTACTATTTGTGCACCCCGCATTCGATGAGGTATATAATAATCTACATTTCATGTGAGTTTCAGCTCATTTAAAGCAAATGGGAATTGCCGGCGAATGTATTACCCCCCCCCCCCCCCCTATATACTGAACACGTTATAATTATGCGCTATTCGTTAAGGTTTGTTCTCGACATTGGTTGTCCCTAAACCTACTGAAGAGGCTCTTTGTCCTTGTCTGGGAGGACAATAGAAAGAATAGACTGGGGCTGTTAAAATAATAAACGTTGTAAACCTGGCAATAAGAGGCTCTTTAATCCAGTTATAAAAATGAACATGGCTTTGTGGCTAAAGCTACCGGCCGCAGGCTACGCTGACGAGAGCCAGCTACCCCCCCCCCCCCCCCGCCCCCAACATCCATTCGTAACTTAACTGCCCTCCGTGACTTCAAAGTTGCCCTAAAAACCCATCTCTTCCTAAACAGTGCTATTGTAAACTAATAAAATAATTAACCTCTTGCCAATCAATCATAACACCAATCATGCAAACCACTGCTAAACTCACTTAGATTCTCTCTCCTAAGTCTCTAACTTATATAATCGAGCTCTAAATTAATACAACTCACTCAGAGTAAGTCTCGTGCAGGTCTGCATGTCTTTTATTGCAAAGTATCTAGCATGCTGTTCATGTGCTTCATGCAAAGAATATTCAAATCAAATACATCATCAACCAATAGCAAAATAGGATTTAAATATAAAACTGAATATGGAGAAGAAGAAGGAGAAGAGAACCAATGATATTAGTAAGAAGTGGAAATATGCAAATGAGAAGAGAACGTACCACCTGTTCTAGCTTTAAGAGTTAGTATATGGTGGAGATGAATGGTAGAAATGAATATGCAAATGAGGTGAAATCAGAGTGCCCCCCCCCCCACTTTTTCAGATACCCCCAAAATGCCCCTTTTTACATAGGAAAAGTGCCCCTTTTATTTTGTAAGAAGTGGCCCTTTTACATAGGAAAGGTGCCCCTTTTACTTTGACAAGTACCCCTATTACTTAGTAAAAGTGCCCCTTTCCCCTTTTCACCTCTGACGAGTGCCCTTTTATTTTGACACGTGCCCCTTTTCCTTCGACATGTTCCCATTTTCCTTTGCAATAAATGTTCATTTTCCATTCTCATGAATCTTGAAATTATCTTGAATAAGTGCCCTTTTTAATCTCTAGTAAGTGCCTCTTTTCAGGTACGATAAGTGCCCCTTTTCACTTTTAATAAGTGCCCCCTTCACCTCTGATGATTGCCCTATTCAAAACTGAGAGGTGCTCTTTCTCCTTTTAATAACTACCCCTTCTTTAAACTCGGATGAGCGCACCTTTCATTTTAACATGTGCCCCTCTTATTTTCTAATAAGTGCCCCTTTTCCTTATGATAAGTGCCCCCATTAAAAAGAGAGAGCTCCTTCCCCTTCTCATAACTTCCCCTTTCCCTTTCTAATAAGTGCCCCTTTTCCTTATGATAAGTGCCCCCATTAAAAAGAGAGAGCTCCTTCCCCTTCCCCTTCTCATAACTGCCCCTTTTAAACATCTGAACGGTGCCCCCTTTTCATTCAACAAATGCACATTTTTCTTTATTATAAGTGCCCCTTTTACATTTTCATAAGTGCCCCTTTTCATATCTGGTCAGTGCCCCTTTGCAACTCTGATAATTCCCCTTTTAATAATGATACGTGCCCCTTTTCCTTTCTAATAAGGGACCTATCCCCTTTTCACCTCTTATAAATGACCCTATTTAAATCTGATGGGTGCCCCTTTTCCGTCAACAAATGCCTATTTCCCATTTTCGTAAACGCCTCCTTTTCATCACTGGTGAGTGCCTCTTTTCAAGTGAAAAAATGCCTCATTTTCACCTCTTATAATTATCCTTTGTACTTATACACGTGCTCCTTTTCTTTTCTAATAAGTGTCTTATCCCTTTCGATAATTTCCCCTTTTCATGTAATCATTAAACGTGCCCCTTATTTAAAGCGACTAAGAGCAGTTTCCCCCAAAGTTCGCTCGCTGCGCTCGCTCGCATTTAAAGATTATATAATTATGTTACTTATCAAAGGTCTTTTCAGTCTTCCGTTATGAGAATGTGCTTATAACCCCATCACGATTGGCTTTTTTTCCTCTTTATAAGATGTAATTTTTCGCACTGCGACCTCACAGATCTTTAAAAATTTTCTCGCTCGCTTCGCTCACTCGTAAATGCATATTCAGACATCACACCCAACTGTAAAGTTTGATGCTTAAGCGATATCTTGTATGATGTATGAAGAGAAACAAATATTGAAATCATCCCTGATAATGTAATCACAATGTAGGGGTATATACCAATGTCTAAAAATTGTATATTTTCGCTTTGAGATTTCCCACTGTAGGTGCCCTTTTATCCAGAAAGTGCCCTTTTTTGTTGGTGCCCCCCCCCCCCCCCACTTTGAAAGTCGCTCGGCCGCCCCTGGGTGAAATGAATATGTATGGGGTAGAAGAGACTAGAGAAACAAATAGTAATTGTGACAAATACAAGTAGGGAATTAGTCTAATTTAAAGTCTTACACTATTTAATTATTTCGATGTAGCGTGATAATTTGTGTTGTTTAAGTTTACTCTATTTTAGTTAAGAAATTGATATGTTTGTGATTGTAATATGTACAATGCCATGAGCGTCAGAGCCTGGCGGATACCGGCGCTATATAAATATTATTATTATTATTATTATTATTATTATTATTATTATTATTACTAAGTGGCAGCTTATAAGCCAGTTCACGGTTGCAGTCTGAGCATGAGCAGATAAAGGTCATTGCAGAACAAATTTTGAAATACACTGAGACGTTATACTGGATGCGTGCTCATGAAAGTTATGTGATCATTATTCATTCATGCACATTCAATGAACTCCATGATACACAGGTGGAAGTATTCTTTGAAAAGGGGAAACAAAGGTTATCTATATATCGCTGTAGGAGTGATTATTTCAAAATGTACAAAGTGGGACGTCTTCATGTTTTGAAGATCTGTGGATATTCGGGGTCATTGCAGTGATGTGCTAACCGTGAACTGGTCTATTCCAAAGGGACGGACCAGAATTAGAAAAGGCTCTATCCCCCAAGAACTGCGCGTCTAAGGGACAACTAATAAGGAGGTTTGAGATGAACGAAGTTGTTTTGATCTTTGATTGACTTCAATTAGCTAGACCAGCTTTAGAAAGTTCACTATAATATGGCCAACTTGCGTTTTGGGGCTAGAACCGTTGATCAATCGGTAGATTATGTAATTTTGCAAAGTTTCACCGCGGAGGGCGATAAATTGTTTGGTTCCCCCTTGATGAGTTCTTCGTCATTACTAACAGCGGGTACAACAGAATTATACAAATCGTATACGAAAAGCTTCTTGTGATTGGTCAAATTTGTAGCAACGCGATTGGCTTAAAGTTCATTCCGGCCGGCCGGTGCGCGCGCCGGAGCCGTCTCTCTTTTGGATTTGTCCTGCTTTATTTTAGTCAGCCGCTACGAGAACCGGTACCGAGAGGACTTACGCTAAAATACGGTCCTCCTCCATTTGGCACCATTCAGTACCCAGTGATATTATTTTGTATTGTTCCGTTTCGGCAATAGGTCAAAGCCCCCCACCCACTCCGTGAACGGAGGGATACCATGCGTGTTACCAAAATGTCCGGTAAAGGGGTACTTTTCACGCACCAAAGTCCGGCTCGTAGCAGTACACAAAAATCCGGCCCGTATTGACTTTACACACCGGACTTTAATAGGGGTGTTTTCAAAAAGAGGGAACCTGCATATGCGTACCCTAAATAACACTGAGTGTGGGGGGGGGGGGGTCAAAGCAAAGAATTAATGACGAGAAACTTGCTTGATATTTGCTGTGGTGTAAACATGCACCTAGCTATCTCGAATAGTTAATGATTTGCAACCTAATTATTTCTTCCCATTTTCATTTTCCTATATCTGTCACCACTTAAACCGACTACTCTATCTTTTGTTCTGTATGCTTTCACACAATTATTGTCATGTTTATCTCGCCTGTAGTTTGAGTCTGACGTTTTGATTGGCATATTTTTTATCTGTTCTCATTTCGTAGAAGGTAAAATGTTTGGTGACGGAAGGATTTATAGCCGGTAAACTCTTTTTCATCTCAACATTCTATGTATCTCTATCCCATCCCCTCCCTTTCCCTTCCCACCTGTCTCTCTCTCTTCCTTCTTCTCTCTAATTTCTGTCTCTATCTCTCTCTTCTCGTCTCCTTTATATCCCCTCTCTCATTCTTTTTTAAATCTCCCCACCTCCCCATACCCCCTCTCCATTTTTCTCTCCCAATTCTCTTCGTTTTCTCTCTCTCCATTACACCCACTCTCAGTACCATCTCTCTCTCTGTCTCTCTCTCTCTTTCTCTGTCTGTCTCTCTCTCTCTCTCTCTCTCTCTCTCTCTCTCTCTCTCTCTCTCTCTCTCTGTGTCTCTCTCTCTCTTATTCGGTAGTGGCTGAATTCAATGATAAACTTTTCTCTGTAGCGATTTCTTTCCTCTCTCGAATAAATCTTCATAGCTGTAAATAATAATAATTTGATACGCTTGTCCGAACTGTCACACCTTTGAATCAATTAAACCGCCCTTTCCCCCAATTTCTTTTCTTCTCTCTTCACTGAAATATTTCTCTTCAAGTCTTCATGACAGATTCTAACCATTAACTAGCTGTAACAACTTGCATGTTTACATGGTTAATAACTGTTTATAATGCGCAATCAGTTTTATTCAGAATTGGCACTTAAGTTCCAAGCTAAGGGTTCGCTTTAATGTATAGGGTAGTTAACGTAAGCGTATATGGCACCTTTGTTTGAATTATCGCGAGGATTCAAATCGAAAAGTAATTTAATTGCAAGCCTATTCTTGGTAAAAGGGTTTATTTGAAACGATGTAAATACAAAAAAGTAGTGACGTCACCAAGAATAATCATGAATGAAATAAAGCCGAATGGGAAGATTGAATGGATTGCTTTTTGTCTGTTAACCATGATAATTCATGACTTTGTATAACATCGATGGGACAGTGTAGAAAGAGCTTTGAGAAAAATAGTGACTGATTTGGTACCACCCAAAATTAGCATTTTGTAAATCATAATAAGTTGTATAATTACACACACATACACGCAGTTACCCACACCAATATTACTGTGGATCACTTTTACACTATTAACTCAAACACGTGCATCCTGATGCTAAATGAGTGTATTTAGACCAGGTTAGTCTGCTCCTGATCTATTCGGTGTAAAACAATGACACTTAAAGAGAACGTGGAGAAATATGAAAGCTCTAATTATTACCAAAGAAAAAAAAGAAGTCAATCAGTCACTCAATAGTGTCCGACAGTGAAGTCTAGAAAGTAAACGGGTTTCCTTGCATAATTTAAATACTGTATAGGACACTGCTTAACGTTGAAATTTCAAAGACAGGACATACCTGACATATTCATAATTCCTGCAAAGTTTTACAGAATTTGATATTGGCTACAAAAGGGACATAGTACCTTTAAAGTCTTATCATTGATTTCCTGATACATTGCGTACATCGTGAAAAATTATCAATGTCTGTATAACCATGACAACCATTCCGTAGTACAAAACTCACGATCAGAGCACAAACCACACGTTACCATATTTTAAGTATGATGCAAAATATAGTCCTTTATTAAACCGGGAGGTCCCGGGTTCGATATGAAGTCGATGCACTGGTGCTCTTTGGTCATAAATACAAGCATACACATGATTTCTTAGAAGTCAGGTAAAAATAAACCATCCACCTATATTTAAAAAGACTATTTGTGGCAAATATAATTAGTGCAGACTGGTTGCCAAACAAAAATAAAAAATAACAGCGACGACTTTCGTCCTTCTTAGGTTCTGTGCGAAGGCATTTTGTCCTGTATAATATTTATCTTTATATTCTTGAAACATTCAATCATAGACTACTGGGTAACAACTTTTTTTGTTTAAAGTGATTAAAAATAAACAGCTGCACTTCAACTACTAGTGAATCTGATATGATACATGTACTGCCAGATTATAAATATATATAACATAACTAGACATCGTCATAGTTTTCATCCGATTATTAATATGTTAAATAAAAAAAAGACAAAACCCTGTCTCTCCCAAAAGCAAGTATTCATTGCCTTACACATAATGATAGCAATATATATATATATATATATATATATATATATATATGTGAAATAGATGAATGAATAAATTATTCAGTTGAAGGTGATTTGATAAGCAGTTTACCAACAAAAATGCTAACACAAAACGAGTGATGCAAATATCAAAATGGCGCTACTTCAAGATAAAGAACAACATCGACTTACGTCCTTCTTAGGGTCTGTGCGAAGGCATTTTCTAAAGTTGTCCTACATATGTTATCTTTATACTCCCAAACCATTCATTTGTAGAATACTGGGTAACTAGTTACTTTTTAAAGTGATTAAAAATAAACAGCTGCACAGACTACTAATACACCCGTAAGCCTGGTACATTAACATTATACATGTACTACATGATTATAGATTATATAACATATATAGACATCGTCATAGTTTTCATCTGATTATAAATTTGTTAGGTAAAATAGACGAAACCCTGTCTCTCCCAAAAGCAAGTATTCATTGCCTTACATAATATCATAGCAAAATCCATATATTTTATGAAATAAATAAATAAATAAATTATTCAGTGGAAGGTGATTTGATAATCAGATTACCAAAAAAAATGCTTAAGTTAAATGACGCAAAATAAGTGTTATAAATAACAAAATAGCTCTACTTCTAGATAAAGAACAACAACGACTTATGTAACTACTTACTTTTTTCAAAGTGATACCGGCACTTTATAAATATCCATATTATTATTATTATTATTATTAAAAAAAACAGCTGTACTTAAATTACTAACATGTACTGCCAGATTATATATATAACATAACTAGACATCGTCATAGTTTTCATCCGATTATAAATGTGTAAGCTAAAAAAGAGACGAAACCCTGTCTCCCCCGAAAGCAAGTTTTCATTGCCTTACATACAATTATAGTAACATATATATATATATATATATATATGAAATAAATGGAAGAATAAATCATTCAGTGGAAGCTGATTTGATGATCAGATTAAAAAAAAAAATGCAAATGCAAAATGAGCGATACAAGTAACAAAATTACGCTACTTAAAGATAAAGTTTGGTTCTAGTCTTGTGACTGGATTGTGAAAGAAAGTGTTTGATAGCGATTGGAAAAAAAGTTATGCAGTTATCATATAAGAATTGGTGTTTTCTGTTAGGTTTTAGAATCATCGAAATGATAACAGATTGCCTCAGTATCTTGCTTAAATGCCTCAAAACTTTAGAATCTTTTTGTCAAAATAAGGTTGAATATTTAGGCATTTTAAATGGAATTTGTTTCAGGAGGCAATTTTTTCCATAGAATATTCCTACATACAGCTAATTAACAATTTCTTAATCTTTCCAAGAGCCTTCTGAAAAAAAAAAAAAAATCATTGATTTCCTGATCCAGCATCTGAAACTTTTCTTCAGTAGTAGAAAGGGTTCCGTTCAACACCGCGCTGTTAGACATGAAGGAGAAGAGATATTTAAGAACGAGAAGAAAAAAGAAAGAGAAAAAGATGAAGAAAAGGAGAAAGACGAAAAGAAAGAAGAACAAAAAAGATAAAGAGAACAAGAAGGAGAAAAATTTTAAAAATGGTTTAAGCACATTTAAGGTTTTTCAATTTTGTGTCATGATTACTTCTATGCCTCAAACTAATGTGCAAGTGGAAATTTCCTCATAAATGAATTCAGACTTAAACACAGCCATTTAAAAGGTTAGTTTGAAGTCGAAGTAATTTCTGCCATTAGTCCAGTAGACAGTACCATATACCATGTACATGATCTGGAAAAGTTGATAAGTACAAGGTTTTTTGGTTGATTTGTGTTTTAGATGAGTATTGAAGTAAATTCAGCTTGGTTGCCAGCTTGGCAACCTTGAGCAACTTTTTGTTAATAGCCATATTAGCATAATCATCTAATTAGCATAGGTGCAATATGTAATAATGTTGTTAATCTCAATCCAGGAAGCCTGAAAACATGGATAATACCACTTTTCAATGGTTATCTATGACAAGGAATTCAATTATGACACCAAATTTTATTTTTAAGTAATACAATTGTCTTAAATAGCATAATTAGCGTAATATGTACAATATATGGACTTCATTGTCATTGTTTATCTATAAAGCCTAAAAATGGTGCAATGCAACATTGTAAAACACTTTTGAAAGATTAATCATTACTTCATGAGAAGATATTTCATGTATATGGAGTATAATTAGCCTAATTAGCATAATCATCTAATTAGCATATAATATGTGCAGTATGTAATGATATTGCTAATCTTAATACATATTGCACCTATGCTAATTAGATGATTATGCTAATATGGCTATTAAAAAAAGTTGCTCAAGGTTGCCAAGCTGGCAACCAAGCTGAATTTACTTCAATACCCATCTAGAACACAATTCAACAAAAAAACCTTGTACTTAACAACTTTTCCAGGTCTGAAAAACTTCTACAGGACTATATTGATTTTAAGCATTTTTATTACATTTTAAGATTTATGTATGCAAGGTACATGTAATTCAAGTTCATGTGCAAATTTGAATTCCAACTAATGAGTGTGTTTTTAAACTAAAAGTGCAACTCAGATAGTTTATCTTTGAAATAACCTAACCCAATAACTTCAGTGCAAGAAATTAGTGCATTCAGCCGAAAATGATCTATTGTGAGTTGTTATGGCATTTTCATTATTGCTTGTTACAACTTCGACAACCGTTTCATCTATAAAAAAATAAAAAAATTTACAGCACAGTACATTTGAAAAGTCCCTGAATGATATCATCTAGCTAATGTAAAGTAAGTTAAACCTGCTTAACATAGAGTGCAACGTCATCAAAAATCTATTTTTGGAATTTATCAAATTTTTCTTTATTTTCCGAAAGAGCATCAAAAATAATGTCCAAACGTCGAAAACCAATTGAATATGTTAAGTATTGGCTGAGATATGACCAATTGAATAAATAGATTTTCTATAAAAATCCAGAGTTATTTTGCTCTGGTTCATAACATTATGAACCAGAGGAAAATAACAATGAGTTCCTATAGGAAATCTGGTAATTCAGATGGTCATATCTCAGCCAATACTTAACATATTTTTTATGCTCTTTCGAAAAATGGAGAAAAAATGAAGACATTTCACAAATAGATTTTTATGATGTCACAGCTTCAGTCCTCTATTGATTTGGGTGCTCATTTTTCAATAGTGCACCAGCCAATAGTCTATGTTGTCCCACATAGGTATGAGCCTATGACTGTACTGCTGTCCAATCATTGCTTTGCATTGCTTTGCGTTGTGCCTCATTGAACCTTTATTAAACATGATCGCAAAGACTTTCCAAAAAATCTAGTCAAGGGCAAATTTCAATACCCTTTTGTTATCCCCAAGATGTAATGTTCGGATACATTATTGTAATTTTGGCACATTTACAGGGGGAGTCCATCCTCATATTAAGTCGTTTGTAATTAAAGCAGAAAAATGAGATATATAAATTAGTGAAAATGTGAGCAATATCTGATTAAAATTATGAAAGTTATGGATTTGAAGTTGACATCAGAGAAACATAAATTGGTAACACTGTGACGTTTCTTGGGGGCTCGATATTTTCTCCAATTTTTAAAGTACAGAAAATGTTGGAAACTTTCACTTTCATTACGGAATGGATCTGTTTTATACTAAGGATGAATTATAAAACATATTTTCAATAATTACATTTAGAATAATATAGATTCTTTTAATTTGTTAGTACAGGGCAAATACTAGGGGAGCTCGCAAGACACTTCACAATTTGTGTTTGATTGATTGCAACTTCAACATACATAAGTTTCTTACTTTGAATGGGAATTCGCTCAAACTTTCACTGACCTATTTCTCTTGTTTTTCTGCTTCTATTAAAGGCCCACTGCACTACTTGTAGGTACTTGCGCCCTCTTACAACAAACAATGCCTAATCGGTGACCATTGGTCCCCCATGATCCTCTTTTTCTTATGTTAACTGAGAGCTGAGTTGATGAGATAACCACCTGTCCAGTGACCTTGCAGGGCGCTCTAATCCCTCTTGTAAACTATGGCAGATAAGCTTTAAAACCAACTTACTATCAGGGTGGACTTCCCCTTCACTTGGTGATAGATAAGGCTATTGAAAAAAATGATTTTTGTAAAAAAAAATGTTTGCGATCATGTTACAGTTTACACGCATTTGGCCTCTACAGGATGATACATGTGTAACAAGTCAATGGTGTTTCTAAGATACTCACATTTTCATCTCCTCCCACGACGTACGGTCTCTGAAACTGTCCATTCTGAAAAAAAGAAAATCACATGAAAACTTAGAAACGGCCAATCACAGACAAATCTTTAGCCTATTCTATTTACAGCTTAATGAACGATATATTAACCATATTTCCCCCAAAACATTTAATTTTCTAGCTTATAATTTTATCCAAGGATTTGAATTCATTTTTGAATTCATTTTTGAATTCATTGGTTTTTATATCAATTTTCAGAGAGGTTTCCATGTATATGAAGGTAAATTTGGAATACAATTTTTCTAGTACAGTATACATAATTTGAACATGTGAAATAAAGTCAACATTCTGAATCAATACTAAATATAAAGTAGATAAACAGGGTAAAGCCTGGAGCTTGATATTCTTGCAGCCCTATTTTGTATACGGACAAAAATAAGAAGAGTCAGAGCAACTTGCAATGAAGGAGTCAGAGACTAGGGGAAAGAGCATAGATCTTCTAAATTCGTTAATAATCATATTTGTTGGTTACTTAATAAGGACTAAAGTGACTTACATGTTATCGGCATTCACGGCCACAGTCATATGACTTGTCAGCCTTCTGCTTTCAAAATCTTTCCACCCAAACATTTAATTATTTAGTAAAATGTTATCCAAGTCACCCACAAGAAAAAAAAACACCTGCCATTTTCCTCTAAATTTAATTTTCTAGTAAAGTTTTTTCCAAGTAACTTACATGTTGTCTGGGTCCACGGTCATGTGCGAGTCTTTCTACCGCTCGGCTAACTGCATATTCACGGCGATCGAGAGAATCATAGCTCCCAGAATCCTCCCATGGATCATCACCGTAAAAAGAAGGGGCAGGGGTTTCCCTGCTGTATGGACTTTGATAAGTCTCTCTGTGAAAGGATAAAACCAGAACGTCAATGACGTAGCGCTCATCCGCATCTCGCAACAACAAATATCGTAAATTTCATGTGGTACACTTTTGAACTAATCAAAAAATAAAAATTTGAAAATTCTGTGTAGAAGTTTAGTGTACCAAAGTTAGCTCTACAATATAAAGCAACCAGATCAAAATCGGTCGAAATATGAAGGAGAAGAAGCATTTTTATGATTTTAAAATTATTTTTGGAATAAATTTGCATAAATTACCATAATTAACCAATGGAGCAAAATCTCAAAATTCTGTGTAGAAATTTAGTGTTCCAAATTTAGCTCTACCAGATAAGGCAAACCAAATCAAAATCGGTCAAGAAATGAGGGAGAAGAAGAAATTTTTGTTATTTTTGGAATAAATTTGCATAAATTACCATAATTAATTAATGGAGAACAATTTCAAAATACTGTGTAGGAGTTTAGTGTACCAAAGTTAGCTCTACCAGATAAAGCAAACCAAATCAAAATCGGTCGAGAAATGAAGGAGAAGAAGCTTTTTTGTGAGTTCGAATAAATTTGCATAAATTAGCATAGATAATGAATTTTACGATTCTGTATAGAATTTTTAAATCCCCCTCCTAGCCCTATCATATGAAACAATCAGAATCAAAATCAGTTGAAAAATAACGAAGAAGAAGCATTTTGAAACTGTAAACGGACGGATGGACGGATGGACGGACGGAAGGACAGACGACGGACGACACGGCATGGCATAAGCTCATCGGGCCCTTCGGGCCGGATGAGCTAAAAATGGTAATAATGATAATAAAAAATAAAAATAGTAATAATAGTAATAAAACTAATACTAATAATGAGAATAAAAATAATAATAATAAAGATAAAACTAATACTAATAAAGATGATCTTAATGATGATGATAAAAATAATATTAGATTTGTCATTTTTGGCCATTCTGTAAAAGAAAGCTATTTACAAATAAAATGTTTTATAAATTTCCCCTAGTCTACCCCCAAGTGTGCAGGCACAGTCAATCCCTTGTCACTCGCTGTGCGTAACAGTGTCTGCACTGTCAGACTAGGTCGACGTCATACTGCATAGACTCCGTACTGTCAGACTAGGCTGACGGCATACTGCATAGACTTCGTACTTTAGCTGCTCCGGATTGTATTTGACAGAGTCAGAGACAGGCGGAGCTAGGCTCTACTCAAGGCTCTACGCACTGTGGTAAAGTATCACTGTGCCTGCACTGTCAGACTAGGTCGATGTCATACTACATAGACTCTTTACTTTAGCTGCTCGGGATTGTATTTGACAGAGTCAGAGACTGACGAAGCTAGGCTCTACTCAAGGCTCTAAGAACTGGTTAAGCATTACTGTGCCTGCAGACCCCCACCCCCTGGATTCACAGTGGTAATTGGCTTACCCTACAGCAAACTTAGCTGCGTTCCTCCGCGATGCCTGTATCAAGAAACCACACGAGCAGACGACTAGGATAAGAAGACCTGCTACCACACCAAGCACGATAGCGATGATAGCTCCATTAGACAATCCACCTGGCTCTGTAGCGTGGGATAAAGAAATGAATAAAACTAGTTGGTGTTAATGTTGATCTTTAGATGGATTGTGAGTTTGAAATATTATCTTTGGATGAATTGGTCACTTCTAAATGCTTGTTATGGATGAATTTGTGAATTTGTTAGTCTTAAATTTTAATTTGAGATGAATTGATGTCCGGCCATTTTCATAAGATTTCTGAACAATAAAACTTCGTTTGGAATGTTCTTTTACATATTTACATAGTAAACAAACAAATAAAATGGGATGGTTTCAAATTTAAATTTTTAGATGAAAGTGCATTTTGATCAGATTTCTACACAATAAAATTATTTTTTCACGAATCAGGTGCATGGTAAATAAATAATTGAATTAATTGGAATATACAGTTTCAAAAGTTAATTTGAGATGAATTTATGCCTATTTAATTGTAAAGAGTTGTTCGTTTTATGTGTATTTCTTAGTTCAATTTATGAATTTGTTAGTTTTTTAATGTTAATTTCACATTATTTCGGAAATTTATTTTTAAATGTCTCTTTTATAATTTATATGAATATATAGACCTGTTTTAAAGTAATGATTATGCATATTTAAAAAAAAAAAGTTTCCTTTTATGACTGAAATGATTGCCTGCAAGTTTGGCGGACAATTCACAACTAAGAACACTGCAATTGTGCATAGCATAGTTGGTAACCAAGGGTTTGTAAGAGAAACATACATACCGGTAATTAAAAATACAGTAGTAAACACAGCAGCATTTCACAAAAGCTGTCATAATTACAAGTTTGCCAACTTTTGATTGAATCATGCAGAAATTTGAATACACAGGTTTCAATAGGATGTCCGTGAATTTGTACTTGTGACAGTTTCGCTAAATGCTGCTTTATCAATAATAGGATACAATAATTGTTATAAGCTTCTGAAATCCCAATGAGAGCAAAATTGTCATAGAACTGAAGAATTTGTTATTGATAACAATTACTAACGCTACTGCTACTACTATTATACTACTACTGTAGTCTACTACTATTGTTGTAAATTGGAATTTATGTTGTAATTTAAATAGGAATTATGTGGTGCAAAGATCCCCCCCCCCTGTTTCTTCAGTCAATGCTTCCCCCTCTATAGGGATTCCCATTGATTTGTTTCCCTCCCTTTTGGGGTATCTCTATTACTCAATTGGAGTACCCCCTATAGGGATTCTCAATGAACTCGATCTTTGCATGAGAGCATTTCTTTTGTGTTAGTGCTAGCATTGGTGAGTGCTATAGCAGGCAGGCAGGCAAGCCATTCTAAGCTGTGTAATGAGGACTGCAACCACATGGACATTTGGCCTACTGTACGTAGGAGGAAATGTGGTCAGACTTTGTTTAAATTAAGTTCAGGTGGTCTGTTTAATAATTAAAGGTAAAGACCAGTATTGGAAACGCCCCAATTTCAAAAAATGAAATGGAAGCTCTCATTACCAATCATGTGAAAGAATATGTTTTGACTAATACATGATGATACAAAATTTGCCGGGAAACCGCCTACTAATTCATATATTTGGTAAATTTGTTTCTCTCATGGTCTGTGAGAGATATAGGGTAGTCCCATATACATATTTCTGTGTATAGTGCTTGTAACTTTACAAAGAATGGGCCAAATTTCGTATCATTTTGATGATTCCAGAACCTTGCAGATGCTAGATGCTAGATGATCAACCTTTTCTGATCGATTCCACAACGTTTCTTTCTCAATGCAATCGCATGACCATAACTGGTCTTTACCTTTAAGATTGTATTTCATTTTACTTATTGGAATGATGCAATATACCTATAAGCATTACTAACGAGAAATTTAATTCGTCATCGGGACGAATTAGGTGGTCTGTTATTAAATCTAGTGGACGCTGATCTTAAGAATCGTCACAGCTACAACATATCAAAATTTGGAAGAAAATCTATCAATATTTACAGAATTACAATCCATTTTTCTTAAATATGGTGACGTAATAATATGCGATTTCGTATTTTAATTTCCAAGGCAATTATAGATGTCACAATATACTTAAGAGGCCAAATGAGACATGAAATCATATCTACAATTCATAATCTATTCAAATATAAAAAGAAACTTTGGGGTCAAAGGGCATCCTAAAGAGCTATAATGGATTTTGTATTAATGGTCATTAAGAGATAAACTTAGTGTCAAATTGTTTGGACAAAAATAGGAAATAACATGACAGAAAACTAATGGCGATTGTATATTGCGGACATGACGAATGAAAACGCGCGCACATGCGCGTGTGTGCGGTTTTGTATAAAATGCTCAAAATGGCCTGAAACGTATGCAAAATTAATTTAAGACAATTTAAAGCATTTTAAATTTGTGTGCGTATGCACTCGTTCATTGACCTGATATTGACCGGGCGGATATTGACCTTGATCGTGATAAATATGATTGAGGAATGACTTTCGGTTATGAAGATATGATCATAAGTTTGTTTTCACAAAATTTCACAAAATGGCGCCTCGATGACGTCATGATGACCTGATGAACTTTAACATGTTGGAGACACATCTTCTGTCATTGACTAATAACTGTGCCAAAATTGAAAGAAGTTGAATTGACCGATCAATGGAATTATGCTTTGCACAAAAAAGTGGGGGTGAAATAAATAAAAATAAATAATAAAAAAAGAAAATTCTGACGAAATCAATGACAGACCACCTAATGAGAGTTTTGATGGTGAAAGTAATATCAGTCTAATTGAATCATGTCTTGCACTGTATTTGGAAATAATGATGTTTCATTGAAATGCTTTTGTCATTTTGTTACATGATATGAAGGAATTGCAGTACATGTATATTGTGTTAACTTGAACAAATTATCCTTACAACTGTGATGAGTATAAGCTTTCCTTTATGTAAGTTCATCACGATTTAAATATTTTGTTCAACTTTGGTTATTATTGTTACAGAGGCTTTTTAACGATGAGAGCACAATAAAGTACAGACTCTACTTCAGAACTTCTGACTCCGGATGCACTATTTTGTCGTCAATGATCTCAAACCCTTTCACTATCACTTTTCTACCACAACCACCTCAACTACTCCTACTGCTACTATTACTACTTCTGTTAATTCTTCTTCTACTACTACTACTACCAGTTGTACTAGTAATATTGCTACTACTACTACTACTATACAACTGCTATGGAATGAACCCTAACATGACTCATAGAATAGTGAAAAGATGTATGTAAAAAAGAAAATAGAAGAAGAAGAAAAAGTAAAAAAAGAGGAATTGAAAAAGAGAGGGTGAAATTAAGAAAAGGTAGGACAGGAGAAAGGACAGTGAGAAGAAAAAGAAAAATGAGAAGGAGAAGAAGAAAAAGAAGAATATGAAAAATAAAAAGAAGAAAAATAGGAAGAAGAAAGCAAAAAGAAAAAGATGTAGTGTGCCTACCTGTTGTCTCTGTTTGCATTGTAGTAGGCTCTGGAGCTGTTGAATAAAAAGAGACAAAAAGGAGAAATAATGAGAAGAATACTTAATATGTTTAGCATCCCCTAAGAAGCCGATCGAGGTTCAGATAAGCTTATATACATATATATATAAAGTTTCCTTTTTCCTTCCCTGACACAGGTGAAAAATACTTTAATACAACAACACAAATAATAATAATAATAATAACTACTTCTTCTATTTTTGGCTCAAACTGGGCATTAAAATTGTCACAAGTACATGGTCAACGAAATCCCATTGAAACGTAACATGTGTACCAAATATCAACAGGCATTTCAATGGGATGTCGGCAAAATTGTTCTTAATTACGAGGGTTTCGTGAATCAATGCCCCGGCTGTTAAAGGCAGGCTTTACTACTTCAGCTAGAAGGGATTAGACCATCCAGCGAGCCAGCGAGGTCACTGTGACAGGTGGCTATCTCATTAACTCAGCTCTCATTTAACATAAGAAAAAGAGGATCATGGGGGACCAACAGGCACCGATTGGGAAAGTTTCCTATATAGAGGGTGCAAGTAGATACAAGTAGGACAGTGTGCCTTTAAAGGTTCGTTTAGATATGAAGAGGTAAACCGTGGCAGTGTCTCTCAATACCATGTAATTAAATGAATGGCAACTGTGCACAATATAGGTCCTACTTGCATTCACTTAGCACTGTGTTTAATATCAGATAGATACAGAGGAACTGAAGCATACACTTGCGTTATTATTTTTTTTTAACCTTTTTGACTTATTTGAAACTGCATAGCCTGGGGGGAGGGGGGGGGGGGGCTTTAGAACCCTATGATCTCGGCATGCATATGTGTGCATGCATGTCAAGTGAAGTGTATAAAATACCATGGTAATTTCAATTTTTTTTTGAAAAATTCATTCATTTGCATATTTACGGTACACATTTTTATCCATAAATCATATATTCCTTATACTAAAAAATTCGTTTTCATTACATATATTATTTCATTTTTAACTATAATTCAAATATTTTGACTCCCCCCCCCCCCCCCCCCCGAAAAAAACAAACCTTTCCTTAACTTTAAACTTCAGGTAATGATTTATCTCTTTCTTGGAAAAATAATATTTCCATATGTTTTGTACACAAATCACGAAAATTATCAATTTTTGGGCTGACATGCAAAAACAAAAGGTCACATGATTTTATAATGGTAGGTCCAATTTTCAAATGAATTGTGTCAAAGGAAGCGCAAGACTCAAAAAAAAAAGCAATAACATTTCAGCGCAAGATTCTTTAGCGTTAAAAAATGTAGAGGGGGGGGGGGGCTTCTAAAGCCCCCAGGATAGAAAGGGTAACTCTCCCAACACCATAAAGTGATGAAAAGGTATAATTCGATCTTACCATTTGAGTTGACGGCGGTTGGGACGTATATTTCATTGCCAACTTCAATATTTCCTATATCGACCGCGGTAACGTTTCCGACATTATTCATGATGTTCTGTGCCTGGGAGGTGTCGTTAGCAGGGAAGGTCAAGTTAACATCTGCCAGTACACTGCCGCTTCTGAACCGTAATACTGCGCATACGATATCGCCATTCGTCAGGCTCCGGAAATACTCGATCAACTGTATAGGGAAAAAAACACCCCAAAAGCTATACAATAGTCACTAAAGTTTTGCATGACCGATATCTCACATTTGTTTTGTTTTACGTTTAAGTGTTCGATTTCTAGTTCGTAATAATTTCATATATTTTATATCAATATTAATAGCCAGTTTGAGCTAGCTTGGTCGGGGAGGAAAACCTGGGTGCATAGTGCTGTTTCAATACCCAGGCCACCAAGCTGGCGCGTTGAGCTGCAATTTGGTTTACAACCACATTGCCACTTTTTAGAATACAAATTATATTTCTATGATTGCTCGTCTCTTTAAAGAAAAAAAGCCTATCGTGAAATTAACTGTAACGCACAGGCAAAGCTTTCTCCATATGCCACTTAATATTTCACGCTTTTATTCTAGTTCAATCTTCTTTTTAGTTCAATCTTTTAATCATTGCATTCAAACAAATCGATATGAGGTCCTCACTTTCTGCTTTTGGACTCTGTAAATAAAATTCACGTTTATTTGGACCATTTGATTTGTGAAATCATTGCTTTTCATAAAAAGTATGTGAAATATAATTGAAACAATAAAAAAAAAAACTGAAACTGAGAGGTTATACTGTTGTAAAAACTTACACGGTTGCAGAGAGCATTTGCCAAATTGATGAACGCAAGAGACGATGAGTCTGCGAGATCGCTCGTGTATGTGTTACGGAAGGTGATGACAATGAAAATCACAACATCTGAAATTGAAGGAAAAAATCAGTAAATAATGATAACAATAAAAAATAAATATAACAATTTAAGTAGAAATAATGATAACAATAATAATAATAATAATAATAATAATAATATTAATAATAATCATAGTCATCAGAAACGAAATCGTAGCCAAGTGGCCTGTTACCATATAGAGTGGTGAAGTGTGACATCATCAAAAATCTATTTTTAGAATTTTTCAATTTTTTCTTCATTTTCCGAAACAGCATCAAAAATAATGTCCAAATGTCGAAAACCAATCAAATATGTTAAGTATTGGCTGAGATATGACCATCTGAATAAATATATGTCCTATGGGAACTCAGTGTTATATGCTGGCTCCTAACCAACTTTTGATGCTCTTTCGGAAAATGAAGGAAAAAATTGAGAAATTCTAAAAATAGATTTTTATGACGTCACAGCTTCGGTACTCTATGTACCCCAGACCTAACCGACCATGGTACTTCCTGTATTATCTCCCCAGTCACTGGCTTCAATTACTAAATTTTTGCGGTATAATATTCCACGATTAATATATTTCTAAAATACAGGTAAGTTAGCTTTTGAAGCAACATTGAAGCCCCTTCCCTAAAGATTACAAAGCTCTTTGCAGTTGATTGTAAATAGTGAATAAAGGCATCACAATCCACAAACCAAATTGCCAATTTTAGGTTTGCATAGACTTAGTGATCTCATAAACACTCATAATTTTCTTAATATTTGTCCCATGATTTCACACAAATGGTAAGTAGTCCAATCATCAAATCGCCCTCTAACTTCTGGGGTACCAAGGGTTTTTAAACTACCGGTAGTTTCAAGATTTTACTAAAACATGAATAATGCTTTCTTTTCAAACTCCTGTATGGTGGTGTGACAATAGTTTGTGTGACCTTAGTTCGCTATCTCAAAAATCTGATAATGGAAAAAGCAACCTAAATTTGTCCAGATACGAAATTTTCTACAGCATTGGGTGTGAATTTATGAAAGTACTGACAAAAGATGCCTTCAAAATTGTGAGTAAAAAGTGGTACCAACTGATTGTATGATATTTTACCTTGCAAAATATGCAATTATCTTATGTTTAAACGATAGCTTTTTGTGATAAATCAGCTGTTAGCTCCCGTGCAGGAATTAAGATCTTGTTTTTTGTAATGAACTTTTTTTCGATTTGCAGCGCATTCTGATCATACATATATAATTTTGAGATCGGGATAGTTCTGGAATTCTTTGACGATAAGTTTGTCAATGGCACTAATTTGAAGTAAAAATCTTTGTTTTCTGTGTTGTTCCTGAGAGAAAATCAAATGTTAAATGCGTCAATATATAATTAAACACCTAATTCAAGATTTCTGTGTGGTTATCAGTTGCTGTTTCACATTAAAAATTACATATATCAGGTTTGACTGATGTTTAAGGCTGCTTTACAGAGGCAATAACCAGATGACATTCAAAGAACCCAAATCCTTGAAAATATAATAGGGTGTCTAGCATTAAACCCCAAACAAAACTTCACCTAACCTGGTGTTGTGCCTGGTGTAGTTCCAGGTGGTGTTTCCGTTGTTGTACCTGGTGTAGTTCCTGGTGTTGTTTCAGGTGTTGTATCCGGTGTTGTACCTGGTGTAGTTCCTGGTGTCATATCCGGTGTTGTACCTGGTGTAGTTCCTGGTGTCATATCCGGTGTTGTTTCAGGTGTTGTATCCGGTGTTGTACCTGGTGTAGTTCCTGGTGTCATATCCGGTGTTGTTCCTGGTGTCATATCCGGTGTTGTTTCAGGTGTTGTATCCGGTGTTGTACCTGGTGTAGTTCCTGGTGTCATATCCGGTGTTGTTCCTGGTGTCATATCCTGTGTTGTTTCAGGTGTTGTATCCGGTGTTGTACCTGGTGTAGTTCCTGGTGTCATATCCGGTGTTGTTCCTGGTGGTATTTCAGGTGTTGTATCCGGCGTAGTTCCCGGTGTCATATCCGGTGTTGTTCCTGGTGGTGTTCCCGGTGTAGTTCCCGGTGTTGGTCCTGGTGTAGTTCCCGATGTTGTTCCCGATGTTGTCTCAGGTGAAGTTCCCGGTGTTGTTCCAGGTGTAGTTTCTGAAATACGATTAAAGAAAAAACAACGGACATTAATAGGCTCTCATAATTTTAAAGATGTCACTAAACGGTGACACTAACTTGACATTACATCCTTACCATTGCAAGTAATGTTATCATTGCCCAATTCATATCCAGGATTGCATGAACAGTTGTAAGAGCCAGCCGAGTTCATACACCGCCATCTACTAGAAATGGATTGACCCGCAATATGTTTGTTGAAGAATTCTCAATTTTCATCATAGATGCTGTTGCTTCTTCAAATGACAATGTCTTGCTTGTCTGAGACTTTAATATATATGTGGACAACAATACTGAGGCAGGGAAGTAAACAAACAGAACTTTGTTATTCCTCGCTCATTTTTCCTGATTGAGGTGTCATATGAAAGGGCAGAAACTCAACTTTCTAGAAATGTGAATTTTTCTTCGAAATTCAGATACCGCCCGCCAAATGTCTTTTTGGTTTCCTTCCTTGAAATTGCTTTTAATCACTCATGCGTGAAATATGCATCATCTGAGTAGCATCAACTGAAAGAGGAGACTCTAAGCTTTCCAAATATGTATCATTCATTAATTATGGTTTTGATTAAATTATGACAAAACATTGATACTTCTCGGTTTCGTTTTTTCTGGGACGCACTGTATATCTGTTTATCCAATACTTAAATTTATATTTATATAAGATTTGAATTCCTGTTTATCTAAGATTTAACCTTAATTACGTGTAGAAATAATATCTGTTGAACTGTTTCGTATAATCTGCATATTAATTTGTCGCGCCTTGATCGGAAGTTTCGGATACGTGCGCGTTATAAATTCATATTATTATTATTATTACTCCATTGTCAGAATCACAAACAGATGGACTTGCAGAGCATTCGTCAGTATCTAAGAAAAGTCTAGATGACTCAGCTTTTCCTCTTAACCCTTACTGTACTGGGCTATTTCGAGCACTCTCTGACTGGGGGGGGGGCCTGGGAGGCCCCCCCCCCTATGATCTCGGCCGCCGAATGTCCGATGAACGCGAAAATTTGCGTGTTTGTAGATATTTATGTAAGGAACAAGATGGTATAATTAGTTTTTCGCTAATATGCAAATTTTTGTCGTTATAGCCTAATTAATTATGCAAAATGCTAATTTTATGCATTTTACAGAAAACTCTACATATTTGTCCGTAGAATTGTGAAGAATCTTGAAAATGTATTGAATAATTGTTTCCTTCATCTCAAATTCATGAGGTTTCATTATTTTTATGATATTTGAAAATTAATAGGTTAATTTGCATAAATTATGAATATGCATTCATGAATATCAAATCCGGAAATATATATCGGGAACTAGAATCCTTACAAAAATTGTCAGACTCACTTTTTGAATGTTGTTACTCATTATTCAAATGAAACTTCTTTTCTATCACAAAAAAGTTATTTGAAGTAATTAATAATGATAATTTATGCAAATTTGATGCGATTTTCAACTATTTATTTTCTTATGTATTTTATTGTTTTTTATTTCTTATTATATCTATTGTTTTATTTCTAATGTATTCTTTTGTTCTGAAATACATCAAGTTACTTTGAGAAACATATAAAAGCAATTTGATATCAATTCATAGCTTCACATTTCTGCTTGTACATGAATATATGCAATTATAGCACTTTTTTTATGACATGCGCATACTAATTGTTATGTAACACCTTACAGGTATATCCGATTTTTACTAAAATGGTATCAAAATGTGCGTAAGACTTGAGGGAAAAAAGTCATGAAACGACAATTCAAAATTCCGAGCGGTTGCGGCGCAATCTTCGAAAATGTCGAGGGGGGGGCCTCCCAGGCCCCCCCCCAGTACAGTAAGGGTTAAATCTGCAACAATTATTTGTATCTCTACTCTTTCATAGAGTAAAAACTTAAAAATGGATTGAAAACTATGAAAAATATACAAGAAATTGCTAATTTGTACACAAAAATAGTAAATCATAAATTTTACTCTACAATGCTATTTAAAAAATTTGAAAGTCTATTTCAGATTCAATCATTATTATCAATGGCACAGTGTACTGTCTGTAACAGAAATGGATTTGCATTTTCTATATTCTTTTGGAATTTATAATCATGTACAACTTGTAATTCGTTCAGGATCAAAAGACATTTAAAGATGTCACTAAAAGGTGACACTAATGTGACATTACATCCTTACCATTGCAAGTAATGCCATCATTGCTTAATTCATATCCAGGATTGCATGAACAGTTGTAAGAGCCGACTGAGTTCAGACACCCTCCATTTTCAGAATCACAGGCCGATGAATTCCTGGAGCATTCGTCAATATCTAAGTAAAATAAATATACTTTATTTTTTACATCTGGCAATCTTACATTAGCATGTTGTGATTTTAAGATCACAAAGACTTTATAACAAATCACCCCAAGATGATTTCACTATACTTGTTCATCCCCTCTTGCAACGGGCAACCTTTACAAGGAGTCATTACAAAACCAGGGGGGTGTTTCACAAACATCATAAGTTGAACTTATCTCTAAGTTGGACTTAAAAAATATGGAAAGCCATTAGCATCTTTGAAAATATTTTGTAAAAGTTATTTTGAAAGGCATTCATTGTTTATTGAAATCATTCATATTTTCTATCATCAAGGAGATTTCATGTTCTGGATGTGGAATTAATAAAAAGTCTAAAATACTTGAATTTCTGCTTTTGAATATATTTCATTTAAAGACTCCAATGGCTGTCCATAATTTTTAAGTCCAACTTAGGGTTAAGTTCTACTTAGGATCTTTGTGAAACACCCTCCTGGTATTACAAACATCATAATTCAATGGGCATTGCAATAGCTAGGGTTTTGAAATTTCCCTTGAATTAGTTTCACAAAAGTCTTGGTGGTGATATTAACGTTGTTTAAGTAAGAAAAAAATAATATCAGAAGATACAATTTTTCCAGGCATTACTTCCCTGACTTTTTAAACATTAAAGGGAAGCTACATGTACTTGCAAAAAAAGAACAAGCAAGTTAACCCATTGCTTACTGGAACCTGGTGGTCCCTGTGTTAAGCCTATGGGAATTAGATAATTCAGTAGTCAACAGGTTAATAGTAAGCAAATAACTACCGTTGGTGAAGGTGATGGGACAAACTATCACTTCCGAGGCGATCTGGATGTAGCTATCTTTCCGAAGCGAAGCTGAGGAAAGATAGCGTATACATTCTGATCGACGAGGAAGTGATAGTTTGCCATCGCCTGAAACCGAAAGGTGATTATTTGCTTTATATTCCACATCTAAAAACAATATAACTACAACAAGAAAAGGATGTGTATGCATCTACATGAAAGACACCAGGCCCAAATAAAATTCACACCAAAAAGGTTAAAAGTTTAACCCAACCCCTTGAGGGTACGGTGCGCGCATGTGTTTGCTTTAATTGCGCTCATTGGTAATGCGCGCTTAATAACGCCTATTTTAGTGCGCTTTTGGATAATCTTCAGTGAAAGTGCGTTGCCCTTTGTAGATAGTACCTCTGTCTTCAGTAAAAGTGCATTGCCCTTTGTAGATAGTAGTACTATCTACAAAGGGCAACGAACTTGTTGCTTCTCCCATCAATGATGGGTGAACTATCTTTGATCACGTGATTTACTTATGACCAATCGTAGAGCAAGATTCTTAGTATGCGGAATATAATGTATCATAATCAGAAATAGCTCAAAGCAAATTAAACCAAATTCTCACTAGGACATTATAAACAAAAACAACCACCAACCTCTTCAATGTCTTATCAAAATGTAACGGATGATCGCACTTCAATGAAATATCTTCTTCCAATAGGACATTAAATGATTGAATACCTGGAATATATGTATCCAAATACAAATTTCGAATCACGCTTAGAGAGATCGTTTCGTTACGAGTTGAATCCACTTCAAAATACTAGTTTAAACTATTCTTTTGAGCGTGGATTCACTATTTTGTACGTTGATTTCCACAACAAAATGTGTGAAAATCCACAAAAATATTACTCTGCAAAGAGTGGATTCCTACACCTGTATATTCAAAGAATACATTAAAAGTTTTCCAATCAAGTAATAAAACGGTTTGTACACTGCTACAATGTATAAAATTACCCTAAAAAATTACATCTGCTTTCTATGGGCTAACATATAGAGAGTATGAACAAAAATAAAGAAATATAAAATATCCCACACGAAACCCAAGTCGGATGTGGGTTCCATACAAGCTCTATTTTTACGAGCGCGAACGAGTGCTTCAGATAGGCTACGCACAAGTTGCTTCTATATTAATGTAGAGTGCATTTAAACTTGCAAAATCTCTTTACAAAAGTAACATTCATGAATATATTATGGCTAGAGTACTGTAACTTGTAACATGCAGAACATTGTAAGTGAAGTGATGGAACATGTTAACACAATCACATGAAATTGGTGTTTGATCGAACCTACCCGTGCAATTAAATTTGCCATCCATCTCGTATCCATCCCGGCATGCGCATGAGTATCCACCATCCTCGTTGTAACATTTTTGCTGGCAGTCATTCTCCCCTAGACATTCGTTTATATCTGTTCATCAAAACAAAATGTATACAAAATGCATTTGCAAAATTTTATTAGATTTAAAGATAAGGTTGAGTTCTGATAAAGATGCAAAATCATTTGTGAGTTTCTTATTGTTTAGTTAAAAAAATATCATTTCTATTAAAACATTACAATTTCCTATGCTTATATAACATAAACAACCTTTCTCAATATAAATGTATATTGTATCGCATACACCAGCTGTTTTTCATTATTCCTTCTTCACTTGTCTACTTTTCGTCAACCGATGCAGGAATATTCTTATTCTTATATATATATATATATATATATATATATTGCCTGATTATCGCTTGCAAGGTGTGAAACTCGGAGTATACATATACATACAGATTTATCTAATTGAATTTTTTAGTTAATCAAATTTCATCTCAGCCAATGTACAAATTCTGTTGCCAAATTAATTACAAAATAAAATAAAATAAAATAATTACAGGCTAAAAATACAAATATATACGATCATGACAATCATTACATATAGGTACAGTAATAGAAGAACAACTACTCAAATAATGTACTAATTGTACTCTGGATTTAAAGGAAGAATTAATCAATAAAATGCAATAGGAAGAAAAAAAAAGTAATGCAGAAAAAGTATAATCCGTATCCAGGTGACTATTTGATGTTATACATGTACTATATATCTATGTAAATTATTATAACAATGAGAATACATAAGATTTATAAGGGGCCAAATCCACTTGACAATCAAATGCTCAAGGCACGAGTATAATTAAGAATTATCATTCCTGTATATGGGTGTATATAACTGTAGTTTTTTTAAGTGAAGCCAGTTAGTAGAAATGAACATTCAAATAGGATGGGGAAAAAAAGGATGTCTAAATCAAGTCATTATTACAAGCAAGAAATCTCTTTAGATGCAAGATAAGAGATAAAGGATTTCACTACTATTCATTATACCTTCAGAAATTTAAAAAAAAATGTTTCTACCTATGCAAGAATCTGTTCCTGTTCCCACGAAGCCTTTGTTACACGTGCAGTAGAAACTCCCAACGGTGTTCGTACAATTCCCGTTACGGCAAGCATCAGTAAACACTTCGCACTCGTCGACGTCTACAACATCCGTGTGAGATGAAAAAAGTATCAAGAATATTGATTATAATAATATGGTTTTCTCTACCCTTCGTAAGTACATTTCGAAGTAGTATTGGCAATTATAGTACATACATGTATAACAGGAAAGGAACTACTTTTGAAAAATCAACCTATTACAATAAATGCAATAAATGCTAAATGGACCCTATTGGAATTGAAGAAAATGCACCGGTCATTGTGTACACACATTACATATGCTGTATCTCTGTGCAGTCAGTATAGTTCTACCACTGTGCATTGTATTATATAAGTGAGTGGACCGTGACAGATACTAGAATAGGCCACACAGTTCTCAAACTGAATCATCTCACAAAAAATGTCGTACATACTCTCACCAAGTTTTACTATGATACCTTAATTGATTCATTCCTAAGTGTAATGATTACGGACGGACAACCCAAACACATAATGCCTCTGATGCTCAAAATGTGTGGCGGAGGCATAACAACATATCTCACCTTGTGCGACGATCCGGTTATTCGACCCAAATACTCGGCTAGGTGGAAGGGAGTCAGTGAACACAGACTCTAAGGTAGCGTTCAGTTTAGGGTTGAACGAGTCGATCCGGAACTCGACGAAAGCGCTGCCACCGACCACGGTATAACTAGTCACAATAACATCTGCGAGGCTCCCATCTCCGATAACAGATGTACTGTTAAGCTGGTCAAACACCTGCGATGCATGGGTTAAGCATTTAGAGTCCAGACATATTTTTAGGGTTCCTTCATGAACAAGTTTTCTTTAAACCACCAAATTCATAACTTAATACTCATTGAATAATGAATTTCATGAAAGGAAAAAACATCCATTCATCTAAAAAAAAAAGGAGAAATCCCATTTCTAAATTATCTTAAAAGAAAGCTTAAATTACACCTGTTATTTTCTCTTGTTGGTTTAAATTCAATTTTCTAATTAAATACAATATCAATTTAATAAACAGTACTTGGCCATATTTTTTCGTAAAACTTGTAATTAATAACTACTTACATTAACTGTTATAAATAAAAGCTACTGAAGCCATGGTATTTGAATGCATGAGAGCAAATTTGTCATAGAAATTTACGCGGGAAATTTAGCATTTGTTTTTGTTTTAAAAAAAATGAAGGTCTGTAGGAAAATTTCCTATAATATATGACAGGATAAAGATTAGCGTCGATCTAGTGGTATATTCACTTGGTCAGCTTTAATTTTTTCACCTATGATCTGGTTCAAAACTGAGTCACGTCTTCCAGCTGGTGACGTTAAAAGTTGGTCTCCAGACGTAGAAAATCATATCTGATTGATTTACGTCGACAAACCCAATACACACACAATAGCATTGCTTGGCGCCTGCAACAAGTTTAGCAATCGGGTAGATGCCAAGAACTAGTATGTGATAATGTGTCTTACCTCTTTGGCTAGTCGGTTCCGGTTTTGTTCAGTGTCTGTATAATGCTGGATTGCTATGTCGTTGATGAAGTCCAAATTCAGTTCCAGAGTGTACGAGTAAGCAGCTATCAGTAAAAAGTTATATGAAATACATTTTAAAGCAGTCAGCTCACCCTCATTAGTATAGATATCACAGCGAAAGCATTATTGGAAATACACAAGAAATATCAAATGAAAGCTGAATAAATTTTAGATAGATTAGCAAAACGTTGTGGTGCGAAAAGCTGCAACTTGTTGACCTAAGAACTGGGAAGTCAAATAAATGAGCGCACTTCATGCACGCAGGTTATACCCCTGGGGGACCTGAAGCTCGGAGTCCAAAAGACGGAAAGGTTTTTTTGTAAACAGGAATTCCGCGATCTACGTTTTTCTATTCTCCACCTCATGCACACACACTAATGCTACTCTACGGCTATATTCTAAAGTTCCTTTCTTCCTTTTTGTAACGTGCCAAACGTTCTTTAGGCATGGTACTCTAATATTAAAAAGCATAGCCGGGAGATATTTTAGAAAGGATGACAAGTTAAAGGTACTCTAACATTTATTCCATCAGGAATGTGTTTCTTTGATACCTGTCTCCCGATTAAATGGTGAGATTTAAATTTCTATGCAGACAATAAACGCACACTAGGTTAGACAGGGAGTTGTCTCACTAACATAATCTATGATAGATATAAGCACTAACATTTGATCACTCCCTGATTTTTTGTTTAACTCCTGGAATCTGCCCGATGTTTCTAGCCTTTTTTGTTTGCATGAATTCAATTACATGGTTAATATATAATTTTCTTTTTTAAATACGTGTAAACTGAGCCAGAATCTAAATATTTGCACCTAAATAAATGTGAAAATATTGTACTATATCAAAGCTTACATATGCATGATCCGTCGACAAGGGTAAAATTCATGTTACAGATACAGGTGTGGTTCCCCACGGTGTTCATGCACACACGATTCAAACTTTCATTGCACATGTGGTTGCCAGTAGCACACTCATCAATATCTAAAGGGGACAAATAAAATGTTACATTTATTCAAATTACATATTTATTTAGCATGACAAAATCAGTTGCTGCACTGTTTTTTAATCTTGGTCTTGTAGTTAAAAGACATGATCGTAGCAATATCCACAAAATAACAAATGTACATTCAATACAAAATGATAACATATAAAAACAAATAAAAAATCATAGGATGAAAATTTAATGAATAAAACATGACTAAAATAGCCAAAGCTATGTAGATGCTGGTATGATTATCAGATAGGTAACAGCAAATAGCCTAACTACTACAAAGCAACATTCAATTCATAAACTCGTCTTCTTATTAGAACATGTTTTTATTGTTGTAGATAGAAAACATGCAATTTCATCCCCCTTTTTTATATTTTTATTATAACAGCAAGTCACTCTCTACCTTTTATATCTAATTTTTAGTTTAACTGAAGGCTGCGAGCCCATCAAGATTCATGCTCATGCTGTAGCCCCGCGATAGCATGTTATAAATCAAGTGTATATTTTAATTGGTTTCCTTTTCTACGCAATGTATTACATTGTATAAATTGTATCAAATGTAAATGAATCAAATGTAAACGTAATATTAATGCACATGAATATGTATGTTTAAAAAGATGGTATAAAGGTCAATAAGTAAATCGTCAATAAGCAATAATAAATATAAAAATGTATGTTTTTTATACAGAACGAGAAACCAATAACATATTTTTTAAATTCTACTACAACTTATAATTTCTAATCATAATTATAATCAATGTCCCCAAACCCTCATGACTGGAGCATCTTGAAAGAGATAGTTGTGACAAGCACACAGGCATACGCCACTTAAGGATCATATGCGTGCAGGCATGTCACAACTATCTCTTTCAATACGCTCATTCATACGCTATACATGACATCTAAGTGTAGTATTATTTTACCTTCACATGACTTTGTTTCGTTGACTGTATTATAGCCATCCATGCAGTCACAAAAGTAGTCCCCATCTGTATTTATACATGTTGAAACTTCAGGGCAGTCATTCTGAATTCCTTCTGAACATTCATCAAAATCTGCATAAACATACATATATTTATAGGTTTATGGTTTGCACCATGTGAGAGAGAGAGGGGGAGGTTTGGGGAGTCCTGAAAAGGACTGTCGATAATATTTCTTTCTTGAGTGTGTGTATAGTCCTACTGTATATCTACATCACCATGCACGCCGATAGTTATAAGCAACATCTAATACAAATATTTGTTTCTATTTACAATATCTAACTCAAGGTATGTTTTAATAATAACAATGATTTGTATAGTGCTCAATTACGGTAGATGTCTGTGAACTTTTATATATGACGTTTCTTGAAACGCTACCCGGGTCCCATCTGAAATCACGACAAAACATACAATTTTACTCACATTTACGTAGTATTTGGAGGTTATGGTACAGTTATATGAAAACAAATATGTATATTTTTAGATTCATGTCCTACTATAGATACTTTGCATCAGTTTTGCTCAATTAAGGGTTGGCTGAAGGTATTTTACTTAGAAGTAGTAAGATGTGATTTCAATACCTTATTGTATGTTCCTTAGAAATCATGTTCGGAATACGTATATCACTGTCATGTTGGCACATTTTAATAGGAAATGCACACGGCTATTGAAATTGCGTTAGATTGATTTTCTGAATTTAGTTGCTATCGTATCAGTAATTTATGGTTTTATAACATCTGGATGATGAAGCGAGAGCTATTTACATGCATGTGATATATATTCTTACATAACTTATGTACACACATGCACTTCAAGAAATCTCACCTGAACAGGTTCCATTACCAAACTCGTTACCAGGTTCACATGTACAATTCGGAGAACCAGTATTGTTCATTGCAGTAGGTGTACAACCTGCGTTGTCTGTTAAAAAAATTAAAATTAAATTAACACAATATATGTTATAACAAAGCTTACAAATTAGTTTCATCAGGATTGTGAAGAGGCATACATATGTTTATGCTTCATAGAGATAGGAAGACTTATGACAACTTTTCTCATTCTTATTTTCGTTTTGATTTTCGTGGATAGATCATTAACAATTTCCTGTGAATTCGAAAAAAAGTTTATACATCATGCTCATGAACATCATTTAATGTTTGACATGCCTATGATAATGTTTCTTGAGAATGTTACATATTAAAGCTTTCATCTATTAAAAATAAAGTATTCAACAATGGCCCTAATTCAACTAGTCCACCTTTCTTGAGTTACGAATAACATATGATAAACATCAAGTATACAAGGGGTATGAATAATTCAGTTCTTATATAAGGTAAGAAGAAGTGATATTGCACATTTAGTAACTGTTGAATCTCGCAAGTTTTGAAGAACGCTAAGATTCTAATAAATTTGTCAATTTTGAACAAACGCTTTAAACTAAAAATTTATATATTTTGTATCTCCTATGGTTGTTCTAGTTTGTCTATTTTCTTGTCTATTTTTCATCAATTGCCAAAGGACTATTTTTACTTGTATAATTATGTTTTGACCAAGGTCCTTTTTCATGAAACTTGTTCTCAATGACATGTAACAATAACTGTTATAAGCTCCTTAAAGCTTATCTGCCATAGTTTATAGGAGGGATTAGATTGCCCGGCAAGGTCACTGGACAGGTGGTTATCTCATCAACTCAGCTCTCAGTTAACATAAGAAAAAGAGGATCATGGGGGACCAATGGTCACCGATTAGGCATTGTTTGTTACATAGAGGGCGCAAGTAGCTACAAGTAGTGCAGTGGGCCTTTAAATTTGTGCGTTTGATTGACTGAGAGTAAATCAGCCATAGAAATCTCGCATTGATAAACAAATGTGATTGAATCAGGGCCCTGCCGGAGCCCTAGTTTCTACGGTCCTCCTGCATTCATACCTATACACGAATGTGTATCCAGAGAAAGAGTAAATCCATCGTTGCAAGAACAGTAGTACCCATTGAGGATGTTGTGGCAGGTCTGATCACAGTCGTTGGTCGTGTTGCTTTGGCATTCGTTGACATCTTAAATTCCGAAGGAGAAATCATGATAATGATGATAATAAACTGTTCTTGAGTAGCGCCTATCATATTGATATTGATTTATCACCCCTATGTGCTTCCAAAGAAGTTTGGATGGTGCATGTCTTTAGCTCTGGCAGCCGTAATTGCAATGAGTACTCCTGTTAACAATTGGGTCGAGAGTTGCTAATGTGGACTAATGAAATACTTTAATATATATATATATATATATATATATATATATATATGCTTTGCTAATATTTAGTTTTTACCAATAAAAATATGCAAGTTTACACATCTTGTAAAGTAAAATGAAAGCTTACAGAGATCCAGTCACTAGCTATCATATTCTTCTGCTTCATCTTCTCCTTCTTCCACTACAGTTTCCTCCTCCTCCTCCTCTTCTTCTTCTTCTTTCTCTTTCATTTACTCCTCTTCTTCTTTTTCTTCTTCTTCTTCCTCTTCATCTTCCTCTATCTCCCTCTTCTCTGATTTAGTTTCAGGCATATGTTCTAATTATTATTATTTTTTTTATTTTTATTTTTTTGGGGGGAGGGAGTAATTTTTGTTTTAGTTGGTTCACCGTATCAATATTAGAACAAAGCTATAGTGATTTGGTACCGCTTACCATAGCATGTTTCTCCATCCCCCTGCAGGCCTGGAGGGCAGTCACCACACACGAAGTCAGGCGTCACCCCAGCAGGGTTGTCCATACATAGTACCGCCTCGTAGCAGGGAGACTCTGCGCAGGCGTCAAATTCTACATCACAATGGTCACCTGACCACCCGATGGTACAATTGCACGTGACAACCTGAATGTTTAACAAATGTAAATACATTTACGCATTCCTACATTATTTGCTCCTCAAATTGTATATGTGATATGTGCATTCTAAAGAAATTATTTGTTACTTTTTTGTTTTAATAGATTAATGAGACATATCATTATCTGAGCTGCAGCGAACCAATTTGAATGGCCTCTTTTGGACTCTCCTTACAAGGCCTTACAATGACAAACGTACCGCAATCTGTTGATACCTGACATGGCAATTGTTCGCATTTACAATTTCATATGACAACTTTAGATTTAAAGAGGCGACCACCAATTAAAAGATTTTGTTCCGTGTAATTTCAGTACGCTAATTGACAATTGGCATCATTTTTTCATAAAGATAACATTGTTTCTAGAATAAGTCCCCTGGAAAAATAGAACATGCAACTCTTTACATGATCGCCTGAATAAACCGTTGGTACAAATGCGCTTGACAACCTGAAAATGAAACAATTATGCAAATTTATGATCAGATGATCCAGATGATCAACTGTGCGTACAATTGCATGTTACAACATAAAGTATTGCAAATACATGCACGCAACCAATCGTTTGTTCAATTTGATATGTATATCAAGTAATGCTTAGGATAGGCTGGTCATTAAATAAATACTGTTTCTTGTACTTGTAGGTCATGTAAACCAAGTGTCGTACTGGACAAGTTGTCAAGGTTGATGATTCCAAACACTGATTTTGCCCTGACCCAGCCCGTTGCTTGAATTATTTCGTGTTGAATCGCATACACAGGCTATGTTATTTCGAACCAGTATAATCTGGACGACAAGAAATTATGACATTAGTACTTTGGTTCTTAAGTGTATGCAAATACCGATCAACTCACCGCGAATCCATTAGCGTTGAGATTCTGGCCTACAGCTAGGGTCTTGAAGTCACATACTCCCTCGTTCATGCATTCGCAGATCTTGACCTTAAAGGAGACCACCGTTTGTGCACCTCGTTCATCACTGACCACGACTTCAATCCTTGAAACATTGAGACTCGACGGTGTCCACTCAAAACGGCCCTCTGAAAGTTAAAACAAGAAAGTTGTTAAATACAGCCACACTGTAAAACAGAGCCATCTATACACAGAGTTTGACCAACCTGGTTCGAGTTGGAAACAATGTGGCGACTACTGCTTTGTTATAGCACTGTTGGAAAGTTGACCATGAAATGGGACTGTGCAATGAACAGTTTGCTAGGGCAGAAAGTTTCTCAGTTCATCATTGCTTTAAAGGGCAATCCAACCTTTACAATAGGTTCATAAAACAAACAAAAATAAGAAAATAATTGCTACCAAGAAAGTAAAGAACGTTAGAAATTGGAGATCACTATAACAATCTGTGAATCTCACAGTAGAAACATCGTCAATGGATTGTGACACAGCCATGGAGAGCTCTCCCGTTTATGGTACACACGTATCATTATTTTTTTGCTGAAGTTACTTCTCCCTTTGGGCACTTATCAAAACATTATGGAAAGCATATTATCATAGGTCCTCTTAAAAGAAAAGACTCTCATGAGTAAAAACATTTTGACAAATTGACATTTTAGTCTTTTTGTTTGTTGAAACAATTGGAAGAAGGTTTTCGGGAACTACGTGACATCACCGATTCAACCAATTTGAAGTTCCCGTACGTATAGTACTTATCATTTGAACAAAATCATGACTTGTTTTATTGTTTTATGCCCGTTTCATTTAAACTTTCACCAATCTGCTTCTCTGACTTTTAGATTTGTTGTCTTGTGAAAAGGTTTGGCAATATTTTCCAACACTTTGCCCAACGTTGTGCCAATCGTGAACCCAACCATCTATTGGGCAATATTTTGACCAGAAGTATTGGTATATGTAAGTACGTGCATAATTGTTTCGTATTTTGCCTAACAAGTAACAGCTAGTGAAGATTGTCCCAACGGGTGGGCTACTGTAGTCGGGCAGTTGAAGGATCACATCTTTGCCCACATTTTGGACTAAATATGAAACAATTATGCACGTGCGAAGTAGGGTACTTATGTTTACCAATAACACTGGGCAAAATATTGCCCAATTGATGATTGGGTTGACTATTGGCACAATGTTGAGCAAAGTCTTGGAAAAATATTGTCCAACCTTTTCATAGTGTATTAGCCTTCATTCAATGCCCATTGCCAGGCATATCAATCCTCATGAAACGATAGGCCATTTGTGTAAGTGTAAATACAATGCATACATCTTCGTGAAGTGCCTCATTACAAATCATTTCAGTAACTGGTTATGGGTAATTGTTTCAATAGTCGAAATGCAAATTGTATCCATTAACTGTTAATTAGCACAGGCAAAAATGTGTGTACTTCCCAACTGCAACTAATGTATGACAAACGCATTATAGCCACTGAAATACAATAACAAATGTTGTTTTGTATTTACCAGAGTCGATAGCTGCACCGTCGGGAACAGAGTCGGCTAAAGTAAAATTGATTATATCGTTTGCATTAGGATCTTCAGCCGTAAACATCAGCTGAACAGTTTCGTTAACCTCAACACAAAGTACGTTGTTTTGCAGAACATTGTTGATGTCAGTGATCATAGTTACGTTCGGCGGGAAATTTTCTGAGAAGGAAAAATAAGATAACAAAGAAATTTATCATTTAATTTTGCAATAACTTCACCACCACGATCTCGATCCCCAGAACCTGATGCAAGCCGAAGATGGCATATTTTCCAAATTTCTACACCTTGCTAAACAAAAAGTTAAGCTGGGCCTACCATCGATGCATACGGATTTGTGGATACATCCATCCCTTCGGTTTGCGGTAGGTAGGAAATGGAAGAAATCGAGATCGCGAAATAAAATAATACCATTCTGATTCTTGCCCTGGATAACTTAAGATGCACTCAGATCAATTATACAATTAAATTCATAAAAAAATATGAACGCTGTTAGATGTGCATGGTTCTTATTTTCAAATTGGCTATATTGTAATACTTCATTTGTTGTTACTTTATGCGTTACCCTCATTTGATATTACCATAATTGATTTTGAATTGTGTTTGACGTAATTTGAACTGCTGAATGGCTATTGACTTGTATACAAGACCCCCATGAAGAACAGTATTTTGAACACTGATGTTGCCCTCCGGTCAAAATAAAACTTAGTCACATCGAATCAAATCCAATTATATTGATGATCTCATGGCTTTATTTATTCCTTATTTTTGTTCTCTTATGCTACGTACATGCCTACAGGACGCATCATTTATATTGTGACATATAACCCTGGAAATTCATTGATGTCAAATCATATGGATTGTGGTGTGAAACTGTCCGATAAAAAGAACACATTGGAGCACATGGAAAGATCGGGTCTAGAAGATAATGTGTTGGAAGTGGTAAATAAAGGAAAGTGGATTGAGATAGATTGGTCATGTGTTTACAAGAGTAGATAATAAACCTGTAAAACGAGCGTGGAATCTGAAAGTGAATGGCATAAGAGAGAAGGAAGACCGAGGATATCACGGACAGATGTGGCGAAGAAAGAAAGCAGTATTAAAGGTTGGTCTAAATGAAGAGGATGCTTGAGACAAGAAGAAGTGGAGGGAAGGAGTGTTATCATGGCGTGAAAGTCAGTACTGATAATCCTTTGTAAGAGGGAAAATGTGATTTCAATAAATTATGATGATGATGATCGATGAATGATGATGATGATGATGATGATGATCAATGACTCCTACATTCTATGTCAGGTGCCAATGAGGCGTCATTTTTTAGGTGAGGACTATAGCCTACTCTGAAAATTATATTATTGTGCAACAAATTATGCAGAAATCGTTCTACCTGCTAACAGATCTATGCTTATCATACTAACCAAGACTTCAGCTAAATATTTATTGTATACAATACCTTCTTGGCTTAGACCTATAGATTCAATGGTTATAGTTATTCCCGAATCTTAGAAGCTCGTCCACATAGGCTGTTGTAAACATGGCAGTTTACTGTGTTATGAAGGTTTTTGTTTTGTAATGTTTAAGTGCATACTGCATTAATGTATTTGTATATTTCTTTGTACGACACACAGATATGCATTGGACGTTTGTTTTGTGAATCTACAAAACTGATTTATTCCCACGTACGTGCAAATCATTATTTAGTGCATAAAAAGAGAAACGCTGTTGTTTAAGCCACTGTGATTTTCCGCTGCAAATTATGTAAACGAGACAAAATGGGAACAAAGCTTAAATCGATACCTAGGTTGGCAAGGTTGTCATCAAATGTATTCCCGGCCTCCATAGTCATAGCTCCCAGTTCTGGGCTTACGGCAAGGTAGTCAAACAAGCACATTTCATCGTCACCGCATGCCGCCCTTGCAGCAGCTGTCTGCTCGGGGTCTTGAGCCAGAAGATCACTCAGGAAAATCGGTGTGTAGTTTGCGGGGTTGTAATAGGTCCAGTTCCTCTTGCCGTACTCGAACAGGGACTCGACCTCACTAACTTGCCCTAGAGTTTGCAATGAAGAAATAAGGCGATTTGGAGGTCATAAAAGGCTATTTTGGCAATAGTTTGAGAGGTGATCATTGACCCATGCATTGTAGTAGGAGCAATGAGGATAATTTGACAACAGGGAAAAAGGTGATTAACAAAAAGTATGGTTAGGACAACAGGGATTTATCTCCGTTTATTTTTTTCTGGGGTTTGCAATGAGGAGATTCCATTTTAGGAAAGACAGATTTTCGACTACCGTTTTAGTAATGATAACCATATGAATAATTATAAAAATGACAAGTTTTTATCCTCGTTTATTTACCCTGGAGTTCCTATTAACTATATATGGAATAATTCAAGTGAATATGTTAACAAAATTCCTGTGGTTAACTGCTCCATATCTTAACGAGGCTTAACCCTATGTTAACTGGGGAGGGGGTCAATTTGACCCCTCCTGTAGTAATTTAGCGACTACTCCGGAACCACGGCAGATATAAAGTTTTCTTTTCGAGTCTTACGCATCTTTTCAAACAATTTTTTTGAAAATTGGATGTAATAGTTACAAAGTCACGTGACCTTTTGTCTTTGCATGTCGGCCCAAAAATCACTGATTTTTGTGATTTGTGTACAAAACATATGGAACTACCATTTTTCCTAAAAAGAGATAAAACATTGGTTATTTGGTCTTGTTTAAAGATTAGGTGTCTGTTTTGGGGTCAAAATAGTTGAATTGTAGTTAGAAATGAAATAAAACAACAAAAACAATAAAATACGTAAGTTAAAAAACAATGAAATACATAAGAAATTATCAAATCAACAGATAACGTGAGGAATTACCTGGCTCTTCCAATTTTTGTTGCCGTATTATTATTCCAAATGGTCTAACGAAAAATATGTAGTGAAAAAGAATGCTAAAATATGAAAAATATATGATTCATGGGTAAAAATGTAAATTTTATGACCTTATTTGCATAAATTACCATAAATTAGCAAATGAGTGATAAGTGAATGTTTCAAAAAATTGAAATAACCATAGTATTCTATACACTTCACTCGACATGCATGCAAATTTTTGCGGCGATCAGCTGTGAAACGGCTGAGGTCTTGGGGAAGGGGTCAAATTGACCCCCCCCCCCCCTCCCCATTAAAAACCTGGTCTGAAATAGCCAGTTAAAATAGGGTTAAGTCTGAGAATTTTCAATCGTAACGCAGTAAAGATCAACTTACATGACTGTCCGAAGTCAAATATCTCCTTGTCCGTGAGGTTTGTGGCTAGCGAATCCTCAAGAGTGGTGCCGTCTCGGAGCAAGAAATCGTCTGAACTATTGCCATTTAAATTACCTGGAGATATGAAAGGAAATTGTTAATTTTCTTAACGCATAATCAAATTTAATGCCTTCGTCTTTGTCTTTTGCCTCTCTTTAGAATTATTTCACTCACCTGTTATTAGAATGCATCGCCCGTGGGTTATAACCTTTTACGTGTGCCCGAAAGGCCTAGGGCATTAGGAGTGACATCGTTCTCAAAGGACGAATGTAACACTTTAACATGCTTCGTGCAACATTGGTTTGTGATCCAGCATTAGATAAAGTAAGATAAACATGATTGCAAAAACACCTGAGGCAACTTCAATAGCCAAGTGCATCACCCATCACCTGTTTAGTATGCGAACAGCTCTTCATTTATCACATGACCAGGCAAGACACCCATATTAGAATGTTACTGTCGTCGAAAATACAACAATTTTATAGGCTGTTGGCATATTTTACCATCCGAAAACTGTCAAATTCTAGAATTTCAGTCGACTTGTTTATATGCATGTGTACAAGCTGTTCCCCTCCTCCCTACACCCGATTCAAAATGATTTGGCAACAGCTCTGTGTAAATGCTCTAGTTTTTAGAGTGTAAAAACTGACTACTTACCCAGAAGACCTCTACCAGGTCCATCTTCATCGTATTCCGGCGGTGCCTCAACAGTCGCGAGAAGAATCCCGTTAGAAAAGGACACGGTGAAAGATGTAGCGGGCGTGTCACCAACCTGAAAGTAAGCATTGACCTTGATTTCCTCCGCAGTGGTTCCATTCTCACGCGTCAATGAAAACGAAGAATCTGCAGAGGCATAGCCGTCTTAGTCACGACAGAGAGAATAATGGAGGGAGTATAATGATAACATTTAATTCTTATAATTTGATTTGATATATGTAAAGCTATTTAAGCCCAAAATATTTTTTTTTGTTGTTATTGTTGATAAACACAAAAATAACTATATGTTACTATTACTACTACTGCTAATAATAATAAAAATAATAAAAGTAATAATAATATACGTAGCAGTAGTAGTAGAAGTACTACTTCTTCTACTGCTACTACCACTACTACTACTATTTATGATAATAGTGATAACAATATTTATACTTATCTAACTCAAATTATGAATCTCTTTGTGCTTTTCCTAGACAAGGAAAGATTGCTTTTAGATAGAAGGGGTGCCTAAATGACCTTAAACAAACATGATAACAGACTTGGCCAAAATAACAACAATACTGATAATATTTAAGCCCCCCCCCCCTTGCCTTTGGAATGGTTGAGGGTACCACCCATCAATTATTCTGTAGGGACCATCCCTATTGCCTGAGAATTACATGACACCCAACAGTTTGTTGTTCCACAAGTGTGCAATAAAACAATCTTTGTTTGCACGGAGAAACGTATACGAAAGTAAATTGGATTGCTCCTCTCTCACCTCCTTCTAACTCGGCAAAGTCGGTTATCTCGTCGGTTCTGTTAATGAGAATCCTCAGGTCCGTTCTGTTGTCACTTAGGGAAAACTCAACCTGTTTATTAAAGCATTTAGAAGAGAACACATTCAGCATGCACACATGTATCACAAACAAATATTTAAAAAATAAGAAAAAATATAAAATGAAGTGTGTACTTTATTTTTCGACAGTAATAAGAATTATTTATCACAATTTTCAATAGATCATTACCAAAAAAGTATGAAAGCATTGTTTTACATACTAACAAAAAGATATTTGGATGTGTGATGGGCAAGAGCAAGTAGAAGCATAGCAAAAATAACATCAAATTTATTGATTGTGTTCACACTTGTACAAGCATTGCTTTTTAGTGGACCTCTCTGTTTTCAACATGTATTTTTTACATTTGTTTTAAATGCTTATAATTGATTTGTAATGTTTTGTTGGAAACATGAATAAATTGAAATTGAAATTGAAATTGAAATTGGCAAGTGCAAAAACTTGTCTAAAATACTAACAGACGGACTACAATATAGCTAGGGTTCCTTGGCTTAATGGAGGACCAACGGACATACTATGATTTGGTAAGGTATGCATATTCTGAAGTTACGAGAATGGCCTTCCATTGTTTTATTTAATCTGGTCATCAATGATTTAGAGTATCTTTCTCTTGTTTTTTTGTTGCTGCCGTAACAAAAACTAAGGAAACTGGAAACAGCTTTTCGACACCTGCTTACGTACAATGCACATGCATATATTACATGAACTTCGCACGCACCACCGCACACCAGAAGTAAGAAGTCCTGCAATTGGATCGAAATTACGCCCAAGAGCTATAGCTACAATAGAGCGTTTGGAAGTATATTGGCGATAGCAAGAGTTCATTGTCTCCCTCTATCTTGTGGTCTGTATATGAAGTTTCCACTGATTTATGTTTCAAAAACATACTAAATGAACCTGTCAATAAGGACCACCTTTCTACAGAGACTGCAATTCTTGTTTCCCTTGCTGTAGTGTCTGTTCATAAAGTTTCTACTGATTTTTCTTTGAAATACATATTAAAGAAACCTGTCAATAAAGATCGCCTGTCTACACATACCACTTTTGTTGTTTCTATCTATAGCAGTCTTTATAGATACAGGTTTCACCTTAAAAGCTTGTTCAGATATGACACAGTAACCTGCAGCGTTTTGTATATAAGTTTAAATGAATGGCATCTTTATGTAACAAAAATCCTACGTGACTCACTTGAGCTTTGTGTTATAACGATACAGAAACGTGAAGCATACGTCCTTCACTTTACGCAATCATAAAAAACGACACAGTTTACCGCTGCATCTCTGAACAAGTGCTAACAGATGTTTACCACTGTAGTGCCCTGCGTAGCAGCGAAACCGGTAAAGACAGTTCCTGTTTCGACGGGCTTGCTATTGTTGAAGGCTTTGCCAGTCCTGGTCTGCAGAACGAATGTATCGTTATTGTTGTACTCCAACATAATGTACTCCCCAAGACCATTGAAAGAATACATTCTTCCATCCAATGTGTTGATGTGGGGGTCGCCCCAGAACCATGCTGTTCATATGACAAGGATAGAAGCAATCTTGCAGTAATTCTTATACAATCATCATCATGATCATCATCATCATCCCTATGATTATTATTAATGCCCATAACACCTGGCGTTTCTTTTTGACCTGGTTAATATCATGCATGTTAAAGACAGTCAGTAGTTATAGCTCTCATGGGGAATTCAACACTGTTCGGGTGTTACCCAATAGGAGGTGCTGTCAGCTAGCACCAGAATTAGTCTTGTTTTATGACCAGCAGGCCTTATGTAGCGTACTGCGTTTTCCACCCATTCCCCCACATGGTAAAGTCATTAGGTCTATATCACTTTTCCCACACCCAGAGATCTCCCAGACGAGGCAGTATATTGCTTGATTGGCCTACAGGTTCGCTGTGTGCAGACCTAATACCTGTACACACGTTAATGATTTTTATCCACCAAATCTGATGTCAGCGAATTATGGCCTTTCACACATGGAAACTGATGAGTGACTTCCTTTCATCGAATCAACTCAGTCAATAGCGACTGCACTATTCATTACGTTCCTATCTTCTACGATCTCTCCTCATGGTCATGCCTCGTAAACAACCACAGCAATTGCTGCCGTGATCCTACCCCGGGCAAATGCGACTCGTGCAAAATAATGTAACTGATAGTATACAAATGATGCATGCAATTGTGTTCATTATATACTATCTACCCACACTCAAGTTGAGGAATGGCGGCTTTGTACGAAAGGCATGCCTTAACAAGAGCGGATAGATTAAAAAAACTTACCAGATCGCGGAGGTCTATATCTTGAGCATGTCGAAGGAGGGCGTCTTTCCTCGTACAAATCACAGAAATCTCCATCAGCTACTTGGCAGCAGTGATACCTTGGGAGCACATCATTTGCTGTATGAACAAAATAAGATAAATCTTAATCAGAACTGCTTATTCCTTTCAACATATATTATTCATCAAATCGTTGTGTTTCATTGTGTTGCTACATTGTTCTTATCAAATATAATGTCTCTTAAAACAATATACATGGGTACAATTTTTGTTCATTCTTGAACCCAAGCAGCTATCAATGTGTCACTAATTTCAGAGTTAAGAACAATTTTCCTTTTGAAAAATCCCTGCATCAACAAAATATGGTCATGCAACAAAATTGATTCAGTATGTGCAGAAATGTTGCCCTTTTCTACCCTGCCCCTGGTATAAACTTTAGGGCTCTGAAGTTATGAAGCCAAACCAAGTAGTAGTAGTAGTAGCAGAAGTAATAGTCCTAGGAGTATAGTAGCAGTAGTAATTGTAGTATTAGTATTATTATTATTAGTAGTAGTAGTATTAGTAGTAGTAGTAGTATTAGTAGTAGTAGAATTAGTAGTAGTAGTAGTAGTAGAGTATAGTATTGGAGGTGGGCATAGTAGGAGTATAGTAGTAGTAGAAGTAGTAGTAGTAGACGGTCGTAGCAGTAGTACGAGTGTAGCAGTAGTAATTGCAGTAGTAGTAGTATTAGGAATTAGTAGTAGCAGTAGTAATAGTCTAATGCGTAGTAGTAGTAGTAGTAGTAGTAGTAGTAGTAGTACAGTATTCATCTAATTCCATTACTACTATTATCATCACTAACATAGCATGAGCACGGATAGTCCAGAGGTAACCCAGGTTTTTTTGATGTATTATTTAAAATTTATTCATTTTTCTTTTTTAATTGTAACTTTCACAACCTGGAAATATTTATCTACAACTACGGTATGCACGTGTTCACTGAGCGAAAAAATGCAAAGCTTATTTACGCTTACTTAATTAATACCGCCTCATATCTGAACGAGGCTTAAAGGTGATTTTCTTTTGAAATCATATAAAATACAACTGTGTAATTCGTCCTTACCAAGCCACCGTTGATAATTGTAGGTATACGCCTCATAATGAGAACTCCACCATAAGTCGATTATGTAGCCAGGTAGAAGCCCAAAGAAGTACGTACATCGGTAGCTACCCCCGAAAGGCAGCCAACGGTGTTGTTGGCAGTATGGGAAGATGAAACCTTGATGAAGATAAAGTGTAGTTCCGATCATGCATAATAATAATGATAATAATAGTTATAATGACAATAGTTTCAGTAGTAGTAGTATCAATATCAATGATATAAATACTGATAATAACAATAATAATAATAACACTGATAATGACAATAATAATACACAATATTTATTAGGCGCTTAAAACTGGTGTCTCTAAGCGCACCATAGTCTGACTAAAAAATTATTTACCAAAACTTATAATAAACACACAACTTATACATCTGTTCTTTATTCAATAAATCATGCATATATAATAATAAAAATAAGAGTGAGATCAAACATACATGAGGTCAAACATAGGATCAAACATAAGATCAAACAAACAAGAAATAGATGGTGTGCACCTCCTTTGACCGACTCACAACTGCAGAATATCATTCATGAATAGCAATTGTGACAATAATGACAATGTACAATAATAGTAGATCCTAATATCAATATCAATAATAATAGTACTGTAATAAGTAATAATAATAATAATGTAATAAGTAATAATAACAATAATTATAATAACAACTAGACTTTAATTCGTCACTTAGACGAATTAGGTGATACGTATGATAATGGTTTACATAACGAATAATGCATTACACGATATATTATTTTGTAAAATGCTTCTCCCATTTATTGCTTCTCCCATTATGATCTATTCAAATGTCAAGATTAGATTGTGTCTCCTTGATCATCATGGATCTAGGAAAGATAGATTGAAACAATATATGACCTTTGACCCTGTGCAGTAACCAGTTACACATTTGACTCTAAAATACATCATGAAGAACACCTTTTGACGATTTTATCTTATTCAAAGAAATGAAAATGTAATTGATAAATGATTATCATCATTATGATAATGATGATCATGATCATGATCATAAGCGCGATCATGACATCTTATTGAAAAAAAATGAGGGTTGATTTAGATAGCATATAGTCTCAGCTACAACATATTCAAAAATCAACAAAATCCAAGCAGAAATAACGGCGATATTGCTCGCAAAAGACAGGAATGTAGACTCCAGATTTGAGAAAAAGTCATTTCCCATAGGGATTACACCCAGAAATTAATGGATTAAGTGAAAATAGGGTAATAATAAAGTAAAAAGGGTTATTTATGACATTATTTGCGAATCTACGTGATTAAACAATCAAAGGAGATGGTACAGTGAAGGTCAAAAGGAAAAAAAAGTGGAGCAAAAAATTGTTTGAGACACCCGGACTCGAACCAGGGATCTCGAGGTTGGAAGTCAAGTGCGTTACCGATATACCAAAACATCTCCCATAGCGATTACACGTAAACGGGAAATGGAATTCAGAAATCCTACTTTGCAAGTGAAATATCAGCATGATCCCGGCATCTAATCGAAAAAATAAAGGGCACACTTGTGATAGCTTATTGTCTCAGCTACAACATATCCGAAGCTCAGCGAAAACGAAGCTAAAACAACGGAGATTTTGCTCGCGAAAGACAGGAGTGTAGAATCCAGTTTTGAGAAAAAGTCATGTCCCATAGAGAATACACGCAAAATGCGAAAAATTGACATGCCTCCTTTAATCGCAAAAATACACCATGATACTTTTGTCAAAAATAAAAATTGTGAATACTACATTTGTAGAAAATTGTCTCAGCTAGAACATATCAAAATTAAAAAGAAAATTGATCCATATTTACAGAGATACAATCAATTTTCCAAAAATATGCTGACGTCATAATATGCAAATTGAAATTTTGAGTTTGAAGGCCATTATGATGACGTCATGAGTTAATTGAGGATAAAATGAGACATGAAATCATATCTGCAACTCATAATCTATCCAAATATGAAAAAATATTAGGAGTTTCTATCTATCCTAAAGAGTTACAATGAATTTTATATAGGCATGTTTTTGCCCATGTATTGTGGATAAAGATAACGCAAATCCGCGCGTGCTGTCAACTTTGACGGACGCTCATTGCGTTAATAAAAGGTGAACAAATTATCAAAATGCTTGGAAAAATGTACCGAATATGATGACAGAAAAAAATCGGCGATTCTATGTTGCAAAATGCCAGTACGCGCGAAAACGCGCGCGCATGCGCGTGTGCGTAATTTTTTTTAAAATGCTCCATATGACCTGAAACGTATGCAAAAAAAATTTAAGACGATTTTGAGCAATTTAAAATTTTACGCGCGCGTTAACGCGCGCACAAACGCGTACGCGCATTTTTGCGTGCATTTATTGACCTGAAATTGACCGGTCGGATATTGATCTTAATCATGATAAATATGAATGAAAAATTACTATCCGTTATGAAGATATGATCATTAGTTGATTTTCACAAAATGGCGCCTGGATGACGTCACGATGACTTTGAGTCTTTGAAAAGTCACGCAGTTCTAAGTTAGACTAAGATCTATCATCATTGAAAGTTTCATGACAATGGCTTTATTCAGTCTTGAGATATCCTGCGAACAAATTCGAGGAAGAATAATAAAAATAAATAATAAAGAAAAATCTTGACGAAATCAAAAGGTGATACGTTGACTTCGTTACGTATCACCTAATAATGATGCTCGGTACCTAGCTTGAAAAACACGTTGGCCAAGCCTTACAATGCTTATATGAATGTGTATTCAAGTGAAAGTTTTAATTGAAAATCTTGTATTCGTTATCGATGTATCGGTGAAGTTTGAAACAGCTTGAATACGCCGGTTTCAAAGTGTTGTTTGCAAGCGATGCAACAAGATGTCAAACTCAGCCTCTGATAGCAATATTGAAAGTAAGTTATTTTTAGAGTGGACTTGCCCTTTAATACGCCGGTTCAAAGTGTTTTTTGTGAGTGACGTGAAAAAAATTGCACCTCTAATAGCAAATGGACAGTAGACTCGAGGACTTAATTGTGCAAACTTACCAAAGAAAATACTATTTCGCACAGACAGCTCTGATTGGTCAAACAGGTAATTGCAGAAACGATATCTTCGATCAACATTGGCCTGCCAAACAGAACACGGACATGGAGGTGTATATACAAGTCGTAACCACAAGGGTGGCCAGAGGGTGGCTTGGTCTTCGAGGTACCAGTTAGAGCAAAACAGACCTGAGTTAACGAATGTGCTTGGGTTGTTGTCGAGTCTGTAAATCAGTACTCCCTGCAATTACAAAGGAGAAAGAAATTGGATATGTATACAGGCTCATTCAGATATTACGATTCTAATCAGCACCAACAAAAAGAGACAAAAACAAATTAAACAATCCCCGTCCCCAAAACCAATAAAAAAAAAACAGCCACAATATTTTTATTGTTTTTTAAGGGGGAAGGTATAAAATGAGAAATGGCAACGGCGTGTTACATAAGGTCCTATGCATACTAACTTAGCTGTGGGTTATAATATACCGGTATAGGCCAAAGACAAGGGTCACTTAAAACTTATGTTTATGGCAAACCATTTTCTGTATATACAATGTCATTATCATACATCTAAAATCATAAGATTGTAACGGTAAGTATGTTGATGTATATGGAGTAAATAGATATAGATATCAAATCAAATCACATCAAATTGATGCACGCGCACAATACCTATATAAGCTAGGACAAAATACATTTTGCCCTCTGGTTTTAATGTCTATTGGACATTAAAACCAGAGGACTTAAAGTCAATACAAAGACCGAGGAATGTGATGGGCAAAATTGAGAAACTAGACTCCATACAATGATAATGATAACATTAAATGACCCTCTTTTGTGAGCTTTAATATATATATGCTCATCTTCTAGTGTGATTTACCTGGACCTACCCAAGGCCATTCAATATCATATAATTACTGTATATACCTGAGTCCCTGACTGTGATCCAATAGACTGGTCTGGTTTGTAGCTTTCGTTAAGATCGGATTCTAGTAACCGGTTCACCCATGTATACTTAGAATTGTAACCAATCCTTACTGGAACCGCTTTGGATTGGGGATTCCAGCTGAAACTACCTTGCTCATAGAACATCAGTACGCCTGTTCTTGCTCCGTTAGTAAATACTATTGCCTGGTACGTCGCCATCTGCAATGCCGAGTGAATTGGAAGGAGGTAGCCAGAATAGAGAATGAAAAATAGCTAGGTCATTGGGTCAATAAATATAAAAATCTTTTTTTTTCTTCAATTTTTAACGTATTTGACGCATTGACACAGATGTGACATGTGTAAGACAAAAGGTTGTTTCAGAAAAAAAAAGATAAACTTGTATGAACTTTTGATAACCTTTGTATGGACTTTGTATGGAATTTGTAACATTCAGTTTGACGTATGATCGAATTATCTCACCTCTTCCCCAGCAGTTGAACCGGGAGGTTGAAAGTCCTTCCAGGTAAACATCACAGCAGTGCTAAGCGTATTAATGACGTCATTGTTATCCGCGCCCCATGGGCTTGCCACTAATGTTCTTAGTCTGTTCCTCAGGTCTGAGAAAAATATTGCATCGGTGCTGCTTTCGAACACCTTGAAAAACATGAAAATGAGCTTTAAAATTTTAGATATAAGACTCATGACAAACAGACTAGGTATTTTGATCACACTTTACTCCATCTAGAATTAGATGGAACTTCGACTGCGCGCAGTCGAAAGTGATGCCTCCGTCATATAGAGCAATTTTACAAACCAAAGTGGAAGAAATTTTTTCAAATTCAAGTTCGGTTGTAATCCATTAACAGGTTCTCAGAATATCATGATTACAAGCTATTTCTCATATACATGTATGACCCTTTGATCTTTGACCTCAGCATGACCCCAAATGCAAGAGTTTGATGGTAATCCATCCATCGGTTCTAATGATAATGCAATCACAAGCTATTTTTGCATACATAATGAGCCCTGTGACCTTTCACCTTTGACCCCCAAAATCTGATCAATTCATTGGCTCTGCAAGTTACATACATGTTTGGTAGAAATCCATCGGTCGGTTCTTAAGATAACACGATCACGAGAACGGGACATACGTACATACAAACCGGACGTACGGACGGACAGATAACCCAAAAACATAATGCTTCCGGCTTCTTCGTAACGGAGGCATAAAAAGGTTTAATTTATGCCAATTAATGTTTATAAACAAGCTTTTTAAATATCTAACACTATAAATGCTACCTCAGTAATTTGAAGATTTTGTACAGAATCTCCTATTTACTTTATAATAAAAAATAAAATTAGGAACTGAAACGTGAAGAAAAAATGGAAACTCATTTCAATTTTTGTTTAAATAGTTTTATACATAAAATTTGGCATTGTAGATATCATCAGCAATGGTGATGAATTACCTACACCTTTTTTTTTAAATGAGAAAAAACACTTGTCACATAAAGTGTTAAAAATGGGGTCGCATAGTGCACTTTCTATGCCTCATATGCACAGTTGCTCGTTTGACACATGTGCTATTCCAAACAAAATTGAGAGAAGTATTGCCTTTTGCAATGTTAATGGCTTTGCAATTCCATAATGACAGTTAAAAAATCTACAAGCCTTTTGCTATGACTGTCCCATGATATCTGTGTTGAAGGGAGCTTATATGTGTGGCACAAAGAATTACCTGATAATATACCTGATAATAGGCCTATGTACTCGAGATGCATACACACTTCATGATAAATACTTGGGCTGCAAACATCCCTGATAATATATACTCAAGCTGCATACATACCTGATAATATATACTCGGGCTGCATACATACCTGATAATATATACTCGGGCTGCATACATACCTGATAATATATACTCGGGCTGCATACATACCTGATAATATATACTCGGGCTGCATACATACCTGATAATATATACTCGGGCTGCATACATACCTGATAATATATACTCGGGCTGCATACATACCTGATAATATATACTCGGGCTGCATACATACCTGATAATATATACTCGGGCTGCATACATACCTGATAATATATACTCGGGCTGCATACATACCTGATAATATATACTCGGGCTGCGTACATACCTGATAATATATACTCGGGCTGCATACATACCTGATAATATATACTCGGGCTACATACATACCTGATAATATATACTCGGGCTGCATACATACCTGATAATATATACTCGGGCTGCATACATACCTGATAATATATACTCGAGCTGCATACATACCTCATGATATAAACTTGGGCTGCATATATACATACCTCATGATATAAACTCGTGCTGCATACACACCTCATTATATATACTCGTGCAGACCTCATGATATAAACTCGTGCTGCATACACACCTCATTATATATACTCGTGCAGACCTCATGATATAAACTTGTGCTGCATACATACCTCACGATATATACTTGGGCTGCATACATACCTCATGATTTATACTCGTGCTGCATACATACCTCATGATATATACTTGGGCTGCATACATACCTCATGATTTATACTCAGGCCGCATACATACCTCATGATATAAACTCGTGCTGCATACATACCTCATAATATATGCTCGTGCTGCATACATACCTCATGATATATGCTCGTGCCGCATACATACCTCATGATATAAACTCGTGCTGCATACATACCTCATGATATAACCTTGGGCTGCCAATATAAGCGTCGACAGGTGCCCCAAAAACGGCAATAGCAGGATCTGATACGGTTAGATCTCTTAACTCAAATCTGGAAGGATTTGTAAATTGAGTCAGCATCATTCTTGTAGGACGTTGCTTGGAAAAATGGATAATTCCTGTTGTTGTGACCTAAAATTTTCAAAAGAAAAAGGAATTAGAAAATGAAAGAGATGGTCGGTACTACGAAATTAAAGAATATAGCAGCAAATACAGTACATACTGAAGCTTCAGGTCTTGCACTTATCTGACTTAAACGCAACGATGCACAGAAGACAGAAATTGGACAATAATTAAAGAAATAAAACCCAATATTTTAGATTTCATCTATACATTGGAAACAAATTACCTTTAAATGTCAAAAACTGTCAGATTGTTAACCAATTCAAAACTTGTCTTAAGACACATTTATTCAAAACTGCTTTTGATGATAAACTTACTCTGTTCACACTTATGTATAGACTTCCGTGGTAAGCAATTTATAAGCACCATTTTTTAATTATTATTATTATTGAGGTACTTCATCAAGCACCTCTAACTCTGATTATTCTAAATTACACAAAGCTCGACTTCTCAATTTTAAAAGATCTGTGGATATTTTAGTAATTTGTTTTAAACATGAACTATCTCCGAGCTGGTTTATACCCCTAATAATCAGCCCAGCTCAGTGTTGATTCAGAGTTATACCTTAACTTTGAAAACAACCAGCGGATACAAGAAGAAAAAGAATGACAAAGCATGGAGGTATTATCCAAAAAAAGAATCTGTTTCATGACAAGTTAAGCTCCCAGTTTAAGGATAGGAATTCATTTGTGTTCAATACCCTAAATGAGTGATTAATATTATTTTATTCATGATACAGTTAGTTCATTCTAATCATCATCAATGACCACAAAATTACCTTTTTTTTTCTATACAATAAGAGTGCACGCACAAATGCCATAAATGCTCCATCTTATTTTTGATAGACAAGATGAAACCTTGAGATTCATGATTATAATCAGTGATATTTTCATGACATCTCCTGTTTCAGACCTGCCAACCTCTGGAGTTCAAAAACTGTATTCTTTAATACCAAAAGTTGTATTTTGCTGACAAAAGTTGTATTCTTAAAAATAAACACGGACTGTTACGCGGATCAATGCCTCTTACAGTTCCTACATACAGGAAGAATTTTTTTATGGATCATTGGTTGAATATATGCATGATTTTGTCACGACTGGTGTGTTCGATGAACCAATGAACATCCCCAAATTGCCGATGTGAGATGCTTTATAGGACAGAATGGGCATTTTGCCATTGAAAATGGCACACACACACACACAAAATACCCCCACAACAAAATTATTTAAAAAAAAAAAAAAAAAAAAAAAAAATCTTTTTTTTTTTTTTTTTTTAAATCGTATTTTATTGAGGAAAATCGTACTGTCGTATTTGCTTCTAAAAATCGTACTAAATACGACTAAATCGTACTGGTTGGCAGGTCTGCTGTTTGCTCACATAACTTTGTTTAAAGATTTCTTTTTTTAACCCTGTGAAATATACAAAAACAGCGATCAACATAACATATTTACATTACAAAGTAAATTAGGCTCGTTAAGATAAGGCGGGGTAAACCCAGGCAAAATTAATTCCCACATGTTTTTAAAAACATGTTATTAAATGACAATAATGGTCATACAGAAAATAACTTAGCCATGTGTCAAAGCATACAGAAGTTTAAAGCGCAGATTAAACTTTGCATGCATCATCACATACAACCGCTTCATATTTGAAACGAGGCTTGATTGAAGAGGAATGAGAAGTTGAGCTTACCGTCAGGAAGGAGTACAATGAATTCTCGCCTATAGGTATTCCAGTTTCTATTTCCACAGTTATGAAATCGAGTTGAGCTGCCTGGAAAGACGTTTCCTGGATAGAATCTTCACATGAAAAATAGAGTTCTGGTGGAGGAGTGGTTGGTGTGGTTCCCAGTGTTGTTCCAGGTGTTGTAGCTGGCGTTGTCACAGGTGTTGTTCCAGGTGTTGTTCCTTTGGAGAAAAAAATGTTATATTCATTACTAAAGAACTTTACACCTATATTCAAGTTTCTGCGCTAAATTTTACATGGTTATCAGTTGCTGTTTGGCATTGGAAATGACATATACCAGGTGTGACAAATGTTCAAATCTGCTGACAGAGGCAATAACCCTATGACATTCAGAGAACCCAAATCCTTGAAAGTACATTAGTTTTTCTACATTTAAACCCCAAACAAAATTTGACCTAACCTGGTGTTGTGCCTGGTGTAGTACCTGGTGTTGTGCCTGGTGTTGTTCCAGGTGTCGTAGCTGGCGTTGTCACGGATGTTGTTCCAGGTGTTGTTCCTTTGGAAAAAATGAATGTTATATTCATTACTAAAGAACTTTACACCTATATTCAAGTTTCCACGCTTAATTTTACATGGATATCAGTTGCTGTTTGGCATTGGACATGACAAATGTTCACACTTCTTACAGAGGCACTGGCTATACGACATTCAGAGAACCCAACTCCTTGTAAGTACAGAAGGTGTCTAGCTCTAAACCCTTAACAAAATTTGACCCCAACCTGGTGTTGTTCCAGGTGTTGTTCCGGGTGTTGTTGCAGGTGTTGTAGCTGGTTCCAGGCGTTATTCCAGGTGTTGTTCCGGCTGTCGTTCCTGGGGTTGTTGCAGGTGTTGTAGCTGGAGTGGTTCCAGGTGTTGTTCCGGGAGTTGTATTGATAAAGAACTAAATACCTATATTCAAGATATCTGCGCTGTGTTTACTTGATTATCAGTTGCTGTTTGGCTTTGGAAATGACAAATGTTCACACTTCTTACAAAGGCACTGGCCACATGACATTCAGAAAACCCAACTCCTTTAAAGTACAGTAATGTGTCTCTCTTTAAAACCAAAAAAAAATTTGACCTTACCTGGTGTGGTGCCTTGTGTAGTACCTGGTGTTGTGCCTGGTGTTGTTCCAGGTGTTGTTCCAGGTGTTGTAGCTGGCGTTGTCACAGGCGTTGTTCCAGGTGTTGTTCCGGCTGTCGTTCCTGGGGTTGTTGCATGGGTTGTAGCTGGAGTGGTTCCAGGTGTTGTTCCGGCTGTCGTTCCTGGGGTTGTTGCAGGGGTTGTAGCTGGAGTGGTTCCAGGTGTTGTTCCGGGAGTTGTTCCTGAGGGAAAACATCAAAAGTTATATGTATTGATGTAGAACTAAATAAGATATTTGCGCTTAGTTTACTTGATTTTCAGTTGCTGTTTGGCTTTGGAAATGACAAATGTTCACACTTCTTACAAAGGCACTGGCCACATGACATCCAGAAAACCCAACTCCTTTAAAGTACAGTAATGTTTCTCTCTTTAAAACCCAAAAAAAATTGACCTTACCTGGTGAAGTGCCTGGTGTAGTACCTGATGTTGTGCCTGGTGTAGTACCTGGTGTTGTGCCTGGTGTTGTTCCAGGCGTTGTTCCAGGTGTTGTTCCGGCTGTCGTTCCTGGGGTTGTTGCAGGTGTTGTAGCTGGAGTGGTTCCAGGTGTTGTTCCGGGAGTTGTTCCTGAGGGAAAACATCAAAAGTTATATGTATTGATATAGAACTAAATACCTATATTCAAGATATCTGCGCTGTGTTTACTTGATTATCAGTTGCTGTTTGGCTTTGGAAATGACAAATGTTCACACTTCTTACAAAGGCACTGGCCACATGACATTCAGAAAACCCAACTCCTTTAAAGTACAGTAATGTGTCTCTCTTTAAAACCCAAAAAAAATTGACCTTACCTGGTGTGGTGCCTGGTGTAGTACCTGGTGTTGTGCCTGGTGTTGTTCCAGGCGTTGTTCCAGGTGTTGTTCCGGCTGTCGTTTCTGGGGTTGTTGCAGGTGTTGTAGCTGGAGTGGTTCCAGGTGTTGTTCTGGGAGTTGTTCCTGAGGGAAAACATCAACAGTTATATGTATTGATATAGAGCTAAAAAAGATATCTGCACTTAGTTTACTTGATTTTCAGTTGCTGTTTGGCTTTGGATATGACAAATGTTCACACTTCTTACAAAGGCACTGGCCACATGACATTCAGAAAACTCAACTTCTTTAAAGTACAGTAATGTGTCTCTCTTTAAAACCAAAAAAAAATTTGACCTTACCTGGTGTGGTGCCTGGTGTAGTACCTGGTGTTGTGCCTGGTGTGGTGCCTGGTGTAGTACCTGGTGTTGTGCCTGGTGTTGTTCCAGGCGTTGTTCCAGGTGTTGTTCCGGCTGTCGTTCCTGGGGTTGTTGCAGGTGTTGTGGCTGGAGTGTTTCCAGGTGTTGTTCCGGGAGTTGTTCCTGAGAAAATAATTGTTAGGTACATTTCATTTCATGCCAGGAATTTGACCTTTACTTGATTCAAAATGTTAAATCTAGCAAAAACTCCTCAAAACTATGAAATTTAGAACACATACACATTCATTACGATTTATCTTTCAAAAGAATTTAAATATCCAAATATCAAAAGCTTGTTCTGTGACAGAGCTTTTAGATATGAAGAATAATCAGATTCACACCTGTTACTGTGACAACGAGAAGACAAGTGCCAATGTTTCCTGCACTATCTGTAGACGAGCAGTTCACAGTGGTGTCCCCTAGTAGAAATATATCTTGGAATGAATGGGAGCAATTCACATCTAGATCAAAATCCACATTATCTGTTGCCGTTGATTCCAGCATAACAGTAGATGATGAATTGAGTCCCTCATCCGTAGTAGAAGATATATTTGGGCAGTTCAGAATAGGTGCTTCATCATCTGTAATGTAACAGAAAATTAGAAAAATTAAATCAATAGATATGTTAAGAGAATGCTATTATGTTTGCCTCTTTTGAGGTGATAATATCTTGAAAAAAAAGAGATATAGAGTCGAGAAAATAATTGTTAGATACATTTCATTTCATGGCAGGAATTTGACCTTTACTTGATTCAAAATGTTAAATCTAGCAAACACTCCTCAAAACTATGAATTTTAGAACACATACACATTCATTACGATTTATCTTTCAAAAGAATTTAAATATCCAAAAATCAAAAGCTTGTTCTGTGACAGAGCTTTTAGATATGAAGAATTATCAGATTCACACCTGTTACTGTGACAACGAGAAGACAAGTGCCAGTGTTTCCTGCACCATCTGTAGACGAGCAGTTCACAGTGGTGTCCCCTAGTAGAAATATATCTTGGAATGAATGGGAGCAATTCACATCTAGATCAAAATCCACATTATCTGTTGCAGTTAATTCCAGCATAACAGTAGATGATGAATTGAGTCCTTCATCCGTAGTAGAAGATATATTTGAGCAGTTCAGAATAGGTGGTTCATCATCTGTAATGTAACAGAAATTCAGAAAAATTACATCAATAGATATGTTAAGTGAATGGTATTATGTTTGCCTCTTTTGAGGTGATAATATCTTGAAAAAGAAGAAATATAGAGTCGACAAAATAATTGTTAGATACATTTCATTTCCTGACCAGGTAGTCTTTCCATGATTCTAAATGTTACATCAAGCAAAAACTCCAGAAAACTATGAATTTTAGAACACATTCTAATCCATTACTTGATTATCAGTTGCTGTTTGGCTTTGGAAATAACAAATGTTCACACTTCTTACAAAGGCACTGGCCACAAGACATTCAGAAAACCCAACTTCTTTAAAGTACAGTAATGTGTCTCTCTTTAAAACCAAAAAAAAATTTGACCTTACCTGGTGTGGTGCCTGGTGTAGTACCTGGTGTTGTGCCTGGCGTGGTGCCTGGTGTAGTACCTAGTGTTGTGCCTAGTGTTGTCACAGGCGTTGTTCCAGGTGTTGTTCCAGCTGTCGTTCCAGGTGTTGTTCCGGGAGTTGTTCCTGAAGGAAACCATCAATAGTTATATGTATTGATATAGAACTAAATACCTATATTCAAGATATCTGCGCTGTGTTTACTTGATTATCAGTAGCTGTTTGTCTTTGGAAATGACAAATGTTCACACTTCTTACAAAGGCACTGGACACATGACATTCAGAAAACCCAACTTCTTTTGGGGAAGTAATGTGTCTCTCTTTAAAACCAAAAAATTTTTTGACCTTACCTGGTGTGGTGCCTGGTGTAGTACCTGGTGTTGTGCCTGGCGTGGTGCCTGGTGTAGTACCTTGTGTTGTGCCTGGTGTTGTCACAGGCGTTGTTCCAGGTGTTGTTCCGGCTGTCGTTCCAGGTGTTGTTCCAGGAGTTGTTCCTGAGGGAAACCATCAATAGTTATATGTATTGATATAGAACTAAATACCTATATTCAAGATATCTGCGCTGTGTTTACTTGATTATCAGTAGCTGTTTGTCTTTGGAAAAGACAAATGTTCACACTTCTTACAGAGGCACTGGACACATGACATTCAGAAAACCCAACTTCTTTAAAGTACAGTAATGTGTCTCTCTTTAAAACCAAAAAAAAATTTGACCTTACCTGGTGTGGTGCCTGGTGTAGTACCTGGTGTTGTGCCTGGCGTGGTGCCTGGTGTAGTACCTGGTGTTGTGCCTGGTGTTGTCACAGGCGTTGTTCCAGGTGTTGTTCCGGCTGTCGTTCCAGGTGTTGTTCCAGGAGTTGTTCCTGAGGGAAACCATCAATAGTTATATGTATTGATAAAGAACTAAATACCTATATTCAAGATATCTGCGCTGTGTTTACTTCATTATCAGTAGCTGTTTGTCTTTGGAAATGACAAATGTTCACACTTCTTACAAAGGCACTGGACACATGACATTCAGAAAACCCAACTCCTTTAAAGTACAGTAATGTGTCTCTCTTTAAAACCAAAAAAAAATTTGACCTTACCTGGTGTGGTGCCTGGTGTAGTACCTGGTGTTGTGCCTGGCGTGGTGCCTGGTGTAGTACCTAGTGTTGTGCCTGGTGTTGTCACAGGCGTTGTTCCAGGTGTTGTTCCGGCTGTCGTTCCAGGTGTTGTTCCAGGAGTTGTTCCTGAGGGAAACCATCAATAGTTATATGTATTGATAAAAAACTAAATACCTATATTCAAGATATCTGCGCTGTATTTACTTCATTATCAGTAGCTGTTTGTCTTTGGAAATGACAAATGTTCACACTTCTTACAAAGGCACTGGACACATGACATTCAGAAAACCCAACTCCTTCAAAGTACAGTAATGTGTCTCTCTTTAAAACCAAAAAAAAAATTTGACCTTACCTGGTGTGGTGCCTGGTGTAGTACCTGGTGTTGTGCCTGGCGTGGTGCCTGGTGTAGTACCTGGTGTTGTGCCTGGTGTTGTCACAGGCGTTGTTCGAAGTGTTGTTCTGGCTGTCGTTCCTGGGGTTGTTGCAGGTGTTGTAGCTGGAGTGGTTCCAGGTGTTGTTCCGGGAGTTGTTCCAGGTGTTGTTCCGGGAGTTGTTCCTGAGGGAAACCATCAATAGTTATATATTGATATAGAACTAAATACCTATATACAAGATATCTGTGCTGTGTTTACTTGATTATCAGTTGCTGTTTGTCTTTGGAAATGACAAATGTTCACATTTCTTACAAAGGCACTGGCCACATGACATTCAGAAAACCCAACTCCTTTAAAGTACAGTAATGTGTCTCTCTTTAAAACCAAAAAAAATTTGACCTTACCTGGTGTGGTGCCTGGTGTAGTACCTGGTGTTGTGCCTGGTGTTGTTCCAGGTGTTGTTCCAGGTGTTGATCCGGCTGTCGTTCCTGGGGTTGTTTCAGGGGTTGTAGCTGGAGTGGTTCCAGGTGTTGTTCCGGGAGTTGTTCCTAAGGGAAAACATCAAAAGTTATATGTATTGATATAGAACTAAATACCTATATTCAAGATATCTGCGCTGTCTTTACTTGATTATCGGTAGCTGTTTGGCTTTGGAAATGACAAAAGTTCACACTTCTTACAAAGGCACTGGCCACATGACATTCAGAAAACCCAACCCCTTTAAAGTACAGTAATGTGTCTCTCTTTAAAACCAAAAAAAATTTGACCTTACCTGGTGTGGTACCTGGTGTAGTACCTGGTGTTGTGCCTGGTGTTGTTCCAGGCGTTGTTCCAGGTGTTGATCCGGCTGTCGTTCCTGGGGTTGTTTCAGGGGTTGTAGCTGGAGTGGTTCCAGGTGTTGTTCCGGGAGTTGTTCCTGAGGGAAAACATCAAAAGTTATATGTATTGATATAGAACTAAATACCTATATTCAAGATATCTGCACTGTCTTTACTTGATTATCGGTAGCTGTTTGGCTTTGGAAATGACAAAAGTTCACACTTCTTACAAAGGCACTGGCCACATGACATTCAGAAAACCCAACCCCTTTAAAGTACAGTAATGTGTCTCTCTTTAAAACCAAAAAAATTTGACCTTACCTGGTGTGGTGCCTGGTGTAGTACCTGGTGTTGTGCCTGGTGTTGTTCCAGGCGTTGTTCCAGGTGTTGATCCGGCTGTCGTTCCTGGGGTTGTTGCAGGGGTTGTAGCTGGAGTGGTTCCAGGTGCTGTTCCGGGAGTTGTTCCTGAGGGAAAACATCAAAAGTTATATGTATTGATATAAAACTTAATAACTATATTCAAGATATCTGCGCTGTGTTGACTTGATTATCGGTTGCTGTTTGGCTTTGGAAATGACAAATGTTTACACTTCTTACAAAGACACTGGCCACATGACATTCAGAAAACCCAACTCCTTTAAAGTACAGTAATGTGTCTCTCTTTAAAACCAAAAAAAAATTTGACCTTACCTGGTGTGGTGCCTGGTGTAGTACCTGGTGTTGTGCCTGGTGTGGTGCCTGGTGTAGTACCTGGTGTTGTGCCTGGTGTTGTTCCAGGCGTTGTTCCAGGTGTTGTTCCGGCTGTCGTTCCTGGGGTTGTTGCAGGTGTTGTGGCTGGAGTGTTTCCAGGTGTTGTTCCGGGAGTTGTTCCTGAGAAAATAATTGTTAGGTACATTTCATTTCATGCCAGGAATTTGACCTTTACTTGATTCAAAATGTTAAATCTAGCAAAAACTCCTCAAAACTATGAAATTTAGAACACATACACATTCATTACGATTTATCTTTCAAAAGAATTTAAATATCCAAATATCAAAAGCTTGTTCTGTGACAGAGCTTTTAGATATGAAGAATAATCAGATTCACACCTGTTACTGTGACAACGAGAAGACAAGTGCCAATGTTTCCTGCACTATCTGTAGACGAGCAGTTCACAGTGGTGTCCCCTAGTAGAAATATATCTTGGAATGAATGGGAGCAATTCACATCTAGATCAAAATCCACATTATCTGTTGCCGTTGATTCCAGCATAACAGTAGATGATGAATTGAGTCCCTCATCCGTAGTAGAAGATATATTTGGGCAGTTCAGAATAGGTGCTTCATCATCTGTAATGTAACAGAAAATTAGAAAAATTAAATCAATAGATATGTTAAGAGAATGCTATTATGTTTGCCTCTTTTGAGGTGATAATATCTTGAAAAAAAAGAGATATAGAGTCGAGAAAATAATTGTTAGATACATTTCATTTCATGGCAGGAATTTGACCTTTACTTGATTCAAAATGTTAAATCTAGCAAACACTCCTCAAAACTATGAATTTTAGAACACATACACATTCATTACGATTTATCTTTCAAAAGAATTTAAATATCCAAAAATCAAAAGCTTGTTCTGTGACAGAGCTTTTAGATATGAAGAATTATCAGATTCACACCTGTTACTGTGACAACGAGAAGACAAGTGCCAGTGTTTCCTGCACCATCTGTAGACGAGCAGTTCACAGTGGTGTCCCCTAGTAGAAATATATCTTGGAATGAATGGGAGCAATTCACATCTAGATCAAAATCCACATTATCTGTTGCAGTTAATTCCAGCATAACAGTAGATGATGAATTGAGTCCTTCATCCGTAGTAGAAGATATATTTGAGCAGTTCAGAATAGGTGGTTCATCATCTGTAATGTAACAGAAATTCAGAAAAATTACATCAATAGATATGTTAAGTGAATGGTATTATGTTTGCCTCTTTTGAGGTGATAATATCTTGAAAAAGAAGAAATATAGAGTCGACAAAATAATTGTTAGATACATTTCATTTCCTGACCAGGTAGTCTTTCCATGATTCTAAATGTTACATCAAGCAAAAACTCCAGAAAACTATGAATTTTAGAACACATTCTAATCCATTACTTGATTATCAGTTGCTGTTTGGCTTTGGAAATAACAAATGTTCACACTTCTTACAAAGGCACTGGCCACAAGACATTCAGAAAACCCAACTTCTTTAAAGTACAGTAATGTGTCTCTCTTTAAAACCAAAAAAAAATTTGACCTTACCTGGTGTGGTGCCTGGTGTAGTACCTGGTGTTGTGCCTGGCGTGGTGCCTGGTGTAGTACCTAGTGTTGTGCCTAGTGTTGTCACAGGCGTTGTTCCAGGTGTTGTTCCAGCTGTCGTTCCAGGTGTTGTTCCGGGAGTTGTTCCTGAAGGAAACCATCAATAGTTATATGTATTGATATAGAACTAAATACCTATATTCAAGATATCTGCGCTGTGTTTACTTGATTATCAGTAGCTGTTTGTCTTTGGAAATGACAAATGTTCACACTTCTTACAAAGGCACTGGACACATGACATTCAGAAAACCCAACTTCTTTTGGGGAAGTAATGTGTCTCTCTTTAAAACCAAAAAATTTTTTGACCTTACCTGGTGTGGTGCCTGGTGTAGTACCTGGTGTTGTGCCTGGCGTGGTGCCTGGTGTAGTACCTTGTGTTGTGCCTGGTGTTGTCACAGGCGTTGTTCCAGGTGTTGTTCCGGCTGTCGTTCCAGGTGTTGTTCCAGGAGTTGTTCCTGAGGGAAACCATCAATAGTTATATGTATTGATATAGAACTAAATACCTATATTCAAGATATCTGCGCTGTGTTTACTTGATTATCAGTAGCTGTTTGTCTTTGGAAAAGACAAATGTTCACACTTCTTACAGAGGCACTGGACACATGACATTCAGAAAACCCAACTTCTTTAAAGTACAGTAATGTGTCTCTCTTTAAAACCAAAAAAAAATTTGACCTTACCTGGTGTGGTGCCTGGTGTAGTACCTGGTGTTGTGCCTGGCGTGGTGCCTGGTGTAGTACCTGGTGTTGTGCCTGGTGTTGTCACAGGCGTTGTTCCAGGTGTTGTTCCGGCTGTCGTTCCAGGTGTTGTTCCAGGAGTTGTTCCTGAGGGAAACCATCAATAGTTATATGTATTGATAAAGAACTAAATACCTATATTCAAGATATCTGCGCTGTGTTTACTTCATTATCAGTAGCTGTTTGTCTTTGGAAATGACAAATGTTCACACTTCTTACAAAGGCACTGGACACATGACATTCAGAAAACCCAACTCCTTTAAAGTACAGTAATGTGTCTCTCTTTAAAACCAAAAAAAAATTTGACCTTACCTGGTGTGGTGCCTGGTGTAGTACCTGGTGTTGTGCCTGGCGTGGTGCCTGGTGTAGTACCTAGTGTTGTGCCTGGTGTTGTCACAGGCGTTGTTCCAGGTGTTGTTCCGGCTGTCGTTCCAGGTGTTGTTCCAGGAGTTGTTCCTGAGGGAAACCATCAATAGTTATATGTATTGATAAAAAACTAAATACCTATATTCAAGATATCTGCGCTGTATTTACTTCATTATCAGTAGCTGTTTGTCTTTGGAAATGACAAATGTTCACACTTCTTACAAAGGCACTGGACACATGACATTCAGAAAACCCAACTCCTTCAAAGTACAGTAATGTGTCTCTCTTTAAAACCAAAAAAAAAATTTGACCTTACCTGGTGTGGTGCCTGGTGTAGTACCTGGTGTTGTGCCTGGCGTGGTGCCTGGTGTAGTACCTGGTGTTGTGCCTGGTGTTGTCACAGGCGTTGTTCGAAGTGTTGTTCTGGCTGTCGTTCCTGGGGTTGTTGCAGGTGTTGTAGCTGGAGTGGTTCCAGGTGTTGTTCCGGGAGTTGTTCCAGGTGTTGTTCCGGGAGTTGTTCCTGAGGGAAACCATCAATAGTTATATATTGATATAGAACTAAATACCTATATACAAGATATCTGTGCTGTGTTTACTTGATTATCAGTTGCTGTTTGTCTTTGGAAATGACAAATGTTCACATTTCTTACAAAGGCACTGGCCACATGACATTCAGAAAACCCAACTCCTTTAAAGTACAGTAATGTGTCTCTCTTTAAAACCAAAAAAAATTTGACCTTACCTGGTGTGGTGCCTGGTGTAGTACCTGGTGTTGTGCCTGGTGTTGTTCCAGGTGTTGTTCCAGGTGTTGATCCGGCTGTCGTTCCTGGGGTTGTTTCAGGGGTTGTAGCTGGAGTGGTTCCAGGTGTTGTTCCGGGAGTTGTTCCTAAGGGAAAACATCAAAAGTTATATGTATTGATATAGAACTAAATACCTATATTCAAGATATCTGCGCTGTCTTTACTTGATTATCGGTAGCTGTTTGGCTTTGGAAATGACAAAAGTTCACACTTCTTACAAAGGCACTGGCCACATGACATTCAGAAAACCCAACCCCTTTAAAGTACAGTAATGTGTCTCTCTTTAAAACCAAAAAAAATTTGACCTTACCTGGTGTGGTACCTGGTGTAGTACCTGGTGTTGTGCCTGGTGTTGTTCCAGGCGTTGTTCCAGGTGTTGATCCGGCTGTCGTTCCTGGGGTTGTTTCAGGGGTTGTAGCTGGAGTGGTTCCAGGTGTTGTTCCGGGAGTTGTTCCTGAGGGAAAACATCAAAAGTTATATGTATTGATATAGAACTAAATACCTATATTCAAGATATCTGCACTGTCTTTACTTGATTATCGGTAGCTGTTTGGCTTTGGAAATGACAAAAGTTCACACTTCTTACAAAGGCACTGGCCACATGACATTCAGAAAACCCAACCCCTTTAAAGTACAGTAATGTGTCTCTCTTTAAAACCAAAAAAAATTTGACCTTACCTGGTGTGGTGCCTGGTGTAGTACCTGGTGTTGTGCCTGGTGTTGTTCCAGGCGTTGTTCCAGGTGTTGATCCGGCTGTCGTTCCTGGGGTTGTTGCAGGGGTTGTAGCTGGAGTGGTTCCAGGTGCTGTTCCGGGAGTTGTTCCTGAGGGAAAACATCAAAAGTTATATGTATTGATATAAAACTTAATAACTATATTCAAGATATCTGCGCTGTGTTGACTTGATTATCGGTTGCTGTTTGGCTTTGGAAATGACAAATGTTTACACTTCTTACAAAGACACTGGCCACATGACATTCAGAAAACCCAACTCCTTTAAAGTACAGTAATGTGTCTCTCTTTAAAACCAAAAAAAAACTTGACCTTACCTGGTGTGGTGCCTGGTGTAGTACCTGGTGTTGTGCCTGGTGTTGTTCCAGGTGTTGTTGCAGGTGTTGTAGCTGGAGTGGTTCCAGGTGTTGTTCCGGGAGTTGTTCCTGAGGGAAAACATCAAAATTATATGTATTGATGTAGAACTAGATAAGATATCTGCGCTTAGTTTACTTGATTTTCAGTTGCTGTTTGGCTTTGGAAATGACAAATGTTCACACTTCTTACAAAGGCACTGGCCACATGACATTCAGAAAACCCAACTCCTTTAAAGTACAGTAATGTGTCTCTCTTTAAAACCAAAAAAAATTTGACCTTACCTGGTGTGGTGCCTGGTGTAGTACCTGGTGTTGTGTCTGGTGTTGTTCCAGGCGTTGTTCCAGGTGTTGTTCCGGCTGTCGTTCCTGGGGTCGTTGCAGGGGTTGTAGCTGGAGTGGTTCCAGGTGTTGTTCCGGGAGTTGTTCCTGAGGGAAAACATCAAAAGTTATATGTATTGATATAGAACCAAAAAACATATCTGTGCTTAGTTTACTTGATTTTCAGTTGCTGTTTGGCTTTGGATATGACAAATGTTCACACTTCTTACAAAGGCACTGGCCACATGACATTCAGAAAACCCAACTCCTTTAAAGTACAGTATTGTGTCTCTCTTTAATACCAAAAAAAAATTTGACCTTACCTGGTGTGGTGCCTGGTGTAGTACCTGGTGTTGTGCCTGGTGTGGTGCCTGGTGTAGTACCTGGTGTTGTGCCTGGTGTTGTTCCAGGCGTTGTTCCAGGTGTTGTTCCGGCTGTCGTTCCTGGGGTTGTTGCAGGTGTTGTAGCTAGAGTGGTTCCAGGTGTTGTTCCGGGAGTTGTTCCTGAGGGAAAACATCAAAAGTTATATGTATTGATATAGAACTAAATACCTATATTCAAGATATCTGCGCTGTCTTTACTTGATTATCGGTAGCTGTTTGGCTTTGGAAATGACAAATGTTCACACTTCTTACAAAGGCACTTGCCACATGACATTCAGAAAACCCAACTCCTTTAAAGTACAGTAATGTGTCTCTCTTTAAAACCAAAAAAATTTGACCTTACCTGGTGAGGTGCCTGGTGTAGTACCTGGTGTTGTGCCTGGTGTTGTTCCAGGCGTTGTTCCAGGTGTTGATCCGGCTGTCGTTCCTGGGGTTGTTGCAGGGGTTGTAGCTGGAGTGGTTCCAGGTGTTGTTCCGGGAGTTGTTCCTGAGGGAAAACATCAAAAGTTATATGTATTGATATAAAACTAAATAACTATATTCAAGATATCTGCGCTGTGTTTCCTTGATTATCGGTTGCTGTTTGGCATTGGAAATGACAAATGTTTACACTGCTTACAAAGGCACTGGCCACATGACATTCAGAAAACCCAACTCCTTTAAAGTACAGTAAAACCAAAAAAAACTTGACCTTACCTGGTGTGGTGCCTGGTGTAGTACCTGGTGTTGTGCCTGGTGTTGTTCCAGGTGTTGTTCCAGGTGTTGTAGCTGGCGTTGTCACAGGCGTTGTTGCAGGTGTTGTTCCGGCTGTCGTTCCTGGGGTTGTTGCAGGTGTTGTTCCGGGAGTTGTTCCTGAGGGAAAAACATCAAAAGTTATATGTACTGATATATAACTAAATACTTATATTCAAGATATCTGCGCTGTGTTTACTTGATTATCAGTAGCTGTTTGGCTTTGGAAATGACAAATGTTCACACTTCTTACAAAGGCACTGGCCACATGACATTATCAGTTGCTGTTTGGCTTTGGAAATGAAAAAAGTTCACACTTCTTACAAAGGCACTGGCCACATGACATTCAGAAAACCAAACTCCTTTAAAGTACAGTAATGTGTCTCTCTTTAAAACCAAAAAAAATTTGACCTTACCTGGTGTGGTGCCTGGTGTAGTACCTGGTGTTGTGCCTGGTGTTGTTCCAGGTGTTGTAGCTGGCGTTGTCACAGGCGTTGTTCCAGGTGTTGTTCCGGCTGTCGTTCCTGGGGTTGTTGCAGGTGTTGTTCCGGGAGTTGTTCCTGAGGGAAAAACATCAAAAGTTATATGTATTGATATATAACTAAATACCTATATTCAAGATATCTGCGCTGTGTTTACTTGATTATCGGTTGCTGTTTGGCTTTGGAAATGACAAATGTTTACACTTCTTACAAAGACACTGGCCACATGACATTCAGAAAACCCAACTCCTTTAAAGTACAGTAATGTGTCTCTCTTTAAAACCAAAAAAAAACTTGACCTTACCTGGTGTGGTGCCTGGTGTAGTACCTGGTGTTGTGCCTGGTGTTGTTCCAGGTGTTGTTGCAGGTGTTGTAGCTGGAGTGGTTCCAGGTGTTGTTCCGGGAGTTGTTCCTGAGGGAAAACATCAAAAATTATATGTATTGATGTAGAACTAAATAAGATATCTGCGCTTAGTTTACTTGATTTTCAATTGCTGTTTGGCTTTGGAAATGACAAATGTTCACACTTCTTACAAAGGCACTGGCCACATGACATTCAGAAAACCCAACCCCTTTAAAGTACAGTAATGTGTCTCTCTTTAAAACCAAAAAAAATTTGACCTTACCTGGTGTGGTGCCTGGTGTAGTACCTGGTGTTGTGTCTGGTGTTGTTCCAGGCGTTGTTCCAGGTGTTGTTCCGGCTGTCGTTCCTGGGGTCGTTGCAGGGGTTGTAGCTGGAGTGGTTCCAGGTGTTGTTCCGGGAGTTGTTCCTGAGGGAAAACATCAAAAGTTATATGTATTGATATAGAACCAAAAAACATATCTGTGCTTAGTTTACTTGATTTTCAGTTGCTGTTTGGCTTTGGATATGACAAATGTTCACACTTCTTACAAAGGCACTGGCCACATGACATTCAGAAAACCCAACTTCTTTAAAGTACAGTATTGTGTCTCTCTTTAATACCAAAAAAAATTTTGACCTTACCTGGTGTGGTGCCTGGTGTAGTACCTGGTGTTGTGCCTGGTGTGGTGCCTGGTGTAGTACCTGGTGTTGTGCCTGGTGTTGTTCCAGGCGTTGTTCCAGGTGTTGTTCCGGCTGTCGTTCCTGGGGTTGTTGCAGGTGTTGTAGCTGGAGTGGTTCTAGGTGTTGTTCCTGGAGTTGTTCCTGAGGGAAAACATCAAAAGTTATATGTATTGATATAGAACTAAATACCTATATTCAAGATATCTGCGCTGTCTTTACTTGATTATCAGTAGCTGTTTGGCTTTGGAAATGACAAATGTTCACACTTCTTACAAAGGCACTTGCCACATGACATTCAGAAAACCCAACTCCTTTAAAGTACAGTAATGTGTCTCTCTTTAAAACCAAATTTTTTTTGACCTTACCTGGTGTGGTGCCTGGTGTAGTACCTGGTGTTGTGCCTGGTGTTGTTCCAGGCGTTGTTCCAGGTGTTGATCCAGCTGTCGTTCCTGGGGTTGTTGCAGGGGTTGTAGCTGGAGTGGTTCCAGGTGTTGTTCCGGGAGTTGTTCCTGAGGGAAAACATCAAAAGTTATATGTATTGATATAAAACTAAATAACTATATTCAAGATATCTGCGCTGTGTTTACTTGATTATCGGTTGCTGTTTGGCTTTGGAAATGACAAATGTTTACACTTCTTACAAAGGCACTGGCCACATGACATTCAGAAAACCCAACTCCTTTAAAGTACAGTAATGTGTCTCTCTTTTAAACCAAAAAAAACTTGACCTTACCTGGTGTGGTGCCTGGTGTAGTACCTGGTGTTGTGCCTGGTGTTGTTGCAGGTGTTGTTCCAGGTGTTGTAGCTGGCGTTGTCACAGGCGTTGTTCCAGGTGTTGTTCCGGCTGTCGTTCCTGGGGTTGTTGCAGGTGTTGTTCCGGGAGTTGTTCCTGAGGGAAAACATCAAAAGTTATATGTATTGATATAGAACTAAATACCTATATTCAAGATATCTGCGCTGTGTTTACTTGATTATCAGTTGCTGTTTGGCTTTGGAAATGACAAATGTTCACACTTCTTACAAAGGCACTGGCCACATGACATTATCAGTTGCTGTTTGGCTTTGGAAATGACAAAAGTTCACACTTCTTACAAAGGCACTGGCAACATGACGTTCAGAAAACCCATCTCCTTTAAAGTACAGTAATGTGTCTCTCTTTAAAACCATAAAAAATTTGACCTTACCTGGTGTGGTGCCTGGTGTAGTACCTGGTGTTGTGCCTGGTGTTGTTCCAGGCGTTGTTCCAGGTGTTGATCCGGCTGTCGTTCCTGGGGTTGTTGCAGGGGTTGTAGCTGGAGTGGTTCCAGGTGTTGTTCCGGGAGTTGTTCCTGAGGGAAAACATCAAAAGTTATAGGTATTGATATAAAACTTAATAACTATATTCAAGATATCTGCGCTGTGTTGACTTGATTATCGGTTGCTGTTTGGCTTTGGAAATGACAAATGTTCACACTTCTTACAAAGGCACTGGCCACATGACATTCAGAAAACCCAACTCCTTTAAAGTACAGTAAAGTGTCTCTCTTTAAAACCAAAATTTTTTTGACCTTACCTGGTGTGGTGCCTGGTGTAGTACCTGGTGTTGTGCCTGGTGTTGTTCCAGGCGTTGTTCCAGGTGTTGATCCGGCTGTCGTTTCTGGGGTTGTTGCAGGTGTTGTAGCTGGAGTGGTTCCAGGTGTTGTTCCGGGAGTTGTTCCTGAGGGAAAACATCAAAAGTTATATGTATTGATATATAACTAAATACCTATATTCAAGATATCTGCGCTGTGTTTACTTGATTATCAGTTGCTGTTTGGCTTTGGAAATGACAAATGTTCACACTTCTTACAAAGGCACTCGCCACATGACATTCAGAAAACCCAACTCCTTTAAAGTACAGTAAAGTGTCTCTCTTTAAAACCAAAAATTTGTTGACCTTACCTGGTGTGGTGCCTGGTGTAGTACCTGGTGTTGTGCCTGGTGTTGTTCCAGGCGTTGTTCCAGGTGTTGATCCGGCTGTCGTTTCTGGGGTTGTTGCAGGTGTTGTAGCTGGAGTGGTTCCAGGTGTTGTTCCGGGAGTTGTTCCTGAGGGAAAACATTAAAAGTTATATGTATTGATATATAACTAAATACCTATATTCAAGATATCTGCGCTGTGTTTACTTGATTATCAGTTGCTGTCTGGCTTTGGAAATGACAAATGTTCACACTTCTTACAAAGGCACTGGCCACATGACATTCAAAAAACCCAACTCCTTTAAAGTACAGAAATGTGTCTCTCTTTAAAACCAAAAAAAATCTGACCTTACCTAGTGTGGTGCCTGGTGTAGTACCTGGTGTTGTGCCTGGTGTTGTTCCAGGTGTTGTTCCAGGTGTTGTAGCTGGCGTTGTCACAGGCGTTGTTCCAGGTGTTGTTCCGGCTGTCGTTCCTGGGGTTGTTGCAGGTGTTGTAGCTGGAGTGGTTCCAGGTGTTGTTCCGGGAGTTGTTCCTGAGGGAAAACACCAAAAGTTATATGTATTGATATAGAACTCAATACCTTTATTCAAGATATCTGCGCTTTGTTTACTTGATTATCAGTTGCTGTTTGGCTTTGGATATGACAAATGTTCACACTTCTTACAAAGGCACTGGCCTAATGATATTATCAGTTGCTGTTTGGCTTTGGAAATGACAAATGTTCACACTTCTTACGAAGGCACTGGCCACATGACATTCAGAAAACCCAACTCCTTTATAGTACAGTAATGTGTCTCTCTTTAAAACCATAAAAAATTTGACCTTACCTGGTGTGGTGCCTGGTGTAGTACCTGGTGTTGTGTCTGATGTTGTTCCAGGCGTTGTTCCAGGTGTTGTTCCGGCTGTCGTTCCTGGGGTTGTTGCAGGTGTTGTAGCTGGAGTGGTTCCAGGTGTTGTTCCGGGAGTTGTTCCTGAGGGAAAACATCAAAAGTTATATGTATTGATATAGAACTAAATAAGATATCTGCGCTTAGTTTACTTGATTTTCAGTTGCTGTTTGGCTTTGAAAATGACAAATGTTTACACTTCTTACAAAGGCACTGGCCACATGACATTCAGAAAACCCAACTCCTTTAAAGTACAGTAATGTGTCTCTCCTTAAAACCAAAAAAAAATTTGACCTTACCTGGTATGGTGCCTGGTGTAGTACCTGGTGTTGTGCCTGGTGTTGTTCCAGGTATTGTTTCAGGTGTTGTAGCTGGCGTTGTCACAGGCGCTGTTCCAAGTGTTGTTCCGGCTGTCGTTCCTGGGGGAAAACATCAAAGGTTATATGTATTGATATAGAACTAAATAAGATATCTGCGCTTAGTTTACTTGATTTTCAGTTGCTGTTTGGCTTTGGAAATGACAAATGTTCACACTTCTTACAAAGGCACTGGCCCCATGACATTCAGAGAATCCAACTCCTTTAAAGTACAGTAATGTGTCTCTCTTTAAAACCATAAAAATTTGACCTTACCTGGTGTGGTGCCTGGTGTAGTACCTGGTGTTGTGCCTGGTGTTGTTCCAGGCGTTGTTCCAGGTGTTGTTCCGGCTGTCGTTCCTGGGGTTGTTGCAGGTGTTGTAGCTGGAGTGGTTCCAGGTGTTGTTCCGGGAGTTGTTCCTGAGGGAAAACATCAAAAGTTATATGTATTGATATATAACTAAATACCTATATTCAAGATATCTGCGCTGTGTTTACTTGATTATCAGTTGCTGTTTGGCTTTGGAAATGACAAATGTTCACACTTCTTACAAAGGCACTGGCCACATGACGTTCAGAAAACCCAACTCCTTTAAAGTACAGAAATGTGTCTCTCTTTAAAACCAAAAAAAATCTGACCTTACCTGGTGTGGTGCCTGGTGTAGTACCTGGTGTTGTGCCTGGTGTTGTTCCAGGTGTTGTTCCAGGTGTTGTAGCTGGCGTTGTCACAGGCGTTGTTCCAGGTGTTGTTCCGGCTGTCGTTCCTGGGGTTGTTGCAGGTGTTGTAGCTGGAGTGGTTCCAGGTGTTGTTCCGGGAGTTGTTCCTGAGGGAAAACACCAAAAGTTATATGTATTGATATAGAACTAAATAAGATATCTGCGCTTAGTTTACTTGATTTTCAGTTGCTGTTTGGCTTTGGAAATGACAAATGTTCACACTTCTTACAAAGGCACTGGCCACATGACATTCAGAAAACCCAACTCCTTTAAAGTACAGTAATGTGTCTCTCTTTAAAACCAAAAAAAAATTTGACCTTACCTGGTGTGGTGCCTGGTGTAGTACCTGGTGTTGTGCCTGGTGTTGTTCCAGGTGTTGTTTCAGGTGTTGTAGCTGGCGTTGTCACAGGTGTTGTTCCAGGTGTTGTTCCGGCTGTCGTTCCTGGGGTTGTTGCAGCAGTTGTAGCTGGAGTGGTTCCAGGTGTTGTTCCGGGAGTTGTTCCTGAGGGAAAACATCAAAAGTTATATGTATTGATATAGAACTAAATAAGATATCTGCGCTTAGTTTAATTGATATTCAGTTGCTGTTTGGCTTTGGATATGACAAATGTTTACACTTTTTACAAAGGCACTTGCCACATGACATTCAGAAACCCCAACTCCTTTAAAGTACAGTAATGTGTCTCTCTTTAAAACCAAAATTTTTTTGACCTTACCTGGTGTGGTGCCTGGTGTAGTACCTGGTGTTGTGCCTGGTGTTGTTCCAGATGTTGTTCCAAGTGTTGTAGCTGGCGTTGTCACAGGCGTTGGTCCAGGTGTTGATCCGGCTGTCGTTCCTGGGGTTGTTGCAGGGGTTGTAGCTGGAGTGGTTCCAGGTGTTGTTCCGGGAGTTGTTCCCGAGGGAAAACATCAAAAGTTATATGTATTGATATAGAACTAAATATATATTCAAGATATCTGCGCTGTGTTTACTTGATTATCGGTTGCTGTTTGGCTTTGGAAATGACAAATGTTCACACTTCTTACAAAGGCACTGGCCACATGACATTCAGAAAACCCAACTCCTTTAAAGTACAGTAATGTGTCTGTCTTTAAAACCAAAAAAAACTTGACCTTACCTGGTGTGGTGCATGGTGTAGTACCTGGTGTTGTGCCTGGTGTTGTTCCAGGTGTTGTTCCAGGAGTTGTTCCTGAGGGAAAACATCAAAAGTTATATGTATTGATATAGAACTTAATACCTATATTCAAGATAACTGCGCTGTGTTTACTTGATTATCAGTTGCTGTTTGGCCTTGGATATGAAAAATGTTCACACTTCTTACAAAGGCACTGGCCACATGACATTCAGAAAACCCAACTCCTTTAAAGTACAGTAATGTGTCTCTCTTTAAAACCCAAAAAAATTTGACCTTACCTGGTGTGGTGCATTGTGTAGTACCTGGTGTTGTGCCTGTTGTTGTTCCAGGCATTGTTCCAGGTGTTGTTCCGGCTGTCGTTCCTGGGGTTGTTGCAGGTGTTGTAGCTGGAGTGGTTCCAGGTGTTGTTCCGGGAGTTGTTCCTGAGGGAAAACATCAAAAGTTATATGTATTGATATAGAACTAAATAAGATATCTGCGCTTAGTTTACTTGATTTTCAGTTGCTGTTTGGCTTTGGAAATGACAAATGTTCACACTTCTTACAAAGGCACTTGCCACATGACATTCAGAAAACCCAACTCCTTTAAAGTACAGTAATGTGTCTCTCTTTAAAACCAAAAAAAATCTGACCTTACCTAGTGTGGTGCCTGGTGTAGTACCTGGTGTTGTGCCTGGTGTTGTTCCAGGTGTTGTTCCAGGTGTTGTAGCTGGCGTTCTCACAGGCGTTGTTCCAGGTGTTGTTCCGGCTGTCGTTCCTGGGGTTGTTGCAGGTGTTGTAGCTGGAGTGGTTCCAGGTGTTGTTCCGGGAGTTGTTCCTGAGGGAAAACACCAAAAGTTATATGTATTGATATAGGACTCAATACCTTTATTCAAGATATCTGCGCTTTGTTTACTTGATTATTGGTTGCTGTTTGGCTTTGGAAATGACAAATGTTCACACTTCTTACAAAGGCACTGGCCACATGACATTCAGAAAACCCAACTCCTTTAAAGTACAGTACAGAAATGTAATGTGTCTCTCTTTAAAACCAAAAAAATTTGACCTTACCTGGTGTGGTGCCTGGTGTAGTTCCTGGTGTTGTGCCTGGTGTTGTTCCAGGTGTTGTTCCAGGTGTTGATCCGGCTGTCGTTCCTGGGGTTGTTGCAGGGGTTGTAGCTGGAGTGGTTCCAGGTGTTGTTCCGGGAGTTGTTCCCGAGGGAAAACATCAAAAGTTATATGTATTGATATAGAACTAAATATATATTCAAGATATCTGCGCTGTGTTTACTTGATTATCGGTTGCTGTTTGGCTTTGGAAATTACAAATGTTCACACTTCTTACAAAGGCACTGGCCACATGACATTCAGAAAACCCAACTCCTTTAAAGTACAGTAATGTGTCTGTCTTTAAAACCAAAAAAAACTTGACCTTACCTGGTGTGGTGCATGGTGTAGTACCTGGTGTTGTGCCTGGTGTTGTTCCAGGTGTTGTTCCAGGAGTTGTTCCTGAGGGAAAACATCAAAAGTTATATGTATTGATATAGAACTTAATACCTATATTCAAGATAACTGCGCTGTGTTTACTTGATTATCAGTTGCTGTTTGGCCTTGGATATGAAAAATGTTCACACTTCTTACAAAGGCACTGGCCACATGACATTCAGAAAACCCAACTCCTTTAAAGTACAGTAATGTGTCTCTCTTTAAAACCCAAAAAAATTTGACCTTACCTGGTGTGGTGCATGGTGTAGTACCTGGTGTTGTGCCTGTTGTTGTTCCAGGCATTGTTCCAGGTGTTGTTCCGGCTGTCGTTCCTGGGGTTGTTGCAGGTGTTGTAGCTGGAGTGGTTCCAGGTGTTGTTCCGGGAGTTGTTCCTGAGGGAAAACATCAAAAGTTATATGTATTGATATAGAACTAAATAAGATATCTGCGCTTAGTTTACTTGATTTTCAGTTGCTGTTTGGCTTTGGAAATGACAAATGTTCACACTTCTTACAAAGGCACTGGCCACATGACATTCAGAAAACCCAACTCCTTTAAAGTACAGTAATGTGTCTCTCTTTAAAACCAAAAAAAAATTTGACCTTACCTGGTGTGGTGACTGGTGTTGTACCTGGTGTTGTGCCTGGTGTTGTTCCAGGTGTTGTTTCAGGTGTTGTAGCTGGCGTTGTCACAGGCGTTGTTCCAGGTGTTGTTCCGGCTGTCGTTCCTGGGGTTGTTGCAGCAGTTGTAGCTGGAGTGGTTCCAGGTGTTGTTCCGGGAGTTGTTCCTGAGGGAAAACATCAAAAGTTATATGTATTGATATAGAACTAAATAAGATATCTGCGCTTAGTTTAATTGATTTTCAGTTGCTGTTTGGCTTTGGATATGACAAATGTTTACACTTTTTACAAAGGCACTGGCCACATGACATTCAGAAAACCCAACTCCTTTTAAGTACAGTAATGTGTCTCTCTTTAAAACCAAATTTTTTTTGACCTTACCTGGTGTGGTGCCTGGTGTAGTACCTGGTGTTGTGCCTGGTGTTGTTCCAGATGTTGTTCCAGGTGTTGTAGCTGGCGTTGTCACAGGCGTTGGTCCAGGTGTTGTTCCGGCTGTCGTTCCTGGGGTTGTTGCAGGTGTTGTTCCGGGAGTTGTTCCTGAGGGAAAACATCAAAAGTTATATGTATTGATATAGAACTAAATACCTATATTCAAGATATCTGCGCTGTGTTTACTTGATTATTGGTTGCTGTTTGGCTTTGGAAATGACAAATGTTCACACTTCTTACAAAGGCACTCGCCACATGACATTCAGAAAACCCAACAGTACAGTACAGTACAGAAATGTAATGTGTTTCTCTTTAAAACCAAAAAAATTTGACCTTACCTGGTGTGGTGCCTGGTGTAGTTCCTGGTGTTGTGCCTGGTGTTGTTCCAGGTGTTGTTCCAGGTGTTGATCCGGCTGTCGTTCCTGGGGTTGTTGCAGGGGTTGTAGCTGGAGTGGTTCCAGGTGTTGTTCCGGGAGTTGTTCCCGAGGGAAAACATCAAAAGTTATATGTATTGATATAGAACTAAATATATATTCAAGATATCTGCGCTGTGTTTACTTGATTATCGGTTGCTGTTTGGCTTTGGAAATGACAAATGTTCACACTTCTTACAAAGGCACTGGCCACATGACATTCAGAAAACCCAACTCCTTTAAAGTACAGTAATGTGTCTGTCTTTAAGACCAAAAAAAAATTGACCTTACCTGGTGTGGTGCATGGTGTAGTACCTGGTGTTGTGCCTGGTGTTGTTCCAGGTGTTGTTCCAGGAGTTGTTCCTGAGGGAAAACATCAAAAGTTATATGTATTGATATAGAACTTAATACCTATATTCAAGATAACTGCGCTGTGTTTACTTGATTATCAGTTGCTGTTTGGCCTTGGATATGAAAAATGTTCACACTTCTTACAAAGGCACTGGCCACATGACATTCAGAAAACCCAACTCCTTTAAAGTACAGTAATGTGTCTCTCTTTAAAACCCAAAAAAATTTGACCTTACCTGGTGTGGTGCATGGTGTAGTACCTGGTGTTGTGCCTGTTGTTGTTCCAGGCATTGTTCCAGGTGTTGTTCCGGCTGTCGTTCCTGGGGTTGTTGCAGGTGTTGTAGCTGGAGTGGTTCCAGGTGTTGTTCCGGGAGTTGTTCCTGAGGGAAAACATCAAAAGTTATATGTATTGATATAGAACTAAATAAGATATCTGCGCTTAGTTTACTTGATTTTCAGTTGCTGTTTGGCTTTGGAAATGACAAATGTTCACACTTCTTACAAAGGCACTGGCCACATGACATTCAGAAAACCCAACTCCTTTAAAGTACAGTAATGTGTCTCTCTTTAAAACCAAAAAAAAATTTGACCTTACCTGGTGTGGTGCCTGGTGTACTACCTGGTGTTGTGCCTGGTGTTGTTCCAGGTGTTGTTCCAGGTGTCTGATTAAGTAAAATAGCAATCAATTTTTATTTGTAATTTAACCACATTTAGGCTATGCAATACCAGTTAACATTTCAAAAATGAATTCCATACAAAAAAAGAAATGGATATTATTTTTCTCCCAATAAACAAAATCACGTGAAAATCACGTCAATATCAAGGTATCCACTTGAGGAGAGTTACGTTCTTCAAATACCTGACATTTACGTAAATGTGTTAATACGTTTATTGCTCTAGGTAACTTAAAACAAACGTACACTAAATCACGCAATTGTCACTGCAATATCACCATTATAATAACGTGAATATCCCTCCCTTGGAGACCATGGTTTGTAAACCTAATACTCCTGTGTTTGTTTGGTTATGAAATTACATCTTCATAAACGAAATTATCGTGTCACAGGAACATGCGAAGCGTTAGTGATAGTTTTAGTCAAAATATCCGCGTGAAATTCACGTGAATATTAAGAGGCTGACTTGAGATGAATCATGTTCTTCATTCACGTGAAATTTACGTCGAAGAGGAAGTATGTTACTGCAAACCGCGTTCAACCCAATAATTACGCAAATGTTACACAATAAATGAACCAAAATAATAATAATCATCCCGTTTCTGAACATCGTGTCTTGGATCTTCCATAATTACGTCCAGGCGCGCCGGTAGCAGTTTGGGGTTAGAGGGGGTTGGGGGAAGGGGGTGGGTGCAAACATCCCAGAAGAGAAAGCTAGTTGCAACTGGTCCAGTTGATGAACCATTTAATGCCATCTGGTAACCCTGGAAATTGAAATGGGCTAAATGATCCAGTTGATACATTTGGTTAACTTCCAACCAGTTGAACAGCAACAATACTTCAATACTGGTACGTCTGTATTACCAATGTAAAGGCATTGGTAATAAGTAGACTTACATAATTGAATTAATCGAGAAAAAAAATTGTATACTTGTAGTTTATTGAAATTATAATAGTTCATAGTTAATGTTTCCCTTATTCATGTTTAACTAAATGTAATTTATACGAAGTAGCGAAATGTCTTAATAACTTGTAAGTTATATTTGTAGTATTTTCGAAATGAATTGCATATAACTAAATCATCGGTAATTAAGAAATATGCTGTAAATTCAGATAAATTGTTTAAAAAACATAGATCTGCACGCACCCCATATTCAATATGCAAATTAATTGGTGTCAGCTGGTTCAACTCGAAATATGCCAACACTCAGTCATCAACCGGTGCAACTGGAAATATGCCCACTCCAGTTATCAACTGGTGCAATGAAAATACGCCAACAGTCAGTTATCAACTGGTGAACATAGAAATATGCCAACAGTCACGGTATTATCACCACGGAACTTAAATGGTAACTACCATCAAGACACCCAAGAATAACTCATTTTCACACCTGGAAAACACGGAATACCCAGCTTATATAAATAATCCGTTTGAGTCACGAGATCATCACCGCGGAACTGCTGGCAACGTTGACTACCATTTAAATAGGTGTTTTAAGACACCTAACAATGACTAATTATTCACATCTAAAAGTCACGTATGCCCAGCTTAGATTAATATTCCGTTTAAGTCACGAGCTCATCACCGCGGAACTGCTGGCAACTTTGACTACCATTTAAAAAGGTGTTTTAAGACACCTAATAATTACTAATTTTTCACACCTAAAAGTCACGCATGCCCAGCTTAGATTAATAATCCGTTTGACTCACGAGATCATCATCGCGGAACTTATGGCAACTTTGACTACCATTTAAATAGGTGCTTTAAGACACCTAATCATGACTAATTTTTCACACCTAAAAGTCACGTATGCCCAGCTTAGATTAATATTCCGTTTGAGTCACGAGATCATCACCGCGGAACTGCTAGCAACTTTGACTACCATTTAAATAGGTGTTTTAAGACACCTAATAATTACTAATTTTTCACACCTACATATCACAGATTCACAGCTTAGATTAGTAATCAGCTGAAGCCACGTGATCATAACCAAGAAATTTATGGTAACTTTGAAACCATTTAAAGAGGTGTGTAAGACGTACACCTCCGAATTACTAATTTAATATAACCAGAGATTCACAGACAGAACAATAAGACGATTAGCCGGGGTAACGTGATTATCAACCTTGGATAACCTGTGAAACCAATCGATAAAGGTGCTTACAAGACCAAATAATTACGTATTTATCGCCACCATCGGTTAAAGGACAAAAAACTTGTTGCTTGGTCAAGTGGTTATTTGGTCATGAATTACACTTGATTTACAGAGGTAAGTGGAATCACGTTACTCCAGTCGAGTGATAAACTGGTGGTTTTTAGGTTAGATGAAAACGTGAACAGGAATACCTTTTTTGTTTAAATGAAGGCACATGTCGATAACGTTTAAATCTAGTTCAAAAGGCACGTAAAATTACTTAAAATACACTCCCAAAAGAGGTTACTTTTTAGTGTTCTGTTTATTGGGATATCAATAAATAAACGACTAATATGCAAGTATATTTGATTTTTTTTTAAAGATACTATGTCCCTTTTGCAGCCAACCTCAAATTCTGTAGAACTTTGCAGGAATTATGAATATGTCATGTATGTCCTATCTGTGAAATTTAAACGTTAGCAGTGTCCTCATATTCGAATTATGCAAGGAAACCCGTTTACTTGCTAGACTTCACTGTCAGACACTATTGAGTGACTGACTGGCTTTTTTTCTTCTTTGGTAATAACATACTAGGGTACATAAGCATTTGTCTACATCAATAACCCACTTCTTGTGATGGCCAAGATTAAACTGATTGAATCTTTGCGCAGCATAAAACGTATGACCATTCGGTACAATTGTCTGAAAATTAAGACTATTACTTTTGGGCTCTATAGCCCTAAGGTCGATTTGACAACTAATAGTCGTTATTTTCCCACTTGAAGATATTTTCAAGCCCCACCATTTTTAGGGAAGTTCTAAATTAGTATTATCTTTCAAATGCATGTTGGAATTTAACTTTTCATTTTTTGGCCTGCAAATTGGACATAGTACCTTTAATAGACCTTATTTAGATCTAAGTTACTTATTTCATTGTGTTTCTTTTCATTTACTGATTTGATTCTTAAAAACGACATTTCTATTCTATAACATTTTAACGACTGATGTGAAAGACTAGTCGACGCACCCTTTCGAGAAAAGACCCCCTCATCCCGAAAGGGTGAGTGAAGACGGTACACTGTGTACTCAACGCGCCCTTTCGAGGAAAGCCCAACCGCTTTTCTCGAAAAGGTGCGTTGAACTCACCACATCACCGCAACCACCCTTTCGAAGCCAGCCCAGGCGAGCGGGAGGGAGCTCGGGCTGCGGCAGCGCTCATGAACACATATCTACTCATTACATGTCTAGACTTCCTGGGTGTTCGAAAATCCAGAAAGTCTACATTTATGGACAATCATTCGAAAAAAAAACTGATGCATATTAAAGGTACCCACTGCAGCAAAGCACAATGCTAACTTACCCGAGAATGTGTTGAAGAAATAGCTCATTTATGTGTATACGTTGTGTAACGAAAAAGTAAGACGCATGCAGTAATTTCTTTTCTTGTTTCGGTGCTAAATTGCTTACATTATTCTTTCGCGAAGACTGTTCTGCATTGACTTGAACGAACATGTAAGCTTTTTTGTTTTTCTTCTTCTGTATCCTTCTTTTGGTGTTAGACTATATATCAACCCACGGTTTTATGGGGATGGAATACGGATGCATGGTGCAAAGCTGTTTGTTCATGGTTCCAGGCACCAGGCACGTAGCCACGGGGGGGGGGGGGGGGGGGGGCACGTGCCCCCCCCCCCCCCCCAAAAAAAAAAATTCCAGGATCGGTTGAACTTTTTTAGACCCCTTGTTTGACCTCGATCGATTACATGTATGTGCCCCCCAAACATCAAACTCTGGCTACGGGGGGGGGGGGGGGGGGGGGGGGGGGGGGGGGGGACGGGCACGGGGTTAAACAGACATTCGTATAACCACAAACCAATGGGATCATACATTATATATAATATGGGGCTCTGGCACGACGCCCCGACCCAATTCACACATACATGAACATCATGCCGGGCAGGCGTGTACTCAGGGTGGGGGGGGGGGGGCTGGGGGTAACCCCCCCCCCTTAAAAAATCCTTATGGATGACCTAAAAAAAGATGACCTTACCCCCCCCCCCTACCCCCCCCCCCCCCCCCAACGGAACGGAATGTCGATCGATCAAGTTTTCAAATTTCTGGACCGAAAAAAAACAAATATATATATATATATATATATATATATATGTCCTCTTACCTCCCCCCCCCCAAAAAAAAAAAAAATATATATATATATATATTATTATTATTATTGATACATCCTGTATGTAAATAAGTATCAACCAACAAATAATATCGATAGTAAATTCTACAACTCTTTTAGGAGTAAGAATTGACAATAAACTGACTGGAGAACATGTACATTATGTATCATGTCAAATATCTAAAGCTATTGGTGCAATGAACATAATTAAAAAAAATGTACCTTTTAATATTCTTCTTAATCATGATTCTACCCTATCTTATCTACTGTAATATAGTGTGGGGAGATTGTGTCAAAACTCATTTGAATCGAGTTTTAATTCTTCAGAAACAGGCAATACAAATTATATTTAAATTACATCCTTTCTCCCACACTGCTCCTATATTTAAAGAACATAGTATATTAAGAATTTATGATATACATAAGCAACAGATTGGTATCTTTATTTTTTTTTACTTTAAAATATTTTTTCCAAAGTTTCTAGATGATTGTTTTATTTGTAATAGAAATGGGACTAATAATGAAACTCGTCAATCAAATCTTTTCCACCTGCCAATGTTTACTTATGATTTCTCAAGAACGGACCCAAATTATGGAACAAATTGCCCAAAGAACTTATATGTCCAACAGTATCATTTTTTAAGAGAAAGCTCAATAAATATCTCGTAAATGAATGTGTATAACTAGGATTATTTTTTACATGAATGTCTTTCCTTTTTTTTTGTCTCAATGGATTTCTCTGGTTAAATTCTGTATATTGATGCTTTGTGTTATTTTAATCTCTGTATTTCTATCTTGTTTTTAGTACATTTAGTAAAAAAATGATGTAAATTTTATTATCTCTGGGAATAACCTTGATAGGCCATTGGCCTTTGTTTTTTCCCACCACACTATGGTTTAAATTGAAGATGTTTCATTTTAGCGTTTGTTAATGTATATATATATGCATATAAATTATACTTGTGTTTTTTAAAATCAAATGTGTAAATAAAACTTGAACTTGATATTATGCATATGTATAATAATGTATTTGTGTGTATATATTGTATTAATGTATGTACTTGTAACGAAATATAAATACATGTACATAATATATGCATATATCCTGTTAATCTCAAAAACACTTGTTAAAACATATCCAACAAAAATCATCTGCATGTTCTAAAACTATAGCAATGCTACTCTTCAATAAGAATGTCTTTTTAATATCGATACCGATACAGAAGTAAGGGTGATAAATCCAGTATTATTATCCTATTTTCCTATACAAATGCAGTCACATGTTTCCACATTATACCCTTCATCTGTATCTTGCAATTGTGTTGTCTACGCATGTCATATACTCCATTGCTACTATGTTGCAGTCCTCTTCCTTTCTCTTTCACCAAGCTCTCTATCCTCTTCTCCTCCTTGTCGATTCCTTTCTTCCTTTCTTATATTAATAATGTATATTATGTATTTGTGTATTACAGTATTCGGGCGTACCCAATACAAGCTATTTATACTGTGTTCGCGCCTTTTTCCTCGTATACAAGTTCTTGAATTATTCATGTTCCTACGTAGAAAATGTGATTGTTTCAACATATGTCAAAGATGTTGTCAAATTGAATGGAGAAAAATAAATGTCAATTTGAATTGAATTGAATTTATATATCTAAATGTGTACGTATATATATATATATATATATATATATATATATATATATATATAACTATATTGCTCTCTGTTTCTCCCTCTTACATCGTTCTCTCCCTCCCTTTCTCTATCTTGCCCTTTGTCTCTCCCCATATCTGAGTCTGGTAATGATGGGGGAGGGGCAGCGTGAAGGGAATTGACAAAATCACGTTTGAGAGAAAACAACTAATTACCCAACTCTCCACGCTTTCGATCTATCCCGTTTTGTTAGGTTACCCCATTTTCTCCAAAGCATGGGATGCTTCTTCCATGGATTATGCCAATATTGGCTATAGGCAGTCCATCACATCGAACCAGGGCCTAGTTTCATAGAATTGAATTAAATTGAATTGATATCTTTATTCAAACACGGTTAAAAAAGCCCAAACAGTTACAAGACTGATTTTCATTGGGGCCGTGTGAAACGATGTAAATACATCGAATTAACATAAACATGTTAATGGTACATCAAATGCCATATTTAAAACAAAAAAGAAATATTCAAGATAAATATCTAAAAAAATTAACGATAGAATAGTACTGTCGAAAAAGTATATTGATATGAATAACAATAATCAAACAAGAGTCCTGTAAATATACTTCAAATTAAAATAGGTAATACAAATTGTTACTAGTGCATATAAACTGCCAGAAATGATATATAACAAAATAAAATAAAATGTGGCTGGTCAAGATACTGCATTATTACAATTAAGGATATGATTACAATTTTATTTTATTTAAGTCAGTAAAAGAACACTTGAAAGTGAATTATAATAGCAAACACAACATATAAAACTCTATTATTTAATTATTTTCGGATAAAATGAAATGAAACTATATTACATCATATGGAAATTTAAAAATACCCGAGCAGATGCATGCACAACTAAATAAATTCAAACAACATATAAATGGACACATCAGAAATAAAAAGGAAACATTCGAAAGTTCATAGACATATTTGAGCATAAATTGGTTATTCTTTTAAGTCCTGTTGTGAAACTGTACTTGGTTTGTGCAGCTTGCACTTTGTGTGTATAGTAGTGAGGTCCATGGGCAAGCGCCTCTGTACACAAAATGTGCGTTTGTTACTATCCGTTTTAGGCTGGATTGTCTTAACTCATAAATTCCCACTTCTCGTATATAATGGCCTTTCTCTCAGTGTGTGGAAATTGATCAATTAAATAAGAAGGGGCTTTTTTATTAAGTATATTGAAAGTCATTAAAGCGATATTTTCTTTCCTTTTCTGTCCAAGCGTATCCCATCCAAGTTTATTAAGGTTGTAGCTTCCCGATGAATCCCAAGGGGAATTATTTGTTATTCGAGCTGCCCGATTTTGAATTTTTTTGAGATTATTTTTAAGGCACTTTCCACAGTTTCCCCATATTACATCACAATAGAAGAGGTGTGATAAAATCAATGCATTATATACTAATTTCAATGTATCTTTACCAACAATATTACGTATTGATTTTAACATAATACAATCCACTACATCATTTCTTTTGTACAGATTTAATATGGTCTGTCCATGATAAAGTTTCATCCACAATCACTCCTAAATGCTTGCATGTAGTAACTCTTTTCGGAGGGGTTTTATCTATGTTAATATTTATATTTGTATTACGTGCTAGTTTTAGACGATTTTTTGTTCCTAGTACAATGTATTCTGTTTTATTTATTTTAAACTTAACTTATTGACATCAAGCCATTTTTTCACATTTACTAAATCTTCGTTTACTTTGTTTTCCAGTTCTGAAAAGTCGTTGCTAGCATAATATAAAATATTATCATCAGCGTAATAAATATATTAAAATTATACAAGTCAAATTTTGTTAACAATACTGTGCATCCCGTAGACAAATCAATATTCAGACCCGCCAAAAAAAAACATGATTTGAAAATAGACGGTCGATTAATTCCATGAACGATTGCGTTCACAGTCTCATTCACATATTTCGAGGGGATTTCTTACATGGCGATTACTGCGACATATCATTGTATTCACGACTGAGGAATTTGAAGGGGGAATATCCCATTTGGTCTACAACCAGTTCCATTACTATCCACATGATCTAATAATCATTTCGTCTACTTATCATTCGGTCTAATGACCACTTAGACTAATAGTCATTTGTAATAATCCCATATGGTCTTACATCAAATTAGTCTACCCCCATTTGGTTTATTGTTCATTTAGTCCAATAACCAGGTAGTCTAATTCCCAGTATGTTTAATGCCCATTTCGTCTACCATCTATAAGGTCTAATAATCATTTGTGATTATTATTTATGATTACATGATTATTGGACCATATAGATAGTTGACAAAATGAGCATTAGACAAACTGGGAATTAGCAGCTAAGAGCATCGTGAAAACATTTTGAAATTTCAACTTACCATAAAGAGTACTAGCAGGACCCATGAAAGAGTTGCCGTGATTCGTCGGATATCCATTGTCAGCGGTTCTGGCCCGGAGGCTGGAACAAATCAGAGACATTGTACTATAATAATGGTTTATTTATTCCAAATGATGCATCGAAGCCCGGGGCACGATTTTTTTACAAAAGTATTTACTTGATAACAAAATACACTATACAGTGCGTCCCACAAAAAAACTATACACTTTTGAAATGAATGCCGAATAAAAAATTATATGATTCTGGGGGAAAAGTTGTATATGTATGGAAAGCTCATAAACCCAACTTTCATATGACACCAAAAGGTCCGAAAATAATTCATGCTTGGGTGAGCACTGCTCACTTTTGTAAAGGGTATGGAAATTAGGTTGCGCAGGAATTCCAATTTGTGAGAGATAAATCCTTTGGAGCTTACAAAATCGAGGGTGATATGATACATTCATGATTTGCTGAGTGAATTTCATGGTTTATTAAACCAAACTTGTATGCATGAGTGAACAGGAATTGCATTTTTTATTGTAGCATTGTAAATGTCCCTAGTAGACTCAGTGGAGTTGAGAGTCAGGATGGGGTGATGGTACATGTTGTTATTACCATGTTACAAACTGTTATTTTTATTTTTTTACATCCGTGACTTTAAATAAAAACCTTCACCAAGATCGTGCATCGAGAGAAGAGGTGGACATGTGGGCCATTGAACTGGAAGACTTTGATTTTTAGTTTCCATTATCAGATATTTTCTCCCCTTTTTTCTCTTACAAGATGGATGAAACAGTTGTAAAATTGAAAACTGAAAAGAAAGACTGACAAGTTCATTTTACAAATTTGTGAATTTGTGTTAAACTGTACGGTATTTCATGTGCGAAAGTCAAGTGCTAAAATGATTGATTGGTTGGTTGATAGATTGAGTGATTGACTGAGTAAGTGATTAATTATGATCGATTTATTGATTGATTAAATTGATTGAAATAATGAATGGTGATTGAATGCTTGATTGATTATTATTGATTGACCGATTGACTGATACATTGTTGATTTAGTGATTGATAGCTGAATGTTGATTGTCTAATGAATTGTCAAGATATGCACAAGCACACCCAGGCAGACTAAGAGATAGAGAGAGATAGAGAGAGAGAGAGAAAAGGGGAGGGGCCTACATGTCCTCTTGACCCTTATCCCATCTACCCAAAAAATTCCTACCCTACATTTCACCTCCCATGCACCATGTATCATCACCCCGTCCTGACTCCCATGAACACATCACTGAGTCTACCATGGAAAGTTACATTGCTATACGGTAATAACTTATGCAATTCCTGTTCACTCATGCATACAATGTTAATCCCATAAACCACAAATTTCACTCAGCATCCCCAAACTCATCACAATTGATCATAAAATTGGTCATATCATCCTCAATTCCATAAGCTCCAAAAGATTTACCTCTCACAAATTGGAAGGCTAATTCCTGCGCAACCTAATTTTCATAATAATAATAATAATAATGTGACTTATATCGCGCCAAATCCACTCTGTGGAGTGCTCAAGGCGCGTGTAAACAGGAAAAACGATCAAGACTTGAAAAGGAATGTTTTGAGATGAGTTTTGAAAGAATCAGAAGATAAACATTTTTTGATGTCTTCAGGAAGGCCATTCCATAATTAAGGACTAGAGTATGCAAATGATCTTTCCCCCCACGTTTTGGTAATTTTGGGGGTCACAAGAAAATTGGAAGTGGATGAGCGTAGAGGTCTTGCAGGAGTGTAGTTTTGGATTAGAGAGATAAGGTATTGAGGAGCAGAGCCGTGAACGCAATGAAAGGTAATATAAGCAACAAAATTTTGAAAACAATGCGATCTTTTACTGGGAGCCAGTGTATAGCGACTGCAAAACTGGGGAAATATGGGTACGCTTGGTGGTCAGAGAAACAATACGAGCTGCAGCGTTTTGAAGCTTCTGGAGTTTGGACAGTAGATTCTGGGATAGATTGATTAGGAGGGCATTGCCAAAATCAAGACGGGAGGAAATCAGAGCATGTACTAATTTTTCGGTGGCAGACTTGGACAAATATTTACGAATAAAACCGATATTACGCAATTGGTACCTTACTGATCTGCAAATATTAGAAACTTGGTCAGACATTGTCATATGTGAGTCAAACATAACACCGAGATTGCGACACGTTTGTGACAAGTGAATTATGTGGCCAGAAAATGAAATGCAATTGATATTAACTTTACTAAGCTGTACTCTGGAACCAAATATAAGGAATTTGCATTTGTCTAAATTTAATTTCAAGGAACGTGCGAGCATCCAATCATGAGCATCAGCCATGCAAGATTCAAGGTGATGAACGGCTCGTTCTGCAGCGGCTTGATCTGAATTGAAGGAAATCATAAGTTGAATATCGTCTGCATAAATATGATAATCTATGCCATGTTGTAACAAAACATGTCGCAATCCAATTAAATAAATTGAGAAGAGAGTAGGCCCGCCCACAGAACCCTGTGGTACTCCACAAGAGAGAGGCAAAGCAACTGATTTGCAACCATTAATACAAACGATCTGAGAGTGGTATGACAGATAAGACTCGAACCATTTGTATGCCTCACCCTTGACACCAAGTGAACTAAGTGTGTTCAAAAGGATAGTGTGATTAACGGTGTCGAAGGCGGAGGACAAGTCTAGCAGCAGGAGAGCAGTTGAGTTACCCCTATCCATCCCTTGCAGGATATAGTTGGACACATTCACAAGCAGTGTTTCCACACTATGATGGGTTCTGTAACCTAGACTGGAAAGGGTCGAACAAATCATTGTCCAGAAAATAATCCGAAAGACGAGAAAACACAACCCTTTCAAGAATTTTGAACAAAAAAGGTAAGTTTGAAACTGGTCGATAATTTTGGAGGGAATTTCGGTCCAGAGAAGGTTTCTTCAACAACGGAGTAACATGAGCTATTTTCAATGAGGAAGGAACATGTGCCTGCTCTAAACTCAAGTTAATCAAGTAAGAAAGGATGGGAGCGAATGTGGAGGAACAGTCAATTAATAATTTAGTGGGAACAGGGTCTAACTGACATGATTTGGGGGGTAGTTTACGTAAGAGTGACATAATCTCCTTAGGGGTAGTAGGTTGTATTACTTCAAAGGAAGAGGAAGTAAGGGGATGGTGTGGTGTTTCGTCAGGTGATAAACTGTCGCAGATGGTCTTGACTTTCGTCTGGAAGAAGTGGGTGAATGTAGAGGCCATTTGCTGGCTGTCCGTGTGGGCTGGAAGTGGTGATGACGGTCGACGATTCAGAAGTCGGTTTGCTACTGAGAAGAGCTTTCTGGAATCATTCCGACAGTCTTCAATAAGATCTACAAAGTATGAGCGCTTCGCCCTTTTCACAAGTGAATTTACGAGGTCACGCTGGGCACAGTACAGATCTTTGTCAGTCTGAAGTCGGCCATTGGCCCTCTATTTCCTCTCCAGTTGTCTACGTATCCTCTTCCGAGTACGAATGTCATCGGTATACCACGGACAGTCTGCATGATTCCTCACTTTCCGTGATCTCTGAGGAGCATGAGCATCTAGAACCCTCCCGAGTTCTAACTTGTAGTGATGAACAGCTTCTTCGACACTAAATGTAGCAGGAGCAGTGATGTTGCAGTCAGCAATGCTATTCGCGAAGGTCTCTCTGTCAATATCTCTGATGTTACGACTGACATATGTAGAGTGGGTCCGACTAGGCTTAGCGAAGTTTAGCTTCCATAAGATAGCAGAATGGTCGGAGATGCCAGGTATGACCTGAGGTTTCGAACACAGGATTTGATCATCAGCGTTCCGCACCATGACAACGTCCAGGATGTGACCCTTGTCGTGGGTAGGAGATTTGACTAGCTGGGAGATGCCGTGACTAGTGAGAAGATCATTAAACTTTTGTGTGTTCGGTGCAGAGTTATTGTCCAAGTGAATGTACAAGTCGCCGGTGATGGCAGTGAGCAGTGCTCACCCAAGCATGAATTATGTTCGGACCTTTTGGTGTCATATGAAAGTTGAGTTTATGAGCTTTCCAGACATATAAAACTTTTCCCTCAAGAATATTATATTTTTTATTCGGCAGCCATTTCAAAAGTGTGTAGTTTTTTGGGGACGCACTGTATAGACTCACAAATAATACAAGTAAATAATTTTGTGAGTGATTTCGATAACTTTGCGTTTCTCGATGGAGTAGCAAATTTTTGCATTTCAAATGAAACTAGGAGAAAGGCAACATTTGGAAATCAAGCATTACATTGTTTACTTGTATTATTATAATTCTACATAGTGTATTTTTAACCAAGTATTAAACTAAATCTGACTTATTAAACAGCACCGTAATGCATGCATGGGCCTATACCAAAGGAAAAACAAAACACAAATATAGAAGAAAAAGGGGGGTTCCATCGCACCCTTTGCAACCCTCTCTCTTCAGGCTACTAGAACTGTATATATGGGTAATGAGGTAGATGTAGAACCGGATATGAAATTGCTCCTCTTATTACGCCGATATTTGTGCTTTGATTCAGTTACAGTAACGGTTATAAACGGGTTCCGGGGAAGCTCAAGCTCTACCAAGCTCTCGATTCTGATAGTCGACGACGGAGACAACGTGACGCATGCGCAGTTCATTTAAGTGACGTCATCATGTAGAAGTCCACTATATCGACATGCAAATCTAAAAGTCCCTATACTAGCATGCTCAGCGTGAAAACAGAATTATGTTCTTAGGGCGCGTTCATGCTTGATTTTGACGGCCAGAATCAGGCATCTGTTACGCGTTTAGTTTAAAACACGGTTGCGTCTTAGCTCACTTTTGTAGAATCACCGAAAAACGGCGATCACGATCGCCGATCGTAAACTCACAAAAAGATGCGTTTACAATTTGTAAACGCGTTTAAATGGGGTCAACGCACTGACCTCTAGTGGGTCTACGTAGCATGCACAGTGAAGGTTTGCGAATCCAGCTGGAAGACCAATTAAGGCCACACACTGAGAATTGCCTGGGGGAGCCAGAGAAGTAAGCATGAACACTACATCGTGGAACTGCGATCACGATGAGCGTTTACGATGAGCGTTTCAGATCGCTCATTCTGCCTTCAAAATTTAAGCATGAACGCAGCCTTAGACTACGCGTACGAATATGCTAAAACACTCCACCCTCGGCGGCTGGCAGCAAGTGTAGGGAACATTGAACCGATAAAATAAGAACCGGTCAGATTCCGAACACCGCCCACCCCCCCCCCCCCCCCAAAAAAAAAAGGTGTGGTATCGTATAGGGAATTAAAATTACTTTTCATTATCAATAGCGCTATAATTATGTTGGTAGATTTTCTTTTGATCATATCAAGGATATATCTCAATTCTTAAGAGATACTTTTTTTTTTTAAATTACTAGGAACACAAATGCATATGTATTAGTTTACTTGAACGACCAAGTCAACATATTAATTAGTTATTTATTCATACTGCTAAGTTAATAGAAGTCTGCAGTGAAAAATAACACTAGATTTTATATTCACTTGGCACTATAATTTATACTGATAGATTTTCTGCTTTGATGTATCAGGGATTTTTGTTCTTTTTAATACATCAACCTAAACACTGAGAGAGGGGGTAACGTGGGCAACGTGCAGCCCCCCCCCCCACGCGCACAGGCACAATCGCGCCCTCCATGGTAGTTAAAAAAGAAGGAGTGATGGACATTGGGAAAGTTTGTGAGCAGGTGAGACGTTTATAAGATAGTAATTTTGAAATGATCACAATTGGTAGAAATGTAGACTAAGATCTGAAACTTGTTTTTGTTTCAGCTACTGTAGCCAATATAAGTCTACTGTACGTGATTGTATATCTGTTTCGCTCGGTTTCCACCAGTGTTCTTTTGTGTGCAGAAACTGAAAAATAAAACGGCGTAAACCAAACCTCGTTTTCTTTATGAATGCGGGGAATTTTTAATGTTACACCCTTCACACCCTTCTTTGTGTAAATTTCAAAGGGTTTAGTGGATCGTGGCACCAATATTGCTCACGCAAACTTACACAGGTGCACACGCACACCCACGCACACACACTTAAACGCAAACACACATACACAGGCGCGTGCAGGATTTTTTCAGGGGGGGGGGGGTTAAAATTTGAAAATCACGCCAAAAATTTCGCAACGACTCAGCCAGCCACTGAATAAGCGGGGGGGGGGGGGGGGGGGGTAAGAGGATATATTTTATTTTATTTGGTCCACACACACACACCTCCACACAGTGACTTTGTATACACATAATAAAGACTTGCCTTGTACTGATATATTTATATATTAGGTCGTTCTCAACCTTTTTTAATTGTTAATATCTTAATATATGTTTTCCTGTCTATTTTAGCACTTATTTCATTACATTCTATGTGGTGGGGGGGGGGGGGGGGGGGGGGGGGGGGGGGGGTAGGGGATTGCTAATATTTTTTAAATTGTAGACATTTCTCAAGGAAAGGCGTCTCCCATCCCCATGAACAGTTGAATAGCTGTCTCTACATTAATGTTTTTCTTTTCTTTTCTTATTTTTTCTTTCTAGTAACGTCACGTTATTCATACCTATTGCAAACATTTTCAATGCATTGAATTGTTATGCTCGCACCCTTTTAACAGCATCGCGTGTAGTAGAACGAACCGGAAAAAAATCCCCCTCCCTCTCTCTCTCTCCCTCTCTCTCTCTCTCTCTCTCTCTCTCTTTCTTTCTTTCTTTTTTCTATTCACGCTGAAACCCTACATTCCTTTTTAGGACTAGCAATATGATGAAACCGCAAACCACCTTGCAAAACCTAACATTCAGTAAGCACTTCAGCTCTAAAATAAATCCGGGTTCTGAAAGAGATGAGCAGCACTCCAAAACATATAGGCAAATAGATATTACTGTTACTGTTAGTATTTGAAACTAGTTGGGCAAATCCAGATATACTTCAGAGATGACAGCACTAAATGCCAATCTGCACTAGTTTGACCAGAAGTGATTATACCTCCCTGCATGGTCACTGACGGGTGGTTATCTCATCAAATCAGCTCTCAATTAACATAAGAAAAGGGGTACTATGAGGGACCAACGGTCACCGATTATACACTCTTTGCAATATAGATGGCGCAAGTAGCTATAAGTAGTGCAATGGGGCTTAAGAGCGGGGAGGAGGTATATTACGAGAACAGCAATAGTCTATCTCACTAATGTTATTAGATATAAAGCACGTTTCTTAGCAAATGTTTCTCCTCACTACCCTATAAAAACTGGCCCTTCCCCCACTCGCTCAAGTCTCAGCATCTCTGATGGTTACACAATGCTCTATTAACCGGGAGGTTCAGGGTTCGAAACCTGGTCGCGGTGCTAGGGGTCTGAGGTAGGGCATACAATCCAATGTCAATATCAAGTCCCTCGAGGTGGACTTGAAGCCCTCGGTTCCTCTGTTGCTTACTTCAAGCATACACATGCTTTCTTAGTAGTCATGTAACAAAACAACAAAAAATAACCAACACTCACATACATAAATATATATTGCCTAATTCCAAAAGTTGTAAACATTCGAAACCTTGCCAAATCATCCATAATTTACTTTTTTCTTTCCACACCGGATGCACATAATATGTATTGATTAAATTATGTGGTATATCACAATTCTGTCCAGGCGTTCCCAGTTTGCCCCAGTTAGTAGATGATGCTCAATTGAATTTTGAACAAATAAGCCATTCATATCTCAAGCTGACAAGGCGTTGGGGTATGCAGTACATTTTTCCTTGTGTCTCCATTATCAAAATATTCTTTTGATCTGAAATAAGTCCCTGATTCAAACGATCTTTTGCACCAAGGCCATCTGAATTTCTCGTTTATACAACAATCAACTTTAATGTCGTGAGAAGAGGGGCTTGCTAGACCGATTCAAAAAAAAGACTCCGCTCAATAAAACCAAGACAAAAGGTATTCCTTGAGGTTTGGCTGGGCACGGAGCTGCTACATGTGTCCGGAGTCAGTGTATTTTTAGAAAGAAGTGACATGTTACTTCATATTTGTAATTTTCAATACACACCAATGATATGTTGTTATTTGTTTTTTTCCTTCTAAAACGTTATGTATAATGAACAAGCTTTGAGACGGGAGATGTTGGATTCATTTCTTTAAATCACAAAAAAGTACCGAAGTGATAAGTTTATATTCGCTCGTCATCCAATTACCGAGCATGCGCATTATTTTCATTCAAGTAACGGGCTACAGTAGTACGAGTGCAGTGTTAAATTGTATATGGGAATTTTAGATTTGCACGTCGACAAAGTGGACTGCTACGTGTGACGTCCTTTTATGGCACAAAAGGACGTCACACGTAGCAGTCAACTATGTCGACGTGCAAATATAAAAGTCGCTAGTTACATCGACAAGACCGGCATCAGTGTATTGTTACACGAAACAGTCCTAAGTACAAGTCGGGGTACAAGTTCGCCAACATCCTATGAACGCGCAGATATTGCGGATGTCGGTGAACTTGTACTTATGACGGTTTAGTGAAACGGTGCCCTGGTAAATACAACAAGGAGCGAAGTTTAGGAAGTTGTGCTAAGGGTGTAGCTATCCTCATCAGCACGACAACACATGGAAAGATATTTCATGGCGTCTATGGCCAAGAATTTGTCGGTTTGGCGGTATGACTGAGGTATCTCGGGCTTGTGCGATACACTTCTGTACTCTATGGCATCGCTTTTTAACTTTCTTTAGTCATGCAAGGCATCCTTCTAGGAAATCAGGTTTGCGTCACCCAAATCCTAAATTCATTTACAAGGTTCATTCTGCATCACTATGTCACTCGTCAAGTGTCATATCAGCATTGACAAATTTGTTTCGAAATCTTAAGAGAGAGTGAGCCGAGCGACCCCCCCCCCCCCCCAAAAAAAAAAAAAAAAAAAAAAAAACTCCAGATGGGAATATAGAATAAAGTGTGAGGGTACCTCGCTGCCGTATACACGAATACAAACATTCTCTATAATATTCATTCTCTAGAATAGACCGTGTCCCGGCTAAATGACACTGAATACCCACATATCTTTAAAGGTAAAGACCAGTATTGGAAACGCCCCAATTTCAAAAAATGAAATGGAAGCTCTCATTACCAATCATGTGAAAGAATATGTTTTGACTAATACATGATGATAAAAAATTTGCCGGGAAACCACCTACTAATTCATATATTTGGTAAATTTGTTTCTCTCATGGTCTGTGAGAGATATAGGGTAGTCCCATATAAATCTTTCTATGTATAGTGCAGCTTAGTGCTTGTAACTTTACGAAGAATGGGCCAAATTTCTTATCATTTTGATGATTCCAGAACCTTGCAGATGCTAGATGCTAGATGATCAACCTTTTCTGATCGATTCCACAACGTTTCTTTCACAGTGCAATCGCATGACCATAACTGGTCTTTACCTTTAAAACATGAAAAGTCCCACTTCGTACATTTGAAATAATCACTCCTACAGCAATGGAGGTGCTACCTGACTGTACAATAACCTTTCCCAGGTCGAAATTCCAGTTGATACCAGTTGAAACCAGTAAGGATTTCCAACTGGTATCTACTGATTTGAACTGGGCTCAACTGGTCCCAACTGGTACCAGTTGATACCAGTTGATACAATTTGGAAACCAGTTGCTTTACCAGTTGAAAACCAGTAGATGATTACCAGTTGATTTACCAGTTGTAAACCAGTTGATTTACCAGTTGAAAACCAGTAGATGATTACCATTTGATATCCCAGTTGAAAACCAGTAGATGAGTACCAGTTGAAAACCAGTACGATTACCAGTCGATTTACCAGTTGAAAACCAGTACGAATACCAGTTGATTTACCAGTTGAAAAACAGTACGAATACCAGTTGATTTACCAGTTGAAAAACGGGTTATTTATTTATTTATGAATGCATGCATGTTCACAATTTCAAAATTCATTGAAGTTAACATCACATGAAAAATTAATATAATATAACAAATCATTTTCAATTTTACAATCCATTTTAATTAACTTCACGTGAAAGGAATGTAACATTGTTTTATCAAAGACAAGTTGCAACTAATATACAGTTTGAAGAATGAACACACAAAGGTGATGAAACATAAGCAAATAGAGCTTGAATAGTTACATCACCTTTCAAATATATAATATACGACAAATAAAATTCCTAAAGTTTTGTAGTGAACTATTTACACTATTTACAAAGTTAAAAAATGAAAGAAAAAAAAAGAATTTCGTGAAGCCTAGTAACAAATTTATGTTAGATTTAATTAGAACTGATATATAGATTATAATGTACATAATATCTTACATCTGTGAAATGATAATACATTTGAGTGCTCTTTTAAAGGAGTTTGTTGATTTTATATTTCGAATATCATTAGGTAAAGAATTCCATACATCTCGACCTCTGTGTCTGATTGATTTCTGGCTAATGTAGTGTGAGGATTGACCACATGTAAATTCGGTGACTGCCTTGTTGAATACGAATGAACCATCTCATTAGGTTGGAACATTGAAGATAATGACGTAGGTAATAAATTGATATTAAAACGGAACATAAATATGGCAATTTGGAGGAAGTTAATATCATCAACCTTTAAGCATTTCAGTTTAACAAATATTGGGGTAGCATGGTTACGATAGTTCAATGTATCTTATGCATATTCATGATTAATTTGTATGTTTTCACAGAAAACATAATTATCATGATCGGTCAAGCAAATGTGACAATGCACATAAATTTTGTGATTTATATTTTCTCAGTTAATTATTGACAAATATATTACACATGTCTGATCATGTTTTCATCTAATTTAAGACGTACAATATAAAGATATATTGATATATGTAATTACTAACCAGGAAATAAAGTGTATAAATATATATATATGTATATGCACGAACTTTAATTGGCAACTAGGCGTTGTGGCGTGCGCCTGTAATCCAGCTAACAGTGGAAGTTACAAACTGATTTAGCCGAGAACGCAGGTTCGAAACTGAGTCACGTCTTTCCGATGGTGACGTTAAAAGTCGGTCCCCAGACGTAAATAATCATATCTGATTGATACACGTCTGTAAAAACCCAAATACACACACACACACACACATAATTGGCAACTCACATAATACACATCTATAATCTACTTCAAATGATCATTGTGATGGGGTGTTTGCAAGAGTTAGTATATGTGGTCAAGTTGGTGGCCAGATGCTAATAATGATTATTGATTATCAGATGATTGGTTAATGGACAATCAACTGGTAAATCAACTGGTAATTCAACTGGTAAATCAACTGGTAAATCAACTGATAAATCAACTGATCCCAGTTAGCGTTGTTTCAATTTCCATATTGAATCTAATGGTTTCAACTGGTACCAGTTGACTACTGGTTTTAACTGGTACCAGTTGCCTACTGGTTTCAACTGGAATTCCGACCTGGGTTGTTTTCCCCTTTTCAAAGAATACTTCCACCTGTGTAACATGGAGTGCACTGATTGTGCATAAATGATTAATGATTACATAACTTGTGAGAGCTCGTATTCAGTATTTTGTCTCCGTGTGTTTCACAGTTTGGTCTACAATGACCTTTATCTGATCAAGCTCAAACTGCAACTATAAACTGGCTTATTATCCTGTTTCTTGAAGGTAATACAAAGTTTTAGTATGGGGTCATAAATCATTGTCAAAATAATTCCATAAATTGGGGTAAAAAAAAAATATTCCAACTATATGAGCGACAGTGTACATGCCTGCTCCCAGAGAGACCACAGACGTGCTAATGCACCCACCCGCATCAAATCCCATGGTACATCAGTCTGCCGTTGCCAGGTCGAACAATGTGTAGGCTTGTCCGACCTAGCGACCAGCAGTTTATAATATTGTACACCGAACAAGTCCCGACAAAAGAGGCACAATGACCCGACATAGAGAAATGAACCCGCCTTTTCTAGACTCTCGGGGAAAAACACGCAAAAATCAGAAAACACGCCGAAATTTTTCATGGTGATTTTGTACACCATATCAACAACTCAGAATCCAATTTTGTACAATGGACCAATAATTTGGAATAACCTCCCAACTAATCTCAAGAATAAAAAGACTGTAAATAAGTTCAAAAGAATAGTTCAACAATACCTCCTGAACTCATAAATGATAAATAATTTGTTTATGTTTCCTATCTTTTCTTCCTTATCATTGTTGGGGTATATTTCATGTTTATTTTCCTGTCATGATTTATGATATTTTCTTACAATGTGTTATATATTATGTGTATACTTGGGTTATTTTTAATAAGCCAATTACTGCTTTTCATGATCCCGCCACCGTCATTCATATGTATTTGTTATTGATTTTATAAATTGTTTTTAAAGTGAAAATACACATTGAATTGAATTGAATTTAATTTAATTCATACTGCTATATTACTACAAGGCTGCAGTGGAAAAAGCACTAGATTTTATTTATCATTGCACTGTAATATGTTGATCGATTTTCCGCTTCGAAGTATTAAGGGTGTTTGTTCTTTTTAATAATCAACTTAAAAAATGAGAGAAACTGAGAAAGAGAGAGAGAGAGAGAGAAAGAGAAGGAGGAACGTGCACCCCCACACACCATCGCGCCCTTTATCAGGTACGGTAGTGGAAAGAAGGAATAATGGATATAGGAACGGTTTGTGAGTAAGTGAGACGTTTTGTTTCAGCTACATTGTTTAATTAATATACGTCATCAATAAGTCTACTGTATGTGTTAATATTTTGATGTGCTTTTCGGTGCGTACAAACCTACAAATAAAAGCGGCAGAAACCAATTACAATTTTTTTTAAATTTATGAATCCGAGGAATTTTTGATGTTACACCCTTCTTTGTGTAAATTTCAAAAGGTTTAGTGGATTGTGGAAAATCTCTCGGCATACGCCCCCTACCCTAGCTCCCGCTGCGTACAGCCATGGTTCAGTGACCAAGCAATGGCCTCGTAACTGTGAGGCCCCAGGATCAAAACCGTGTCGATGTGCTATATTAGTGCCCTTTTGTGGGGCATTAATCCTCATTACTGTCATTTATGACTTAACCCTAATTTTTCCGATTGCTCGGGAACGCATATGGATGACACCCCGCCATTCGCTGACTTTTTTCTTTCGAGTCTTGCACAACTTTTAAAAGAATTTTTTTGAAAATCGGACCTACGGTTACAAAGTCACGTGACCTTTTGTCTTTGCATGTCAGCCCGAAAATCGCTCATTTTCGTGATTTGTGTACAAAACATATGGAAAAGTCATTTTTCCTAAAAACAGATCAAACATGGGTTATTTGGTCTTGTTTAAAGTTTAGGTGGTTCTTTTTGGAGTCAAAATAGTTGAATTGTAGTAAGAAATGAAATAAAACAACAAAAACAATGAAATACATAAGTTAAAAAAACAATGAAATACATAAGAAATTATCAAAACAAGGGATAACATAAGGAATAAGCTGGCTCTTCCAAATTTTGTTGTCGTATTATTATTCAAAATGGTCTAATGAATATATGTAGTGAAAAAGAATGCTTAAATGTGAATAATATATGATTTATGGGTAAAATGTCATTTTTATGACTTTATTTGCATAAATAACCATAAATATGCAAATGAGTGAATTTTTCAAAAAATTGAAATTATCATATTATTCTTTACACTTCACTTGACATGCGTACATATTTTTGTGGCGATCGGCCACATTGATTGATTTTATAAATTGTTTTTAAAGTGAAAATACACATTGAATTGAATTTAATTTAATTCATACTGCCATATTAATAGAAGGCTGCAGTGGAAAAAGCACTAGATTTTATTTATCATTGCACTGTAATATGTTGATCGATTTTCCGCTTCGAGGTATTAAGGGTGTTTGTTCTTTTTAATAATCAACTAAACAAAATGAGAGAAACTGAGAGAGAGAGAGAGAGAGAAAGAGAAGGAGGAACGTGCACCCCCCCCCCCCCACACACCATCGCGCCCTTTATCAGGTACGGTAGTGAAAAGAAGGAATGATGGACATAGGAACGGTTTGTGAGCAAGTGAGACGTTTTGTTTCAGCTACATTGTTTAATCAATGTACGTCATCAATATAAGTCTCCTGTATGTGGTAATATTTCGATGTGCTTCCACCAGTGTTTTTCGGTGCGTAAATACCTACAAATAAAAGCGGCATTTATGAATGCGAGGAATTTTTGATGTAACACCCTTCTTTGTGTAAATTTCAAAGGGTTTAATGGATTGTGGAAAATATCTCATTGTATTTCACATCATAAAAGGCGGATATGCCCTCTAATAGACCCCAAACGCTCCCATGCCGTGAACGTGTCAAATTAACAATTGATTCAAGCCGATAAGTAAACATGCATCATTTATTTTTTTTCATTTTTTCTTACTGAGTTTTAAATCATTGGATAATCTCATTTTGTGATTCTGGATAAATGTTTGAAATTACATGCATGTCTCTACTCGCTGGTTATTTTATTAAATGTCATATTATTTAATATCCATGACATATGTTTTATGTTTTGTATATTTCAAAGTTATTTTGTATATTACCATGTAGGCCTATATACAGGTTTGTAAATAACAAAAGGAGGTTTGGCGAAACAAAAGGAGGTTTGAGGTCAAACCTTGGTCTGAGCTCAAACCTTGCTTTGTGAATTCGGGCCTCTCTGTATATAAAATGAAAAAGGTCAACTCGTTTTTGTTCAATAGGGACTTTTAGATTAAGTGGACAATAACGGCGTGAATGTCCATTGGTCATGCGTGTCTATATTAAGCCGTTTTAACATTGATTCATATTTCTTGATAACAAGAATTACCACTGCTATACAACAGAAAATCATTTCTTGATATCAAGAGTTACCATTGTTTTACAGAATATCATTTCCTTAAATCAGGAATCTAATTTTTAGGAATAATATGTTAAAACGGCTTCCCATGGACACGCATGACCAGTGGACGTTCACCCCATTCTCGTCCACTCAATCTAAATATCCCTAACGTTATGGTCTTAGGTTTTGATGATGGACATAGGAAAAGTTTGTGAGCAGGTAAGACTTTTTGAAAATAGTAAGTTTGAAATAATCACCATCAGTAGAATTGTAAAGTAGGATCTCATCTGAGACTTGTTTTTGTTTCAGCTACAGTATTTAATCATTAAAAGACTACTTTAAGTGTATGTATATTTGTTTCGCCGTGTTTCCACAGGAAGATCCTCCCAACTCCCTGATTTCTACCAGTGTCTTTTTTGTGTAAATAATTACAAATGAAAGCGGCGTATTAAAACAACAACAACGATTATTTATGAATAAGAGGGATTTTTAATGTTATACCCTCCTTTGTGTAAAATTTATAAATGTTGACGAGGAAAATTAACAAATGATGCATAATAATAAGTGAATGATTTTTTAAAAAAGCATAATTTGATATATAAATCACATAATATCTTTACAGACATGTGATTAAATGTTACTTTTTAATTTGATAATTATCTGCAAAATCGTTTGTATATTATCATTTCCCCCTCTTAGGAGGCGGGATAGCTCAGTCGGTAGAGCAGTGGTCTCGTAATCCGGTGACCCGCGGGCTCGAAACCAAGGCAATGCGCTAGTGCCCTTTGGTAAGGCATTAATCCTCATTACCAGGTCCCTCGGAGAGGACCTAAAGCCGTCGGTCTTCTGGTTGCTTACTAACAAGCATTTATTGATTTCTTAGCTGTCATGTTAAATAACCACCACTATCTATCTTATCGGTCATTCAAACCCTCGCTGCCTGCTACAAGCCTGTACAATATTCTGTACCGAAATTAGTAACTATTAAATAAGAATTGGTCTTTCTTTTGCTCTCTCACCTCTCTCTCTCTTCCTTTTCTCCAGTTCGCGGTTGTTCTATCCTATTAACCCCGCATTTGTATCGTCTCTCTCTTACTTTTTTTAAGTAACAGAAAATGAAGGGGAAAAATCAATATTGTTTCTCTACCCTCGCCATCTCTCTCTCTCCCTCTAGTTTCTCTATACCGTCTTTATTTTTCACAAAATTCCATGTTTATCTTTATTTTTTTCTATTGACTCGCCTTCTTCTTTCTTCTCTTAAACCACCGCTTGAAATGTCCTGTTGTTTCATTCTCTGATCTCTATACTTTTATTCCAGAATCGTCTCTTACAATCACTTAACATCTTTAAATTAGTTCTAAGAAGAAAAATATCCTTTATTTTCATTTGTTTCTTTTGTATTCATATAAATAAATGAGACTAAAAGCTAAAAACTAAATGCGAATCTTTAAAAAATATACACAAATGTAATGAATTACAATGAGTTCCATGTAATAAGCAGTAAGTACATTTGAGAACAAAGCTTGAATAAGTAGCAGCAAGTTTAGAAGTACGTAGTAGTAGTAGTTGTATTCGTAGTAGTAGTAGAAGTAGCAGTAATAGTAGTAAGAGAAATGGTAGCAGAAGTAGTAGTAGTAGTAGTAGTAGTAGTAAAAGTAGTAGTAAAACAACGAATAGTAGTAGTAGTAGTAGTAGTAGTAGTAGTAGTAGTAGTATAACAAAACAAATTGTCAAAAATGCGCACTATAAAAATACCTATCGTTAGAAGTATTATCAATTTATTTATAACATCAACCAACATTGTTACTATAAGTAGTAGTAGTACAATTATTAACATATCTAATATAATTATCAATATTGTATTAGTAGTAGTAGTACAATTACTAACATATCTAATATAATTATCAATATTGTATTAGTAGTAGTAGTATTTATCTTTACAGACAGGTATGACTGAAATACTAATAGTGATAGCAGCATCATCGTCATCATCGTCATTATCATTATCATAATTATTGTGATGCTTACCAATTCCTACTTTAAGAGGATGCCTCCAAAACAATGCTTCCCACGGTAAAGGCACGTCCAAAGCTTTCCTCGCATGCACTGATGATGCAAATTTAACAGGTACCCAAAAAGAAAACGATTCTAAAACCAGAGTCAGCAGATTAAGTGAAATCCCGCTAGATCCTGTACAGCACAAACCTTAAAAGAGCTTTCGAATTACAGAGCGAACTCCAACCCTAATTTGTATCGCGCTGAAGTTTGTAGAGTGTTTTTGTAATTGGCGTTAACCCCTCCCCTTTTGCATGTACCCGCACTATTTATAATGACGAGGGGAAAAGGGGGCGTGTAGGAGGTGGTCTTTGTCAGGCACCGACATTGCTCACGCGAACAAACACTGAAGCCCACACACACACAGTGACCTTGTTTACACATAACATAACCTTGAACATATGTATATTCATATATTAGGTCCTTCTTAACCTAATTTGATATCTTCATATATGTTTTCCTTTCCATTTTGACATTTATGTCATAACATTCCCTGTGGTGAGGTGAAAGGGGGAGGGGGGGGGGGGGGGTGGGCTGACTAATATTTTGAAAATGTTAGACATTTTCCGAAGGGATGCGTCCCCTTGTCCCCAAGAACAGTTCACGGTGGATTTTTATTGGTCGTTATGGACAGGTGGTTGTTATAGACAGGTGGTGGCTAAAATATGGCTCCGTTTAGTCTCATTTTACAACGCCCCCTATCGTCAGAGCATGGTCAGATTCAGCAGCCTAACATGTTAGCCTATCGACGTTTTTTTTTAAAAATCGTTAAAAATTCATTTTTTTGTTTAAACGAAAAGCACATCCACCCCGACGTACGTTATCACTAGCTCTTTCATTGGAGCCCTCATGTCTCATTGACTTTTGAAAGTTCACCCACCGTAATTTTTCAAAATAGGTTGCAAGCTCGCCATTGCCTATAATGGGAATGTGCGATGATCCGTTCAGGAGGTAGAGGTCCGTGGTTTGCGCTGGCAATGTTCACGCGAGCGAAAATGAGACAATCGGAGCAATATGGACCGGTTTGACTGTAATAGCCGACTCTTACATTTCATTCTTTTTCTGTCCTGCTTTTTTCTTCATGCTAGTATCATTTTTCTTTGCATAAACAAAATAAATGGATGGATTCAATGGCAGTGTCGTGTGTAGTAGGACGAACCAAAAGAATACCCACGCGCCCCCCCCCCCCATCTCTCTCTCTCTCTCTCTCTCTCTCTTTCTTCTTTTCTATTCCCTGTCAAACCCAAAATTCTTGTCCAGGACTTTCAACATGATGAAACCATAAACCCCCATGCAAAATCTAACATTCAATAATCATCCATAAAAACTCTAACAGTTGCCGATGTAAAGGGAAAACAAAGATCGCTTACTCCTAAACAAATAAAACCCTGTTCTGAAAGAGATCAGTAGCACTCCAAAATATATTGGCATATATATTAATACAGCTGCTAGTATATTTAGATGCTGCTTGTAAGTATCGGCTTGCATGGTGGATGTAGGGCGCGTTTATCAGGGCTTGCCAGTAGATATGTACATATCGTACCCCACTATCAAACCCCACTATACGATCGTGATTCGCGGGATGTCGCGTTTATCGTCCCTTCACGATTCAAAATAAAGGCCATGTGTCTTCCCAGCTGTTTTGACCCGGGAAGCAGACAGTTTCTCGGAGGTCAACATCACACACATGCTTGTACACAACACCTGGGTGGTCCTATTTGTATGTGAGGTTCAAAACAGCTTTGCGTTTATCGATCTCTCAGAAACGTGATTCTGGCTGTATGTCACATTCAAAACACACCTTTTTGCGTCTTTAGATATGCCCATATCTAAAGACGTTTGAAAAAGGCTTTGCGTTTATCACCTTCTAAATTTGCCTGAAAGACGTTTGAGAAACCTGATTCTAGCCAAAAATCTGGTCGATAAACGCAACCGTAGATATACAGTAGGCTTGTGGATGCACCTCTACACACCCCCTTAAAGAAAGATTACCGAGAGTCCTTTTCAGGACTCCTCAATCCTCTCTCTCTCTCTCTCTCTCTTGCCTACACATTCAAGCATACGCTCACAAACACAAACATGCTCACTTTTTTTTTTTTTTGCCGAGAGAAAAATTGATTTTTTTATTTTTTTTATCACGAATATAAATAAATAAGTACAAATAATGAAATACATTATGATATTTCATTGCTCTTTCCGACTTACACCGTGAGAGGGTTTATTTCCTGTCAAAAGCCCATTCAAAGTGAGCAACAAAAAGTGGTGTCACTGAATTGTATACATAATAACAATTTGCATAAGTGTGAGCCAGAGGAAAATCGTCGTTATGATTTCCTATTGTCCAATATAGTGGCCCGAATTCACAAAGGAGGCCTGTCGACAAAGCCATAGGTTTATGTGCGTCATATGACGCGCCTCGACGCGCATCAGACCAAGGTTCAGACAAACCTAGGTCTGAAACGCGTAAAAACGCGTCACATGACGCACACAAACCAAGGTTTGTCGACAAACCCCCTATTCGAATTCGGGCCATTATGTCTACATGATTGTGTGGTTGAAAAACTGACTTTCCTTACACGTATCAGATAATTGTTAACCAATCATTTCACCTATCATCCGATCAATTAGCTAATCAATCAGTTTATAAACGTATTAACCAATTAGCCAATTAACAATAAACTGATTAATTTACTAATCAACAAGTCAAATGGCCAATCAATAGATCCACCAATCAATTCATCAACCACTAACATATTATATCAATTAGATAATTAATCGACTAGTCAATTAATCAACCACCCTTTTAACTAACAAACCGACAAACCACTTTATCAACCAATCGACTGATGAGCTATTATAGCCAACCCCAGTCAACCAGTAAGTCAATAATCCAATCGAATAATCATACAATAAACTAACTAATCAATCAATGAACTAATCGGCAAATTAACTGATTAAATTAACCTAATTATTAATCGACTGATTAGCCAACTTATAAATCAATTGAACGATAAACCAGATAACTGGTTAACCAGAACAGAAGATCAAACCAACATAAATCAATAAAACAGTCAAGAAAATAATAAGCAACCAATCAGCAAGCTAAAACTGTCATAGTAGAGTTTAAACAACCAAAGCTTCAAATCATAGGTTCATCTAAAAGTTTCAAAAGCCATTTCCTTTTACTAGCTTCGTCAAACATTTTGAATAATTATTGTGTCTTTTTATTCGGCTTTATTAGTATTAATTAAAACACTTCATACTTTCAAATAGGATATTACTTTAATATGCCGTTCTTTTTTAAGAATTATCACTTTATGATATAACGTCTCTATTCGCTTCCAAATGACTATGGTCTATGGATATTGTTACCCCGGGTTTAGGCCCGGAAACGTAGTGCTCAGTGAATAACTCTTGCCAGGTACCCACCTACTACACCTTGGTCGAGTGTGACAACTGTAGATTGTTGTCTTGCCATAGAAGGTTAGTGATGTGGCAGGGTTACGAACACCGAACCTCGTGGTTTACAGTCCGGATACTTATCCACTAGACCAACTAAAGTTATACATCAGTCAGAGCAATGACTGAGTGTTGAATATCTATTTCATAATTATGTGTAATTTGAATGGGAAAATATACATATGGCCTGTCAATAAGAGAATTGCACTCGCCAGCTCGTTTTTTATTCATTCTCCTGAAATTAAAAAATAATCCCTCAAAATAACCATAGCTTTAGTGTCAGAAAAGATTCACTCAAGCTTTTCAGGTTTGTGTAAGTAGTGCCGAATTCCTGTCCTGAAAATCCCATTCTGATTTTGTGACTGATCTATAGACTTTGTCAGATCTATTGTTGCTCTGAATGAAGAATTCCACTGGTCCGTGAAAATCATGGGCAAAGAAATTTTGAACGGCGTCCTCAAATATAATTCCTACATTGACAATAAGGGACAGTGTCTAAGCGGGAAACGTCATACAATATACTTATGCATTATTTTTCACTTAGGGATTTTTTTTTTTTTTTAATAGTTTTTTTTTAATTGATTCCAAACAATACAAATTAATTTTTAAGAATAAGGTACATTTTTTTCCTTGACATAATTCAAAACATTTACATTACATACATTGTACAATTGATGAAAACAAAAATGAAATCAGTTGTATCATAAAACAAATAACCCCATCCAACCAAACACACTACTACTACTACCCCCCCCCCCCCCCTCATCATGCGACACACACTCCACCCGACCACACTTCCACCACACACTGTTCCTAGCCCCCCTCAGAATACCCCGAATTGGAGCGAGAGACAAAACCGAAACAATCTATTTAAAACATTTAAAACAAAATCATTTAAACGAGGCTACAATAGTCCAGTGTAAAGAAGTTCATGAAAACTTTATTTGTTCCCACTTCTGTAAGGCCAATTTACCTGCCCTCTCTGCAATATTCTTTTCTTCTTCCCTAAATTCTAACAGTTCTTTTTGAAACTCCCCAAAAGACAATATTACGGACTTTCCCCTGAATCTATATATCACACACAAACTTGCCCAAACTCACACAACACACACGCATCTTCGATTGTGCCCTTGGCCAAACTCACACAACACACACGCATCACACACAAACATACACACTCTCGCAACTGAGATGTTCCAGGTTCGAAACTCAGTCGAGGCGCTAGGGGCCTTGGGTAGGGCATTAATCCAACGCCAATATCAAGTCCCTCGAAGGGGACTAGCTTGAAGCCTTCGGTCCCCCGGTTGCTTACTTAATACAAGCATATAGATGCTTTCTTAAGAGTCAGGTAAAAAAACAAACCAACCAAGTTATCAATTCTCATATATACAATTATTTATTACATGAAGGTGTTCAACAGTTCAAACTTGCCAAATCCATGATTCTCACGATGTATTGTTGTCTGCTTTCCTCACCGCAAACACAAGGTATTCATTAGTTTATGTTTTTATTCTGACTAGGCGTTCCCAGTTTACCCCAGTTACAAAATAATTATATTTTGATGGTGTTCTATTCAGTTATTCACGCGCGGTAAGTTGACATGGTCCATATAACTCTATTATCCGAATATTCTTTTGAAGCTCTGAATGATTATGCTGTAGTCTTTGAATTTGTGAAGAAAGGGGACCAGAAGGCACAAAATGGCACATAACAAAAGCTCAGGGGTTTGGGGCAATAAATTACGGTCAGATGAGCATATTGTGATACCTTATTTGTGACACTGGCAGGTCACGAATTGGTGTTGGGTCCAGGGGACGGAGCCCCTGGCGGTCAGGGTTTTTATACATTTAATCACGGTCAGATGAGCAATTAAAAAAAAAATTTGGCCCAGGAAATTAGAAAATTACGTCGTCAGATATTTCGTTCAGTGGCTTAGGGGGTGGGGGAGTCAAAGGGTTTTAGGCATTTAATTACGGTCAGATCAGCATTTTGTTACACCATATTTGTGGCACTCATATTGCTCCGATTGTCTCATTTTCGCTCGCGTGAACATTGCCAGCACAAACCACTGACCTCTACCTCCTGAACGGATCATCGCACATTCCCATTCACTATACGTTACGTACTAAAAGGCTGTATTGTCTGACCGTTCATGAATATTCATGTTTTTGCTAAACTCGGCAAAATGTTTGCTTTTACTGAATGGAAAAATTACGGTGGGGGGTTGGATGAAATGGACAAAATGAAATAGGCAGAAGTGATCTATGATAATTCATGCGTTTTATGTTTCGTGTGCTCGACCTATAATCTTCAAATCGCTTGGTAAACTGAGTCCAAAGTTAGACTTGTTTCACATGTGTATTATAGGCAATGGCGAGCTTGCAACCTATTTTGAAAAATTACGGTGGGTGAACTTTCAAAAGTCAATGAGACATGAGGGCTCAAATGAAAGAGCTAGTGATAACGTACGTCGGGGTGGATGTGCTTTTCGTTTAAACAAAAAATGAATTTTTAACGATTTTTTTTTTTAAAAAACGTCCATAGGCTAACATGTTAGGCTGCTGACGCTGACCATGCTCTGACGATAAGGGGCGTCGTGAAATGAGACTAAACGGAGCCATACAAAGAACTTGTTTTCTATGTAAATATAAATCTGTTAATGTTTTATTGACAAGGTTATTGCATTAGAAACAAATGTATCTACATAATGTTACACTCGTCAAAAACACATTCCTTACTGAATTTTTAATTGTATACTGAACTTTATTACTAGTTTTGTAAACAACTTTTGTAAACTGTTGTTTTACTGTCAACCATAATTCCTTCATCTTTTTTCTTTCTTTCTTTTTTTCTCCCATTTTCTCTTTTGTTTTCTTCTGTCTTCTATGATTATTCTTTTTAATCCTTTTAGCGCATCAATTAATTACTGAATGTCCGCATAATTTCATATTTGCCTATTTCACATTATGCCATTTGCATGTATTTTATATGTTGCCGCTTTATTTGTAAATTGAAGATGAGTCAGCTTTTAGCTATGACATTCGGAATCTGTATCAATAAGGGGATAGGCATGCGAACGAGCATAAACGTGTTGACTGCTAAAAAGAAATCCAATCTTTTATTAGTAAACTACTCTAAGAGAAAACATAACAAAACAGATAATTAGATCGATGAAAGCTGACAGAAATGTTTTGATTTTTTGAGAGTTGGAAAATAGGGACTTCATATTGGTTAAATCAGTAGTACCACTGTGACAAAGTGCCGGACAACTTTTCCATTTGTTCCAACGCAAAATGACTAGACTGTCCATTTTCCAAAAATGTATGAGTCAGCCAGTCAGGAGGGTCTTTTCATTTAAAGAATCTTGAATAAATGTATGCAACCACTATATACTTTGAGACATGCCCCAAGGGAGAAGATAATTCGAAGAAAAAACAGAAATTCATGACATTTTGTAATCGACAAATGGGAGAGTTGTCTGTGGCCCTACGTCATAATCCAGTAACCAAATAAGTAATTTGCGATTTGCAAGGATTCAAACACCCATCATTTTGTCCAATTAAATACAAACTTTCTCCATTCTGTTTTTCAAATTTGTCCAGTTTCATACAAATGAAACGAGGGTTGGATTGCGCTCTTTAACAGTAATGAAGACGCAGCCCGGTTTCGAGGCCCCAGCTTGTTAAAGGTAATACAAAGTTTTGTTACGGGGTCATGAATTTGGTTCAAATGAAAATATTGGAAGCATATGCGATCCTACAATATTCAGTGATCGTTGTCGCGGTTGAAATCGAGTCTAAAGTTATGAAATTGTAAATAATACACTCTTTATGTTGTGTAACTCCTTCTAAAGGTCAAGATATTAATTAGCTATAAAACAATGCTTTTTGACTAAAATCGACCGACTAGCTATTCCCGTTTAGAAGTTATATATCACAACTACATATTCTGCGATTTTCATGGTCGCAGCTACCATTGTACAGCCGTAGGCGCTATTTGAAATTTATCAAAATTTACCGGGAGCACCGGTAAATTATTGTTATATTTAATTTTTCTCGAAAGCAGAATCGTTTTAGGGGCTATTTTTTTTAGTGGTTATAATACATTCACAGGGGCATCCAAATATATCAAAATTGTAAAGAATCACTATCCGGGCCAATTTTCAAAATTTCCCCAAACTTTGTAATACCTTTAACATAATGTGCACCCACACTGAATCAACTAAAGAATATCTTTTCAAAAAGATCTGTGACATAATGAACTATGCCCTAAGGTTAAGGATAATATCGTTTTAAATATCATGTGATGTTTTGTACAAATATCAGCGTCCATCAATCAGAGCACAATGTAATATGTAGGGGCCGGGAGAGAGAGAGAAGGGAGAGGTACAATGGGTAGCAGGAGAAGCGGTCCATAGTCATGGATTCAGGTAAGCATGATTATAGCTCTGTAAATATGGGCGACCCCGGTGCACAATGAGCCCCAAATGATGCTCTTTGAATCCTTCTGTTGTTGGTGTGTGTGTTTTTTCTTCATAGAAGAGACAGACGGACAGAAGTAAGATGAAAAATAAAATAAAACAAACTTAACCCCCCCCCAAGCGGAAACTGCATGTCGCTTGTTGTACATTATATAGCGGCTCTAGGACACCTACCCCCTTGACAACCACCCAGTGGCGGATCCAGGGGGGGGGGGGCCCCGGGGGCCCGGCCCCCCTGAGAAAAAAAATCATGCAAAATCACGCGATTTTTACCTTTTTTGGGGGTTGGGCCCCCCCCCTGGCGCTCAAGGGGGGGTGCAAATTTAAAAATTTTCGAGGACCAAAAAAAAAAATTGTGCTCACTCCCCCCCCCCCCCCCCCCCCCCCCCCCCCCCCACTGAGCGACTTTTCGGCCGGCGCGATTTTTAAATTTTCGGGAGCAAAAAAAAAAAAAAGTTGGGCCCCCTCCCCTAAGAAATCCTGGATCCGCGCCTGCAACCACCCCTAGGATAACCATCCCTAGGATAACCACCCTCTAGGACAACTACCCCCTAGGACAACATCTAAGGGTTGAGGGTTCGAATCCGAGCCCCGCACCAACGTCTGCTTACAAGATATCAATCTAAACGAGAAAAGAAGTATCCTCAGGGAAAATAAGACCTATTCTTAATTGTGTTAGTAATTTCCTTAATATGCCACTTCGCCAATGCAAATTAATTTAGGCTTGTGGCAAAAGGCAAAGTCCATGTTAGGGGCACTTTTCTGTGTCGGACAAAATGATTAACCAACGAATCCTCGCCAATTTTTGTATCTATTCTTTTTCTTTATACATTCAAGCATTCATGGAATAGTGCCTACGAAGAAAACAAAATAATTAAATATTGCCTGTATACTGCCCAAGCAAAGATTTTCACCAATGGGGCTTAACTTGTCGCTGTAGAGAGACGAATCCTCCTAATGCATGTATTATTCCGTGATATTGCATGTAACATCGGTAATTTGCGCTTATATATGCCCCTGTAGAATAATTTCTTTGTCATGTCATTTTCAGTGGTTGGGGTGGAAATACAGTGTGGGATTTCTACTCGTTCACCCGGGTTCGAAATTAAGTCGACGTGGGGTGGGGAAGAAATTAATAAGCTCAAACAGATTATCAATTTCAGTCCCAGAAATCATAAACGTACAACAAATTTATGCAGAAATGACTGTGTTTTATGACTTGCTTATAATATGTGTGTCACCAGTTAGACACGTCGGACGCTTTGTTGGTCATCAATAAGCCAGTTCGTATAGCTTCGGAACGCATGACCCCCAAATATCCACAGATCTTTTACACTATGGATACGTCCCACTTGGGTAACCCGACACATGCTCCGCCGACGATTGCTCCGCCGACATTTACTCCGCAAAACGCGACAATTGCTCCGCAACATTTGCTCCGCGACATTTGCTCCGCCGACAATTGCTCCGCCGACATTTGCTCCGCCGACATATGCTCCGCCGACAATTGCTCCGCCGACAATTGCTCCGCAAAACGCGACAATTGCTCCGGTGACATTTGCTCCGCCGACAATTGCTCCGCCGACAATTGCTCCGCCGACATTTGCTCCGCCGACAATTGCTCCGCCGACAATTGCTCCGCAAAACGCGACAATTGCTCCGGTGACAAATGCTCCTCGAACGACAGTTGCTCCGCCGACATTTGCTCCGCCGACAACTGCTCCGCCGACATTTGCTCCGCCGACAATTGTTCCGCCGACAATTGCTCCGCAAAACGCGACAATTGCTCCGGTGACATTTGCTCCGCCGACAATTGCTCCGCCAACAGTTGCTCCGCCGACAATTGCTCCGCCATCAGTTGCTCCGCCGACATTTGCTCCGCCTGAAGCGACACTTGCTCCGGTAACATTTGCTCCGCCGACAATTGTTCCGCCCAAAAAGTGTCCCATAAAATACAAATGCTACTAGTACTACGACAAATGCTTCGCCGACAATATTTTTTTTCACGGGTTATTTTCGTTTTTTTTTTTCTTCATTTTCTGAATGCATTTCATGAAATAATGTAGATGAAATGAAATGAATGAATGTTGATGACAATAATAATAACTAGATTTGTAATACTTGTTTTGAACAAGTATAGGTGGGCTGGTCTAATTAAAATTTGAGACAAAATAAAGGGCAAATTTAAGATAGCTTATTGTCTCAGCTACAACATACTCGAATTTCAGCGTAAACGAAGCTAAAACGACGGAGATATTGCTCGCGAAAGACGGGAATGTAGAATCCAGTTTTGAAAAAAAGTCATGTCCCATAGAGAATACACGCAAAAAGTGAAAAATTGATATTCCTCCTTTAATAGCAAAAATACGCCATGATGCTTTTGTCGAAATGAAAAATCATGTCTAATGCATTTGTAGCGAATTATCTCAGCTAGAACATATCGAAAGTTGGAAGAAAACCAATCAATATTTACAGAGATACAATCAATTTTCCAAAAATATGCTGATGTCATAATATGCAAATTGAAATTTTGAGTTCGGAGGCCATTATGATGACGTCATAAGTTAATTGAGGGTCAAATGAGACGAGAAATCATATTTCCAATTCATACTCTAAGAAATATGAAACAAAATTTGGGGTCACCTTACATCCTAAAGAGCTACAATGGATTTTGTATAGGCATGTTTTTGCCCATATATGCTATGTATTACAAGAGCTCGTACGCACGGACGTGTATCTTAAACGGACGCTCACTCCGTTATTAATGGTCAGAAATATGTAAACAAGGTATCAAAATGCTTGGGAAAATGTGTCAAATATGATGACAAAGAAAAATTGGCGAGTCTTTGTTACAAAATGCCAGAACGCGCGAAAACACGCGCGCATGCGCGTGTGCGAGATTTTTTATAAAATGCTTAAAATGGCCTAAAACGTATGTAAAATTATTTTGAGACTATTTTGAGCATTTTAATATTTTGCGCTTGCACTGACGCGCGGACGTACGCGCACGCGCGCGTTTTTTGACCTGAAATTGACCGGACGAATATTGACCTTAAAGGTAATACAAAGTTTTGGGAAATTTTTAAAATTGAGTGGATAGTAATTCTTTACAATTTGATATATTTGGATGCCCCTGTGGATGTATTATAAGCACTAGAAAATTTGGCCCCTAAAACACTTCTGCTTTCGAGAAAAATAGAATATAAAAATTTACCGGTGCTCCCGGTAAATTTTGATAAATTTCAAATGGCGCCTACGGTCGTACAATTGTAGCTGCGACCATGAAAATATCTGAATATGTAGTTGTGATATATAATTTCCAAATGGGAATAGCTAGTCGGTCGATTTTAGTCAAGAAACATTGTTTTATAGCTTAATTAATATCTTGACCTTGAGAGGGAGCTATACAGCATAAAGAATTAATTATTGATATTTTCATAATTTTAGACTCGATTTCACCCGCGACAACGATCACTGAATATCGTAGGATCACATATGCTTCCAATATGTTCATTTGAACCAAATTCATGACCCCATACCAAAACTTTGTATTACCTTTAATCATGATAAATATGAGTCAAAAATGGCTTTTGGTTATGAAGATATGATCATGAATTGATTTTCAGAAAAAAATTACAAAATGGCACCTAGATGACGTCATCAGTAAAGGTCATAGTTGAAGACGTTATTGTGTTTTGTAACTATGCCTATACATATGTGTGCCAAATTTGAAGGCATTTGATTGAGCCATTTTAAAGTAATCGTGCTAACAAAAAAGTGGTTTGAAATAAGTAAAATAAATAATAAAGGCAATTCTAACGAAATTATAAGGTGTTTTGTATTAGATACAGCCCACTTAATAATAAAGGCAATTTTAACAAAATTATAAGGTGGTCTGTATTAGATACAGCCCACCTGATAAATAAATAAAGGCAATTCTAACGAAATTATAAGGTGGTCTGTACGATATATAGCCCACCTGAAAAATAAATAAAGGTAATTCTAACGAAATTATAAGGTGGTCTATACGATATACAGCCCACCTGATGAATAAATAAATAATAAAGGCAATTCTAACGAAATTATAAGGTGGTCTGTACGATATACAGCCCACCTGACAATAAAGAATAATAAAGGCGATTTTAACAAAATTATAAGGTGGTCTGTATAAGATACAGCCCACCTGATAATAAAGGCAAATCTAACGAAATTATAAGGTGGTCTGTACGATATACAGCCCACCTGATAATAAATAAATAAATAAACAAAGGCAATTCTAACGAAATTATAAGGTGGTCTGTACGATATACAGCCCACCTGATAATTACAAAAATAACATTAGTAACACCACCAACCATAATAATAATTGTTGTCATTATTATTGTGATACTGCTTCTAATACTACTCCTACTACTACATGTACTAGGAAGAAGGAGGGGAAGAGGAAGAATCTTATTGTTTATTTTTTGTATTATCGAGGCATAAAAATGCACAGGGAGGTAAGAGAGGGAAAGGTAATGCGACGAAGAGGGAGAGAGAGGGAGAGAGAACGAGAGGGGTAGCCTATGGCCCGGGTTCAAATTCAGTTCTCTTTAATTTATTTGACCCAGTACTGATGATCATGCATGTGATTGCCATGTGTACGCCACACCGAATAGCACTAGCTCACATTTTGTTATTGTTGTCAAGAACTTATTGGCATGCAGCCAGTAGATTTTCATCATGTGTTTGATCTTGTATTGAAAAAAAAGATCAAACACATCATCATAATCAACAGAGTGCAACCAAAAAATTCTTAACAACAATCGAAATTTCTTTCAGGAAGCCTAACCCTAAAAGGTGTTTTTGATTCAAAGAGCATCGTAGGGACGATGAACAAATAAGAATAATAATACATTCACTTCTATTTTCCCCGCCAAATAATCCGAACAAAGAATCAACCGAGGGTAATCAACTATTAAACGAATGTATAATGAGTCCTTGACAAATTAATTAATACTGCTTGTCAAATATTATTGAAGAACAGCAAAGGCGAACGCGATTGTCGCTACAATTCAGAAATCATTGCTTGCATTGCTTTTCTCTCAAAATTACCGTGAGATATCAAGCTACATAGAACTATGATCGACAAAAAAATATATTGTCTTGAAAACGGTCAGAAACATTAGAACTTGAATGAATAAAACATAATGCAAATGAATAAGACTAGAATGAATAGGACACAAGTTCATTTCTACCATTTAAATCATCACGTACCAAATAACAAAATTCGAACCAGATGCATTTAATGGTAAGCTTAAAGACAATGATTCATGACAATTGTAAATTGTCGTGAATTTATCGTCTATATAGACGTATTGCAAAAGATAATCAGGATAATAAGGATCAGAATGACACCTCTACTACTAGGCCTACTTCTACATGACTATACTATACTACTGCCATTGTAGAATATGCTGATAATACAGATGATAATAATGATATGATTAACAATTATAACTAGACTTTAATTCGTCACTTTGACGAATTGGGTGATACGTATGCTATTTTTGTATCATGAAAGTGTGCCGATGATGATCTAATGATAATATTCATAAATACGATAATAAAGATATTGATGATGATTTATTTGTTTTAAATGACGATGACAATGATTTAAAGTGGTATAGCGCCCCCTTCATGAATTCGATAGACAATTGTTATATGATTAATTTACTAAACAAGCTCAAATTTTCGCCTGATTGCAGAGCCTACCAATCATTGAACTGATATTTCGACGCACTACATACGCAACATAATGAACAAGTCTAGACTGGAATGTAGTATCATTCACCTCCCATAGGCATAAGACGCATATTAAGCAAACAATCTAATGACGTCATCAAAATGAATAAATATTGGTAACAATCTTGTTAAGAATTGTCTCAGCTACAACGTATCAAAATTTTGAAGAAAATTGATCAATATTTGCAGAGATACAATCATTTTCTGTAAATATGTTGACGTCATAATATGCAAATTCGTATTTTGACTTCCAAGGCCATTATGATGACGTTAAAATGTACTTAATGGCCAAATGAGAAATGAAATCATATCTCCGACTCATATAATCAAAATAAAAGAACAATTGGGGGTCTAGGTGCATCCCAAAGAGCTGTGATGGATTTTGTGTAATCATGTTTTTGCCTATATATGCTATGTATTACATGTGCTCGTGCGCACGGCAATTTATCTTAAAGTTGATATTCATTGATTTTAAAAACTAAAATTATTTTCATTATTGCAAAGTTGAAACTTTGATTCGACAAGGTTATCAAAATTCAATGCTTGGAAATATTCGAAGTAACGATTATTATAAATTACAAAATGGAAGAGCTCTCCGAACGCTACTGAGATGTGTAAGATCACAGTATGGACATGACTTGCACAATCAGACGATGCCCCATGACATCTCACACATATTCAGTGCCTGTGTTTTCATCTTTTCTTGAGTCCTTTCTCTTACTTCACTACCGTCAGGCTAAATGTATAATCTATTGCCTCACTCTTAACCCCGCGCATGGTTTTATTTTGATGACAAATGCAGCGATACAAAAATAAAGGAATCTGTCGCTTGTAAACAAAATAAGACGCCATTTTATATTCAGCTGCACACATCGGGGTATGTTCGGCGTTTCAAGAGAGAACAAATGCCGTCCTTAATATCATTCCAGGGGGTTTTCAATTTGAAAGTCTGGTTTCTTTGATTGTTAATTAACCCCAATCCTGTGTATTTACAAGCAAAATATTTTAGTTATCAGAATCGGGTCATATCCCCTTTTGAATGGTTTGACATGCCATTACATTTATATACACTAAACTCATTATAATTTGACAAATAATAGCTTTGCAATTATGTTCATTCTCTATGGGATGTCGTCTGCTTGGGCAGTGTTGGTCCATATAGTGACGTCATTAAAACATCGTTATTTTTCCGGCGAATCTCTGGTATATCCCAGCTGCTATGGAGATGGTTGTATTTGTATTTTTTATAAATCACCCGATATGTAGTTGACCTATAACTTGTACGATGGCCATCTGTTAGATTACCAGTTTCTAGTCATACATTAGTCGGTCGCGCATTCCGTTATGAAATATCATGAAAGCACAAAAAATTGCGTTTCTTTGTTGTGTAATGGCGTTACACGCAAAAACGCGCGTTTATAATTTTCGAAATTCTTTAAATGGCCTAGAACATACTCTGTTTTGATAAAAAAGTGAATTTTAGCATTTTAAAATTCAGACGCGCGCGGATTTTGATGAGATGTTATGTCGAACCTTGACCTGAAGTTCGTGTGTTTTAAATATGGTTCAGTTTTGATGACTCGTTATGAAGATACGATTAAAAGTCGATTTCCATAAAATAGCGCCTGGATGACGTCACGATGATTTTGAGTTACTGAAAAGTGTCACAATTCTAAGTTTTGCTAATATTAATCATCATGGCAAGTTTCATGATAATGGCTTTATTCATTCATGAGATATCCTGCGAACAAATTAATGGCAGAATAATGAATGGGAATAATAATAACTTGAATTTGTCACTTTGACAATTTAGGTTATACGTATGCTAATGTTTTAAATAATGAAGAATGTATTTTCACGATTTTATATTATCTTCTAAAATGCTCTTCCTATTAAAGGTAAAAACCAGTATTGGAAACGCCCCAATTTCAAAAAATGAAATGGAAGCTCTTATTACCAATCATGTGAAAGAATATGTTTTGACTAATACATGATGATAACAATTTTGCCGGGAAACCGCCTACTAATTGATATGTTTGGTAAATTAGTTTATCTACATGGTCTGTGAGAGATAAACGCACGTGTCGCTCACGTGTGCGTATAGTCCCATATACATCTTTCTGTGTACAGTGCTTGTAACTTTACGAAGACTGGGCCAAATTTCTTATCATTTTGATGATTCCAAAACCTTGCAGTACACACCAATACTTATATGCTAGATGATCAACCTTTTCTGATCGATTCCATGCACAACGTTTCTTTCACAATGCAATCGCATGACCATAACTGGTCTTTACCTTTAAGGTCTATCCATATGAAAAGTTTCAACTGTGTAGTATATTGACCATTATTGATCTATGGAAGATAGATTGAGACGATATATGACAATTGACCCCATACAATAAACAGTTTCACCTTTGACCCTAATTGACATAACGAAGAATGCATTTTCACAATTTCATCTTCTTCCATGAAATGCTCTACCCGTCATGTTTATCTAGATTGTGCTGCGCATAGATTCCATCGGATTATTTTGGGCCATTACAAGAAGTGGGTTATTGATGTGGACAAATGCTCATGTACCCTTTAAGCTCATATAATGTATTTTATTACCAGAGGGAAAAAAATGGTCAGTCACTCAATAGTGTCTGACAGTAGAGTATATAAAGTAAAGGGGTTTCCTTGTTTAATTTGAATACTAGAAAACTGCTAACGTTTATATTTCACAAATAGGACAAACGGGGGGGGGGGGGTCAATGTCGCTATTCATAAGGTCCGCTATTCATAAGGTCCGTTATTCATAAGGACCGCTTTTCATAATTGGAGAAAAGGGTCATTATTCATAAGGTTCACTATTCATCAGGACCGCTATTCATAATCAGAGAAGAGGGTCGGTATTCATTATACGAGAAGAGGGTCGCTATTCATAATGCAAAATCGGGGTCGTTATTCATAAGGGTCGCTATTCATAATAGGAGAAGAGGGTCGCTATTCATAATACGAATTGAGGTTCGCTATTCATAATAGGAGAAGAGGGTCGCTATTCATAATAGGAGAGGAGTGTCGCTATTCATAATAGGAGAAGAGGGTCGCTATTCATAATAGGAGAAGAGGGTCGCTATTCATAATAGGAGAAGAGGGTCGCTATTCATAATACGAAATGAGGTTCGCTATTCATAATAGGAGAAGAGGGTCGCTATTCATAATAGGAGAAGAGGGTCGCTATTCATAATAGGAGAAGAGGGTCGCTATTCATAATAGGAAATGAGGTTCGCTATTCATAATAGGAGAAGAGGGTCGCTATTCATAATAGGAGAAGAGGGTCGTGGTCGAGTGGTTTAAGGCGCTTGACTGTAGATGCGAAGGTCGAGGGTTCGAATCCCGACACGGCACTAATATCCTTTGGCAAGATATTTACCTGCACTTGCTACTCTACACCCAGGTGTTAAATGGGTACCCGGTAGGATGCGAACGTTCATGTGGTTGAACGAGCAAGTGTGCGCCTGTAAAATGGCGACTGGCTGGAATGCTCCCCAGGGAGTGGAAAATGTGCACACATTGTGTGCGGGTAAGCCTGAATCCGATGACCGGGGTAATAATATATCTGTAAAGCGCTTAGGTACATCGTTGGATCGGTGTGATGAGCGCTATATAAAAAACCGGATTATTATTATTATTATTATTCATAATACGAAATGAGGTTCGCTATTCATAATACGAGAAGAGGGTCGCTATTCATAATACGAAACGAGGTTCGCTATTCATAATAGGAGAAGAGGGTCGCTATTCATAATAGGAGAAGAGCTATTCATAATAGGAGTAGGTGGTTGCTATTCATAATACGAAATGAGGGTCGCTATTTATAATAGGGTCACTATTAATAATAGGAAATGAGGTTCGCTATTCATAATAGGAGAAGAGGGTCGCTATTCATAATAGGAGAAGAGGGTCGCTATTCATAATAGGAGAAGAAGGTCGCTATTCATAATACGAAATGAGGTTCGCTATTCATAATAGGAGAAGAGGTTCGCTATTCATAATAGGAGAAGAGGGTCGCTATTCATAATAGAAGAGGATCGCTATTCATAATAGGAGAAGAGCTATTCATAATAGGAGTAGAGGGTTGCTATTCATAATACGAGATGAGGTTCGCTATTCATAATAGGAGAAGAGGTCGCTATTCATAATAGGAGAAGAGGATCGCTATTCATAATACGAAATGAGGTTCGCTATTCATAATACGAGAAGAGGGTCGCTATTCATAATACGAAACGAGGTTCGCTATTCATAATAGGAGAAGAGGGTCGCTATTCATAATAGGAGAAGAGCTATTCATAATAGGAGTAGGTGGTTGCTATTCATAATACGAAATGAGGGTCGCTATTTATAATAGGGTCACTATTAATAATACGAAATGAGGTTCCCTATTCATAATAGGAGAAGAGTTCCCTATTCATAATACGAAATGAGGTTCGCTATTCATAATAGGAGAAGAGGGTCGCTATTCATAATACGAAATGAGGTTCGCTATTCATAATAGGAGAAGAGGTCGCTATTCATAATAGGAGAAGAGGATCGCTATTCATAATACGAAATGAGGTTCGCTATTCATAATAGGAGAAGAGGGTCGCTATTCGTAACAGGAAATGAGGTTCGCTATTCATAATAGGAGAAGAGGGTCGCTATTCATAATAGGAGAAGAGCTATTCATAATAGTAGAGGGTTGCTATTCATAATACGAAATGAGGGTCGCTATTCATAATAGGGTCACTATTCATAATAGAAGAGGGTCGCTATTCATAATAGGAGAAGAGCTATTCATAATAGGAGAAGAGGGTCGCTATTCATAATAGAAGAGGGTCGCTATTCATAATAGGAGAAGAGCTATTCATAATAGGAGTAGAGGGTTGCTATTCATAATACGAAATGAGGTTCGCTATTCATAATAGGAGAAGAGGGTCGCTATTCATAATAGGAGAAGAAGGTCGCTATTCATAATACGAAATGAGGTTCGCTATTCATAATAGGAGAAGAGGGTCGCTATTCATAATAGGAGAAGAAGGTCGCTATTCATAATACGAAATGAGGTTCGCTATTCATAATACGAAATGAGGTTCGCTATTCATAATAGGAGAAGAGGGTCGCTATTCATAATAGAAGAGGGTCGCTATTCAATATAGGAGAAGAGCAATTCATAATAGGAGTAGAGGGTTGCTATTCATAATACGAAATGAGGTTCGCTATTCATAATAGGAGAAGAGGTCGCTATTCATAATAGGAGAAGAGGATCGCTATTCATAATACGAAATGAGGTTCGCTATTCATAATAGGAGAAGAGGGTCGCTATTCATAATAGGAGAAGAGGGTCGCTATTCATAATAGAAGAAGAGGATCGCTATTCATAATACGAAACGAGGTTCGCTATTCATAATACGAAATGAGGTTCGTTATTCATAATAGGAGAAGAGGGTCGCTATTCATAATAGGAGAAGAAGGTCGCTATTCATAATACGAAATGAGGTTCGCTATTCATAATAGGAGAAGAGGGTCGCTATTCATAATAGAAGAGGGTCGCTATTCATAATAGGAGAAGAGCTATTCATAATAGGAGAAGAGGGTCGCTATTCATAATAGAAGAGGGTCGCTATTCATAATAGGAGAAGAGCTATTCATAATAGGAGTAGAGGGTTGTTATTCATAACACGAAATGAGGTTCGCTATTCATAAAAGGAGAAGAGGGTCGCTATTCATAATAGGAGAAGAAGGTCGCTATTCATAATACGAAATGAGGTTCGCTATTCATAATAGGAGAAGAGGGTCGCTATTCATAATAGGAGAAGAAGGTCGCTATTCATAATACGAAATGAGGTTCGCTATTCATAATACGAGAAGAGGGTCGCTATTCATAATACGAAACGAGGTTCGCTATTCATAATAGGAGAAGAGGGTCGCTATTCATAATAGGAGAAGAGCTATTCGTAATAGGAGTAGGTGGTTGCTATTCATAATACGAAATGAGGGTCGCTATTTATAATAGGGTCACTATTAATAATACGAAATGAGGTTCGCTATTCATAATAGGAGAAGAGGGTCGCTATTCATAATAGGAGAAGAGGGTCGCTATTCATAATAGGAGAAGAAGGTCGCTATTCATAATACGAAATGAGGTTCGCTATTCATAATAGGAGAAGAGGTTCGCTATTCATAATAGGAGAAGAGGGTCGCTATTCATAATTTATTTATTTATTTATTTATTTCACATCTTTAAAAAGGGTAGCCCGATCAGCATGAGCTGGTTTTCATCAGGGCCCTTAACAACATACATGGTTCAATAATAATGTCAATCAAAACAACAATAAATGCACATTATAATATGAGAGATAATTCGGACATGCAATAAAAAGGCGATACAGTACATTTCATAGTATACGAAGTTCAAATTAAGATAAGGTATGCTATAGATATTTATAAAATTGTTGCGAATATTTCAATGTTAAAAAAAGTTTACCGTCACCATTGAGTAATTATAAAATGTATACAATTAAATACTTTCCCAGTTTATAATTAAAACTATTGTAAACAAACAACAACAAAAACCCACAATTAAAATATATATATATATACATGTAGTTGACATTTGTACGCAATAACACATAGTATTAGGTTAAAGTTAAAACAAAGTATGGTATAAATATCAAAACAAATTATTGCAATATATTTCAATGTTAAAAAAGTTTGCCGTCACCATTACGTTATACCATATATACTATTAATACTTTCCCATTTAATACTTTAAACTATTAATTATAAAAACAAATAGTTGACATATTATGCACATAAATATAATAACATGCATATGTTAGTATCATAATCAATTCATAACATGGTATTGCTTAAGTACATGAAATACAATTTCAAAGATTCCTTGATTGAGGTTTAAAAAAAAAAAAAAAAAAAAAACATCAATGATAATGTTGTTTAGCATATTGATAAAATAAGTAAGCAAGATTCATTATTGGCGTGTGCTAATTAAAATAAAATGTTAAAGGAGATTGCAGCATAGAAGAGGATCGCTATTCATAATAGGAGAAGAGCTATTCATAATAGGAGTAGAGGGTTGCTATTCATAATACGAGATGAGGTTCGCTATTCATAATAGGAGAAGAGGTCGCTATTCATAATAGGAGAAGAGGATCGCTATTCATAATACGAAATGAGGTTCGCTATTCATAATACGAGAAGAGGGTCGCTATTCATAATACGAAACGAGGTTCGCTATTCATAATAGGAGAAGAGGGTCGCTATTCATAATAGGAGAAGAGCTAATCATAATAGGAGTAGGTGGTTGCTATTCATAATACGAAATGAGGGTCGCTATTTATAATAGGGTCACTATTAATAATACGAAATGAGGTTCGCTATTCATAATAGTAGAAGAGTTCCCTATTCATAATACGAAATGAGGTTCGCTATTCATAATAGGAGAAGAGGGTCGCTATTCATAATACGAAATGAGGTTCGCTATTCATAATAGGAGAAGAGGTCGCTATTCATAATAGGAGAAGAGGATCGCTATTCATAATACGAAATGAGGTTCGCTATTCATAATAGGAGAAGAGGGTCGCTATTCGTAACAGGAAATGAGGTTCGCTATTCATAATAGGAGAAGAGGGTCGCTATTCATAATAGGAGAAGAGCTATTCATAATAGTAGAGGGTTGCTATTCATAATACGAAATGAGGGTCGCTATTCATAATAGGGTCACTATTCATAATAGAAGAGGGTCGCTATTCATAATAGGAGAAGAGCTATTCATAATAGGAGAAGAGGGTCGCTATTCATAATAGAAGAGGGTCGCTATTCATAATAGGAGAAGAGCTATTCATAATAGGAGTAGAGGGTTGCTATTCATAATACGAAATGAGGTTCGCTATTCATAATAGGAGAAGAGGGTCGCTATTCATAATAGGAGAAGAAGGTCGCTATTCATAATACGAAATGAGGTTCGCTATTCATAATAGGAGAAGAGGGTCGCTATTCATAATAGGAGAAGAAGGTCGCTATTCATAATACGAAATGAGGTTCGCTATTCATAATACGAAATGAGGTTCGCTATTCATAATAGGAGAAGAGGGTCGCTATTCATAATAGAAGAGGGTCGCTATTCAATATAGGAGAAGAGCAATTCATAATAGGAGTAGAGGGTTGCTATTCATAATACGAAATGAGGTTCGCTATTCATAATAGGAGAAGAGGTCGCTATTCATAATAGGAGAAGAGGATCGCTATTCATAATACGAAATGAGGTTCGCTATTCATAATAGGAGAAGAGGGTCGCTATTCGTAACAGGAAATGAGGTTCGCTATTCATAATAGGAGAAGAGGGTCGCTATTCATAATAGGAGAAGAGCTATTCATAATAGTAGAGGGTTGCTATTCATAATACGAAATGAGGGTCGCTATTCATAATAGGGTCACTATTCATAATAGGAGAAGAGGGTCGCTATTCATAATAGGAGAAGAGCTATTCATAATAGTAGAGGGTTGCTATTCATAATACGAAATGAGGGTCGCTATTCATAATAGGGTCACTATTCATAATAGGAGAAGAGGGTCGCTATTCATAATAGGAGAAGAGCTATTCATAATAGTAGAGGGTTGCTATTCATAATACGAAATGAGGGTCGCTATTCATAATAGGGTCACTATTCATAATAGGAGAAGAGGGTCGCTATTCATAATAGAAGAGGGTCGCTATTCAATATAGGAGAAGAGCAATTCATAATAGGAGTAGAGGGTTGCTATTCATAATACGAAATGAGGTTCGCTATTCATAATAGGAGAAGAGGTCGCTATTCATAATAGGAGAAGAGGATCGCTATTCATAATACGAAATGAGGTTCGCTATTCATAATAGGAGAAGAGGGTCGCTATTCGTAACAGGAAATGAGGTTCGCTATTCATAATAGGAGAAGAGGGTCGCTATTCATAATAGGAGAAGAGCTATTCATAATAGTAGAGGGTTGCTATTCATAATACGAAATGAGGGTCGCTATTCATAATAGGGTCACTATTCATAATAGAAGAGGGTCGCTATTCATAATAGGAGAAGAGCTATTCATAATAGGAGAAGAGGGTCGCTATTCATAATAGAAGAGGGTCGCTATTCATAATAGGAGAAGAGCTATTCATAATAGGAGTAGAGGGTTGCTATTCATAATACGAAATGAGGTTCGCTATTCATAATAGGAGAAGAGGGTCGCTATTCATAATAGGAGAAGAAGGTCGCTATTCATAATACGAAATGAGGTTCGCTATTCATAATAGGAGAAGAGGGTCGCTATTCATAATAGGAGAAGAAGGTCGCTATTCATAATACGAAATGAGGTTCGCTATTCATAATACGAAATGAGGTTCGCTATTCATAATAGGAGAAGAGGGTCGCTATTCATAATAGAAGAGGGTCGCTATTCAATATAGGAGAAGAGCAATTCATAATAGGAGTAGAGGGTTGCTATTCATAATACGAAATGAGGTTCGCTATTCATAATAGGAGAAGAGGTCGCTATTCATAATAGGAGAAGAGGATCGCTATTCATAATACGAAATGAGGTTCGCTATTCATAATAGGAGAAGAGGGTCGCTATTCGTAACAGGAAATGAGGTTCGCTATTCATAATAGGAGAAGAGGGTCGCTATTCATAATAGGAGAAGAGCTATTCATAATAGTAGAGGGTTGCTATTCATAATACGAAATGAGGGTCGCTATTCATAATAGGGTCACTATTCATAATAGGAGAAGAGGGTCGCTATTCATAATAGGAGAAGAGCTATTCATAATAGTAGAGGGTTGCTATTCATAATACGAAATGAGGGTCGCTATTCATAATAGGGTCACTATTCATAATAGGAGAAGAGGGTCGCTATTCATAATAGGAGAAGAGCTATTCATAATAGTAGAGGGTTGCTATTCATAATACGAAATGAGGGTCGCTATTCATAATAGGGTCACTATTCATAATAGGAGAAGAGGGTCGCTATTCATAATAGAAGAGGGTCGCTATTCAATATAGGAGAAGAGCAATTCATAATAGGAGTAGAGGGTTGCTATTCATAATACGAAATGAGGTTCGCTATTCATAATAGGAGAAGAGGTCGCTATTCATAATAGGAGAAGAGGATCGCTATTCATAATACGAAATGAGGTTCGCTATTCATAATAGGAGAAGAGGGTCGCTATTCGTAACAGGAAATGAGGTTCGCTATTCATAATAGGAGAAGAGGGTCGCTATTCATAATAGGAGAAGAGCTATTCATAATAGTAGAGGGTTGCTATTCATAATACGAAATGAGGGTCGCTATTCATAATAGGGTCACTATTCATAATAGGAGTAGAGGGTCGCTATTCATAATACGGGATGAGGGTTTTTATTCATAAAATGAAATAGGCCTAAGCAATATCCAAAATGCTCATAACATATGGAAATATTGGACGGAGGACACCCCCAAGGCGATACATGGCCCTAAATATTTGTCTTGTTTTTAAGTAGGTTTGAAATTTGTTATCCAATGTTATAAACATAATTGAGAATTTAAATCAATAACATTTGAATCATGAAACATCCTCAAGCTCACCTCCCCTCCCCCCTCCCCCCCCCCCCACACCCGCCGACATTCAGGTAGCGGACCTTAATATTTATTTTCGGGGGGGGGGCTAGGTTGCAGGCTGCCACCGGCCAAACCGGTCCGTTTCACAAACATTAACACATCAACCAATTCAAAATATCAAAAAATGTTAGACATTCATACATATAAATATGCAAGCCTGATCACAACAAAATAAATTTCAAAATCCATTTTCCACATTGTATTATCCTCAGGACATGTACGAAATACAACACACAGCCATTTATAAAATTTACATTATGGAAGAAAGGAATATTATAGACTAGCCCATGCAGTAGCAGTACGTCTCGACATTCTGTGTGATAAAAGTGCTGAGATATTATAACTGCACTCATTTTTTTTGCTTGTACCTCTGACATTTTTACGACTGACATTTTTACCTCTGACATTTTTACCTCTGACATTTTTACCTCTGACATTTTTTCCTCTGACATTTTTACTTCTGACATTTTTTCCTCTGACATTTTTACCTCTGACATTTTTACCTCTGACATTTTTTCCTCTGATTCTTTCCTCTGACATTTTTACCTCTTACATTTTTACCTCTGACATTTTTACTCCTGACATTTTTTCCTTTGACATTTTTACCTCTGACATTTTTACCTCTGACATTTTTTCCTCTGACATTTTTACCTCTGACATTTTTACCTCTGACATTTTTTCCTCTGACATTTTTACCTCTGACATTTTTACCTCTGACATTTTTACCTCTGACATTTTTACTTCTGACATTTTTTCCTTTGACATTTTTACCTCTGACATTTTTACCTCTGACATTATTTCCTCTGACATTTTTACCTCTGACATTTTTACCTGGCACCCTATCCTCGACATAACTCGTACTCACATGCGCAGCTAGCTAGCTAGCGTGGGAAAAAACGAAAACATACACATTACCAACCTCGCGTCCATGAAAACCGCAATGCACCCGTTTCTGAGAAAATGGACTGTTACTGTTATAATAGGGGTCTACTGATAGTTGAAAAACTTATAGTTTTGTGATTTAAAATGTCTGAGAAAATGAACTGTAAATAGATAATTCGAAAGCTTGGGCTTTTGTTTTAAAATCACACTCTTTTTTATTTATATTTTTTATTTTGTAACTAAGGGCTGCGGGCACGTCAAGCTACTTTGTTTATTTCTGTAGCCCTCATGCATCTAATGTATGTTAATTATACATTCAATATATTTGTTTAATTTCGTTTATTATGTTTATAAATTTACATACACTTAAAATATTGTATCAAACCATATTATGTTCATGAAAATGTATGATAAAAAAAAAGATGCAGAAACCAATAAATCAAATCAAATCAAATCAAAATGAAATGGACGTATAGGTCTATGGATTTATTGATAACTGAATGAGCAGTTTCTTTTTAGTATTATATCATAAGTGTATGTTTGGGTAAGTGCCAAGCAAAAGCTGCACTAAATAAATAACAAGTTTTAGCCCTACAGCCCAAATCCCTCATTTTTTGTATTATTCTTCCTGTGCATAATAATTTATTTTCTGAGTCAATTTCTTCTTAATCAGGACAAATTTCGAAATATATAATTATTTATATGTATATACTTTGTGTTGAAAATAATTATATTTTGTAGGCCGGATTTTAACTAGTGTGTAGGGGGGGGGGGGGGGTAGTGAGCACAATTTTTTTTTTGGTCCTCGAAAATTTTAAAATTTGCACCCCCCCTTGAGCGCCAGGGGGGGGGGCCCAACCCCCCCCCCCCCAAAAGGTAAAAATCGCGTGATTTTGCATGATTTTTTTCTCAAGGGGGGGCCCGGGCCCCCGCCCCTGCCCCTGGATCCGCCACTGCCCCCCCCCCCCCACAAGCACACACACAGCAATCATAGCCGCCAGTGCATATTACTATTATATGCATACCAGCGAGGATAGGCATCATTTAATCAGTTGTAGATGCATAGTAAGTTCTAATTTTTTTAAATAAAAAAAGCCAATTATTGCATAATGTAATGTTTCTTAAGTAGCTCATTTGCATTAATATTGAATACCATATGCATTAGATAGGGTTGGTGTTAGGTTTAGGTTTAAGGTTAGAGTTTATAGTTAGGTTTGCTGCTATATTAATTTAGAAACATGACTTTCCAGCTGATTAAATAATACCTACCATTAGCGAAGAAGGTATATAGAGCTAGAGATTGGTTGAGATCCAAGCTACAACCTCATTATCAATGGGTACAATCAGTAAGAATTTGTATAGCGCCATCAATCAATAGAGACATTATAGTCGGCGCTTGTCATTCTTGTCGTGCTGCTCGGCCAAAGTTTGATTTATTTAAAATGATTATTCATACACTGAGTGTACAAAACGTTAGTTCAACCGCATATGACCTATGGAATTGAGGTTCGAGGAAGTAATTATGAAATAAACAAGTGTTTATTATTAAGCCAAAAGATGGCACTGAGAGTTATAACATTTAGTCCAAATAGGACTCATTCACAAACGATATTTCGGGAGCTAAAATTATTGATGTGTATCAACTCCATAAACTATATGTGTTTTGTTATTATTGAATGATAAAGTGCCGCAGTTGTTGCTGTTTCATAGGGCACAAATATGAGGCAAAGAGAAAGAAAGAAGTCGAATATGCATAAAGTATAGGACAACGTAGGGTACATTTTCAATGTCATTCAGAGGCACACGCTTTTGGAATGATCTACCCCTATCTGTACGGAATAAAGCAGTGTCTTGCTTTCGTAGAACTCTAATATCACTAATGTTAATAGAATAATTATTGGGACTTTGAACCGAGGTTCTTGCCTTTTTGTAAATATTAGGTTATATAATTCTTTATCTTTTTATTTAGTGTAAAATACCAAAGCTTTGTATTTAATCACAGAACATATCACAGCCTATTGTGTTCAATAGTTATTCATATTCAATCATTACATTCTCATTCATTGTTGTTATACCTGTGTGTGTTAGTGGTACCTGACACAAGCATTTTTATGGTCCCATTTATCCTTTCAATGTTAAACATTTACATTTGATTGTTATATTAGTGTACTTTTTATTTGGATAATAAAAATTCAAACTCAAACTCAGACTCAAACACGATTCCTTTGCCTGCTTGCATTCGTAGATGATAAAATAGAATAAACCAATATATAAAAAATTACTTTTTTTTAGCATGCCCCTCCGTTTTAATCGATATATTTAGGTTAACAATTAACGTTCAATTCTATTCTCAATTCAAAACTTCAGTTTTTCAATATTTCTACTACGTTCTCGTTATTTTATGGCATTGTTTTATGTCAGTTATCGATTCTACATGACTTATAGTTATATCACGTACCTGATTATATCGATACGGAAACAAATCAAATCAAAATATTACAGAGACTAGTTTAAAGATATCGACCGGTAGTGGTAAAATTGCGGTTCAAGGGTTTGGGTGCAAAATATCCATTCAATATTGTTTAGCTATTGCCTTCAGACTTTTAGATTGCAATACTTCAACCTAAATTCGCCACAAAAAAAAGCAGAAATATATGCCCAAATGTTCAATGTTGAAGTGCATTCGCGATATCTATCCAGGCCGGATCAATATGATAATTTACCAAATATTATTAATACTTAGGCGGTTTCCCGGCAAAATTTGTATCATCTCTTATTAATCCAAACATATTCTTTCACATGATTGGTAAGAAGAGCTTCCATTTCATTTTTTGAGAGGGGGGCGTTTCCAAAACTGGTCTATACCTTTAAAATTATTGATTTGAAGCGATTATAAAGGGTTCGCAATTTGTTCAACACCCGTAACTTCAACACTCTCCGCTCTTGGTGATCTCTGATAACCATTCCGATGTTTCCAAAAAGGGGGCGAGGGTCTTTTGTTGATTAGCCCCTATTGGACCCCCCTTCTCTCTCTCTCTCTCTCTCTCTCTCTCTCTCTCTATCTCTCTCTCTCGCCCCCTCCCTCTCTCTCCTCCTCTCTCTCTCTCTCTCTCTCTCCCCCTCTCTCTCTCTCCCCCCTCTCTCTCTCTCTCTCTCCCCCCTCTCTCTCTCTCTCTCTCTCTCTCTCCCTCCCACTATCCCTCATTCAATTTTGTTTGCCCCTCCATCTTCCGAAAACAAAACGACACATGATTCAGGCGAGGTTCAGGGTTTCGTTGAAATAATATTATATACATGTATATTTATTATAATTATATGAACACTGAAGCCGAAGAAACACATTTCATAATATAACAGTTAGCAAAAGATTAACGGTGCAAGCATCAAATTTCAAATAAAACCACACAAAATTCAACACTGCCTGTTCAGATCATCAAGCAATCGAAATGTTCGATACATTACCATTACATGGATTACTATACAATACAGAATAAAATATCTCTGAACAATTTTTTCACAGCTGTCGTCCCGGTGGCATGTACAGACAATTATAACGTATAGATTTAACGATTTAATAAAGGCTCTCCATTATATATTTCAGATAGAAAATGCTCATCACTTAATTGATGCAATATCAACACAATCTGATAATTCTGGTAGTGTACTGGACGTACAATAAAATTAATGGTCTATAGGCCTATAATTATAACCACAATGGCCATCAAGTTCTAGAGGTCGCTGATAATGAAGCGCCAAGTTCAAACTTCTTTATGAAAAAAAAAATATCACAATTCCATAACAAACAAAGTAATATAATTAAGAACTCCTAAACTGGGAGGTATTTTATAAAGAAATAATTTGACATGGATGACTTTGCATATTAATACCAGCGCCCAGTGCATTCAAGGAATAAACCCTATAATATATTTACTTAGTACACCTGGGTCGAGTGTGGCAAATGTAGATCGATGTCGAGACAAAGGACATTATTAGGGCTGTGGCAGAGATTCGAACCCCGTACCTTGTGGTTCACTTAAAACTCATACCAGGTCATAAAGGGTCAACATTTATAACTTCTTGATTGAAAAAGAAAACTTATAGACCTCTTTCTATTCCTTTTTTTTTTAAACTCGACTTTAGACCAATTTTGAACACAGTGTTGGGGTCAATGAGAGCCTTAGAATTTATTGTCGCTGGAATTTGTCTGAAATCTTTAATTGGGGTTAAAAGTATGATGGAGAATCGTCTTTCTAATATATTATCTTCTTATCTTCTTTTCAATTGTATTAGTTCTTGTCCAAATCCTATAATTTGGTCCGAATCATTTATCACGAACAAATTTGTAAGAGCGCTATAGAAATGACTTTGTTTTGTATTGTATTGTAAATTGAACATCAAAATAAATCTTTCATCACAAAAATATGTATATCACACCAGGCAAAATCATCACAGTTTCATCTTTCTTGTATCAGGCTCCCTTGTAATCTCAAGTTAAAAATCAAACCCCAAATTACACAATATAATAGTTCCTCAGTTTCGATCAAATGCTTTTCACGTTCAAATTACATTAAATGGTAATCAAACCCTTTGAATAAATTCATGTGCATGAAAGCAGAAAAACATGAGTAATAGATTGGTGAAAGTTTGAAATAAATTGGACAAATAATATTAAAACTTATGAATGTTTGAAATATGAGATCACTAAGTCTATGCGAATCTCAAATTGGCAGCTTGGTCAGTAAATTGTAACACAATAGTCGCGAATAAATCTCCCGCTTGTTGTGTACATAAATAAAATAAATGTATGGTTTTTCTCATAAATGCCTTCTCCCTTGGGGCACGTAATACTCAAAATATATTATGTACAGCATGTTATTTTAGATATACTAAAGAGAAAAGATTCATACATTTTTTGAAAAATTGAAATTTTAGGTATTTTGTGTGTTGGAACAAAACTAATGAGAAAATATTCCGCCCCTACATCACAGAGACATTACCGATTCAGCACGTTTGAAGAGCCCATACCTATTACAACTTTAAAAAGAAATCATAATTTTCTCGTTTTTTGTCCGATTTCATTAAAACTTTCACCAGTCTACTTTGCTACTTTCTCTGCTTTCCTTTAGAATAATTTGCTATCAAGGTTGGATCTCCCATTAAAGTAGCACAATCAAAAGGGGATGCTTTGAAAGGCACATACTGTCATGTACAAATTCATATTATGTAAACCAAAGCCATCTATACACATAGTTTGGCCAACCCGGTTGAGTTCGAGACAATATGGCGACTACTGCTTTGTTTGGGCAAGCACAAAACAAAAGAATATAGTTACGCCATGATGTGACCCAGTGAAACCAAGTTGGCCAAACTCTGTGTATAAATGGCTCTGCTCTAAACAGGAATATTTTGTATTTCATTGAATGAATGATTAAAAAGTACATGTATCTTTATTGATGCAGTGCACTTTGCATGCCGTATCGTGCAAACCTCGTGCAATTGTCATCCGGAATTGTCATAAAACATGATGGCACAATCCGCCGGTCAGCCGGTCTCTATTGTACAGTTCTTCCATCCTAATTTTCCTGCTTGGCAAGTCCTTTATGCCTTGTCCAAATTTGTCTCACAAGCTGATAATTTTGAAGGAATCCTCACAAAGAAGCAAAGTCACAATATTCTTGCTTTACAAATATCTCGTGACGATTTACAGTGGCGTAGCAAGGGTCCAGAAAGAAAGGGGGCACCGGGTTACTTAATTGATGAAATACAAGGCCATTGGTAAGTGGGTGTTCTGATCACAGCAGGTTGTATATCGTCTCACGTTTCCTTTCTCTCCTTTCTCATATTTTCTTTCCATTTTCGCGACTCGATTGGGGGCATGCGCCCCGTTACCCCCCGCCCCGAAGCTACCCCCACTAAATATGTACACTTAAATTGGTGAATGAGTTGTTCAATGGTTACTCGAAATACGTTGCGTGTACCGAAGCTATGGCATAGAGCGACTGGTTCTGAAAGCTAGCAGTAGCGAAGTTGTCCGTATCTGTGTTCCAGACTGCTCGGCTCACCATCTGCATGCTCTGTCCGTTCTTGGACCCGATGTAAACCTGGCAGACTATCTTGTACCTCGGCATCTTCAAGTCCTTTACTCGCCTCTTCACCTCGTCCACGATGTTCTGTGTGAATATGGAGACGGTTTTAGGAGCGTATTGCGCGGTTGATAGGTACCGCTCAAGGACGTTTTCCAAGATGGATCGTACAGCGCTCGGTTTGAAGACCGCTTCTTCATCGGGCTTCATCTTGTACGTGTTCTCGAACTTCGGCGCAGGTTTCGACTGCTGCGACTCGGCGGCGGATCGCAAGGCATGAGCACCTCGATGACTGCCCATCGAGATCGAGTACGCTCTCGACATACGTCGCCATTTGCCTGGATGACCAGGTGGTCCCATCGTGTCGCCATCTTTGGAGGTCGAGTGACTACTCACAATGGATGTTCGGCGAGACATGATCGAGGTTCGGCGTCTGCCGGTGGGTTGTTGCTGGTTGAACTGTTCTAGATTATGCTCACTTAACGCCGCCATTTTGTTTTAGATGAGCAATGGGCTTATACTATAGTTTTAAGAGGACAATGATAGGTTGAAATTGAAATAAGACGTTGCAATCTATCAGCTCCTAGCTCGTCTCAATTCGATGTTTGATTGTAAATCACAAGGTATTCCAGATAGAGTCTAGAATTTCACAGTATTTAATTGTTTTTAATGAGTCCATATTTTCTCAATCCCCGAAAATTTGTCCTGCCTATAATACGCCGATTTTACCAACCGATGATGATAATGTGGTATGAGCTTGGGCACCTTCGTTGCTGAAAGGAAGAAGAAAGAAAAAGAATAATGATTATCATTCAACATATACTACTAAAATGCAAGTTCTTGAAAGTGCCAACATCGTGCTCTAGCAAAGTGTTCATCGAAAGCGAAAGCAAATAAATAATAATAATAATGATAATAGTTCAGTTCTTGTATAGCGCATAATACGTTATGAAATAACATCTCTATGCGCTCCCAAAGAGCTTTGGACTTTATTACCCTAGCTTTATAGCTCCGGCAGCCTTATCAGCGCACAGTGCATTTCAAGGAATAATCCTACCAGGTACCCATTTACCTCACCTGGGTTGAGTGTGGCAAATGTAGATCAATGTCTTGCCAAAGGACATTAGTGCCGCGGCAGAACAGTGCAAGAAAATATTTATCGAAAGGACAATTGTGGGTGATAACGGTAATACATTTGTTCATAGTTTCATTTTAATACTCAGAGACAAAACGCCTCTTTTAACAGTATACATGTTGTTATCTCTGTCTTTAACTTTTTCGTATTTTTTCCAAGCACTTAAGATCATTAGGCCCTATAAATTACATCCAATTCAGTCACTTGCAGTTGAATTTGAATTTATTAGGCCATATTTCATGATAGAATCGAATATAGCTGTCCAAGTCAATACAGATCGAGAGATATCATTTATTAATAATGATCATAGGACAACATTACTATCTCAATCCTGGATGACTAAACATCATGAGAAAAGCACCCCCCCCCCCCCGAACACCGAAAACTTTGCCCAATAGATAACTACTTGAAATGTACCTCACAGAATGATAACAACATTTGAGTGAGGAAGCATTAATCCCTAAACACATGCGCCCTCAAGCTCTCGATTACTGTGCAACGCATGAAGATTTCACATCGCAATTGGGATTTTGCTCAGTATTGTAACAAAACATTATTAAACTGAAAAGGTGTTTATTAAAAAAGTATCGCAGCTCAAGAGCTGAATTTTGGAATATTCAGTTGACAACAGAATTATTCATACCTCTTTTAAATTTGATCTGGACTAGTTGAATTGGGGCCTGTTGAATACTTTAAGATGGTAGCTGTAATATGTCACATTCTTATGAAACATAAATCGGTACAAATACTTTTGTTCACATACCTAACAAATTACATAACTTGGGAAGGGTACGAATAATTTACTTGTTAACTGTACAGTCATCATACATGGAAGTACTGAGTATCATTGCAACCGGTGATATACAATTTGACATACACTCATAAAATAACGGCCATCGTGTATAACAATTAGCAGGGTGGCGGATACAAACAATGAGAGATAATTATAATGATGTACGACAGAATTAATCCATAAATCTCAAGACGTTCAGACCTACTAAGAATAACCACTTTTTCCTTCAAATTAATTTGGCTGCTGCCCTAACCCCCCCCCCCCCTCCTTCTTTCCCAAACCAAGCCGACAATATAATCAACATTTAAATTTATTGATTAGAACTAATATGTAGGATCATTCTCATTATTGTTAAGCAAAGGATGACCAACAAATCTAAATTATAGTGTAAAAATGATGATTGAGTGCAAATGCCAAAATTACAATTAACAGAAATAGCACAAATTAACGTACTATCAAATTCCACTTCAGGGCTCCGTCTAATAAGGAGTTGACATTAAAGATAAACTTGAGTACTGGTAATGCGATTGCATTGTGAAAGAAAAGGTGTGGAATGGATCAGAAAAGTTGATCATATAGCATGTAAGTAATGGTGTGTAATGCAAGGTTCTAGAGTCATCAAAATCATCATAAATTTGGCAGAGTCTTGGTAAAGTAACAATCACTTACACAGATAGATGTATATGGGACAACACACATGGTGTCTGGGCTAGTACTACCCTGATTTTCTTTTCTTTCTATGCTCATTACTCAGCCAGTATACATTTTCTTCCAAAATTGTTTGGCACATGACATTTATTTGTAATCTTGAACATTCAGTGTAAGTTTCGTTAGATTTTGTGAGAATTCATTTTCTTTTTTTACCAGAACTCAAGTTTATCTTTAATTGCAACCTTGTACATAAGAGTTAGGAGACTGCAAACTTGCGATTGACTGGAGGAATTGCGTCTGGTTTGGATCAATCGCAACTCTTTACAAGACGAGGCCCAGGAATGTATAATCTAGAGATGATAATAAATTACATTTCTCTTGCTTGTTTATCGGGGGAGGGGGCAACCATGAGGATATAGGAGACGAATCGGGGGAGGGGGTCAAATATCATGTCCGTGATGTATCTAGGAATGAATTCATCCATTACACCAACGTTACCATGGTTGTCATTTTTATATCCCTTAATTATACGCGCTTGAAAACTACAAACAGGCTATACATGGGCATTATACTACTTTACTATAGTCGTGTATGTGTATGTGTGACACAGTTAGCAACTAAATTATTCGCACCCTTACCAAGTTTTGTATTTTTTTAAGCATGCGACAAATTGGTCTCTCCAGATTTATTTTATTTGAGAATTTGACATATAAAAACTTACATATAAAATTAGTCAGCACATTTAGGCCCTAATTCAACCAGTCCACCATACATACTTGAGTAACGAAAAATATATATTTTTTAAACATCAAATTAACAAGGGATATGGATAATTTAGTTGTTAGCTGTCTGCTTGAGTGGAGAAATTTACCTAATAGATGTTTTAACTACCTCCTTCAAACCACTAAAACAAAGCTCTTGAATATCCTACTTCAGCATACTCGGAATGACTAAATAATTGCAGCACAGATCGGAATACAAAATCGTGGAGAACGGTAGGATTTAGAAACCAGAAAAAAAATGTTTGGTGAATGTTAATGTAGTACTCCTGTATCTTTTGAAAACGAATTCCCGACAATTCCACTCTAGACTTGTCACAATAGTATGAATATCAAACTAGGCCTATCATAAAGAGATATATGAGTTGGTAAATACTTCTACATCAATCCACCCTCGAATATCAAGAAAAGTGTTCCTCCCTACCACTCAGTATATATTGGGAAAAACCTGATGATTACAGTTTAGTACACAGGCACATAGCACAGAGTACACGGTCATTGGGGATGGTAGGAATAGCCACGAAAAGATGATGTGGGACATTGCGACATGACGGACAAAGAAAGAGGACAAAATATACAGTTCCTCAGGTAGACAAAGGAACATACATCCCTCCTAAAAATGTGTAGAACAGGTGTCACATGCATATTCAACATACACATTTTTACATAAAAGCAGTGAAGGGATGTTCCTTTGTCTACTACAGCGATTGTTGAGGGTAGAATGAGGAACTGTATATTTTGTCCTCTTTCTTTGTCCGTCGTGTTTATATGTCATTAGTCTGTTGGCAGTTCACCTTTATCAACTGAACAAAAATCCAGAATGATTGCACCTCCGAATGAATAAGAGACGATAAATGAGCATCAGATCGTTGAGAACCATGCCGTAGAATAATGATAAATGAACACACAATTGTTATGATGACAGTAAATAATTACATTCATCTGCTGGCGGCTATCAATATTTCACCATACTCCTCTCTAGCAAACGAAAATAATCCCTCAGCAATTTTACTTCACGATCCATAAATAATCACAGCACATTCATGGGTAGATCGTTGGGAACGGTAGGTGCAAATTATCAGGAACAGATCATTTGGGAAATTATAGTCCGCTGTCGTTATATTACCAATCCTACTGTTTCTATTGAAGACAAAGTCCTAACTTGTCTGTTGTAACCAAATTGCATTTCAGTATAAGATAACACTATCATGAAGAATATTACCATCGGCATTCAAAGCAAATCTCCTGATGTGTTCGCTGTGATCTCAAAGCACATAAGTTCATGACCATTGAGAACGGTAAGAAAAAAGTATTAGCATTAGGAGGATTTTAAGCTTCCTTCCAACACGTCCGCTGTCAATTTTCATGCATAGTCCATGTTCACCGGGCGGTGGGATAAACCACTCAAGTTCATACGGTCCGTTGAGTAACTTTATATTTCGCATGTCACTACAGCAAGGGAGAAATCGATCGAGAGTCTTTTGCGAACAAATACAAGTTCACCACAGTTTGTGATGAATACACGAGCAGACGACCGCATTGTCTGCAATGGTTGGCATGGCAACGCCAAGCTAGATGGTAGCGGGGTGAGCTCTAGGGGGTGACCCCGGGAAATAGAACTCATGCTAACTTCGATATTTTTTTCTTTCCCCTTCTTCTTCTTCAATTGTCATCGAAAACATGTCGTGAAAAAAAACCTGAATACCCCCCCCCCCCTATCTTGTTCTCTCTCTCTCCCTTTCTCTCGTATCACCCATTATTCATGAACCTCCCAAATACCCCCATCCTCCCTCTCTCTCTCTCTCTCTCTCTCTCTCTCCTCTCTCTCTCTCTCTCTCTCTCTCTCTCTCTCTTCCTTTCTCACGTATCATTCCTTAACCAGTCGAAAAGCACATTTTTCCAAATCAGAATTCCGGGCAAGAAAAGGAACAAAGTCAGTTTATAATACAGTGTAGATTCCTTCATAATTTTATCAATTTTTCCTCGATTTCCATTAAATATTATCAATGGGAAATTCCTGTTTTGGTTGAGTATAATGGCAGGGTCTACATGACACGATATCAATGATGGTATTTAATGTAATTTTGCCATAGTTTAGGATATTTGTCCCAAACCTTTATCAGTTTATCTGTGATTTGATATTATGAGACCACTTATTATTGTTTCTGAGCCAGTCGTTACCCCCATTCATTCTGGGTAGATGTATCTATCGATTTCTATCTATCTATAACCACATCCCAATTCCACAAAGACTAAAAATAACCACGTTTGTATACATTGGTTGTCATGACGACATAAACCAGCGTCGTATTGAATAGGAATCAAAGGCTTTGTAAATGTCACACTTGCGTGCACGGCTTTGCAGTTCGTTCAAGTTTAATAGTCGACTCTTTGAAGAAATGATGAATGAAACACCGAGGGAGGGAAACAAACTTTTTGTTAGCTTAGTTTTCAAGTAAGTCCATAATTTCACAACTTCCAAAGGGACGTTATATAGGCGTTATATATCATTATGTTATTGTATTTATACTTAAAAGACTTTGTTATGACAAGTAATTTCATTTTAAAAGTACAAGTGTAGGAAAGAATGAAATAAAAAAAATAGCCAGAAAATGATCCCACTTGAGGTTGTAGATGATTTGAACGAACATCTTATTCTATTAGTTCGAATATAGGCAAGATACAATAACAAATTTATTTAACATAACATTCTGCTGGATCATCAAAGCCTATGTCTTTGAAACTTCGTTGTTTCCCTTCCTACTTTTCTTCGCTTCTAGTATCTTCATCGGTTGCATATTTAACGAATGTTTTTTCGTCATAATTCTCAAAATGTTAGATGTGTACACCATCATATTATTTGACAAGACTTTTGATTCTGAAACGAGAGGTCAGGGTTCAATCTTCCCGTAAAGTACGCACATTCTTGGTCAATGTATTTTGCCTGCATTTATCTCTATCGGATCTTGAGGGGAGCCTGGTAATGATGGGGTATTATCATTGATAATTGCAGGAACCACAGGAAGACCGGCACTGATGTGGCAGATACCCTTAATATTTCGAAAGACAATAAATAAGCATTTTAATTTAGAAGCCGATATGCGCTAGGCTGGACATAAAAATCCGTCGACTTTGATTTTTTTTTATAATTATTTTTTAGCATCTTTTAACTTGTGACTTGGGTTAAGCCAGACCTTTAGGAAGAACAGAGTCATTTTGATAATGGCACTGAATAGAGCATTCCAGCCGTTTTTAATTCTTGATTTGTAATTTTTGTAAATTGTATTCTTGTATGTATTTGAATTTTTATACGGAAAATAAAACCAACCAACTAACCAGCCAAGTCTCCAAGTCCCAGAACGGAATAGACTTTACCTCATGATGAGATAATATTTCGGTGCCCCCCCCCCTCCTCCTCATACTTCACGATATTCCGTGCACTGTGAAAAGGTTGGGCAATATTTTCCAACATATTGTCAATAGTCAACCCAACCATCTATTGGGCAATATTTTCGTATTTTTCCCAACAAGTGGGCTACCATAGTCGGGGAGTTGAAGGGTCATATCTTTGCCCAAATTTTGGTCAAAATACGAAACAATAATTATGCACGTGTGAAGTAGGGTAATTACCACTGGGCAAAATATTTTCCAATAGATGGTTGGGTTGACTATTGGCACAACGTTGGGCAAAGTGTTGAACAAATATTGCCCAACCTTTTCACAGTGTGATATACTGACGCTATAAGTTGAAGGGATTTTCCCCCTAAATATTCAAGACATACAATACCTCGCTCGACATGAAAATACCAAAATGCGATTACTTTATGACAGTTAGACTTTATGGGCAACCCAAAAGAATAATAAATAAATAAATAACTTAAAAGACTATGCATGGAAGAAGAAAGAAATCACCTTTATAGGGTCTAATTAAGTCCAATAACAACTTTTCAAATTTAGTCAGAATAATTTCTAAAAGAGATTTTTAAATCCCTCAACATGTTTATACTGAAGCTCTCGACATGCACGACATAAAACTTAAAAGTCAGTTTAAGAAATCACGCGGGTTACGCACTACATTGAATTTTGCAAAGGAAACCAAGCGTTACTAGGTGTTTACTGGTATTTTACTCTTACCTGAGCCTGGTGTAGATACTGAAATCCGGACCCGGTATAAAGTATGTAGACGAACGTGAATGTAAGTTTATATCCTCCGTCTGTTGGCGACGAAAATTATTGAAAATTCCCTCAGTTATGTTAAAACAGGAGTCTAGTTCCTATGGCAAACCCACGATGTGCATACGACAACACAAACATAACCATTGACATCAAACATTGACACCGAATAAAATTTTCGCGATGATTTAAAGAGATAGTCACGTTCGAATGAATTGTTTACTCAACCATCATACAAAAAATAAAGTCACTCTAACGAGTATCGAACGATCTAACGATATCTCTTTCTACCACTGTCGAAACAAAACGGAAAGATAATTATGTTGGAGCAGGATTCGTATTTTCTTCGTTTGACATAAGATCGATATTTCAAAGAATGTTTGGCGAACATGAGTATTGTTCGTTCTATAAAGGAAGATCAGAAAAATCAATGATTGACTCTTGAAACGCAAGGCGCATCATTTGTTTTGTTGTGAATGGCGGTCCTTATATAGACTGGGTGCAAGGTTAGATCAGATTAACGGAACCCTACTGTTACCTTGTCTGTGAAATATTAATTGCTTTCAATTGTTATATTTCTTGGGAAATGCACCAATAAAACTTCATGAGTTCATCTACCTCTTTGCCCGATTTCCGATTTGAACAGATGGACATGTTAATGAGAAGAAAAACAATTCAGTTTAATTGGCATTAGGAAGAATACCACATACACTATATGACAGAATAACAGGAACATAGAAGTCATGATCATCATTCTGTCTCAAAATCTCCTGGTTTAATGAACATCATTAATGACAAGATGTTAGAAGCCAGAAAAGATTTACTCGGTGTAAAACCTTTTGGCCCTAAACAGACTGTCTGTTTGTTTATAAATGTCTCGTAAAGTTAAACTGAGCTAACTTCAGAATAAATTATAATTTCGACTGAGGCTGTCTTTTAAAGTTTTTAAAAATATTTATTTGAATCTATTCATTCAAATCCAAAGATCGTATGAGGGCAATCCAACCCTTGTTGGACAGAATGGCAAAAGTTTGAAATGAATTAACCAATAGTAAGGAAGTTATGAATGTTTGAAATAAGAGAACATTAAGTCTATACGAATCCAAAATTGGTAGTTTGGTCAGTGGATTGTGACGTAGGACGTGGATAACTCTCCCATTTGCCATGTACAAAAGTATCATTCATTTATGCTTTTCTCGCAAGTTTCTTCCCACTCGGGGCACTACTCAAAATATAGTAGTATACATAGCATATTAGTATAGGTCCTATAAAAAGAATAGACCCTCCTGAACCGTGAATTTAGAGAAATTGTAGTTATTTTATATGTTGGAACAGATGGGAAAGTAGTCTGGCACTACATCACATTGACAGTACCGCTTCAGCCAATTTGAAGTGCCCGTACGTATAATAATTACAAATTTCAACAAATCATAACTTTCTTATTTTTGAGTCAGATTTAATTGAAACTTTCATCAGTTTGCTTCTCTTTTTATGCTTCCTTTTAGAGTAGTTGTCTAGTAGGGTGGAATCTCCCTTTAAACCTTTTTCTGAATACACGTTAAAAAGCACTGAACCCGCCATAAACTGCGATTATGGTGAATAATAACAATCGCAGGATGAGAGTACACATATACCAGCACGCAAACAATGACCATCCTCCAATAAGTATACTACAACAAGAGAATTTACAATTCTCTTCCTTAATAAAAATTTCTGTTCTTTTGTATGGGATCAAAATAACGTTCTTTGTGTCGGATCAGTAATCCGTGTTAAGATCTGGAATCACAAGTCGTAACTAGATACCACTGGGAAGCAATTGTTTTGTTTTCTGTTCATAAAGAGATAATAAGGGGAGGAGGAATTAGGCAGTGATGAAGAGAGAGAGAGGAGAGAGAGAGAGAGAGAGAGAGAGAGAGAAAGAAGGGTAAGGTAGGTTCCTTAATAGGCCATTTTCGTAATGTATCAAAATGTAATGCATAAGTGTTTGTGAAGTGCCTCAATGCAAATGCAAATTATTTCTTTCACCTGATGAGAATAATAGTATTTCAATAGTCAGAATGCAGACTGCATATATTAAGTGTTGCTAGGTAGGTCAAGCCACAATGTTTGTCCTACCTGGAAACACTAATGTATGCAGTTCGGATTCTGTCTATTGAAATACTATTATTCTTATCAGGTGAATGAAATAATTTGTATTGAGGCACTTCACAAAGACTTATGCATTGAATTTGATTACTTTACGAAAATGGCCTATTGATAGGGAACGAAACATTTTGAAAGGATGAACTGACAAAAAATTTGAGAAAAAACAACAGAATCATCAGTAAGATTGAGACTCGGAAAGACAGACTAAGGGGGGGGGGGGTCCGTCACGAGAATGAGAATGACAGAGGATGTTTATGTGCGTGTTTGTTGTGTGTGTGTGTGACGTACAGAGAAGGGAAGACAGAGAGGAAGAGACAGACAGACAGAAAAAGAGAGACAAACATAAATAGGAGCTGGAATCAGTATAAGCAGTTTGATTGTAACACTCTGATTGTTATATTTCATCAATTAAGTTCTTTCTTTTTCTATACCCTGAACCATCCTTTCTATCATGGTTGTATTATGGTTATTTTATTTTGTTATATTTTTGGATGGGGGCGGAGGCGGCACGTGCATGCAAAACCTACATGGACTTTATTTGTATCCAGGCAGACGTAGATCAAAGGACATTGTTAACACTTAAAATGGTGATATGAGTTTAACTGTGGATAATACATGCTGTATTGTGTCAATGGTGGTGTTTGTTTATGATAAGATAAATAACAATCAAAAGAATGTTGATTAGAATCTGCTTAAAAATTATTGTAGTGGTTACCCAGGGCTGGTTTTACAGGGGATAGGTGTCCGGATACGGTTATAAAGGAATGAAAATGGGGCACTTATTAGCAGGCACGTAGCCACGGGGGGGGAGGGGGGGCGGCATATGCCCCCAACAAATTTCCAAGATCAGTATAACTTTTTTAGACTCCTCCCCAGGACGTCGAACGATTACATGTATGTGCCCCCCTAAAAAAAATCAAAAAAAAAATGAAATAAAAAAATCAACAAAAAATCAAACTTTGGCTACGTGCCTGCTTAGTAGAAGTGAAAAGGAGCACGTGTAAACAGTTTTTTAAAAAGCAGTTATCAGAGGTGAAAATGGAGCACTTCTCGCACCTGAAAAGGGGCACTCATCAGACTCCGAGTCTGGTGACTGGTGAGTGCCCCTTTAGGTGATAAAAGGCACTTATGAATATGGAAAAAGGGGTGTTTGTCGAAGGGAAAGGGGCACTTATCAAATTTTGAGAAAGGGAAGGGTCTCTTTTTAAAAAGGGAAAGGGCAATTATCAGAATGAAAAAGGGGACTTATAAGAGGAAGAAAAGGAGTACGTTTAAAAGGAAAAGGGGAAAGGCACTTATGATAAAGGAGCATGGACACTTGTTAAAGGAAAAGGGTGCACCTCTCAGATTTGAATAGGGGCAATTATCAGAGGTGAAAGGGGCACTTATCCAAAATAAAATAGGGCACTTACCAGAGATGAAAGAGGCTCTTATGAGAATAGAAAACGGACATTTATTAAAAAGGAAAAGAGGCACGAGTGAAAACAAACGAGGCGCTTATAAGAGGTAAAAAGGGCACGTATAAGAAGGGGAATTAAGGGGCACTTCTTACAAAAGGAAAGTGACACTTGTCGAAGTGAAAGGGTCATTTCTTAGATTTGAACAGGGGTAATTATCAGAGTTAAAGGGGGCACTTATCAGAGGTGGTAAGGGGCACCTATTAGAAAGACAAAGGGGCACTATTTGAAGTAAAAGGGGCATTTTTCCTATGTACAAAGGGAGACTTTTGGGACACTTTAAGAAAACTCAAAAATTGGAGGCACTATGCCCCTCCCCCGGAAGTGCCGCCTCTGACCTTAATTTTCAATCAATTTTGAACAGTAACCTAATATAATGTTAGTGGTACACATGTAATTTGGGATTTGGGTTAGGGCTCCGGTTACATGTAACATGTGAAGGTTCTGAGTTAAGCAATAAAAGAAAAATCGATACGAGCAACGCGATTGCTCTTTGCTCAAGCAGACTTCCCGGATAATGCCCACTCCGGGCAAGCATATACGCGAGACGCGATCACCTCGATATAATCAATAATGGATTAGACGCACGGACATGACTTATGCACAGACAGATGAGTTATCTCATTGCACAGACCGTTCTTGTCAAAGCTCTTTCGATCTGACCTGGACGGGTTTTTTTTTTCGTTCTGTCATTTTACAGGGCATGAGGGTGAGTAACTTTCGGATATTCTGTTTCATTATTCATCGTTAACTTTATTTTGTAATGAAAAAGTATATTTGACTATTGTTTTGGGACCCCGGGGAATTAGAACAGATCAACTTTGTCGGTTGGTCTGAAGCGGGTCATCCCTCGAACTTCATTTTAATTTGTTTTTTCTTCTAGAATAGCCTAGTCCTTGTGAAATACATATTAGTGTTTTTGTTTCCTTATGTGTTATGATGTCTTTATTTCATATATTATGATGGTAAATAAAACCAAATTAAATCAGCCAAACCATTGTCTCAGTTAAACCAACGTGGTAAATTGTAGCATTTAACTGTACCGTCTCCATTATGTATTAAAATCTATGAGAAAATTGGTGCCGTCTAATATCTCTCATAAAAAAGCAGAATGTTGATACATGTATCACAATTTGCATGTCATTTGTTATGTGTTTGACTCTAAAAAGCCTATAATAATTGGGAACTATAATTACAACCGATAAACATTAGTAATTGACGAAGCACGGTGGCATTCCAACGACATTTTCCATGTGTATATGTCCTTTCTTCCTCAAACTGACGATTATGACGTAATTTCAAAATCAAATGAGGGAGGGGGCACTCTCATAAACATCTTATCATGTTTTTTGGGGTGGGAGGGGTGTTGGGTCTGACACAACTTAGCATCCAGTTGAGTGCATTGTAGATAAATACAGTTAACACCTGCGTTATTCATACCCTTACCAAGTTTTGTAAAAACAAATTATTTTATGTCCTGATTTACTTTCCTTGAGAATGTGACATTTTAAATCTTGCATCTTAAAGCAATCAACAATGGCCCTTATTCAACCAACCCAACTTTCATTCTTGAGATACCGGCGAAAAAACACCCCCAAAACATCAAAATCACAAGGGGTATGAATTATTGTTCAGTCTAAGTTATTATGCAAGCTTTGGTGACCTGTGCTATGGAACGGCCTTTTGTATTCAATTGATTTTTCAACAACCAGCTTGGTTGAGTGAGCGGCCACAATGCTTAAAAGGTAATACAAAGTTTTGGTATGGGGTCATGAATGTGGCTCTATATTGGAAGCATATGCGATCCTACGATATTCAGTGATCGTTGTCGCGGTCGAAATCCACTCTGAAAGTTATGAAATTGTAAATGATAAACACTTTATGTTGAATAGCTCCCTCTCAAGGTCAAGTTATTAATTAAGCTTTGAAACTGTGTTTCTTGACTAAAATCGACCGATTAGCTATTCCCGTTCGGAAATTATTTATCACAACTACATATTTTGAGATTTTCATGGTCGCAGCTACCATTGTACGGCCACGTAGGAGCTATTTGAAATTGATCAAAATTTACCAGGAGCACCGGTAAATCTTGATATTCAATTTTTCTCGAAAGCAGAAGTGTTTTAGGGGCTAACATTTCTAGTGCTCTTAATACATCCACAGGGGCATCCAAATATATAAAAAATTGTAAAGAATCACTATCCACCCATTTTTCAAACTTTCCCAAAACTTTGTAATACCTTTAAAGTTGCCTTTGCGAACTTGCTATGTATATGTATATAAACATATATATATATATATATTCAGAGACTATAATTATATACATGTATTATATAGGACTACAACAACGGGCAAAACATGGGGTACAATCGATTTCCCCCAAACAACCTTGGTTGAACTCTGCACCATTTGACTAGATCAGGCACTATTTTATACAGATACATTGTTAGATAAATTTTCTTGGGCTTGCAAATCCCTAATCATATTTTGTATTATACCATGAATAAAATAAATTAAATTAATAATAAGGTCTTTAATTGGAAGCGCATTTGGATGTTATATCATAATGTCATATGTGCTATTACAAGAATGGAATATAACCAATATAATTTTTTAGATAACTCGGCATTTATTATAAACCACCTTACTTATAAAGGTGAAAAAAGTGTGCCATTTTCAAATTATCTTGCACACAAAAAATTGGGTCGAATTTGGAAAATAAATAAAGGCAATTTTAACAAAAATATAAGGTGGTCTGTATTATATACAATGAAATAAACCTATTTTCCCAGAAGTGTCCAGTACAAAAAAAACTATGATTATTAGGAAACGCAACGAGGAATCAGGTTGTGTCGTTGAAACAGAGTTGTAGGAAATATAGAGACAAACAATAATAGCGGTACTCATTATTTTGTTTGTAATTCGTTTCTCATCTTCATGAATAATCCTCCTTCTTCTTACAATCCTTGATATGCCTATAAAAGTTGAATCAATATTCTCCCGGCGTTTTCATCTGACCGTTAAGCCGTAGAAAGCCCGAAAAGGGCCCTTGGGGCACCGTTCGGGTCCCGTGTTTTATGAACATTAATATAACAATGACCTCCACATTCTGTTTGCTTTCCTGTAGGCAATATGTACACAAAGCGGACTCGTATGACCATCGCTGGTGGCGCCCTGTTAGTGATAGTGGCCTTCAAGGCTTACGTTGAGTTGAGGAACCATCTGATCTCTATCACCTATTCTGAAAACAAATATGTCGCATCAGTGGGCAGACTTCCATACAGAAATGAATCAGTCCGGCCCCAATCGAATGAGGAGATATACTACGAACATATACCAGAATTGGAAGATCTTAAACTAAGCCTGGATATCCTAAAGACAGCTGCAGTTAATCGGGATATCAATTCTAATAGTGACGCAGATACATTATGGATGAGGAAGATATTGAGTAATAAGAGAGCTAGAACTACGTTCGAGGCCAATAGGTTGTTGTACAAGCTCCAGGATTCGGCTCTTCGTAACTCTACCACTGGTTGCGTTATCAAGATCTTGCAGATGTGCCATAGGTTGTTGTGCCTGAAGCATATCAAGGACAAGGCCAAAGACTTTTGGACGAGATCGAAATGTAAATTCTCCAACTGTCGGATTGAGATGAAGGTTGGGAACGACCTGACGGACTTTCAACAGAGTGACGTGGTGATCTTCCATATCGATAAACGAACCTGGGCGCCACTAGTTAAAACCCGGTTGCCTGGGCAGCTCTGGGTGTTTCATTCGAAGGAAGCTCCTATCCATGGCCCCCCTGCGAGCCCTCCAAGAGAGTTCGGAAATCCGTTCAATATCTCGATCTCTTATATGAGTGAGTCGGACATCGCTCCTGGATACTACTACCTGGACAGTGAGCAGAGAGACACAGACCCGAAAGTTCTTCGAAAGGAGAAGTTGATGTCATGGGTTGCGACCAACTGCAACGCAACTAGCTGGGCCAGGAGAGATTTTGTTCAAGAACTCCAGAAGTACTTGCCGATTGACACCTATGGTCTATGCGGGCATCTGGACTGCCCCCGCTCGGAGAAAGAATGCTGGGAAATGCGTGGACAATACAAATTCTACTTAGCTCTAGAAAACAGCCAATGCCCGGAGTACATCACTGAAAAGCTCTGGCTAAACTCTTTCGCCGTCGGCACCGTTCCGATCGTGTTTGGAGCACCGAAAGCCGATTACGAGCGCCTGGCCCCGCCTCATTCGTTCATACACCTCGATGACTTCAAGACCGTTCAAGAGTTCATCGACTACATCCATCTCCTGGATCGCGACCAGCAAAAGTATCTGGAGTACTTCTCGTGGAGAAGGTTAGGTCACGTGATGAAGGGGTCACCAATCTTGACCACCATGACTGCGAGTAACGGAAAGACCTTGTGCTTTATTATCAGGACATTGCTCATAAAATCATTGTCTCCAGAGATGTACCAGTGGCAGGCTCGCCATCCTGTCTTCTACGACTGGTGGTACGGGATGTGTAGGGCAGATACGCAGAAAACACGCATTATGGATATTGATGTAACCATGAAAACGGATGTTGATGTCTAAATGCTATAGTGAATGTTAAGCTACGATCACAAAGGTTCGTACGAACGATAATTTCGTACGAATCTCCCTGTTTTTCCATTGTCTTCCTGATTTTCCATTGTCTGAAAATCGTTCGTACGGCGTTCGTAGCAGTTCGTAATGGCATTTGTGACCGAGGCTTTATGCAGTTGCATTATAGAGACAAACTGAAAACAAAAATCCTTGCCTCCTGAAATAAAATGTAAATTTTTTCAATTATGATGGTACCAAATTCAGGAGAATGTTGTGTAATTATTGCTTCATAACCATTGAAATTTTTATCATGTTTATTGCTATTATCATAATTTCTATTATCATTATTATGATTTATATTTTTATTATTATTATCATCATCATTATTATTATTATTATCATTATAATTATTATTAGCGTCGTCGTCATCATCATCGTCATTATTACCGTTGTTACATGAATAGTCGAATGCTTTATAAGCCTTGTCCATTTTTTTTTTTTTTTAAAGTTGTCATTCATCACAATTGAGAAGTGGGGGATAGTTTTGGGGTAGATTGTGTGTTTTAATAAAAGAAAAGCTCCTAATTTCAATTCTGTATAATAACAATTATGTTGAGAAATATGAAACTCTATTTTCTTTTTAGGTAGCCTATTCAGTTTTATTCTGAAATAAAAGCAATGCTTGTTTTAGTTTTTTGGTTGAAATAAATGTGTAGTGCGGTAATATATTTTTATTACTATGTAATTGTAATATAGTTTAGTCCTATACATTGTGAAATTATAAACAATGAATTATGTTGTATTTATGTTGGTTTATCAAATGATACCACAAAAAAAATTGTTGTAATTATGTTTCAGTTTGTATAAACTAGGACTACGGAAAATTCTTTGCTTCTCTGTTATGTACGAAAAGGAATTGGAGTTGTGAGAAATAAATGCAATGAATACAAATAAAATAGTTGAAAGTTCGAAGTTTTAAAGATCAGGTAACAAGGCTAAAGTACTTCTTTCAGAACTCCCAAAGGATCGACTCCTTTTTTTGTTAATGTTCATACTTTGCCGGAGAAGTCCCGCCGCGGCGCTAAAGTCCTTTGGCAAGAAATGTGCTACCCTGCATTTGCCACTCCCCACCCAGGGGTAGTAAATGGTTCACCCAGGGGTAGTAAATGGTTACCCGGTACCGGTTACGGTAGGGTGAAATTCCTCGAATGCCACAGCACATTATCAGAGCTGCTCGGCTATACAATGCGTCCCAGAAAAAACGAAACCGAGAATTATCGATGTTTTATTATAACTTAATCACAATTATAATTGATAAAATTTATGACACATATTCGTAAAGCTTAAATCCTCCTCTTTCATTTGATGGAACTCATATGATGCATATTTCACACATGAGTGATTAAGATGAATTTGAAGACAGGAAACCAAAAGGTCATTTGGCGGACGGTACTGAATTTCAAAGAATAAATCACATTTCCAGAAAGTTGAGTTTCTGCCCTTTCATATGACACCTCAGTCAGGAAAAATGAGCTAGGAATAACAAAGTTCTGTTTGTTTAAAGTAGTGCTTGCATTTCCATATTTTATTAAATTAATTCGTTTTCACTGGCTGCCTGCCGTAGCAACAAACGGAATTAACAAAAGACTTAACTCCGTTTCGTGGACAATCAGCCGTAGACGAAAGACTTCGTGCATGGCTGATTGTCAACGAAACGGAGTTAAGTCTTTTGTTAATTTCGTTTGTTGCTACGGCAGGCAGCTAGTGAAAAAGAATTCGTTTGATAAAATTATGGAAATAGGGGTAAGAGGACATTTTTTTTTTTTTTTTTCCCGAAATTTGAAAGTTTGAATGATCGACATTCCGTTTCGTTGGGGGGGGGGGGGGGGGTTAAGTTCATCTTTTTTAGGTCATCCATTAAGATTAGGGGGGGTTCCGGGAAAACATACATTTAACAAAAAACTATCAGGTCACTATTGACCGGGGGTCCAGAGGGATGAGCCCCATGAAGCTCAGCGGTTTCAGGCATTTAATTACGGAACGAGTTGCACAGAACTGATGAAGACCTGGGGAGTGTTTCACAAAGATCATAAGTAGAACTTAACACTAAGTTGGACTTAAAAAGTATGGACAGCCATTGGAGCCTTAAAATGAATATATTCAAAAGCAAAAATTGGAGTATTTTAGACTTTTCATCAATTCCACATCAAGAACATGAAATCTCCCATGATAATAGAAAATATGAATGATTTGAATCAACATTTTATGACTTCTAAAAAAAAAATACAAAATATTTTCAAGGATGCTAATGGCTTCCCATAAATTTTAAGTCCAACTTAGAGATAAGTTCAACTTAGGATCTTTGTGAAACGCCCTTAAGACGGCCATCGCAGCCACCGGGCGATTAACGAACTTAATTTAATTTAACTTTATTAAGGAACTGTACATTAATGTTGATCTAATGAGACACGATGACGAACGATTACGATCAGATGAGCATCCAGGGGCCCTCCGTAGCGCCCTTGGTGGGGTCCAGGGGGCTGAGCCCCATGAAGCTCAGGGATTAAATGCATTTAATTACGGTCAGACGAGCATCCAGGGCTATACGTTGCACGGGGGTTCCCAGGGGGCAGAGTTTACGTACTCCCCTTTTCTTTCTTTTTGTTTGGGGGAGGGGGGGGGGGGGCAAAAATGCGTTTATCCCCCCCCCCCCACTTCCGAGGTAGCGTACGCAGGATTTTTTCAAGGGGGGGATTAACATTTTTAACCCGGGCCAAAATTTCTGCAACGACTCAGCCAGCCGCTGAATAAGCGGGGGGGGGGGGGGGGGGGGGATATCTATTTTTTGTTTGGGTCCCAAAATTTGAACATTTGCCGGGTCGACATTTCGTTCCGTTGAGGGGGGGGGGGGGGTAAGGTCACCTGGTCACCCATTAGAATACAAAAAAAGGGGGGGGTTCCTCCAAAATACACTCATTTAACCCCCCCCCCCCCCCCCCCCCCCCCCCCCCCCCCCTGCGTACGCGCCTGAAATGGGCACTTATACGAGAAGGGGAAAAAACTTTGGGTCACGTATTAAAAATAAAAATTACGAGACCTCTACGGTATGGTTTAACTAAAATAAATAATCATGGCCGATGAAAGCTCCACTGTTTCGCGGGAGGATCAAATTGAGTACGAAAACTCGGAGCCGAAGGAGGATGACAAATCACAAGCAGTCGCAAGAAACAACAAATTTCCATTGACGAGGATAAAGAACATAATGAAAACAGATCCTGATGTGACATTAGCAAGTCAAGAGTCGGTGTTTTTATTAGCAAAAGCTACAGTAAGTCAGTGGAATTGAGTGCAGTCCCAGTCGTTGTGAAGTGTGTTGTGTTGTTCTTGTCATGTCTGTGCATAGGCTACTACTAATAGAGATTAGAGTCTACAGTGCAGTGTGAGTCCAAAAAAAGTTTACACCTAGAAAATTGCTTATTATTTTAAAAGTCATTTATGAAAAGTAAATTATTAGGCGCTAGTGTAGTTCCGTATCCATTTTTTTAAAGCAATTTTTATATCCATTCTTAAAATCTTAGCAAAGGAATTTTAGCTCAATTTTTTACTAGAACCTATTTTTAATCATAGAATCTAGATCTAGATCTAGAGTAAAGGAGCCCGTTTTCGGCCACTTAAGACAAAATCCTTTTTTTAGGACCCTTTACTTCCTATTTATTATCATTTTTTGTTCAAATCATGAAGCAAATATTATTATTATTTAAACAAAAAAAGAATCCCAGAAAAAAAATCACGAATTGCCATGACAATATTCATTTCAATTTTCACTGTTTTGGAGCCGGTTATCGGCCGAGCGTTTCCGCGCTGATGTACAGCACAAGCGGGCGGAGCAGATATCCCACGCCGGAGCTCCCTGGTGCTCGCTTGGCCGAAGACAGGCACAGCGGTGATCGGAAGTTTGAATCTGAATTAGACAGACATATCGTGTGTGCGTGGCAGGGTCCGGCTGCATTGATTTAATACATGCGATGAGATACTTTTGAGCTTGCGACTAACACAAAATCGGGCTCTAAATCTGAAAAATACTTGAAATAAAGCGGATTTTATGGTACCCATATTTCTTACATACACGCGTAAGATACTCGATTTTTCAGATTTGTGTAGCAGGACCGCCGATTACATCGCTAAAATGTGATATTTTAGGATATATTTTTCATTGCAAATGTGGTTCTTCAGTGACACTGGCATGGTATGGTATGAGTGGGATATGTGTTATGCTATTTTGCGATGTATTTTAGAGTGATTTTACCTTGCATCCAACCAATCGGCCGAAAACGGGAGCTGGCCGATTACGGGCTCCTTTACTCTAGATCTATATTGCATTTTCCACCTGAATTTGGATCACGTCAGAGATCGGGAAGCCTCCGTTTAGGCCAAGGGCTTCGATGTCGACGTCGTCGCTCAGTACCGTCTCCGCGCTATAGCTTTGCAACTCAAACTGAAGCTATCAGTCTAAAATTATGCAAGCTTCTCGTATAGTTTATGGTATCGTGCATGTGCGTAATACCATAAAGCATACGCAAAGTTTGCATAATTTTAGACTGATAGCTTCAGTTTGAGGTACAGAGCTATAGCCTGGATACGGTAGTGAGCGACGACATCGACATCGAAGCCCTAATTGGAGGCTTCCCGATCTCTGATGTGATCCAAATTCAGGTGGAAAATGCAATATATGATTATGATTAAAATTAGTAAAGAATTGGCATAAAATTCCTTTGCTAAGAATCGATATTAAACTGCTAAAAAAACTGCTTAAAAAATGGATACAGAACTACACTAGCACCAATTACTTATGAAAGAGTGTTTCATCCCGAATCATTTACTTTAGTATCATTGTGTGTGGTATGTGTTCACGCTTGCCTTGGATGAACAGGAGGGCATTGTTTGCGAGAATGCAAAAATCGACATGCATGCGCCAAAGTTGTTTATGTGATGTTTGAATAAAGCAATTGGGATTTGGGTATTAATTCGGTCTTTGCAGATTAAAAAAACATCCCTAACAAAATAAATCATGCCACACATATCAAATATCAAACAAACATTTTTTGCGTGTGTGTGTGTGTGTGTGTGTGACTTTGCTTCTGCAAAAAGCATACATGTAAGCAATGCATTTCATTTGATTCATTCAATTCATTCTCTCACTCCGCTAATCCCAACATAATACATACTGTAGGCATCACTTTGGCGCAAGTCGATTTTCGCACTCTCGCAAACAATGCTTTCTGTTCAACCAAGCGTGAACACATATGGAACCACCAAAAATGATACCAAATGATTTGGGATGAAACACTCTTCCATATTTCCATAAGATGTAAAGTAATTTAATATTCATATATGATTTTTAAAATAACTTGCAATTTTCTAGGTGTAAATTTTTTTTGACTCACATAGATCTTGACCGAAAATTTATGTCTCTTTCGTTCGTTAGCCTCTGATTTGGGTAGGGTCGGTGTCATATCTTATATGTCCATAAATACGAAGGTAATACAGTTCAGTTCAGTTCAGTTCAGTTTATTGAATTCCATCTTACAGCTAGAAGTCTACACCATTATGCTTGTTGCTAAGCTTACTTTATTCTGCGGGAGAGGGCAGTATTTCACTGTTTCGTACAGACAAGTTTCTGATGGATATACATAGTAAATATCACATTACTACACCTCTCCCTTCTTTGAGATAGAGTTTCCTATAATGTTGGAAAAGGTGCATTAAGCCTGTTGAATACATACAGTATCACCACATAATAGTATGTAACTGAATCGGTTTGGATATTAAAATCAAATCCAACAACCAAAATATATATGAGTGATTTGGCTTTTTTCTTCTGAGAGTTGTTAGCACTTGTATTTGTGTAAAATCCCATCCTCGTCGCCAAATGTCGTATCTTATATGTCCATAAATACGAAGGTAATACAGCTAGAAGTCTACGCCATTATGCTCGTTGCTAAGCTTACTTTATTCTGCCGGAGAGGGCAGTATTTCACTGTTTCGTACAGACAAGTTTCTGATTGAATTGAATTGATTTATTGTCCATAATATGGAAATTCATTGTTCACTGGTACAATTGTGTGTTACAAGGAAATGTACAAAATTAAACAGATTATAAAACATAATAACAACATAACATCAATGGCGTTTCATCTAAAAATAAGATCTGACTACTTGTATAGGAATGGAGGAAATCAATAAAATAAAGGGTACAGTGTCTACATTGATTGCCCTCGTTTTACCATACTGTTGAACATGTGAGTTGAATCTGGTACAAATGAGCGTATAAAGCGTTCCCGCCTAGTGCGGGGAACGCAGAGGCGAATTCCTGAACGGTTGAAATTATAATTATGGAACAAAGGATGTGACGGGTCTTTCATAATACGAGTAATCTTCAGCAATGTACGATCAACATATACTTTCTAAACTGGGCAATTCCAAACCGGTGATGCGCTGAGCAATTTTCCTTATTCTTTCTGTTTTCCTTTTGCTAGCACGTGTTCCATTACGAAAGTAACAAATGAGATTGAATGTCAAGATAGACTGAATGATTGATTTATAGAACAGAACAAGAAGTGTATTATCTATGTGGAGTTTCTTAAGTTGTCTAAGGAAATAAAGCCTTTGATTTGCTTTCTTCTGGATAATGTTGACATTTTTTGACCAATCCAATTTACATGATATAGTAGTGCCAAGATATTTGTACTCGCTAACCTGCTCGACTACGGAATCGTGAATACAAAGGGGTGCATGATCCACTACAGTTCTCTTACGAAAATCTATTACGATCTCCTTCGTTTTTGCTACATTTAGTTGTAAGTGGTGCCTGTCACACCATTCAACAAACTGTTGGATCAATGAAAGATAACGTTCAGTATTATCATCTGAAATATACCCTGTAATCACCGTATCATCGGCATATTTAATCATAGAACAATTGTCGTCAGTGCTCACGAAATCATTGGTGTAAATGGAAAAGAGCACCGGGGATAGTACGCATCCCTGAGGTACACCAGTACTGATAGAACGAACACATGAGATTAGCTTTCCTATTTTCACCTGCTGACATCTACACAACAGAAAGTCTTGTATTGTCATTATAAGTTGTGGGTGTACATTTAAATTACTCAACTTCCTAGTAAGCAGGTGTGGTATCAAGGTATTAAATGCGCTAGAGAAATCTATGAAAACTGATCTCGTGTACGTTTTCATTGTGTCTAAGTGGGAATACAGTTTGTGCAAGAGTATCAAAACTGCATCTTCTACGCCCCTATTTTTCCTGTAAGCAAATTGCATGGGATCTAAGAAGGGGGAGACTTGATTCAGCAAACGTTTCAGTACAATTTTCTCAAGACATTTCATAATACTACATGTTAGAGCTATAGGACGATAGTCATTCATTTCTGATGGGTTTTTCACTTTAGGAAGTGGTACAACAGTTGACATTTTCCACAATTTAGGAATTGTTCCTCGATCGATAGAAAGCTGGAAAAGCTTTTGAAAAACACTGGCCAATTGATCCTTGCACGTTTTTAATAGCTTATTGCAAATACGATCAGGGCCCGGGGTTTTATTCACATTAACATCACCTAGCACCATTCTAACTTCGTGTTCAGATACCGTAATTACTTCAAAATCCCGGGTGAGGCTCTCTCTAAGGTTTTGCATGGTTTCAACATTCTTCGTTGCAAAATCACTATGGTCAAATCGACAATAAAAATCATTTAGGCTATCAACAAATGTTTGATTCACTACAGACTCATTAACAGATGACTTCCTTTTATAACCTGTAACATCTTGTAAGGTCTTCCATGCAGCTTTAGGATTGTTTTCCTGAAAGCCTCTTTCAATCTTCTCTTTATACAACTGTTTTGATGCTATAACCTGTCGTTTAATTTGTTTCTGTAGATTTCTTACTTCTGAATTATCACCGGCAACAAGTGCCCGGTTTTTTGCTTTCAACAAGTCCCTCAGTTCTTTTGAAACCCATGGTTTATTATTCTGAAAAACCTTCGACGTTTTACGCGGAATGTTCAAGTCCACACAAAAGTTGATGTATGCGCTGATCACCTCCGTTGCCTCATCAAGCGTGTCCGTGGAATTGAATAGGACATCCCAGTCAGTGCAATCTAAACAAGCTCGCAGTCATTCTGATGCGTCATCCGACCAGTCGTATCGTTGCCTAGAAACTGGGGACGCTTTCTTTAGTTTCTGTCTGTAGGTAGGTACAAGATGAAAATTCAGATGATCGGAATTCCCGAGTTGATGACATGCTTTACTTGTGTATGCATGAGGGATGTTTCCATAACAAAGATCAAGAAAAGCGTCGTTTCTGGAAGGAATGTTAATATATTGTTCGAAATTAGGCATAACGTTATCTAGTCGACATTGATTGAAGTCACCTGCGATAAAGATTGGCGCGTCTGGTGACAATGCCTGAAGATTGTTTACTTTCTCAGCAATAGCGTCACTAGCAACGGCCACGTCTGCTCTTGGATGTATGTATGTAGTGATTACAAAAATTTGCGGAAATTCTCTGGGAAGGTAAAATGGCCGAAGACCGACAGCTAGTAATTCAATATCTGGCTGACACACTGAATGTTTAATTGACCAGTTTGTGCACCATCTCTTATTGACATACATACACAGTCCCCCACCTCGTGATTTTCCCGATGCAGTCGTTCTATCACTTCTTATTAACGAAAAGTTAGGCAATTCAACAGCACTGTCTGGTACATTTTCATTAAGCCAGGTTTCGGTAAAACACATCAAACAAGCCTCTCTGTATTCGTGCATGTATTTAGATAAGGTTTCGAGTTCAGTCATTTTATTCGGTAAGGAGCGAACATTACCAAGGATGATTGTAGGAAGTGGTGGTTTGTTGCCCCTTCTTCTGATACGTGACCTGACACCCCCTTTCCTACCTCTCTTCCGTGGTTTACATTCCTTCGGGAAGTCGTCAAAGCCGGTCGGTCGAGTTTCCGCTGAAGTGTCCCGTAACTTTAGCAGCTCATCCCGTGAGTACACAAGACTGGTAGGGTGTGGTCGGGTCTCGATTGCTTGTCCTGGTCGTATTTCCACAGATATCACCAGAACCGCAATGAAAACAACTATGATTATCCTTGAATGTGCAAACGCCATTGTGCTTTCAGACAGCCACAAATTACAAGAAGATGATCCACAAAATTGACAAATTTACACAAATATAAGACAAACAAAATAACCAGTGACGGTCGCCACAGAGCAGCGCCCAAATCAAAAAAAGATGGATATACATAGCAAATATCACATTACTACAGTCGGCTCCTCTCTTTTTCGCAATGTAAAGAGGTATTAATTACAATTTGGACTTACAGTACAATGTTTTTTTGACTCCTCTGGGCATCTTTCCGACCACTTGATTTGAAACCATAATCATATTTAATTTAAAGAAGTCTTTGATGGAAAAAAGCGTGATTCTTCATCCTAACCCGACGATTCATCAATGTTGTATCGTCGATCCAACAATATTCAGTCATTTCGAGCGAACAGCGTTCTATGAATATGATATGAATATTCATATTTGCATTGCCGAAAAAATACCCAAAAGAGTTTTGTTTCACTGGATCCCTTTAAAGCAGCATTGAGGGACGGCACCATCTAGCGTGCAGACAAGCTACTTTTTAACTGCACATCCCTTTACATACATTTATCTGCACTATAAATTCCTGTCTGCGTACATACCATTGACTGTGCACGCATCTACCCATAGTGGTTTGATCTTCATTTCATGAAGCCTACACTTTCCAGGAAGAAGAAGAAGAAGAAATTTGCCCTTAGTTTTCCTTTATCTAAACTTAAACAGTTTGTAAAGAAAAAATATGATTGGAAAGAAAATAAGTCTGATTTTTAACTACTACTATCAAAATAACATTGTAATCATTGTAAAACATCAAAATATTGGGACTTACTTTCAGCTAATCTGGTTGCTTTCTTTAAAAAAAAATTGCACGATGAGATCTGCAATCACACACAAACTATATTGCATAACCTCACCCTCACTATTACCCATACGATGTACTTCAGTCTCTGTATAGAGGCGATTGGAATACTGATGTACGCTGATACAAAAAAATAATGTTATTGGAACAATATTATAACTATTAACTAACTTCTAGCATTAAACATTGTAATGATTAATACACATAACACAATTTGCCCAGATTTGAATAAAAGACCTTTGACTGAACCTGTTTTTCTTGATTTAATTCTTTTTTATTGGTAGTTCAAGTTATTTACATATAAGTGAACCTTTTGCACCAGCATTTGTATTCTTATCTTTTTCAGGAGTATTTTCTTGAGAGTTTTACCAAGTCAGCGTACACTTTTACTGAAAGGGGAAAAAAGAAGACTATAAGAAAACAAGACATAGGTAAGTAAAAGTTATTATTCCGCAGAAAAGTTAATGAAATATAGAGGTCAGTTTTTCTAATTTGTTGGCAATCATCTAAATCAGTATAGATAATATATGAATTAATCCTAATTTAATAATGCCTAAAGTTTTGTGCAAAATTACTTGTGTGGCAAATGAGCAACAGTGCAGAGAGGCGAAGAAAGCATCCAAAGAGTTAAATGAGTATTTAGATCATTTCTGAATCTAAGATTTTTTTACTGTACAGTGTACATGAATCTCTATTTGATGATGAACACATTTTATAACTTTGTAATAATTATGTATTGTTGTACTTTTCCTTTTTTCCAGATCTCTCCATTGACACAAATGATGCATATGCATTTCTAGAAGGTGAGATGTAATTCTTGTAACACCCATCTCTTTTTGATCTCTTTGTGCATATCCTGAAATATAATGTAATGTAGTATTAAAGGGTTTAATAAAGGAAGTAAACAAACAGTTGTTTCTAACTACCTAAACAATGTGCTTAAAGTAATAGTGTGTGTACCACGATTTTGATCAAAATAAGTACATGTGAAAATCTTCTTTTGTTGGGTAAGGTGATGATATTAAAGGAAAATCAGAAACTTGTAGAAATCATGAGTGTCATACGGCTAAACATGAAAATTAACTTTTTGCTTATGCTTATGGGAATCAGGTTGTTAAAGTACTAAGCCTATAGGAATTATATAAATCAGTAGTCTACAAATTTATTTCAACATGGAATTATTTTTTTCTTTTTCTATTGACAAGAGTCATCTTCCAGATATTTTTTTCCTGATCTTATTTTTCTACAGGTTCTCATAATCATTAATAATACCATAATCACTTTGACACATTTTATCAGAAGCATAAATGGGTTTTTGATGCCATTGATGTCATGGGCACAACTCGGGGTCTAATTTTCTCAATAAATTATAACTTTTAGGGTTTCAAAATTTAGGATTTTCAAAAGCTGATGGGCCTGGCAATGTGTGCAAATGGGGGCAATTTCTTGCCTCAAAAAATAGCTGCCATCGATACTTCTTAAATGTCTTTCAGTAGATGTTAGACAAAAGAACCATTTGGGACTGGAAATGTGCCATACGCTGCTCAATTGTACTGCATAGAATTAATGTTTTATCACAAGGTGTTTAACTGAACTCTATTCATGCCCATTTGTTGCCACCCTTTGGATAAATTTTCTGATTGTGTTTATCTTTCATGTTTCAGGGGCTCTTGAATGGAACTAGGACATCTGATCACAGTACCCAGTATGATTCCTTGCACTAAATGGACCCACCTGGATGATGGTCCAAGACCGGTTCTACAGAGCCTTCAAAGTCCGCAAGATGCCAGACGGAAGACTTGATGAGGTCCAGATTGCATCTTTGTGTGGGCAGTATGACGAGAGCTCTTCAACAAGTTTTAGTTTCAAGATTCATGCAGGAAATATTCTGCTAAGGATGTTGGAAGGACTACAATGTCTATTGAGAACTTTCTCCGCAATGGCATGACTTCATATATATGTAACTGTATAGACAGAGAAGATCTGTTTTTAAAAGGGGGCTCATTCATATAGCTGAATTTACAGGGGATACACCCATGTACTCTTGTATTTTTTCTTCAACCTCATTTGGGAAAAGATTGATAAAGAATGTAGTTTCTATTGATAGGATATGTAGGTTTCCCAACTTACACCTTGTCGATGCCACTCTCAAACTGTACCTTCTAGTCAGTACAATCAGTACAATACTGTATTAACAGATATAGTTGTGACATACGCATATATACACATATGCAAATGCAATCATATGTTATTGGAGCTCAAACATAGAATCTCTATTGAAGGCCCGGGGAGGGTGCCATTTGGAATTCCATGAAGTGACCACCAGTAACTAACTGATCATGAACATCTTACAATGTCTTGACTATCTCTAAGTCAACTAGCTATTTCACAGGAGTCCTCCTCCCCTTCTAATGCGATGCAACTGTATAGAGAATTTGCCCAATGGTTTCCACCCTTAAACCCATGGGTCTCTATTGTAATTCAGTTAAACCCAACATTTACCATTTACCTTTAACTAAAACTTAGTTTAACTAAAGGAAAACTAATCTTTGTGAAACCTGATTTAGATCAAAAGCCTTCACCTCGAGTTGGGTTTAAATTGTATTAGAATAAAGGGACCCGTTTCACAAAGCCTTCTCTCAATGACAAATGACAAAAATCAGTGACAAATCTGCTGATATCCAATCAGAAGCAAGGATTTCAGTAGCTTATAACAAAAACTGTCATTTGTCACTGATGACAAGTTTTGTGAAACACCCCCCCCCCCCCAGGTCATGGTGTATTGATGCTCAAGATCATCAAGTAGAAACCACTGAACGAGAGAATGTTCTTTGTATTATTAATTTCATATTTGACATTTGTACATACATGTAAAAATGAATAAGGACATTAAATTCTTGTAAATTGTAATTCTTGTGTAGAAGACAATCATTTACTTTTCAATCACCAGGGTACATTTTCATGAAACCATCATCAGTACAAGTTCTTTGATTCTTAAGCATGTCTTACATGGGATGTCAGCCAACTTGTACTTATGATGGTTTTGTGAAACACTGCCCTTGGCTCAATCTGTTTCGGGTGTTTAGATAAAGGCCCTTGGTGACTTTGAACAATAATTTATGTTTTAGTTTTCGATCAGTTTTAGTGGAGAAAAAAAAGCTCTTTATATGCTCTAGAATATTTAAATTTGAATCAAAAGGGATAGAAATAAGAAAAGAATGGAAGGGAGAGAAAGAGAGAAGAGGAGGGAGAGATGAGGGATAGAGAGAAGAGGAGGTAGAGAGAGAGAGAGACAGAGAAGAGGAGAGAGAGAGAGACAGAGAGAGAAGAGGAGGGATAGAGAGAGGGTGGAAATTCAGGAAAGAAACAAAAACGATGAGGGAGGGATGGAGAACGAGTGTTAAATGATGGTAGAGAGGGAGAGAAACATAGTTTCAAAGAGGCATATTTTTGTTTTAGTTCTTTTTCCTTTCTCCAAAATTGTTTCATACTTTCTATTCCATCTCTTTCAAATCACTTGTATTCTTTCTCTAATAGATAATTATACCTTCATGTTCTTCTCAACTCACCTTTCCATCTTGTACACACTTTCTGTCTATCCCTATGTATTCCATCTCATTCACATTTGAATCTGTTTTTCCCTTTTCTCCATATCCCATTCTTTTTCCCATCTATTCTCATCTTTCTTTGGCTATTCCCCTTTCCCTTTCCCACACACTCTTCCTTTTTCTGTCTTGGTCTCCCTCCTCTTCCCCCCCCCCCCTTTTCTCTCTCTCTCTCTCTCTCTCTGCAGGTACACTTTAGACAATGTAGATGAGTATGATTAGAACCTGGGCCTCATTTCATAAAACTTTTAAACTAATAACGAGCGTCACATTTCTATGATAAATTTCTCTTGCTCAGTCAAAGGCAATGATTTCAGTAACTTATCACAATTATAGTAATATTGATGGCATGTTTTATGAAATGGGGCCCAGATTTTCAAAAAATAAATAACTGAACATTTGTCTATACATTCTAATGATTGTTTATTACTTGACTTCATACAAAAGGTCATCAAACTTTTGCAAACGTAGAGCATGAGTATTTACACCCTGTTTGTATGTACAAAAGAAGCCTAGGCCATAGTATAGGACTGTAAAACCACATTCTACTCAAAAGCACATCTCTGGTTGCAAGTGGAAAACGGTTGACCACATGATATTACTAGTACATCACACACAACTATACTAACAGGATTCAACACAATAAACTTTAATAAATTATATTTTCAAGTATTTTGTCACTCTCACAGTTGATTCACAGATCTTTCTGTCTGCACTATTTTAGATTGTCAGATATTTGCCATGGTTTTCCTTTCGAGGATCAAAACTTCAAGAAGGCAAATTGATTCATTAAAATATTCCAATAATAATCTTTTCCCTATATCTAATAATTTTTTGGCATTACATCATGTCTCAAGAAGCAGGCTCTTTGCACCCCCCCCCCCCCCCCCCCCTCAAGAAAAGAACAAATAATAAAGAAATGTTCGATTTGGGCATCATAAGAGATGGATGAGACACTGGGCTTTAAAATCAAGAAACGTCTGCCAAAAGCAACCACCCCATCTTTGTTTTTACAATCAAGCTCCTGATACAGTAAATCTCACCCATCATTTTCTTTAGATAGGCTGAAAGAAAAGGAAACATGTACATATCAAATTAACGATTAAAGCTTTGTTCCTGATATGCAGCAGGCTTTTGTTATGGAGATATCCATACATGCTATTAGATTCTCAATTAATAATTGATTAACGAAAAATAAGTGCTTATACAGTAGCACAAGCAAAAAGCAATATCTTGGATCACTGTAGGTAGTTTTTTTAATATATAGTGGCATCATACATGAAAAAAAGACTTGTCCAGAACGTGAGATGCATAATTGTTGATATTTATAAGTTTACAGCAGCTGGTAAATACTATTTCATTAGGCTTAGTATCACATAAGTACATTTACAAATTTTTTATTCACCAACATCATCACATACTGAATGCCTTTTGTATTCCCGACATGCATTTTTTAGTCCTACATTTACTTAACTACCTAAAAATTAATCCCCACTTACATTAATTTCATACATTATTAAAGAAGAAGTCCACCCTGATATCAGGTTGCCTTTAATAAAAGCAGAATGACAGAAACAAATTAAGTTTGAGCAATATCTAATCCAAAAAAAAAATTAATATGAATTTTTGAAGTTATCATCAGTGAAACACAAATTAGCAACACTGATGTATCTTGTGAGCTCCTCTCCAATTTGCTCTGTACATAAAGGTTTATTGATGACAGAATAGATCTATTTCATGCAGGGGTTGCATAAAAACGTATTTGCAATAAATATATTTAGGTTGAATGCCATGAATGAAAATATTCTTAAAGGACAACATAGATTTTTAAAGGGTGAATGGGAGGGGACCTTGCAAGATACGTCACAGAGTTGCCAATTTGCGTTTAATTGATTGTGCCTTCAAAAAAGCATAACTTTCTTATTTTTAATAGGTTTTTCCTCGAACTTTCACTGACCTGTTTCTCTCATTGTTCTGCTTCTATTAACACCAACTGAATATCAGGGGGGACTTCCCCTTTTTATGACTACCGGTCAATACATTTGTATAAGAAGGCACATGTTCACAACTATGTCTTCTTTGGTGGTCCGCACCATGCGCTGGCCAATCACAGGGAGCATCAATTTCTCCCACTTTAGAATTTATGTCTCCAATATAGAGCTTCTTTCAAGAAGTTTTGTTCACATTTTGCGATGAAGTTTCTGTCAGTAACTCACTCCAACTGGAAAGATAACACCACCTTCAATGCGCAGACCAGGTGTATTGTATTGCAGACTCGTTCCAGGCCTTAGACATGTGGCATGACAGGGTCACGATCCGAAGAATCTGTCAAATAAAGTCACAAATGAGGTTAAAATCAGAGGGATACTAAATAGGAGACTAAAGGAGAGAACATTTTTGTTATGGTAGCTGGCACAATAAGGAGACATGGGGGTGTTTCACAAAGCCTTTTTTCAATGACAAATGACAAAAATCAGTGACAAATCTGCTGATAACCAATTAGAAGCAAGGATTTCAGTAGCTTTATAACAAAAATTGTCATTTGTCACTGATGACAAGTTTTGTGAAACACTCCCATGGTCCCTGTCTGTGTGCATGTTTTTTTAACAGAACTGCAATCTGTGATTTGTTTTCTCTTCTTTTGGGGGAAAAAGGCAAGTCCAAGGTTGGTCTTTTGGTGTCCCATGTAACCAAGTATTGCAGATTTCTTAACATAAATTGATATCATATGTGTCAATTCACTTCATAGTAGGTTTGGCATTAGATCTTGTAGGGCTATTTACTAAAAACAAAGATCAGGGACCCGTTTCACAATGCCTGTTTTCAATGACAAATGACAAAAATCAGTGACAAATCTGTTGATAACCAATCAGAAGCAAGGATTTCAGTAGCTTATAACAAAAACTGTCAGTTGTCACTGATGACAAGTTTTGTGAAACACCCCCCAGATGTACATTGTACTGTAGTAAAATCCTAGGTGTGATTGATAGCATATATGGGGCAAAATAGCTTAGACTTGCAAAAAAAAGAAAAGTATACAGTTATATATTTGTTGGACATATCTAACTACTGGTAGTCATATTGCAAGAAATTCATCTGACAGTTGTAGATGCATCTTTTTTGGGTGGTTTGAGAACTTGAATGGAAATGCAAGGATGTTGATTCGATGCCCGACATGGCACTAATGTCCTTGGGCAAGGTATTAATCTACTTTTGCCACTTCATACCCAGGAGAGAAATGGGGACTTAGTAGAATGACAAAACCCTTCATGATAGTAATTGCCATATTAGGCAAAGTGCACCCGAAAGGGTCCACCTCATATAATGCAGAAATGCCAACCTCTTGACACAAAAAAACAGACCGAGTATCAAAAAAAAAAAAAATCAGATTTTCACAAAACTTGACACTACCACTGACCCGTAGGCCCTGGGCCAGTAAAATTTGAGAAAAATGTTTTACTGGTAAGTACAGTCAATTAAAATGTATGCTCTTTCATTAACATTTTATTGAGAAAATTGTGAAGCAAAGTTTTTGTTGGGGTTGCGGGGGTTTACTTGTACATGTTTCTATGCGACTCCGCTGTTTTTATGGGTTTAAAAAAAATAAAAACTAACTTATATTTTAAGAGGTGATATCGTATTTATCGTACTGAATACGATTTAATTGTACTGGTTGGCATCTCTAATGATGTCTGCATACCCCCCCCCCCCCAATAAAATCTTAGTTATGGGCCTCGATATGCCCTCACAGTCACCTTAATATTATGGTAGGAATACTTCCCAGGGATTGCAGATGCGTGCATGATTGATCCTCAAGACTGGGTTGATCATTATACTTTGTATTTGTAAAGCACCAGATTTAATATAATTATTAAGAAGTTGCATGGAGGAAATGCATTGTTCAACTTAAGAAATTGCCTTATTATTACACAAAGATAAAAGGATAGGTATAGTAGTACTTACATCAGCATGAGAAACATAATCAATATGTTCCATAAAGCAATAAATATCCTGAAGTATCTTAGATTCAGCAAAAACTCACGAACTTTATCGCCTGAAAAATGACAAGAAATGACATTTGAAAGAAGTAGTTGCTACGAGTGTATGGTTAGAACTCATACAGATTTCATAATGCACCTTTTGGAAAGAAACTTTTCAAACAGATACCTAAACAGCTAGAAGCAATCGAATTAATAGAACTATTTACTGAAAACTTATTCACACTTCAAAATGCCTGTCACATGCAAATTAAAATTTCTTTAATCCCTCCCACTCACTTCAATAAAAGAGAAAGCATACATTGTCAACAATTGTGTGATTTTATGAAAAAAGAATTTGATTTACAAAGTGAATGTGTAGGTTTATTATATTCACAAAATACCAAGTTATGCGGTTGCGTTGTCCTGTAACTTCTAAATGTACAGAGATATAGTTCACTTATATACATTGTATTTGCAATAATATAGTTTATAAACTCGTGAAATTTCCTGAAACCACAAACCTGTCGTTGGCTCCATGATTCCGTCATCAAAGGCACTATTATCACTTCTTTTTTTGCTGCAAAATGAAAGACAAAAGAATTAAACCATTATCTCAAATTAAAGAGCAATACAATACAATTATATAATACTGACTGGCCTTGAGGGAGATACCAAATATATTGCCCAAACTAGACTCATATTGCCCCGAATCAAAGCGAGGGCAATATGGGTCTTGTGAGGGCAATATATGTGGTATCTACCGAAAGTTAAGCCAGTTATATATTTTTATTGTTATCCAAATCAGACACCTAGAGCGAATACATAAATCAACCATGACAATCCCAAAGAACTGAACAAACTTTGTCAACCAGCAGTGCTTGACAAAATTTTCGATACACTGCAAACAGTGTGCCTTTGTTGTGATTATTACGTCACAATAAAGTGCCTCAAAGTGCGCATGTTTAATAGATGCGCAATGAAAATGGCAAAATACGGCGTGGTCAATACGAGACTAATTTTCACTCGCCTCTACACGTAAAGTCTATACAGGCAGGGAGACCAAGTAAAATACAAAGAATATATACCTTCATTCCCACTGCTAGTGAAAACTAGGGCAATACAGTTTTGTAACTGACCAGCTCAGATGTCTGATACGGGTAATAATGTTACATATACTTCTAGAACAGTTTATTTGGTGTGTAATCGAAATCCATTCCCAACAAATTTTAATGACTACTTTCTAATCATTGTCATACTATTCTGCCTAGATATTTTTTTGTACCTCAAATAAAAGAAATAAATAGAATAAATGAAATGACAAATTGAGAAAGTAATGAATAATGATATGCTTTATATAATTTCTCTTGAAATAAAATTTCAAAGGAGAAGTTAGTTTAATAGTCAAAGGTTGTGTACAATTATCGATAAGTCATTGATTAAGGCGAAAGAAGTGGGGCTTCAAATGAAACTATTGTTGGTTAAAAAGCAACCTGTTAATTCAAATTGAATGGTAACTTACAACTTGAAGTTCAAGACCGCTCCAGCATTTATCAGGAGAGTCCTAGTGATAAAAAAAAATTTAAACAACTTTTATTGACTGGTTAAGTGCAGGCAAGTGGGAGTAAGCTAAATACAGCGACACTCCAAGTGCAAACCCGTTTACAACAATCACTCTAGTCCTAAAATCAGCATCCAAAGGGTGGAATAATCTCCCCATGTCCATCAGACAATCTGCCTCTATCGATATTTTTAAGAAGGTTCTGAAAACTCATCTCTTTACATGAATTCTCCTCTATGTTTAATTATTTAATTTAATCAATTGAATTTAATATTTTATGGAATATCTAATTGTAGCCTTTAATTACTACATGTAGTAAAGACCAATAATATTATTTGATGTTAGCGCTCTGAGCCTTATGGGAATGGCGCCCTAAATGTTTATTGTATTGTATTGTATTGTATTATCAAATTGGCAAGGCGAAATAAGCATTTGTTCGTACACCAGATTGTTAGGGTTTCCACTTTCCAGCCACAATCAACCTCGCAACCTCAGGGCAGAGGTCAACGTCATTGTCATGTAAACTACCAGTCAGCTCTGCTATCGTGTAAAAAAATTCGATTTTTATTTTTTTGTTCAGAGACTTCTGTCAAAATTTTTAGTCAGTCTCCCAGTTTGGTATACCAAACTTCTGTCAAAATTTTTAGTCAGTCTCCCAGTTTGGTATACCAATTTTATTTACTTGCATTTGCTGCAAAGGGCTTACCTTTGCAAAATATAATATGATGAGGTTCCTCATTAAAAGTGACCCTTCTGATCATCTTTTTAAAGCTTATCTGCACTAGTTTGGCCATGAGGGATTAGACCACACAGCGAGGTTACTGACAGGTGGCTATCTCATCAACTTAGCTCTCAAATACCATAAGTAATAGAGGATCATGGGGGACCAACAGGCACCGATTGGGGAAGTTTTATATACAAAGGGAGCAAGTTGCGTTTCTTTGGCGCTAGTTCAGAAGTCTATCCAAAATTTGACCAGTAACTCTGGCATGGAGATACCCTACTAAAACATACCAAAAATGAAGTAAATATTCATCAAATGTCCAAATAATGGTCATGATTTAAAAGTTTGTTACCTGTTTCGTGTCAATTTTTAAAATCTTTTTCATATTATTTTTCCTTAAAACGAAGACTTATAATATGCACTTTCTCACACGATTCACGGCAGACTGCAGCACAATACAATTGTATACTGTACCCACGGTGGGGTGTGGGCGCGCCACGTGTTCAGTTAGTGACCGTACACTAAGAATACAGTCACTAACTTAACACACACGCGCGCCCACACGCACCCGACTGTCGGGACGGTATGCAATTGTATTGTGCTGCAGTTTGCCGTGAATCCCGTGAATAAGTGTATTAGCATCAGCATCAGTATACGGAAGCGCAAGGTGATCCTGTTAAAACTTCCGGTCGTTTCATTGAGTGGTGCATGGTGCTTGGTTCAAATAAACCTGAACTATTTTTGCTCGCATGGCGGGTGGACGCACATATTAATTTCATGGAAGCATTTGGTGCTGGGAGGACCAGTGCTTGTCCAATATATCTAATCTTGAAGTTGAAAGAAGTGAGTGAAGATGCGGAGATGACCATGATGACAGTCTTCGTTTTTAGGAAAATAGTCTACTC